>NC_142009.1:299298289-299974123 GCF_049901735.1 Notechis scutatus
ACATTGACACCACATCCATTTGCGAGATATGGCTCTTAGTCTCATACAAGGTTGGATTCACCCAGCCCCTCCCTCTGCTGGAAGTAGAAAATGGTTGGTCTGTTTAAAAATCAAGGGAAAAAGCTGGTGGGCTGTGGAGGTGCAGAGGTTAGAATGCAGTATTGCAGGTTGATCTGCTCACTACCAGGAGTTCGATCCCAATTGGCTCAAGGTTGATTCAGCCTTCCATCCTTCCAAAGTCGATAAAATGAAGACCTAGATTGTGAGGGGATCACTGTATAAACCACTTAGAGAATGCTGTAAAACACAATGAAGCAATATATAAATCTACTGCTATTGCTAAGGAAAGCTGGGAACATCTCAGAGCAGTGTTTTTTAATAGCAATTTTATTAAAGATTATAATCACAACAGTAAGAATTAATATAAACTAATAAAGAAGAATAAAAAGAAAAGGTAGAAGGTACATAAAAGAAACATAAAAAGAGAAAACAGAAATTTAAAAAAAGAATATAATAAAGAAAAATTATAAATACACACACACACACACACACACACACACACACCATGTTTCCCTGAAAATATGACCTACCCTGAAAGTAAGCCTAGCTTGATGTTTATATGTGTGCCCAATGTAAGCCCTACCCCCAAATTGAGCACTAATTAAGACCCTGTCCACCTCCGGGCACAGAGGGTAGGATGAGGTGCATAGGAATGAGGGTGGAGCTGTCCTACTTATCTGGCCTCGCATACCCTGACACCTGCCTCGCCTTGCAGACCCACTTCTTCTGAGGCCACTTGTTGCCACTTGCATATGTCACTCCGGGCCTCCATTTTGCCATCTGAGGCCTTCTGGAAAGCCCTCTGCAACCAAGAATCGAGGTCCAGATTGATGCGTGCATCGCCCCCGGCCTTTGTTTCACCATCAAAGGCCTTCTGGAAAGCCTTCGGCAGCCGATAACAGAAACAGCAAAACAGAAGCCAGGGGGCAATGAATGCATCAATCCAGAGCCCATTTCTCAGCTGAGGAGGGCTTTCCAGAAGGCTCTGACAATGAAACAGAAGCAAGCAGCCACAGAAGTGATCCGGCAGCAGATTCCTGCTGGACGGGGCTGTCAGTGCCGCTGCCACGAGGCGAGTCAGACTCCCAAAAAGAAGCCCTAGCCATTTTTCATGGGGGGCTGTCAAAAGAAAATAAGACCAGGTCTTATTTCAGGGAAACACAGTGTACATACACCCACACACCCACACACATTTGACTGCCCACCTTTAACACAACTATAAATAATTTTAGTAACTTATCACTTTCTCT
This sequence comes from Notechis scutatus, assembly GCF_049901735.1. Taxonomy (NCBI): domain Eukaryota; kingdom Metazoa; phylum Chordata; class Lepidosauria; order Squamata; family Elapidae; genus Notechis; species Notechis scutatus. Next base: position 299,299,600 of record NC_142009.1, read on the forward strand.
TAAAATACAACAAATGATCTGTTCTTCCCATATCACATCTCTTATCTATAAATAATGTAAGTAATGGTGTGGTGTATCATAAAAATGGTAGCAAAAAACTTATTGACAATATTGGATGTACAAAAGAAAGCAGTTGAAGTTTTAAAAATTAAAAGGGAAATACAAATAATTGGTTTATTTGATCAAGATTAAAATAAGACTTTTTTTTCCTTGTTTTTGCAACGGTAACATCCTCTTCCAGATTTTGATACACATGCAACTAAGACAGAATCACATTTCCTGAATGGAGATGTCACCTGGGGGTGTAATGGACTCCTAACCCCAAACAATGGATTGATCATGCGGAGATTTGAGGGAGGGCAGAAAACTTGAAGAGAGAGGGAAGAATGGGATAACATTTCTAGGGAAAAGGCATAATTGATTGGCTTAAACACTCACCAAAACTTCCACATTAAAGTAGGTCATCATACTACAGATTTTCTTGCCTGTTTCATTTACTATGACAAAAATGATTGATCTTCTTCTCATAAACTCCACAAATACATAAATATTTCTGGAAGCTGAAGCAAGCAGCCTACAAAGCAAATCAGAAAATAAAAATGTCTACCTACATATGTGAAAACATTCTTTCATCTTTGTGGATTACAAAGAGGTGGAATGACAAGTCCTATCATAGCTGATATTAGCACAATTGCAGCTTCTTTAATATAAAGGTTCAGGGCTGGTGATTGACAAGGACTTCTGATGATAGCTTTTCCGAATATCCCAATCCAGGGAAGGTCTTGTGGCTTTGGAGCAGAAAGCTGTACCATGTGAATGTGATTCAAATTCTCAAGAAGCTTATTCTTTTTTTTCCTCTGAGCAAAATAAATAAATACATAAATACATCAATAAATAAAATGGGAACCTTTTCAGAAATCAATGAATTAAAAAGAAAGAGCAGCAAATTATTCTGAAGCAAAACCAGAGAATTCAACTATCTTTTTTTGCTGAACTGCATCCAATCCAAATAAACTTTTCTACCTGTGAAAATTAGAAACTGAGATGTGTTTTTATTTCTTTTTTATTTTTTTGAAGTTTGGGTTGATTTAAAAATCAAAACCCTGTTTGTTCTATTTTGGCTTTCCATAGCACTTGAAAGGATTTAAAATATTCTTATTGAGATTAATATGTTTACTGCAGTCTACAGCAAGAAGAAGCCAGGCAAGCATACCTAATTATTTATGTTTTTAATGAATCTTTTGACTGACACATCTGTTTCTTGAGGCTAGTCTTAAGCATCTAAATCAGCAGTTCCTAACTTTTTGGCATTAGGGACTGTTTTTGTGAAAGCTAATTTTTCCATGGACTGGGAAGGGGGGTAATTTTGGTTTTGTTCGCTCACCCACCACCTACCTCCAACTGTGCGGCCAGTTCCTAACAGGCAGCTGGGGACCCCAAACTAAACCATCAGAAAAATCCTACCAGATCAGGTGTCCATTTGGTCAGAATTTCATGGCCAAACATGAAGTTAATAGATTTTTATAGCCACGTGAGATTGTCAGAGCTACACTATCTTCTAAAATGCTCCTTTACAGATTTCTTAATGATGAATAGTAATAGTTAATATAATTAACTGGCATCTTCTGTTGTACTCATTTACAAATGAATTTAATTTTGTTTTAATCCTCTGATTTCAACATTAATGGTTTGGGAAGATGATTGTATCTTATTAGCTCCATTCCTTTTGGGGTATATCAGAAACAGCTGCATCTGTTTGGTTTCTCCTTAATGCTCTTGTGTCCTAGAATCCAGATAAACAAATACTGTACATATAGTATGTAATGCATTGGATTGTATTATATAATACCTTGCAGTCTTGTACAATTCTGCATAACACTCTAGATAAGACACTGTTAGTGAGTTTCAAAGAAAAAACACTGGAAAAGTAGCCTGCACCTTCATAATCCATCCTGGCAGAAATAAGAACTCCACAGTGAATGCTGGCAAATGGTTTAAGAGCTCTTCTAAGTCTCCTTAAGCCTGAATTATAGAATATTAAAGCTTTGCAGAAAGTATTATAGATAATGGATAGAGCCTTTAAGAAAACAGTCCCGTGTGTACAAAATTATCCTATATGACAATCTGATGACTGGCTCCTACTTAAGATGCTGGGAAAGTTTGAAGGTAAGAGAAGAGAATGAATCACCAGCATAGTGGATGGGCTCAATTACAGTGGCAAGGAGACCATTTTGGGAAGACTTGAAGGCCAAGTTAGGGACAGATCATCCTGGAGAAAATGTATGTGGTTGCTAAGAGTGTCTTATTTATTTATATTTCATATTAACTGCCTATCACCCTCAGAGAGGAGCTATGGGTGGTGTACAATATAATCAATAAAGTTAACATTAAAATCAGAATAATTTAAGATTAACAAGTTTTAAAATTATAGAAATAACATTATAAAATCTCAAAAGGTAAAAAAAATTCCAAGACGAGGGATTAGTAGTTGTTAATATATGGGTTCTCAAGGGGCCAGCCAGTCCCATAGTTGTGTGTGTCTTCGTGTCCCACTTATAAGGCTGCACAGCTGAGTTCTGGCCCCTTTGAGGAAGGTCAAGAGATTGGGAACTTTCCTCACCTCTGAGGGCAGAATGTTCCACAATGCAGGGGCAGCAACGGAGAAGGCCATCTTCCTAGAGTTGGCATTGATTTGACAGCATATAATCAACCAAACAATTTATTGATATAAGGAGCTCTTAAAGCAGTTTATAAACCACATCATGTCATCCAACATCAACAGTATATGTGATTTTTCTAAATGTTTAGGGAGACTGGAGATTTTGGGGTAACAAACTTGGTGACTTAACTTTTCAACAGCTGAAGTCACCAATAACACACCTTTAAAAATCAAATATAAGCTTGTTTGTCTCCATGTTCACAAATTTTAAGGAGAAAATAAGCATCTCAGCATTGGATTAATTTTAGGTAAGATCTTTTCTGACTTGCTTGGACCCAGGATTGAAAGATAATATTGTAAATAATAATTATCAGAAAACTGATATTTTTTCTATCACCCTTCATTTAAAAAGAGATTCGACTAGCCACACATCTTAAAGCATAATCTGGGTAGCTTACAACATTAAAATTACAAAATCTTAAAATTTATTAAAATATTTAATTAAGATGGCAAGTATTAGCTGTCCTAATTAGTAGAAATTCCTGTGATAAGACTACTATAAGATACAGAATTGCAGAAGCAAGATTGATATTACAGTGATGGAGCTTTCGCCTCACCTGTGAGTTTGATCCTAGGTAGAGGCTAATATTTGGAATAAACTGTCCTGCTCAAGCAGGAGGTTGGACTAGATGACCCCCAAGGTCCTTTCCAACTCTGTTATTCTATGTATATAACTTCCTTCCACTAAGAAAATCAGGCTAATCCAGGGGTGGGCTGCTACCAGTTCGCCCCAGTTCGGGCAAACCCATAGCTAACCAGTAGCTAATTTAATGGCTGGTCCTGTCCACCCCATCCTGCCCTTCCCAGGAGTCCCACACCGCCCATTTTGGATGCCAAATAAGTGCAGAGCCCATGTGGAGGTTCAGGGAGGGCAAAAAACGGGCCTTCAGGAAGTTCGGGAAGGCCAGAAACAGAGGGCCTCCAGAGCCTGGGGAGGGTGAAAATGCCCCCCCTGGCCATGGTGCAGGATGCTGACTAGGCCTTGCCCACTGTGGCCACACCCACCCAGCAATGGGGCAGAGAACCGGTTGCTAAAATTTTTGAAGCCTACCCTTGGGCTAATCTATGCTATCTACCTGCTTCAGCAAATTTATTCTCTGAAACAACACATTTAGCTTTGGACATTCTTCACAACCTTTTCTTTTCATGAAGAAGCATACAATATATTTTGATGCTGTGGATTTGTTCCATTTATCCCTTCAAGCTCATTTTTTTTCCAATAAATATCAAAAATGTGTATCGCTTCCAGAAAATATAGTCAGTTGCACACTGGTATTATTCTTTAAAGCATTCATATATGTTCTTAGTGCTGCAGCTTCCTACACAAATCAGATTCCTTAACCACATGCTTAGGAGCAGTTTGTACCAGATCAAAAGCTGCAGGATTCTTATTTGACCTATAAATCCAACAGCAATAATGCAATACATGCTATGCATTTTCATCCCATTTACTATTTACCCTACAGGTTTTTTTTCTTACAGTGTAATTACTATATTCACTCATTTCTGCTGTATGTTACAAATACAAAAAAGAATCAAATTAAATGCATAATGTAGCCATTGACAGAATGATTTGGTTTCATATTATATACTTGAAGGACCAGATTATTTTCTATGTTTGATCACACACAAACACAGTTCCAGTGGTTCAAAACAAAGAATTAACAGATTAGCACTAACCAAAAAGAAGAAGCTATAATCCTTTCCTATGCATGTTTTTACAAAAATAAAATCTGTAGACCCAACTGAATCCTTATAAATCTTGATATAATGCCATCTTTAGTAACATAAACACACCACCTTTAACATAAACATGAGATGATGTCTAATTTCAGCAATACAAAAAAAAGCAAACATATAAAATTATTTCACATATGCTTGGCTCTTCTGCACATCCTATTTTCAAAGTGCAGAGTAATGAAGCAGCAACAGACCTGAACACTGCTTCATGAAACAGACCAGGACATAATGTGATTATTTTTTTACTTTGCTTGAATTCTGGTTTCAATTAACAGATCATAGATTAGCATATTCGGCTATCATGATTTGTGCACCTAACCAATGTCTGTGGACTTCACTATGAATGTATACATGCATGTATTGCAAATTCTGTACATAAAGAAAAATAGCTACAACTGCTTGGAGAATTTGCGGCACAATTTTATTTGTATTACATTGCACATTATTTAATCTGATTTATTCCTAGGTAAGGATTCAAAGACTTTTGCTATAAGAAAATTGAAAGAAGACTTAAAAAACATTTTGACACTTTTTAAAAGAGGATTTATGACTCTCGCAGACTTTTACCAAGCTATTTTTAGAGACTAATTGTCTGATTGCATTACATTTTTATCTATATCCTTCTTTCTGAGCTCCGATGAAATTAATGCAAATTTTAATATAAAAGAGCAGTAGGGATATAACAGTAGGAGGAAACAAAAAGTCTCCCCGCGGATAAGGACACTGAAAAGGAAAAGGGTCTGACTTGAAAATTCTGCCTTGGCTTCTCCAATGTAGTTTTTACTGTTCCTTTTATATCTCAGGAGGGATCTTCTTAATTGAAAGTATTGTGAACTAGAAAAACATGGAAAGACCCCAAAGAGGAAGGAAGCAGAACCAGGCCTGACTATGCAACAAGGACATGGGGGGGGGGGGAGAGGGAGGGAGGGAGGGAGAGAGAGAGAGGGGGGGATATGAAACTGAGTAAAACTAATGTGCAATCTCTCTTTTACTTATGGGCCTAACTGAAATGGAGACAGGATAAATGGTTAAATGCAGAGGTGGTATTCAGTCAGTTCAGATCAAGGCAATAAGCATGTTTTAATATATACTCATGAGGAGTCTTAAGAGTGGCAATGTGTGCACGGTTGCTATTATTATATTCTATTATTCTAATTCTACTAATTCTTATTTCTATTCTATTCTATTCGCCATTGTGGACCTTTCCTTGTTTCCGTTTTTATCACAAACCCCGAGGGGACCCGGGGCACGCTCGTGCTCAAACCACTGACCTATGGAGCCATCATCCCGGTCCCTTCTCAATCTTTCTGAAGCCTTTTTGTCCTATGAACCCAATCTTCCCATCTTTCCCCACTTCTTCCTTTCTTCTTCTTGCCTCCCAGAGGGTCTCGCCCGCCTAAATGGGGGGGGGACGGGACCCTCTGGCGACATGCGGGGTGGGGGGGGGGGGGGGATAATATCAACTCGCGGGCCACTTCGCTTTGGGCTTTTGTGAAAGGGCGCGCGTGCAATTCTGGAATGCGAACGAGACAGGTACTAGTGATCTATTCAGAGATTTATATATATATGGCCTCCCAGATTTATATATATATTGCCTCCCAGTTTAACGCAGAGGCAGTCTTAGGCCGGCCTTTGTCTTTGCCAACGCCGAAGAGCCGCCCCGGAGGAATCGAGTGATTTAGTGACGTTCGCGAGGAGACGCCGGGATTTTCCTATCCAGGAAAGGCGGCGTGGTGCGGGAACCGCGCTGGGCCACAGGAGGGCGCTGCTGTACTACTTCAAAGGCGCGAGGCGGGTAGCCTGAGGAGCAGTTCTGCCCTCAATCCTGGTGCGAATCCGATGGAATTTGCCAGAGAAACGCGGCAAGCAGACTTTCGCGGGAAAGTCGGTGGCTCTGGGCTTCAGAGTCGTCAGGACGGGACTTCAGGGGATCGTCCCAAAGAGCTCGCGCAAGCAAACCCGACTGCCGGCTCGCAGCGTCGCGTGGAAATACAGAAAGCGAGGCATCTCCTCACGTCAAGCAGGAGAAAGCGCGCCTAAATTTATTGATCCAGGTTTCAAAGAGATCTTCGGGCGCTGCTGCTTTTTAATCCTTAGCAGGAAAAAAAAACACCCTGACCTTTTTAGGTTCAAAGATATTTTAACCAGAATTCAACCATTGAGGAGAGGGTCCAAGTGTTGGAAGTCCTTGAGTCTGAATGGCAATATACCCACTTTAGGGTTCACACCTGCAGTTTTCATTGATTTCCCATCTTCAATCATAGGAAGCGATGCCCTCAGTAATGGGCAAAGGGGACACTGGCAACCAATAAAATGACATTTTTGTGTCCTGTAGTTTTTCCACATTTAAAACATGGACTTTTGTTCCTTTTTTTTTCCAGTCGAAAAGGCTTTGCCCATTAGTGAATTTTATGCACCAATCCTTTAGGTGCACTTCTATTGGTATTTTTGGCCCGCCGGGCCCCCACAAAAAAAAATCTCCCCCCCCCCCCCCCCCTCAAAAAAAAAAAAAAAAGCCCCCCCCCCCCCCCCCCCCCCCCCCCCCCCCCCCCTTTTTTTTTTTTTTTTTTTTTTTTTTTTTTTTTTTCCCCCCCTCTTTTTTTTTTTTTTTTTTTTTTTTTTAAAAAAATAACACCATATTTTTTTTTAAACACACACCCTTTTTCCAATAAAAAAAAAATCTCCAAAATTTTTTTTTATTAAAAAAAAAAAAAATTTCAAAAAAAAAAATTTTAAAAAAAATATTTAATTTTTTTTTTTTTTTTTTTTGGCTGTCTCGTCCTTTTTCCCCTTTTTATTGTTGATAGATGGTTGACAGTTACTTCAGCCAATTTATGTGCTTATACTGTAATCATATGGAAATTGCACCAATCGATTATTGCACGAGGCAAAAACTTTTGACATGAGATTTTAATCATTATGTCAAGCAAAAACAAAACAAAATAAAACCAGGCAAAACATGAAATCTGTCCTTAAGGATGGAAGTGGGTAAGTGGATGGGCGAACCTCTTCTTGGGAGATCCTCAAACCTCATTGTGTCACTAGCTCAGAACCTAAAAGATCACCAGGAACCTGGAAGCCCTTAGCAAAATAAAATAAAATAAAACTCTTAGCTTTTTCACTTTTGTATCTCACTGCTGGATTAACGAAGCATGTTTCTCAAAGATACAGGTAGTCCTTGACTTATAACAGTTCATTTAGTGGCCGATCAAAGCTACAGTGGTATTGAAAAAAGTGACTTATGACTGTTTTTCACACTTATGACCTTTGCAGCATCCCCATGATCATGTGATCAAAATTCAGATGCTTGGTAACAGGTTCTGCTGTGTCCCAAGGTCATGTGACCCATTTTGCGAACTTCCGACAAGCAAAGTTAATGGGGAAGCCAGGTTCATGTACCAACTTATCAACTGCAGTGATTCACTTAACAACTGAGGCAAGAAAGGTCATAAAATGGGGCAAAACTCACTTTTAAAATGTCCCACTTAACAACAGAAATGTTGGGCTCAGTTGGGGTCGTAAGTCGAGGGTTACCTGTATTTTAATTCCTTTGGAGGGAGGGGGAGAACAGTGAAATATCTCTGAAAATGCACTACATTTATCTTTACCTGTTCAAGATAGCTGATGGTCTTAGATGCAAGAACTTAAAAGGATAATTTCCCCCCTCTATTATGAAATGAACCTCCAAAATATTAATGCTTTAGTTATTAATAGTCCAGCTGGCTAGAAGAATAATGTGCCTCTGTGCTGAGCAACAAATGTTATAAAGTAGCTTGACAGATCAGTAGTGAAGCTAAAATCATGGCATCTCTTTTGCAACTGATGATTTATCCTGTCATGTTGACCTCTTGTGCTGCTGTGTTAAGAGGGACATTGTACAGACTGCTCAAATATTCAGACCACAGTTATCAAACCATCCCACTCAGAGCTCATGTCAGTATTTGCACATGTGCAAAATGTTAAGAAGTTCACTCAGCTCATTTTCTGTGGCCGTTCCGTTTTCTCATTGTCCATGTATATATCCTAGGAAATGTAACTCCCCGAAGTATCCTGTGATGAATAGCCAAGTCCAAGGAAGGTGCACATAAGCTATGTTGATTACAACAATTTGCATTTTTTTTATATATTTTAAAAATTGGCAAAGAAAGCTAATTGACAGCCTAGAAAGGAATGCCTTAATACCTAGAATAGACATCCTGTGATTAGAATGGCATTGCAAACCTTTCGTGGGTATTTTCATCTAGTAAATATTGTTGGGATATATGGCATTATCTTGCTAGTTGGGGATTTCCAGTGTACCAGATATCAGAGGCTTAGTATATGTTATTGTGAAAATGTACTTTATTTTTTACTTGCAGCAGCGGGAAGATCGGAAGAGTCAAAATGGCAGCTGTGACCGTGTAGTGAAGCCCCACACTTTTTGACATGCATTGCAAGTGTGATGCAGGTAAAAAGAGAAGATGGGGCTTCAGTTGCATGGTCATAGCTACCATCCTCACTTTTTTTTTATCCTCCCTTGCAGACACCTCTGTCCCACCACCCTAGTTCATCCTGGAGGAGAATCCTGAATGTTGCACATAACTGAAGGGCTAAATTAAAAGCTGCCTCTGACAGGTTGGGATTAATTGCCTCTCAAATTTAATCTACATAGGCCTTTTAAAAATATCTGTTTCCTAGTACTGTACATTGTGCTTCAGAGAACACCACCCATGTCCTTCTTGAGGTAGATATTTTTTCCCAAAGAAAAATAAAATTTGCTTGCCTTAGAAAGACATTTCCTCGCCTGATCATGCTTTCTATATTGAAGATTTATACTTTAATCAGGGAATAATAAGTAGGGTCTGGCCCAGTGGATACTCACTTCGTTTGCATGAATAACAGAATAGGAAGGAGTCTTAAAGGTCTTCTATTCCAACTCCCCCAGTCTCTTCTTAAAAACCTCCAGTAATGGAGCACCAACAACTTCTGAAGACAAACCAATTGTTCTGTTAGGAAAGTTATCCTTAGTTCTGGGTTGTTTTTCTCCTTGATTAGTTTCCATCCATTGTTTCTTGCCTGGCCTTCTATTGCTTTGGAAAATAGGTTGAGCCCCTTTTCTCTGTGGCAGCCCCTCAAATAATAACCTCTTTAATGAAAATGCCAGAACTAGTTGTTGTTGATGAGTAGGAAGTGAGTCTGATAGAAAATGAGTCTCCAGTGGGACAGCTTTGTTTAAATAAGATTTTCCACACTATTTTATATTCTACCAGGTAAAAATGGGAATCGCACTTCAGTCAAGGGTCAACAGGTAATTTTCTTTGACATGGAGCACCTCAGCCGAATGTGTCAAAGGTAATGTGCTAAGTACTAACATTGATTTGCCAATTCTCTTTTTTTTTTTTTTTTTTAAAAAGTTTTATTGATTTTAACAACAAACAAAAACACACAAAACATAAAACATAACATAAGAACATCACCATTCTTCATAAACTTACAGACAGTGCATCGGTTGGTTCACCACTTCTTTTTGTGCATCTACTTCATAGTCATCATAATAATTATATTACATAATAACTCATATTATCAATCAATAATTATATATCCTAATATCCTTATTAAACAATCATTTGACTATAATTTAACTAATTCATGCTTAAGCGAGATAACTATAATTTAGTTAATTTATAACAAATCGTAAAATCATACCAAATCTATCTTAATATAATATTCTAAAAATATTATCAAAACCAAAATATATATATATTCTATTATTATATTGTTTTATCTAACCATTGATAAAAAGATCCCAAACTTCATAGAATTGTTTATCTTCTTGTTCTCTAATTTCAAATGTCAATCTACTCATTTCAGCACATTCCAATATTTTCTTAATAATTTCTTCCTCTAATGGTATTTTCTCACTCTTCCAATTTCTAGCAAATACAATCCTAGCCGCTGTTAACACATTTACAATCAAATACTTTAAGTTTTTATTAAATGTATCAGGTAAGATTCCCAATAGAAAAATCTCTGGTTTCAAATCTATATGTTTTTTTGTCATTTCTTCCAACCATATGCGAATTCTAGTCCAGTATTTCCTGGCCTCCTCACAAGTCCACCACATATGGTAATATGAGCCAGGGATCTGATGACATTTCCAACACTTTTCGGATTTATTCTTGAACATTCTTGCTATTCTTGTCGGGGAAAATGCCACCTGTAAAACATCTTATACAAATTTTCTTTATATGCTACTGACATTGTCATTTTATAATTTTGAGACCACAATTTTTGCCATTTTTCTAAATCAATCCCATATCCAAAGTTCTTCCCCCAAACAATCATTGTTTCTTTGACTTGTTCTTCCTCTAATTTAATTTCCAACAAATAACTATATAGTTTTTTAATCACTTTTTCATCAGCACCTGTCAAAATCCCATCTAAATCAGTCAATTTATCATAGAATCCTTCTGTTTTAGAATCTTTAAGATACCTTGAGTGTATTTGCGCATATGAAAACCAATTCATCTTTATATCTTGTTCTTCTAGCTTTTGCATCGTTTTAAGTTCACCCTTTTCATCCAGTATTTCCCCATATCTAACTGTTTGTTCCTTCTTATAAATTATGGGATAGGAAAAAGCTTCAATAGTTGATAACCAAACTGGAATTTTCAAATAACATTGTTTCTTAATTTTCTCCCAATTCAACCATAACGATTCCGTATATAGTGCCTTCTGAAATAACCTGCGATTTAGTTCCCTTATACCATAAAAAAGCATGCCAACCCAATAATAAATCATGTCCTTCCAGTGCCAGTAATCTAGACTTTCTTAACGTTATCCATTCTTTAACCCACATTAAATTTGCAGCTTGATAATACAACTCCCAATTAGGAAGGCCAAATCCTCCTCTAATTCTAGCATCCTGTAAAAGTTTTAGTTTTATTCTCGCTTTCTTACCTTGCCATATATACTTCAACACCATTTTATTTAATTCATCAAAATAATCTTTACCAAGCCTAATTGGTATTGTTTGAAACAAATATAAAATTCTGGGTAAAATATTCATTTTAATTGTTGAGATTCTACCTATCAAAGATAATTGTAAATTTTCCCATTTTTTCAAGTCAGATGCTATCTGCTGTTTAAGTTTAATATAATTATTCTCTTTCAGTGTAGTACATCTTGACGTCAGAATTATCCCCAAGTATTTAACTTTATTCGTAACTTGAATTTTCAATAAGTCTGCCAACTCTTCTCTTTGCCTTAATAACATATTTTTGTCAGAATCTTTGTTTTGTCTTTATTTATTTTCAAGCCAGCCATCTCACCATACGTCTCTATCTTTTCCAGTAGTTTTAAAGCTGTCTCTAAAGGATCTTCCAGAATAAAGACCAAATCGTCCGCAAAGGCTTGCAATTTAAATTCCTCCTTTTTAACTTTCATTCCTTTTATATTTGTATCCTCTCTAATATTTCTATTTAATACTTCCAAAGTCAATACAAATAACAAAGGGGATAGTGGACATCCTTGTCTTGTGCCTTTTTAATATTGATAGAGTCTGTAAATTCTCCATCTATCATCACTTTTGCTGTTTGCTTATAATATATAGCTTCTATTGCTTGAATAAATTTTCTAGCAAAACCCATCTGTTCAATAATAATAACATAAATCTCCAATTCACGTTATCAAATGCCTTTTGAGCATCTAAAAATATCAAAGCCATTTGCTTTTCAGGGTGTGCCTCATAATATTCCAAAGTGTCCAAAATTACTCTCATGTTGTCTTTAATTTGTCTCTTTGGTAGAAATCCATTCTGATCAGGATGAATAAAATTATTTAAGTATTTTTTAAGCCTTTCTGCCAAAATTGAAGCAAAGATTTTATAATCTGCATTCAATAAAGAAATAGGTCTATAATTCTTAATTTGTGATGGGTCAGTCCCTTCTTTTGGAATAAGCGTAATATAAGCTTCTGACCATGTTTTAGGTATTTTCTTATTTATCATAACTTCATTCATAATTTCTAACATTGAAATGCTCAGTGATTCTTGTAATGTTTTATAAATTCTGCCGGAAACCATCTGGTCCTGGTGCTTTCCCGTTATTCTGTCTATTAAGTGCTTCAGTTAATTCCATCATTGTTATAGGATTTTCCAACATTTTCCCAGTTTCATCAGATATCTTGGGTAGGTTGGCATTTTGTAAATACTGTTTAATTTTCCCTCATCAAAATCCTCCTGCTTATATAATTGCGCATAAAAATCTCGAATAATTCTCTTTTTCTCCTTATTACCATGACAGACTAGACCCTGTTCATCCATTAACTGTGGTATTCTCCTTGATTCTTTCTCTTTTCTCAGTTTGTATGCTAACCATCTACCTGGCCTGTTTGCATCCTCAAAATAGTTCTGTTTAGCACTTCTAATTTTTTGCGCCAGTTCTTCTTTCTCTGTTTGATCCATCTTATGTTTAATTATATCCATTTTAAATTTAATATCTTTTTCTGTGGCATTCTCTGTAATTCTTTTTCCAATTTTTTATAATCATCTTCTAAAGTTTTAATCATTTGCCTCTTTCTAATATTTTTTTTCTTTGTGTATTCCATTATCAATCCTCTTGCATATGCCTTCATTGTGTCCCAAACATTCTGTATTGAAGTATCTTCTTTTCTGTTTTCATTAAAAAGAAGGCCAGTTCCTTTTCCATCCACTGTATAAAATCTTTTTCCTTTAAAATAGTATTATTTAATGTCCATCTAGATCTTCTTTTTGTCCTTTCCATTTAATTGTCATTGGGTTGTGATCTGCCCATGTACTTGTTTCAATATTTATTTCTTGAATATTAGATAATAATTCTGTTGACGTCCAGATCATATCTATTCTGGACCATGATGAATGTCTATTCGAGTAGAAAGTATATTGTTGAGTTTTAGTATTTCTTTCTCTCCATATATCTTTTAGATTTAATTCCTCTATCATTTCAAAAAAGGATTTAGGGAGGATCTTCCTATTTTGTCGTGTTATTTTTGCTGTGTAGTCCAATTCATTGTCTACAATTCCATTAAAATCTCCCATTATAAATATATTAGCGTAGTCCAGTTCAATTATTTTCATATGTAACTTTTTATAGAATCTTTTTTGTTTATCATTCGAGCATAGATTGCAACCAAAAGTATCTTTGTATTGTTATCCACTATTTCAACCATTAATACTCTTCCATCTTCATCAGTATAAATCAATTTTGCTGAAATGGTTTCTTTAATATACAATACCACTCCTCTTTTCTTACACTGGGCCAAAGAAGTAAAAATTTTCCCTATTTTTGGTCGCACCAATAATTGTTGATGTTGTTTTTTAATGTGTACTTCTTGTAAACAAATTATATCAAATTTTAATTTCTCTATTTTATGAAAAATTTTCCTTCTTTTAGTAGCTGAATTCAGTCCATTTATATTCAAAGAAATCAATTTTTTTTTCCTCCATAGTTATGATTTATATTTAGGTCTAACGGCTCTCGTTGATCTTACTTCACGTTGTTCTTTAGTCTCCACTTGTCCACCTACTGCACCTTCTTCTTTTCCCATCTCTATTTGGTCCTCTTGAAATTCAGTTAAGGTAGTCTCTTCTTCTATCTCTGTTTCTCTTCTTTTAAAAATTCCTTATAAAACGATTCTGCTTCATCAATTGAGCCAATTCTGTATCTCTGTTCTTTCCATGTAACCATTAATCCTTCTGGAATCAACCATCTGTAATTCACCTCCTTTTCCAATAATACTTTAGTCAGGAAACGATATTCTCTCCTCACCTCTCTAATTTTTCTGGGTACTTGTTATAAAACCCGATCTCTTTATCTCCATATTTCAATGTCTTCTCTCTTGCCGCTTGTAATATCTGCGTTCTGATAGATTTTTAGTAAATCTAACATGAACTTCTCTTGGTAACTTATTCCTCGATGCATATCTTGTAAAAACTCGGTATATCTCATCTATTCCATCCATCATTTTTTCCTCTGTTATTTCCAAAGCTCTAGCCAAGATTTCTATCATTACTGCAGCAAGATCTTGTCCTTTTTCTTCCTCTATATTTTGAAATCTGAGGTAATATTCTGATCTATCCATCTCCCACTTCACCATCTCATTCTTGTTTTGTTCAAGCGTTGTCACTCTGTCATCAATATTTCCAATTTTCTCATCTCTTTGATTGTCTTTCTCTTCTAATTTTTGCAATTTCTCATCTCTTTGATTGTCTTTCTCTTCCATTTTTTGTAGTTTCTCATCATACTTCGCCATCATCTGTTGGATATTTTCAATTTTTTGTTCAATACTCCCCATCCTTTGTTCAATACTCATTTTAAGTTCTTGAATTCCTTGCATAACCGTCGTTAGATCCGTTTGTCCTTTATCTTGCTTCGCCATTGTTGAAAGTCGTCCTCCAATTGATGGGGAGGCAGGAGCAGAAGTTGATGCGCCAGAAGGTAGAACTTTCTTACTCATTTGAATAACTCGGAATCTTCCCACTCTTTTAATCCAGTTGGCAGTGTAACAATTATAATCCAATTAGGGAAAGGAAAAACGTAAAAAGAAAAATCAGTAAAAAAAACCAAAAAACCCAAAATTTAAAAAGGAAAAAAAGTTTCAAGGAAAAAGAAAAATTGCCACCAGAAAAATTTCTTTCTTCAGGTTCTTCTAGACCTTAATCCTCAGTTGCAATAGTCAAAAGGAGAATAAAACCCAATAATATTAAAAAATAACAATAATAATAAAAGGAAAAGAAAAGAAAAATTCTTCAGGTTCTTCACACCTTAATCCAATTGCGAAATCTCAAGAAAAAAAAACATGGCCACAAAAAAAGAGTATATACATACAAAGATAAAAACAAAAGTCCCCAAAAAAAAAAAAAAGGAAAAAGAAACAATATTCTGAGGCTTTCCCTTTAGAGAAAAAAATGAAAAATAATAATAATAGTAATAAGCAAAAGTGTACAAATATTACAAAAACTATAGGGTTAAGGAGGAGGGATAAAGCTAACAACAAGTAAAGCAAAAATCACACTGCATTTTATTTAAACATCCAAGGCTCTTATTATGGCTTCTCCACAAGTTTCAAAGCCAAGCTTCAAACATTCAGTTGATTGTAGAAATCCCAAAGAGACACCTGTGAAAACATTCTCCAGAGTTCCTCTCTCTATCTTATCAACTCAGTGTCCTTGGGAGAGAGTTTCTCACAGTTCTCTCAACTTCAAGTAAAGTATTTTCAAGCCTCTAGTTGGCAGTGTTGCAGAGTTACAAAGTTTCTCAACTCCACTCCCCTTCTTCCTCCCCAAAAAAAAAAACCAATAGAAAAAGAAAATATGTATATATATATGTGTATATTTAAAAAAAAAAAAAATTACTAAAGGAAGCCTCTATTAAAAATATAAACAGTCAAAAAGGAAAGGTAATTATAGAAAAACAAAACAAAACCAGTCTGGTTACAATTACTAATCACAATAGAAGTTCGCTAGAAAAAAAAAAAGTAAAAGCCAAGCCTCATTTTGACATCTTCTAAAAAATCGCCACTAAGTCCATCTTATCAAATTCTGTCAAAAATCTTACAGATTCCTTCTTCTTCTAGGGTGTCCTTATCCCAAATAAAAAAAATAAATCTCACCAGCCGATACACTTTCTCTTTCTTTCTTCTCTTCCTTTCGGAGCTGTCCCTGCTTCAGCAGCTTAATGGCTGCCTCTCCGCCGATGGTAAAGGGCTTCTTCTGGATCCACCAGGGACTTGCGGTGTCCCTGTGATCGACAGAACGCGCCTTACTATCACCGTCTCTACGGGACGGTTTAGGTCCGTTGGGACCGACCAGGGGCGAAGATATCAGCTGTAACTTCGAGCCCGAAATTACAGCTGTAACGCGGCGACGTGGCTCCGCCTTCTCCCGATTTGCCAATTCTCTTTTGTTGTAATGTTCATCTTTTCAGGAGGAGAAGCTCTCTTGGAGCAAAAGTCACTAAACACATTAGAAGGTGCAATCTAGATTAACAGCTTTGCCATCATGTCTAGGGAGGGAGGTGATGTCACAGGTGTTATGATGTTTCCATGCAAATTCCACCTCTGGCTTTTGCAAAATAGTAGCAAAACAAAGAAGAACACCATCTACTTCTAACCAGGAGCTTGACTTCCAGGGTTTTATTTTTCAAAAAAATAATTATTATACTATGTATATAGCGTATTTCATATCATCTATGTTTATATCAGATATGATATTTCATATTTCATTTATTTATTTAATACAGTTTCCCAATTCCATCAAAACCAAATGCTGCACAAATTTACCAAAACAAGTACTGCACATAGTAAACACAATAGTAACAAATCCATCCTACTAGGCTTCATTCTTTTTTGCTAAACAACTGTTGGAGGTAGGCTTGTAAATGATAGGAATTTTTTCCCACTTCTCTTCAGGGGCCACTAGTGTTCAACAGTAGAGAGTAATAAAAGAATAACATTTTTTGATTTTGATTTGTTTTTTCCCAAAACATATTATGAGCTGTCAAGGCCTTTTTTGTCAAGTATGGCAGCTTCATCTTATGATACTATGAAACAAAGCAGACCCTGCCCTGAGACTCCATCTCAGTGGCCAAATTTTCTTCAAGGTTTGAGGAAAAATAAATGTGTGGAAGAAACTCTGCCTCCATTCTTTTTCGTTCAGGTCTGAAACATTGTCAAGAAAGGTTCAAATTCAGGATGAAACCATGCCCTTCTGAATAAAGTCGCAGTCCTCTGCACAAGCATGGAGTTTTACTGTGCAGAGCTCTCATCCCATGTAGGCTATTTTGGTTGAAAATGGTTACAGCTCCATTGTTAATAAGCATGAGAAAATCTAGAGACTTTAGAAGTTGCTGTCGAACAGTTCCCAAGAGCTTCAGCTAACAATTTCCAAACTTGTTGAGATTTGTAATTTGGCCATGTTTAAAGGCCAAACAATAGTTTTCCTGTCTGATTCCTGTTCTGGACTTACACCAGGACAAAATCAAGGATGAGAAGAACAGAGCCAAAACGTTCTTGTAATAATCATTCTAATGTTTCACAGAGAAGGTCCTCTGTTTGAAAGATTGTCCAGTCCAAATCTGGTTTCAGATACTAATTTTTTTGCAAGTAAAATTATCAAAACACAATGACCTACCAGTCTGTGTTTACTGTGATGCTCTTAGGGGTGGGTGGCAATCTAATATTGTATTGATAATCCATACTTGCTTTAAAAATCACATCTATCATGTTGATAAGAACTAGTTGACAAGTAATCTAATAAAACATTATTTAGTTGTGTGGATCACTTTGACCTGTATTTGAGCAGCTAAGGCTCAGCAGATTGTGAGAAGGGAACAGAACTGGAAACATTGGCTGGTGGGAATATTGTGTCCTTCAGAAAATATATGGAATATATCTTGATTCTATCCTTCACTGGAAAGAATATTCTGATAGCATTCTTGTGACCAAAATATGTTTTTCTTCTAAATTTTGCATGTCACAATGCCTTTACATAACTCAGATTTCTGTAGCCCTTTATGATTCATAATAAGAAATATGAAGCCTCAAATTCATATGAAGAATTCATATTAGTCCTTTCCTCTTGTTCTGCAACTAGCATTACACTTTATTTCTGGAAAACTCATTTACACATCACAATATTTCTACGTTTTCTTCACTACTGTCGATGTTCTAATTTTGCTTTTTTTAAATTAGGTCAAAAAACAAAACAAACTTTTCTGTGGGAGAACAGAAGTGTCATCATAAGTGCTGATGGGCATGAATCCAGTAACAATAAACTCTGCAATGAACACAAACAGAAAAGTACAGATGTTGCTGAGATTAAAATGCCAGCAAAAATGCAAGATCTGGAAATCTGGCAAAATGAGTAGATCTACACACTGTTTGTCAAAGGCAATAAAACAAGGAAGAGCATAGCTGAAGGTCATACAGTCTGCTCTGACTTTCAGTAGAACACCAAGGAATGTTGCTGAACAAGATATTTTAGATAGTTTAGTAGGTGCTATTGAATAAAACCTGGCTTCTGGCAGTGCGTAGAGAAAAGCCCACCCTCTCAATCTGTCCCTGGCAATAATCTTCCAAGGACAGTCAGTGAAGCAAAGATAAACTTGGTTAACTTATATTCTTTTCCTCTCACATTATTTACTGTCTGTTATCTGTTTGAAGTTGAATTTCAGAAACTTGCCTGTTCATTTGACATTTCTTTCTCTACGCATGGCAAATTTTCTCTACAAACATGTCTTTGCTAATGTGAGGTGTAGTTAAATGATCTGAAAAATTGCACAACCACTTGCATCTCTCCCTTCCCAAGAATAAGCATATATACAAACCAATCCTTTCCAATCCCCAGGTTGTACATTCTAGTTCTTCATTTTGACATAGAGCTATTAGCACTTTGTCACTTCTGCAGATTAAATAGATCAGCGAGTATTTCATCTGAGCCTGATGCTTTCCTATTTAGAGATGGTGTGTTGCATCTCATTCTTCACTTTTTAGCAGAGCCAGTTCTTCAGAATACTAGTTCTTTCTGTTACGCTGTGATCCTATTAACACAAGGCTCCTCTACAGCTTTCCATATTTTTGAAAATACTTTTGCTTGTATTAGAGCTTTTCCATGGTTATTCTTGAGAGTTCTTGGCTGTAAATTTTCCCATGATTTAAACATTTTACTTTTCTTTTTCTTGTAATTTCCCTCTTTTTATTGACATGGTTGACAGAAGGCTTTCCACTCTTTTCTTGATGTTGAACATCTATATCAGTCATTACGTATCTTTCTTGTTGCCCAAATAATTCATTATCCATCTTTCTTTTGCTATCATCATAGCTTGTTCTAAAAACTTATTGGATTTTTCTCCTCTTTAAAATCCTGGGAATGTTTTCTCATTTTGGTTTTCATAGTATCTCTTACTCTTCCAGTAGTTTGTCACTTTCCATTTTGGATAAGTACATTGAATCTGTCCTTTACACTGATCCTGATTGTGTATCTTCTAGGTCACACCTATTCTCTTCAAATTTCCAGGCTAACTGACAAGTAGACTCGTCAGTAATAATTCATGACTTGTTCCATATTCTGCCCCTGTAAATATCCTGGCTGACTGGATTGTACTTCCTTGTTTTCTATTCCTCTTTGTCTAATCAATTTGATTCCAGTGTTGCCCACCCAGTGATGTCCTATAGTAGGGTTTGCATTTATGTCACTTGAAACAAGTGTTAGCAATGGACAAAGAATTTCCTTCATAAAAGTTAGTTAACTTTTGTCCTACATTATTACATTTATGCAATTTACCTCTTTTCTAATTCCAGGTTCCTACTTTTTTTTCAAATATCAAGCGTATTAGTAATTGCTCGTTAGTAAAGTAATTCCAAAAGTATTAATAATACAATGCATTCCTAGATGTTTTATTTAATATCTCTTGAAACTTATGATGCTATTTTAATTCTTTTTCTACTACTGAATCATTCACATTCACTGGCTTAATTCTAATATGATCCCCTTATTTTGGGGGTTATGTAAGCATGACATATATGTAGTGATGGACATAATTGTCACTCTATTCCTTTGTAAGGATTCATAAGCTGACAGCCTATCCTGTAGTCATCTGACTTCAAGGGTCCCAATAAGCTGATTCTAAGCTTATTAACATAGCATGCTGTCTTTACACTGTCATTTTAAGGTTGGCTCATGTTTTCCACATTTCGTGTTCCGTTTGGATTCATCGTTATAAAATGCAGAAATCCTCTTTCAAGATTGGTACTATCAGTGACCAAATTTCTCTGCAGCTTTGGGGTAGCCAAGCCATCACATCCAGATATACTCATGAACATTCATAGATAAATAATAAATAAATATGTTCCTGCTGACTTAGCCCTTACATTTGTTTAAAAGTTTCAATCAAGTTTTTTTTTTTAAATTTGATTGTGCAACTTTTTGTCCTAAGTAGATTGGCTTCCTCTAGGTCTGCAGAACCTAATTTATGGCTCCCCAGAGATTAATCCAAGTTCAAACTGGTAACTTCTAGACCAACCCAGTGGGCCTGTCATTCTCTCTCTGGCTGCTTCCCAGCAACATGTGTCGATTGATTGACTGATTGATTGATTTGTGTTTATGGGTGCCACTAAGATAGCCATTTTGTGAATGGGCAAAACCTATAGCAGTCAGAATGCTCACAAGACGCTTGGAAAATTTCAAATGTGCCCACTGGGGAAAAAGTTGTTGACCCTCAGGTATGTTAAGCCAGGGAACCATGTCATTTGGCCCAATTTCTTTCATCCATCATCCCCACAAAAAAAGTATGTTGAGTATCATAAATATTAAACAAAACATCAGCTGTTAAAAGAAAGCTCAGTTATGTTGGTAGCAGTCCTATTTGTTTTGCTGGATAGTTTTTCCTCCAAATCAAGAACTTGAGGCTTGAGATACAGCATGGAAAACTTTGTTGCCCAGAACATATTTTGTCTTACTAGCTTCTCCTAGTAAGTATGAAGAATAAAGATCCTTTAACCAATAATTATGACTTGCCATGCATAGTGGATAAGCTTGGCCTCATGCAGCTTTCTGCATCAATCATATCATGCTCTTTCCTGCTATTGGGTCATCTTTGCGTAATCATTAATCATGTTGCCCCCAAAAATCTTGGGCAATTATTTAAACAACTGTATTATCAGCAGCCTCTTCTGCATCCTGCCACCTTGGCAGAGGTGCTTATGCCCCTTTGATCTCTGTGGCTATTCACTCAGATCAACAAAACAGAGGATGGGAAGGAGGGAGGATGGGGTGTGAAAGAAGAGGAGAAAGAAAAAGTTACATCAGGCCTCAAACAGGAGCAAGGCATTACATTCAGTTTGAGTTTGCCCAGTCAACTTTAGAACTAAACATTTATTTCTTTTCCCAAAAAGGAGTTTCTGGTAAAGGACTCAGCCGACTGCAAAGATGCAGTGTTGTGTGTGTATATGTCATGTGTTTGAAATGAAAGGAATGCGGGCGAGAGGGAGATGAAAAATAACAGCTGGGGAAAGAGAGGGAGCCAGCTTCATTTAATTCATAGCTGCCAAGTTACAGTGATTATGTGGGGTGTTTTATATAAATGATATAATTAGCTAATTTGCATGTTTGAAAATTATTTGCATATGCAGTAAAAACACACTGTGTTTTTAGAATTTGATAATATTGCTCTGGTAGACAATATTTTTTGGGGGGCGGGATTGGGGATTTCTGTTTCAAAGTAGCAGATATATCCATAGATTGTGATTTCGGTAATGCCTCTTGTATCCCAAACAATGTGGGTGTACAAACATCCCAGAACCATGATATTATTTGGAGCCATTTTTGGCACCATGCTTTAATTATATATTTACTAACAGGGGTGTTAACTGGGGGTGGCTATTCGATTGGGAAGGACCCTACATCTTCCCATGATACTTGTGTTCCCCTTCTCCCCATCTTTTAACAGTATTTATTACTGTGATTATTTTTTGCTTTATCATTTTAATGTGTTTGTAAGCTGCCCAGAATTGTCCCTGGACAAGATGGGTGGCACATATATTTGTTAAATAAATAAATAAAGCCAATAGGCAACTTACACCAGTAAAATTCTTCTACATTAAATTATTTTTTAATCATTTTCTACCATTATCCTTTCTACCTTTCCTTTAGGGAATGTGAGGGCAAACTGTCACTTTCATTTGAATGTATAACAGATTTCCCAAACAGGAGGGATGAATATGCAACTTTACAGATTTTGTAGCTAAGCAAGTTTCTTTTGGTTTCTCACTTCCAAATTAACAGCCTAATTCCTAGATAGACAACCTAGAACTAATGTGCACACCGATATTTTCCTTGGTGATTGCCAGTTTCTCTACTCATCCATTCTTTTTTTGTTGTTTAAATTAATCACTGCCACAGCTGTCTTGTGATGGTACTCATAATTTATTCTCAAAATCCTGAACATGCTCCAAGGCAAAAAAGTTACTGTTATGGTATTTTATTTAGTTACTGAACTGATCCACATTCATGCTGCGGTAATTCCCAGTCTCCTTGGATGCCAGATGTTAAATTTGGAACTGTTTTTTTTTTAACCTACCAGATCAGGCTGCAACGGGCTGAACTAGACTTAAAGTTTGTATTACATCAAACTTATCTTTATCATTCTTATTCTTTTAATTAGTTACAGCAATAGCACTTAGACTTATATACCACTTCACAGTGCTTTACAGCCCTCTCTAAGAAGTTTACAGAGTCAGCCTATTGCCCCCAATAATCTGGGTCCTCATTTTACCAACCTCAGAAGGATGGAAGGATGAGTCAGCCTTGAGTTGGTGAGTATCAAACTGCTGGCAGTCAGCAGAATTACCCTGCAATACCGCAATCTAACCACTGTGCCACCATGGCTCCACTATATAGTGGTCAGAGGGGGACCTGAAGGACCAGATTGGGCACAGAATGTCCTGTGTAAGGTGTTTTTCAACTGCTGATTTCTTACTTATATTTTAAAGTACTAATTTTTGTGGTATTTTAATTTTAGCAATTGTACAGTAAATACTCTTGGACTCCCCCCTTCCCCCCCCCCAAAAAATAGAATTCTAATTGCACATTGGGAATTCTTTTTATTGCCTTCTCCTGGACATCCTCTGTGCCCCACCAACATTTGTCCCTGAATGTCTACGGAGATTCTCAGAATTATTCTTCAGGATCCCTTGAATCCTCCAAGATTTGGAATGCAGCGTGAAGAGAGTTAGAAGCCAGCCAATATGAGAGACAGGCAGAAGTGCTCTATCAGCAGACAGGCAGGTGTTTATATGATTTGCTGCCAAAGGTAGGATTGACAAGAGGGACAACTTATATAAAATTAAACACATTTTTGTGATTGTTGATTAATATGTCTATTCAAATTAAACACATATTTGTGATTGTTTATTAATTAATATGTCTATTTATCAGGCTGGAAAAGTAATGCACCGTTTAGTTCTCAAAACCTGATGAATTATCTTGTTAAATCAGAGTTCAGAAGCAAAGAATACCTGGTTGAATAAATCCATGGAACTGTAAAGGAACATCACACAGGAAATCAAACTAACCTTGATGCTAATTCACTAGCACATGGCTTGAGATAGCCTGTCACCACTTAATGAGTCAACACAAAGCAGCTTGGATTTTGTCCAAGAATAAAGCAATGTGTTATTGAAAATGCCTTTCCAAAGGTGACTGATAAATGGGCACTGTAATTATTAATTTCTCAGTTACCCTGAAATACCTGTCAACAGCTCAAGGTTTCTTATTTCTGAAGGAAGGCTAAACACTTAAAGATTAACACTTGATTTGACAAATGCAGTTTTGCTTAAAACATGTTTTCTTTGTCAAGTTAAGTAGATGCCAATATTAGAAAATAAAGCTAACTCTTTCCTGAGTAGTCTCGATTTCCTGAAAAAAGAATGGCAGTAAACATTTATGCTGATTTAAAGCTTCTTTATTATTGCATCTTTCTTAAAATTGTAAAAGAAAATTGTATATTTTGTACCATTATGTATTTTATTTTATTTTTTCAAAACGTTTAAATAGCTGCCCAACAATTAAGCAACTCTGGGAGGCTCCCAATCAAATTATAATTAGTACAACTATATAACTACAAACTATTCATATGTTATCATGATTTTACTATGAAGAAATCATTTTTATATCGTGATTTGGTTTTCCATCCAAAGTGATAAGAAGGAAACTCTAAGAGAATTAGTAAAGTGATGTGTTTGCATACATTTCCTCAATATGCCTGATGATGAAATCATGAATTTCTTAAGATATCGAACCTTAAATTACATCACTTTCTTGAACATTCCTAAACATTAGCAAAAACCTTAAACAGGCGAAGATGAATATATATGTCCCAGGATAATATTGCAGGATTCAATCTGGGTCAGTCACCAGGACCAGAGGTTTTGTCTTCCGAGCTTTCAAACTCGTGCTGGAGAACTTCAGGCAACTTCTTTCTTGTCGAGTGTGTGCTGTCCTGTGTGTGGTATTTATAGCGCGCATTGTATGTGGCTTTTTAGATATTGATTGGGGTGTTTTGATGGCTGGATAGCACACACTCTGCTAGAGAAAAGTTCCCTGAAGATAGGCTCTAGCACAAGACCGAAAGCTCAGAAGATAAAACCTCTGGTTTAAGGGACCGACCCAGATTGGACCATGCTAAAACCTTAAAACACAATTATCTTGCACAAGAGAATTTCTAAACACTGGAATTCTCTGCCTATGAATGTTATCTGTCAGAATAGGCTTCCGTATTCTGCAGTTATAGGTGTAGTTGCGAATTGGCCAGCACAGTAGATGAGCTTAATTTTACAAAGCACAAATAACTTTCTCCAAAATAAACGGGTAGAATTTTAATGGGAAGAATTGGTATTCTTACCAATTAAAAAACTTTATTCAGAGCATAAAACAACTCTCACTCCTGTGGGCCACATGCAATCCTGAGTGGTGATTTAGAAATCCTATTAATGCAGAAGTCTGAAACTTTGTCCATCTGGATACTGATTTCAACCCAATCAGCTGCAACTCATAGGGTTAAAAGTAAGAAACTGAAAATGATAAATTCAAACATTAAAAAGGCAAAAAATATTTATTTCTGCACATTGGCATAGGTGAGCTTCTATCTATAAGAACAATAAGGACCAATTTTGGCTCTGTTGAAGGCCATCCCAAATAGTTTCCCGAAGGAAAGAATAAAATGAAACTACACTCTTCTTTGAATACTTTGTGCAGAAAGAAGAGGTCTGTGTAGTTGAATTTTACTTTACACAGGGAAGAAGGATAACCATTGTCACAGAAACAGGCAACAAGAAACTGGAAAGGAGGAGGAGGAAAAGGAAGAAGAAGACGAAAAAGAAGAAGGAGAAGGAGGAGAGGAGGGGGAGGGGGAAGAGGAATAGTTGTACTTTTCATTGAGTTTGGAAACTTGTTATAAATGCTATATGGCAGATTTTCCTAATCCTAACCTGATGGAATAAGAATAGATTAAGGAAGGATAAATTATGCATTTGCTTAAGTTTAATTTAATTTGTGTGTGTGTGTATGTATGTATGTATGTGTATGTGTATATATATGTATGTATGTATGTATGTATGTATGTATATATGTATGTATGTATGGCAGGGATCCCCAACCTTTTCGACGCCCGTCCGGTTCCGCATCAGCTGGCGCCGCGCCCGTACAGCGCAACTGGGCGCCGCCATCTTTATGACAAAAGGCGCTTCGGTAGTGCAAAAGATGGGCGCAGGCGCCAGTGAGCTTTTCGGTAGAAATGGCTTTCACCGGAAAGCTCAACGCGCCATCTTTTTGAGAAACAGCGCTCCGGTGAGCTTTCTACCCGGAAAAGCTCACCAGAAGCGCTTTACAAAAAGATGGCGCGCCGCAACCAGCGCCGGTAAGGCTTGTTCTGCGTCCGCGGAACCTGATGTTGGCATCAGCTTGTACCTACAGTAGTTGTTCTTTTAGTTGATCGTTCAGCAGAATCTCATCTGCCATCATCATTCTGCTGAAACGGCTACAACTTTAAAAGAACAACTACAATGACATGGGAAATACCCGAACAAAGCTGAATGCCATACATGTAAGTACCCGCAAAAACTTAAGAAATATATACACACACACACACACACACACACACACACACACACGTGGATCTTTGGTTTATTCGGGTTTTCTCCCGCGTAAAATTGGAAGTAAACCCGAATAACCAAAGATACACATACAAATACCCGCGAAAACCTCAGAAAACAAATACATATATATATACAATGAAATCCCATTTTATTTTTATTTTTATTCTTACCCCCTTTTTCCTCAAAGTTCATCTAATTTTTGGTGTATTGAACTCATCTTTCCAAGCATGAATAGCCTGTTCTAAATATTACACACACCGGGGGAGACGGTCCCTGTAATACATTGCACAGCAGGTGTTATTGACTAGACAGAAAATGAAAAAAACAACAACTCAAAAGCTTATGGTAAAATGTTATGCACTACATCCCCCAAACAATATACAGTAGATTGTATTTGCAAAGAAAACAAACGACCCTGGTTTGTTGCAAATGAAGCACAGTATAGAGAATGAAAACAGAGTTCTAAATGATTATGTACAAGTAAGCAAAGAGAAGATATTAATAACTAAACGGAAAATATTTTAAATGTGACAGAATCAAATATAGCATACAAAATTGAACAGTTATACGGTAACAGCAAATGAAACATTGGAAAGATAAGTCAATATTTCATGGTCAATATGTGAAATGCATTAAACACAAAGTGAACAGTAACAAAACTTGGCAATGAATTCAGGTTATATCCTTCAAGAAGGATTAATATTTGCGGCACAGGAACAAGTTCTAACAACAAATACCATTAAAATGAAGATTTTAAAAAAGTTGAAACAGCAGAAAACAAAGATTATGCAAAAAGGAAGATGAAAAACCATCTAATAAACAGCTGAAGCAAAATTCCCCAGATATGATCACATTAAAAAATGGTGCATTATAATTTATTTAAGACACATAGGCTTGATGATCCCAAAGTAGACTATAATGTTGAAAAACTACTCCAGCATGATGATGTTATAAATCAATAAAGGAGAATATCTGTAGTTCAGGGTTGAAATGAGGGATCCGTGGTGCTCTCTGAGCTTGCTTGTTTTCTTGCAGACGTTTCATTATCCTAACTAGGTAACATCATCAGTGCTAATAAGGAGTGCTTTTTGCTGTCAGTTTATATTCTGATCTGTGTGGGTGGGGCCAGTTGTAGAGATTCTTTGGTTGGGCTGTTGACTGATGGCTCTTTGGCCGTTTCTTGATTGGGGTGTTGCTTACTTGGTTGTTGGTTTTAACCTTGGAGTTAATCTATGCTGATCTGAGTGCTGATTACTGGTGGAGACGTGCAGGAGTCTGTTTATCTTTTGGATTGGTTGATTGTCTCTTTTGCATAATCTATAGATGTTATTAATGCCTATGTGTCTATTGATGGCTGGTTTGTCAGAGTGTCAGGCTTCTCTGGCATTTTGGGACTTGGCCTGGTCTAGGATTGTCACATTTTCCCAATTGAAACAATATATAGTTGCAGAAGTATTTTAAACTGAAACTTAATCCTTGTAATTCGTTTATAAAGCATCCAAGAACAGGCTTACACCCTAAATGTCTACTTATAAAATATTTTTAAAAATACATTTTGAATGTTGCAACTCTGGCACATTCCAAAGGAAAAAAAAAATTAAAAAAGAAGGTGACCAAAGTAAAAGACTTGAGTGATGAATAATTTGGAAATTCTGTGAGTTCATGTCTTAATTTGTTGTTTGCATTTTAATAAGCATGAGCAAGATCTGTTTTTCTGACACCAGCACTTTCATTTTTAGAATGTTAAGCCTGCTTTCATTTCTTCAAAGCTCTGATTTCAGAGAGACTGCTAATTTTCACATTTCATTGGATGTGTTTGGCATCCCACTGAGTTGTGACTTTTCAGATCCACCAAGTCACAATAATTTGCTCAGGCTCTTCTGACAGAACACATCCTCTGGGTCACTTTTCTATCAAGACTCTGGTAATGCTGAATTGTGAGTATTAGGGGACCCGAGAAATGACTTCTACCCACCCCATATTTGAAATTCAGTAGCAATCATCTCTTTTGTAAAAATTTCTCTTCAGAAAACTGCAGAGTAATGAAACATCAAGAAAAAAACAAAGAAAATTATCTCCCAGTCTGAAGCATGGCATTTTTTTTTTTAAAAAAAAATCATACAGGGAGTTTTATCATGCGGGATGTTAGAAAATTGAATTCATACAGTCATGCTGAAACAGTTGCAGTGAGGTGAGTGGTCACATCTCTGGTTCACTGGCCTAGGCCTCCCCTTGGCCTCCTGCCAATCCTTGTTCCTTTACCTGGGCCATGTGCCATGCGAGGTTGTTCTCCTGAAACAACACTTTCAGTTTGGTTGAAGGCTTTCTCCTGGCTGGGCAAAGAAAATAATACAATAGATTGAAATACCCAGGATTCAACCGACCAGTACTGGATCAGCCTGCTGCGCTAATATCTTAAAATAGCCAGGGACAAAATTAAAGAATGCCTATTTATACCTTGACCTGTTCTAGTATCCTTTCACCTTTTACTAAACATCCCAATTGTCAAATATATTTGCTCTTCTTCCTTACCTATCATTCATTCTAAGTAATGTTCGTCTTTAATTCCTTCCATTGAGAGTCTACCTACTTCCTGTAAGTCTCTAATTAAGTCAATGTCTAAAGCTGTATTATTCTACTTTCAGCAACCTTGTTGAGTTCTCGTTTGATAGGATGAAACTTATTTATTTATTCATTAAATTTATATGTCACCTGTCTCACCAATAAGGTGACTCTGGGCAGATTAAGGTCATGCTTCTCATCTACTTAGTTGTCAAAGTTTATTCAGCTTTGCAAAATATGAGGTTCTTCCCATAGTTCCCATGTCAACATTCCTATGTTAATACACCCCCTCTTTTCATGGATGGTACAGTTCTTGCCACCTAAAAATTAGCATAGAACAACTTTCTTCAACCTAATGCTCCCCCTCAATACTTTGATGTGTTACGCTGATAACCATGCTTCATTTCATGAAGATGAAAATTATAGCCCAGAATAAAGTTGTTGGAGGCATTGCCCTTCTGAGAAAAGGATGGTGTCCCCTAAAAAGAAGAAAAAAAAAAGCTGGAGGAACTCTGGAGGACATCATGTAGGAGAAAATTAATATTTAAGATCTTTTTATTTCACCTTTCTCGGTTTCTAGCTCGCTTGATGAAGTCAATTGAGAAAATAAAATTGGGCATTAAAATTTCACTACTACTAATGTTTTCAATACTATGAGCAAAAGACTTGATCAACTACTTTAGATTTGCGTATGTTACTGTCTACATTCTTAAATGCTGGGTGTATATAAGAGTGAGCGTGTGGATAGATAGATAAATAAAGAAGAGATGAATGAAAGCCTATTTGGGGATTCCTTAGAACATATGGGCTGGCGAATCTCCTAGTGACACTTGTTCTACAAGCCAGAGATAAGTCATCAGAAGACTGAATAAACAATTTGTTATCCACAATGCTCCTGGGACAGTGGTGGTGAGATGGAATGTGACCCACATTCTCCTGCATAGAGATTGACAATTGGCTAGAACAGAACATTCTGTCCTCAGATGGAAAATAGAAAGAACTGATTATATAAAAGGCAGTTCATCTTGGCCTGCGTGGTTCTGAGAACAATCAATATGTGATATATTGAGAGATGACTTGGTCATTTAGTGATTAGGCATGTGAGATAGAAGATGGAAGCTGCAATCAGCAGTTCTGACTATAACAATAAACTCATCTGATCACTTTAAGAAAAGTTCCTCTCTTCTAATTAGAATAATGTTGTAGCTATGCACATGGTAAGACTACCATTTCTCATCTGCAAAAATCCAGATGGCAACAAGGACTTTGTCTTTGCTGCCATCTAATGGTGTTCAAATGTTTTGCAATCCCACTATGTAGGCTACATACATCCCACAGACTTGTAACTGGAGATACTTATGAAGTATTCTCCTGATCCTATACAACCCAAGCTCATACTGTTCTGGTGGCACAGTGGTTAGAATACAGCATTGTAGGCTAACTCTGCCCACTGCCAGGAGTTAGATCCCAGCTGGCTCAAGATTGACTTAGCTTCCCATCCTTCCAAGTTCAGTAAAATGAGGACTCAGATTGTTGGGGGCAATATGCTGACTCTGTAAACCATTTAGAGAGTGCTGTACAATACTATGAAGCTGTATATAAATCTAAGTGCTATTGTGATTGCTATGTATGAAAAACTAGTTGTGACCTATTTCAATTAGGCTTTCAGCCTGGATTTGGCACTGAAATTGCTTTGTCGTCTTGGCAGATGACTATACTGGAAGGTAGCTGGGAAGAGCATGGTGCTGTTGTTCTCCTGGATCTTGAAGCAACTTTAATGTCAGCACCAATGGTATCCCTAGGATCTCCTGTTGGAGCTGGGGATTAGGTCCATTTTTTGAACTGGCTTCAGCTGATATTGCTAGGAGAGCCGAGGTCAAGTCTTGATATGCGTCAGTGTTGGCATGCTGTGTGCTGATGTGATCAGGAAGGAATTGAGTTTACCAAAACATCCATTTTCTATTAAATGTGCACGCTCTGAATAATTCACCTATATCTATATGTGAACAACTTATTTTTATATATTTCCTATTTCTTAACCACCCACCTCCTTCAGATTCCTTTTTAGAGGAATATATAGAAATGTGAAGTCATAGCCTTGCTTAGTTTTTCTTATTAATCTTATTATTTTAAATAAATTGACTTAAATTGGGAGAGTCTAATTGTACAACGAGGAGGGAGTTTTTTCTTTAGTATTTTTTATTTTTATGAGGCTTCTTGCCCTTTTTTAGCGTAAAATCCTTTGAAAATTATGTCTCATGTAAGAATATGAAATGACAGCATTCTAGGCACAGCACAGTATGTTGTTGGGGCAACCTACAGGCTTGATGAATCTTGAGCACCCTTTCTGTTGGAGAGCCCACCTGACTTCACAGCCCAGGCTGATTGGGTGAATTTGAGTCAGTGATTCTTTCTCAGTCCAACCACCTCACAGAGTTGTGAGGAATATGGGAGGCAGAAGTATTTGTATGTTGGCTGCCTTGCGTTGTATTTAAAAAGGCGGGATAAAAATTAAATAATATGATTTGTAATTCATGTAACAAGCCAAATTTAATACGGGGTTGCTAAATGCTGCCTTTTGTTAGCCATTTAACTGCTTCTGTTAAAGGAAATCACTGTTTTATTTAGGTAATTGCGTATATTCCAGAATCAATGTTAAAAAGGTGACTATGGTATTAGCAGAGACTTACATACTTATTTGATGTCACAGGCAGGACAATGGTATGGCTTCACCATTATTATTATTATTATTATTATTATTATTATTATTATTATTATTATTATTATTATTATTATTATTATTATTATTATTATTATTATTATTATTATTATTATATTTAGCATATGGCATATCATACATGGACCAGCAACATATATTAACATTTCACCTAGATTAGAAAAGCATAAAAATGTAAATGTTAAAAAGATTTATATTCAATGAGTAGGCCAGCGGCCTCCAACCTTTTGGGCACCAGGGACCGGTTCCATGGAGAGAGGTTTTTGCACGGAGGCTTTGGCTGTGGTTTTGGGTGCTCCCTGCATCCCACGGATTGGTCTTTATTTGTGTGGCCCAGTTTCTGGCATGTGCAGACTGGTGCTGGTCCATGGAGGAGGGGTTGGGGACCCTTGGTTTGGGCCATCTAACTATTTAAGTGCAGCATTGTTTATATTTAAATAAATCAGATACTGGACAGGAATATGCCCCAACTTACAGCTGATCATGATGTGATCTACAACATTAACTGGGAACAATGCTAGGGTATATCTGGATGTCTCCTAACACTTTCCAATAGCAAAAAGGCATTAAATATTGGACAGGTCCCACCCACCAACAATGACTTCACTGACTTATTACACTCAGCACAAATACGTAGGCAGGATTGCAAATGTGCTGAATTTGAGAAAGAAGGTAGATTAGGGGCATGGCATACTTTTTAAACATTCCTACTTCTGTCTTTGAAATCTTTAATTAAAAGGTTCATGTAATAAGAGCTGCTGCCTATCAGAGTAAAGATGCCCCCACCTCCCAAAAAAGCTGGAGGAAGTCTTACCTGAAAGAAGACAGATTCTTATGAAAGTGCAATTTTACAATTGGTGTTATTTTTTAACGTGCAGGACAGGTTATA
The DNA here is from genome assembly GCF_049901735.1 of Notechis scutatus. Taxonomy (NCBI): domain Eukaryota; kingdom Metazoa; phylum Chordata; class Lepidosauria; order Squamata; family Elapidae; genus Notechis; species Notechis scutatus. Next base: position 299,331,913 of record NC_142009.1, read on the forward strand.
TATACTGTATATAGCTAAAATTGTTTTAGAACATGGCTTTATTTTTGCATGGAGATCTAGGTTTGTATTCTTGACATAGAAAGTTTAGTTCAGGAAAATTTTAAAATATTATAGAGGCACTATTAGTAATGTGAAACAGAAATAGGAAATTTTCACTGGTTGGAGGTCATATTTAGTTTATAAAACAGCCAGCAGATAGCAAGAAATATTCCAGTGATGTGGTGATGTCATTAAAGGGGTAATATCATCAACTTCTTTTTCTTAGAATTAGAGAGATCCTTTACTTATTTTTACATTTTAAATCCGAAAACCCTACTGCCAAAATATGGCTAATATGGATACCCAACACGAGCAGTTTTCTCTTAAGGGTGCTTTGGTATTCACAGAAGGACTAAGACAACATAAGTTGATATAGACAACATTGAGTTTAATCAAATGTTTATATTTTTTTCAGTATTTGGAGATTCTAAATGGGAGAAAATGCCTGACTTCCTCTCTTCCATTTCTCCAAATCCCATTCTTCTCTCACATAGACACCTGACCTCTGAATCCTCTTCTAGTTTTTCTATAGGCAAAGCTGTTGAGAAGAGAAAAAAAATGACCTCTTAAAGTCCTTCTTGAGAAAAAAAGAGAAGTCTGGATCTGACCTTTCCATTCAAGTCATCCATATCTAGTAAGTGATTTAAAGTAGACTGGGGTAATTTTAATTAAGTAGGGTACTTGCAATAGGAGAGAATATCTGTAGTTCATGGTTCAATTCCATTCATGGAATTCTTGATGCTCTCTGAATTTGGCAGTTTGCTTCTAGACATTTCATTACCTGGTTCAGTAACATTATCAGTGCTATGGAGGAGAAAACCCCAGTCTCATCAACACTGGAAAGGCAGTCTACTATATATAAACAAGGAGCAAATCCTCACATTCACTAGCACTGATACTGTTACCTGGTCCGCTAATGGAACATCTACAAGTACACAGCCCAGCTCAGAGAGCATCACAATAAAATACTTGCTTCAGTAGTATTGCATTGTACAGTTTTAAATAAATAACAGCCAACACCGATAACTGCAGTTATTCAACTGATGCAACTCGGTAATTTTTATTGCAACTGGAAGACAATACATCACAGAAACTTTATGGAAGGTTTTGGGAGAGTGTTATTTACAATAATAACTGATGAAAGAGTTTGTCTTTGGCAATATGATTACACATCAAGAAACATAAAATGCAAGTATGCCTCTAGATCAACATTTTTCCATATTTCTGGCTGATTGCACTTGCCTTTTGACTGCTCATTTAGGTAAACACAAATACAACTTAACATTACTGTTTATGTCCCCCATCACAGTTCTCACTTATATTAAAGAAACTGGCAGTTCCATTCAACTAGTACAGCATTTTCGGGGAAAAGAGGAATAAAATCAGAAAACAAAAACAAAAAGAACATAATTGGCTTATTGCTGTACTAAATTAACCTATTGGCCAATGAAGGTCTCATGACCCCCGCCCCCAAAGCATTGATATTGTATATATTGGTCTTTTGATTGCTTCATCACTTTTTTTCTGCAGAACAAAAATATTTCAAAAATATTACAGAAGAGTATAAAAATGTACAAATCCATAATGCTTTTCATACACACAGAAATCATTCCCTACCCCATCTCTTCCAACATTTGACCCCAAGGCAGATTGAAGTAGTGAGTGTGTATAATACAAAAGTGAAACCAGGCTAAATCAATTGATTTTGAAATTCATTAATGAAATTATTAAAACAGTACTCCAAGCACCAACATTTTCATCTTAATAGTATTACTGAAGAGAAAACCTAATCAGGGTCAAGCCAAGTCAGAAGAAATCCAAACCTGTAAGGTATTTTCAGTTATCAGATCTTTTCCTCATAAACACACATTAGGACAGAGGAAACCAAATCTCCCCTTTCAGCTTCTGCACACAAATCTATTGGGAAAATATGTGTGCAAACCCACAACTCTTACTTTCTAATTTAAACTCTATCAATTGTCTTTTGGGTGAGAGGTTGGATTTAGCTACTCTTCCATAATCAAAAAGTTGGCTGGTAGATATGACTTTACTTCTGTTTTTTTTTTAAAGCTTAAACCTGGGTATTTGGTGTATACTTTGTCAATGCTGGGTATCAGGTGGTTCTCATTCAGAATTGAAAAAAACAAAAACAAACCAGAGGCATTCCCTCATTATCATTGGCAAATAGATTCAAAAATAAATTTTGTTCTAGGTAAATATAGTTTCAAATGCTAGTATTGAAAAAAATAGCATAAGAAACTCTATGAAAAAAATGGTTTTAAAACATTTATTTTTAAATTTTGAATATTGATTAGCAAAATACAGCACCAGAGATTGAATTAAATATAGTTTTTGGTTAGTGAAGTAGTGCTGGCATGCAGACTTGTGGAAGAATTGCACAGACACAATGGACTTTATAAAAATTTCACATCTACAATTTTGCATTTTGATTCAAGGAAGAGTTTGGAAAAAAATCATCCCTGGCTTACCAAATCTCTCTACCCAATTTTCTAATTAGAACTACAATCAGAAGGGAAGTTTGTTTAAAGAAACAAGTATGAGAATGTTCATTATATATGATAGCATAGAATATTTAGTAAATACTTATAAAATTCAACTTAAAAAAAATCCTACACCAAGACTATAGCTTCATAGGAAAAGTAAAATACATGTGGTTAACTATGTCTTTAAATTCCTGATAGTAGAAAAACAGACGGTCAGAGGTTGTGCATGGTTCTTTCCATACTGAAGTATTAACATATATTACATATTAAATAATAATAAAGTTATTTAAATTAGATCACAGTGCTGCATTTATGTGCATAACAGTGTTTTATATATTGCGGGCAGTGTCATGAAATTCATTCACAAACTTAACTACAACACAACCCAAAGAATGAATGACTCTGGTCAGTGAATTAACAAGCCTGAAAATAATTTAGTAGCCAGGACACTGAATTCTACCATGGCAATTTTCTTACTGAAACCAACTTCAACTCTACATAGTCTGTTTTGCCTTTTTGAATGTGACAGAGAGTGGCAAGAACCTGCTTATATAAAGAAACGGCACACTGTTTCCGTTGAAGAAGTACTTCCATTTGTCATTAAAAAATGGTTTTCAAATAACTTCTGTTCTCCAAGACAGATGATCTGAATTGAGTGACAACAACTGCTGACAAGTTTATAGAGTTAAACAGATTCTGTTCTGTGACATAAGACACTAACAATCACCTATGAAAGTTTTCAAGTTGCCATCTGTCCAATGTTATACAGAAATACAACTAGGAGAACAATCTCTAGAGCAATTTCCAAGAAAGATTTGCAGCTGGCACATTCTGAACAGCTGATCTAAAATTCAGAAGATTTGTTTCAGTAGATTATTAATCCTTCTTTATTTCTGCATCATTTGTATATAAGTCTACTTTTTTCAGGGAGATATATGGATATTCTCACATCAAGTCTCAATTAAGTTTCATTGTGGATACAGACCTCCATTCCAGCACAACTATGTTCAACCTCTTTTATGTTAAAAGTTACAACACAGGTACTCAGAAGACATTTTTAGTCACCAAAGAACTGCATACTTTGGAGTGTTCAGAATTAAAACACTGCTTGTAAAAGTTTGTCATGGAAATGATTTAATGACAACACAAACCTAGATTGCTGACAAGAAATTCTGCAACAGTCTGTTATGAAAAAATATTATTGAGAATTAAATCACAATCCAAGCTGACGCTGGCTTGAATCCAAATTTTATTCCTGTCAATGGGATCCACCTCTGATAACTGTTCAGAACATATTCCCAGTAGCATGTTTGAGGAACAGAAATGAATTTCTCCCACACTAGAGCTGCAGCCTCTGAAAGTTGGAGGACTTTTCAGCATAATGTGGGAGATGATATTTGGAGCTACAAAGGGACTGGATGATTGACAACAGTTGTTTCTTCCCTTCTGTTAAAACCATCTATTAGAACAAAAGCTTTTGGTGGACAGAGAAAGCCCTTTCACTTATGGAAGGAGAAATATGCAGTAAACAATTCACTATTTTATAGGAAAACAATCTTACATGTTATTTTGACAATCCACAGTTCCTACAAAATTATTTGCAGAATATAAGAGCTGCCTCAATTACCCAAACACATTAAGAATGATGTAACAACAAGGTAGTTGCATATATTACTGTAAGTACATATGCACATTCTCTTTGCCATTTTGCCCAATGCATACAGCACAGGACCTTCTGCATTCTGTTCAAGGCCTTCTGAGATACTGTCTCAGATTGTGCTATCTTAAAGACTCTTCATACAAGAAGAAAGCAACTGTGAGATCAACAACTCCTAAAAGCTTGAAGAATTATGTCTGAATGACAGTGGGCATCAACTTCCTGGGTTATTTTTAGTACTCTATGTGGGAGCAGAGAAAGACCAAACAGATGTTTTGTGTATTATTGCTTACATTTCCCAGTTATGAGCATTCCCCTCTCTTGTTATTTCAAAATGCCTGAAGTGTAGGAACAAGGAAGGGCTCAACATATAGAGAGGATGGATTTCACCATGAATAGTAGTAGTATCTGAGGTTTTTAACTTGGGTCCACCTGTTTAATTTTCAGTTTGGCACTAAAGATAAGTTGGCACAACAGAATAATGTTGTGGAGTTTGTTTCAACTATTGATTGTGACTGTACAAGAGAGAACGTAAATTCTTATCAAATCTTCCATAATTTCTAATAAAATCCAGGTATTTAACTTGCAACATGCATAATGTTTACTCTCAAATGAATTTTGCTTTATTTTATAAAAAATATCAGTTGTGATTGCTTTTTGTATGGCAATAGCTAAAATTATTTGCAGCACATTATTTTTATTTAAAACATTTAAATTATTGATGTTCAGTCAGTGGGATACAGTCCTGTTGGAAGCATGTTGAACATTTCTGTGGAGATTAGTAGACAAATTACTGAGACAAATTGCTTTACTTTGGATGGAATTGTGTGGGATAATATAACTTCAATATTATAATATATAACCTCAATTCTCTTTTTACATTTTCTAAATGTCAGAACATTGGCCTAAGCAATAAAAATTTGAGTCCAGGATCCTTCCAGTCTACAACTTAAACAGTTTCACTGTTAATAATTATTCCACTGCAATAAATAGCAACAACATAGCAAGATGTATATGGCACTCTTCTATGAAGAGAAAACTTCTAATTCACTAATGTGGTTTCTTTTTATTAACTCTTAAAATTATTGATGCTTTTGAGGCAAATATCAATTTTTTTGAGAAAGTGGAGGCAGAAATAGGGATTCCGATTTTTGAATACACAAAAAAGTGTCTTGATAGGCAATGCAGAGGTTGAACTTACTCAAACCTTTGTTAGCTCAAGCCTGATTTGGCACACATTATTTTAAAAATCTGTTTGTATCAGTTTTCAATGGATACCATGTTCCTAGAATATAATTCAATGACAGCTAAAGATATTTCAAATTCTTTTTCAGTTTCTTGCCACTGACTATTCTCAACTCATCTTAATCTCTAAACCTTAAAACATCATCAGTAATGTCACTACTTCCATTACTATAAAGCTGTATTTATTTAAAATAAAGCAGCTAAGATCAAAAGAACTGCTTTCCTAATACTACATTTGGGAGGGTGTCCTAGAATTTTCATCTGACTGTAGCACCCACATTTTAAGGGGAATTTTATAAACTACAGAATCTGGATTCTTCACAGGATCATGTAAAAGTCATTTGGAACCCAATCTACAAGTCTTAAAAAATAATCTCAAGATTATGGCTGTCTATATTAGCATTTTTTGGGTGGTGGTGGTCTGGGATATTGGCCTTATTATAAACTCTACAGGACTACCACTGCATAACAGGTATGGCCATAACAAAGTTGCTTCTCCATCATGTACTCAAGTCAAGTTGTGAACACAAATGAAAGGCCTTTCAAAACTTATCCCTTCTTGGCATATCTGTGTATCTCACTGGTTACAATCTCTCCAAAACCGAATTGTCCATTGTTTCCTCTCTCTATACAGTAAATTCAGAGTCTTTCCTGGGGTCTTAATCATACACACTCACTACTTGCTTTGCCCTCAAAATTATTGCGTAATGTTAATACATGTAAAGACAAAGAAAGGACAAACATCTTCAAAAAACAGAGAAGTAGGGGAAGGGGCTGAATGTGCAGACAAGGCAATATAATTCAACCATCCAAGCCCTACCCGAGCATGAAGTTTTATTTTTTAATATTGCAGAATAAGTTCCCCAACAGTCAGTATTTGTCCCTGAAAAAGGTTAAACCTTAAAACACCTGCTTCCCAAACAAAATAAAAAACAAACCAAAAAACCAAAAACCAAAACTAAGCCTATTGGCTTAAAAATTAGAGGCATAGCCTTTTCTCTATTTTTCTCTATTTATATGAAAATAATTCATGCTTCATGCTAAATACATTATTTACCTTACAAGAACTTTTGTTATCTTTGAATTAAAAAGGGGGGTTTTATTTTGTACTCCTGAGCCCCTCCCGGAAATGTATCCATGCAATTTAAATCAGGATCAGTGAATCTGGCTACAGTGGTTATAACTGGAAATATATTGTTATTTTTGCACAAATGTATCCTGGCTATTTAACAGGTACAGTGTTCTGAGGAACACTGTAGAGCTTTAGTTAAGATTAGGATTTCTTGTCCAACCAAATATATTTGTTTTTTAAATGTAATATAATACTAATGACAGGTTTTGTAGCATATGTATTTTGCTCTTCTCATGAGATCAATTTTTTATCCTATCAAAAAGGTTTCCTCATTTTGATCCTCTTTAAATATCTACTCATATTTTATTTTAGATTTGATTGCTTTTCACTCAGGCAGTTAAGAACTCATAGCTTGTTTTCCCATAATATTTTTGCAGGCAGTGCCAATCTTCAGGCTTATGGCTTTTTAAAAAACATTCGTTTAATTTAAATATAGAAGACAATTAATTGATTAAAGAATATCACTAATCCCCCCCAACCCCCTCCGCCCTTTTCTCCTTATATTATTGAAACTCATTGCATACACAGTTCAGTTTCCATAATTTAAAAAGTATTAAGTCTTCACATTATGAGCCATATACAGTACATGAAGCTTAAATAATTCATTACTGTATGAGCAGCTGTTTTAGTGGATATTCCAAGATTTCTATGGCACAAATGCAAGCAAATGCCACTATCTTATTCTTGATTCTGAAGATGGGCCTCTGGCTTCCCTCAAATTTATGGAATACACACGCATACATACATACATACATTCTCTCTCTCATTTAATTATAAGGCTTTTAAATTATTTTTCTAAGAGCCTGGCCTGGATCTACCATATGATTCAATTTCTCATTATATAATGTATTTTCAAGTGCCAATTTTTATTCTTCTCACATTAACTGGTGGTATCACAGCATATTCAACCATGCATTTCTGACAGAACTGGAGAAAGCAATGGCAATTTTGGCTTTTACTTATTTTTGTCTTCATGTAATGAAAAGCTTTCGTAAAATTAGATGAGTATCAGTATGAGTTCTATGGCTTCAATCTCCTTTAAAAAAATACAACACAAATATTTTGGGTTCAAAAAAGGGGGGAAAAGAAAAAAAATGAAAAAAATGGGAGAAGAAAAAAAAAACTGAAGAAAATATTTTCTGATATTGCCACAAATCATTAGAATTCACCTGACGTGCTGAAACAAAATTGTTTTATAAGTTCAGTCAATGGATTTGTTCTCATTTTTCGTCATGTCCTTTTGCTCTTTCTGTCCCTTTGCCGTCCGATTGGTGATGTTGTTCAAACAAGATCGAATTCCTGCCAAATGCAGGAGTGATCCAGCAGCTTCTTTCATCTCCTCATCATCACTCTCGGGTGGTTTCTCCGTGCGTCTCTTTTTAAGAGGCAGTGTGTCACTTGGTACTTTTTTCACCTTCAATAAATGCTGACGTTTCTTGTGCTGAGGGGGGACCCCGCTATCAGCTACAGAATCCTTGGTCTCTTTTCGGTTTTGCCGTTTGCTCTCATCTTCTGCCTCACTATGGCTCTCGTGGCTATGGAAGTTGACCTCGCTGCCCTCACTACTGTCCCGGTTGACTTTTGCGACAAATTCATAATGATCATCAGCAGAAGAAGAGGAAACAGAATCACTAGTGGGTGATGTGCTCCTATGATTGGAAGATTTGGCACTGCTATAGTTATGATCCTCCTTTGGGTCACCACTCACCAATGGAGAACCACATGACTGCTCGCTATCTGTCCTCATTCGGCAATTTGCTATTCCATTTCTGGAAAAGAGAGAGAGAAAGAAAATCATAGTCAAACTCTTTTGAAAAGCTGTATTTTTTTGCAACAACAAGCAAGTAAGTCAAACATCAAAATGCTGGAAGGAGATGGGTAAACTAGGCACTTTCCTTAGTATTTGTTGGAATCTTAATACCTTAGGGAGAGCAGAGTCATTAACTCTGCCCGCAGCAGTGAGCTATTAATTCTGGGCGGCCTGCTGAGGGCAAAATAGATAATTATTATCATTAGGTGCATAAGATTTAATCTGCTTTTCAAAAAAAATCAGATCATTTGAAGGTTTTTAGATTTAACAGAGCAGACTCAGATAGAACAAAGTCGTATTTAAATTCATTTTGATTCTCATATATAATGAAGTAATGAATGGAGATAAAGAATAATCTTATGAATCTGTTTGGCTGCTAGGATATAAAGGAGAAGTTCATTTTTAAATTTATTTATTCAGCTACCTATCTTAGATACATGATTGCAGGCATCTAATGATACTTAAAAACAAGATAAAAACCATATTGATGTCAACTTAGCCACATATCTGGGGTCCCAGAGTCAATGGCAAAACCAGGGTTTCAAGGTCTTATGAAAGGCAGTAGAGTTGGGACAAACACCAGGGAAATGTTGTTCCACAGAGCAGGTGCCTTGATATAAAACTTTCTTTTCTTTCCCACCAAATGACAACCCCAACAGATGGGACCCAGAGCATGCCTCTATTACGAGATCTAACAGGATGGGTAGATACAAGAGAGAGTTAGCCTTGCAAGTAACTGAGTGCCAAGCCATGAAGGGCTTTAAAGATAACTCAACACTGTGTATTGAATCTGAAAGAACAGTGACAACAGGTGCAGCTCACAAAACAGAGGTGTCAGATGTGCTGAATGACTAGCACCCATAAATGCCCATGGCAATGCATTTGTACCAGCTGAAGCTTCAAAATACTCCATAAGCAACCCCGTGTAGAGCGCTTTGCAGTTATTCATCTGAAGATGCTGCCAGTATCAGCCCTATGCAAAGCACATGGCAGAGGTCATCTCAGAACCACTGCACCATATCTTTCAAAAATCCTGGAGCACTGGGGAACTACCAGAGGACTGGAAAAGAGCTGATGTGGTTCCCATCTTCAAAAAAGGGAAAAAAAACAGACCCAGGAAACTATAGACCAATCAGCCTAACATCAATACCTGGGAAGATACTGGAAAAGATAATAAAAAAACAGATCTGCCAACATCTAGAAACAAGTAAAGTAATAACTAACAGTTAGCATGGGTTAGTTAAGAACAGATCATGCCAAACCAATCTTATTTCATTCTTCAACACAGTGACTAAATTAGTAGACCAGCAAAATACTGTGGACACAATTTATTTAGTTTTCAGCAAAGCATTTGACAAAGTAGACCACAACCTACTTCTTAGTAAGCTAGAAAAAAGTGGAATAGATAGCACCACCACTAGATGGACTCGAAACTGGCTGGCAAACCGTACTCAACAAGTAGTCCTTAATGGGTCTAAGTCTACATGGAGGGAAGTAAGCAGTGGGATGCCACAAGGTTCCGTCTTAGGCCCAGTACTCTTCAATATCTTCCTTAACGACTTAAATGAGGGAATAGAAGGGGAACTTACCAAATTTGCAGATGATACTAAGCTGGCAGGAATAGCTAACACCCAAGATAGGCTCAAGATCCAAATGGATCTTGACAGACTAGAACACTGGGCCATATCTAACAAAATGAAATTAAAATGTAGCGAAAAGTAAAGTCCTACACTTAGGCAAGAAAAACCAAAAGTATACATATAGACTGGGTGAAACCAGGGTCAACAGCAGTAACTGTGAGAGGGATCTTGGAGTCTTAGTGGACAACCAGCTAAATATGAGCCAGCAGTGTGCAGCAGCCGCCAAAAAAGCTAATGCAATCCTAAATTGTATTAACAGAGGCATACAATCAAGATCAAGGGAAGTACTAATACCACTCTATAAAGCCGTAGTAAGACCACACCTGGAGAACTGCATCCAGTTTTGTTCACCACATTATAAAAAAGATGTTGAGACTCTAGAAAAAGTACAGAGAAGAGCAACCAGGATGATTAGGGGACTGGAGGCTAAAACATACAACGAATGGTTGCAGGAACTGGCTTGGCTAGTCTAGTAAAGAGAAGGACCAGGGGAGACATGATAGCAGTCTTCCAATATTTGAGGGGCTGCCACAGAGAGGAAGGGGTCAAGCTATTTTCTAAAGCGCCTGTAGGCCAGACAAGGAATAATGGATGGAAACTGAACAAGGAGAGATTTAACCTAGAAATAAGGAGAAACTTTCTGACAGTGAGACCAATCAACCAATGGAACAGCTTGCCCTCGGAAGCTGTGGGAACTCCATCACTTGAGACTTTCACATTGAATAATTGCATGGGACTTCTTTTGTACACCAGAGAAAGGCAAGTAAGATTAAAGTAATTGGAGCCCAGGCCAAATGGTAGAGCCAGGTCTTCAAGCTCTTGTGGAAGGTCAGAAGGGTGGGAACCAACCTCACTCCAGAGGGGCAAGAATGAGTTTTGCATAATTCTGATTTACACTTTAAACCTACATGAAAGCTGGAAATTCTATGCAAAATTTTCAACTCCTCAAATTTCATTATTGATGGATATAGATATTAGTGATAATAGCATCTCTAGACAAAATTGTTTTTTCACCACTGAATACACTATTATACAAAATGATAATTAAAAATGCAGAATAATTCATTTTGAGAATTTAATTTTAATTCAGAAGAATGCTGCTGTAACGCATGTGGGAAAATAAATTCTTGTTATGGCATTTTAATAACATGATGCCTGTGATTTAAAGGTGCCCTTAAGTCTGCAACACTTGATTATCAATGCTGAGTAGATTATCTACTGTAGGTAATGACTGGAGAGTTAAAAATACAAGGTATTTCAATGATACTTCATTGAAGAGGAGTTACTTTAAGCTTCATTATTATGGTGAGATTTAAGGCTGCAGTTGGGTAATTCACAGCTGCATCTATCCTATATCAGCTATTGCTATAAGCTGCAGGGCAAGAGTGGATAAACATTAGACTAGCTGTTTCAATCATGTTGTTATTTTCTACCATTTCAAAACCTAATACAGTTGTATATATAGAATTCAGAATCTTGAAATCCAAGCATTTGTTTCAAAATAGTTGTATTAAGCCCAAGGGCCAGGACTGCATATAGTTTTGAAACACTTTAGACCAGGGGTGTCAAACTCATGTCATCATGATGTTGTCATGTAACGTATCCCTCTTTGCTAAACCAGGTGTGGGTGTGGCCAGCATATGACATATCTGGCCCACTAGCTGTGAATTTGACACCTCTGCTTTAGACAGAGCCCTCAGAGGTCATCTAAAAGTTGCAAGGAACTTCTGATTTTTAATATGACAGAAAGCAAAATTATTAGATGTGTATTTAATTTCAATTACTAAATTCATTACTAGTTAATTTCACTTAAATCTTATACTACTCCATCTTTGAATCAAGCTTCTGACATACCACTCAAAAGGCCAAATATGACTGCAGCCAGAAAATATTGAATAGCAGTGTTCAAAGTGCTTAATAACAATATTCCCTAAACAGAATTCTCTCTGTATCTCCCATCTTATTGGCTTAATATTATTGTAGAACAATTGTTGGCTTCCCACAAGAAAATTAAATGGGGAAGCCAGCAGAAAGTTAGAAGCCGCATGTCAGTAGGCAAGTAAGTGGGGAGCAAGGGAACTACTGTGCAAGTCAGACAAGCTGCATAAGAGGCACCACATGGGTCAGAGGGAGTGCGTTGATGATTGTGGATGGTACATGAGAGGCACCAAATGCATTTGTTGCAAGGAAACACACAACAGGGACTGTGTAGGTCGTGGAGGGTACATAAGGAGTAGAGTGCATAAGAGATACCATGTGGATTAGAAAGAGTGTATGACAGGCATCTAACAGATTGGGAAGGGTGCAAGACAGTACATAAGGGGCAGAACATGGGTCAGGGAGATTGTGCACAAGAATGGCACAGCAAGGGTCGGGACAATATGTGGGGTTTTAGCAGGTGTAAGGTATCCCTGAAACAATGACCCAATAGATAATGGATTGCCTAGTATTATAATATTTGAGGTTACGTCTCTTGCCCATCACATCTAGCTGATCCATTAGAGCGGGGAGGCAGGAATGCAGGCATGATATTCCCCTCAGAAAAAAAAATCGGGGCCGGCCAAAGAAATCGCCCGCCCGCCCGCCCCTCGCACCGACCGCCGCCGCTCCCGCCGCCCGCCCTCGCACCGACCGCCCGCCCACCCTCGCACCGACCGCCCGCCCGCCTCGCCCGCCCGCACCGACCGCCGCTCGCACCGACCGCCCGACCGCCGCTCGCACCGACCGCCCGCGCGCGCCCGCGCCGCCCGCCCGCCGCTCGCCCGGGCGATTCTGAAAAACGGAATTCGATTTTAATCGGAAAAATATCATGCCTGGAATGTTACGGGTCCCATTCCTGAGGGAGATACACCTGGTGGGACCCAGAAGAAGGGCCTACTCCGTGGTGACTCCCTCTCTCTGGAATATCATTCTCTCAGAGATTAGAATGGCCTCCTCACTAATACTCTTCTGGAAGGCACTGAAGACCTGGCTATGCCAGTAGGCCTGGGGAACTTAGAGCGGGATGGAGCCCATCAAATAGCTTGTGTGATCTGCTGTCGTCAGGGTGGAGGGTGGGAGTTTGGTGATGATTTATTTATTATTTTTTTCCAGATTTTGTTCTATTGTATGTATTAATTTATTTGATTTTTGTTAGTTTTTATTGTTTCTTTTTAAATTTTAAATATGGTTTTACATTCAGTAAGCCGCCTCGAGTCACTATGGGCGAATAGGCGGCAATATAAATTCTATTATTATTATTATTATTATTATTATTATTATTATTATTATTATTATTATTATTATTAGGCCATAGAGGGGGAAACACTGCTTCTTCAAATATTGTTCTGTTTATAGTCCTGGTGCAATTTGAGAAAAAGCTCCTGTTCAATTACAAATGGCTAAACCCTAAAATCTTATGAAAATTTTCTCTAAAACTCCTGGTTTATATAAAGGAAACTTAGCATCTATGGATGATAAATTATGCAGATCTCAGCGTGTGAAAAAAGACAAAGGCGAATCTCCTTTAGTTAATAATAGCTAAATGCAATGTCATTCATGATTGTGCAGGAAGTCAGCTGCGATTACCATGAAGCAGTGTCACCAGCGCAAGAACTAAAATTAAATTATGCCAAATGCATAAGGAAGTCCTTCATGTATACATTCAAAGCAATGAGGTACAGTGGAGAATTTTATTTGCACTTCCTTAAAACCATTTAGTGAGGTTTTAAAGAAAAAGCAAATTGAAGAGATTTTAAAAAAAAATATTTTAAGATAAAACATTGATGTTTTGAGAAAAATAAAAACAGATCATGTCAGTTAATGAAAAAATTGCTTCTTTTTCATTAGCTTTGCATAAAGATGTATGGTTCAATCAAGAGTCTGTATGTTGTACTAGTGTTGTGGAGGGCCATTGTTCATTTGAGTAGTTTAGTGACATATTTTGGTATTTCCTTCATATTAAGAAAAGTCTAAAAGTTTAGAGCTCATTCTGAGCTAACTTGTTTGTTTTTCATTTTTTGCCTGTTGCCTAAAGAAAAAAGAGGGAGAATCTTCACATAGTTGCAAATTTGTGAAAATCTCAGACTTTCAGTTCCCATCTCAGAGTCATTTGCCAAGTCAGGGTCAGATCTTGCAGTCTCAATGACCATAGCAAGGGCATGAAGATATGGTGCCAGGTTTTGATTAAAAAAAATACTGGGGTTGTTTGTTGTGAGCTTTTGCACAGAACCTGGCACTGGGTACCATGGAAACTAGCTGCTCTTGGAGTATGGCTGCTGTTATTATTAAGAAGTTCCTGGCAGCTTACAAGAGATTTGGATATCACCATCATTGCTAGGTATGTATCCTTTTTATATTATGCTTTTAAAACTGTTTGCTTTTAGCTAATAATGAAGTTTAACATTTTTTTTATCCACTGATATGTTGCATATCTCAGAAACCAATTGCCTGGGCATCTGATCACTGCCTTAACACCTGGCAAAACAGATATACCTGAGCCTTTGCATACTATTAGGAGTAACAAATCTATTTTAAATGGATATCCTTAAAATACCTCCTCAAATGTAAATTGTTACCTTTTTTTGAACAGGTGATCAAGAATCAAGTATTTTCATCGGAAAAAAAATAACAGCACATTGAGGAAGACAAACTTTTATGCAGGGTTCCAGAAGAATAAATAATAGATCCTGAATTAGAAGCAAAATAGATTTGAAGCACACAAAAGAACGCATATGCCATCTGTTGGGAATACCTGAAAGCAGCTAAGAGCAGCTGCCGCTGCATGACTTAGATACATAGAGGTTAAGATCTTCCCAAAAAGGTGCTATATATGCATCCATGCAGGTGCTGAATACCATTTTGTCTTTTGAATCCAGATCTTTGGACAGCCACGAAAATCAACAATGAGAGCGTCCTTGCCTTTTTGTGAGTGCATAGAAGCCTCCCCACCCCAGTGTGTTCAATAGATGAAATGCACTTATAGGAAAAGCTGCCTAAAAAAGCTTTCCCAAATTTTGTTATGGTCAATTGTGCCATGTAATCTATCCAAATTTCTCTGTGCTATGCTTAACCACAATGGGAAGAGCCATGAATGTGGCATTGAGCAAGGTGATCATGTGGGCACTTTGTTTAATGACTTCGCTAAATGACAGGAAGGGCTTACAATTGTAATTCTGGGTTCAATTATGGTTCTACATTGAGGACTACCTGTACTTGAAGTTTGAAATTTCTTGAGGCACCTTTGATGGTCGCAGACTATATTAGCACAAAGCAATATTCCCTTAAAAGTCAGCTCTGCTCCCAGAGGATCAGAGTACAAATCAATGCAACTAATATTGGCAGAAAAAAATTCTGTCAATTAAGGATCAATTTCACAATAAAAAATGTATAAGCAAAGCACTGCTTCAAACACAAGCTGCAGTTATCTGCTACTATAGCCATACTTTGTCTATGATCACAACAAATATAGCATTAATGAAAATATATAAGCTGTTTATGAGCAATAATGTACCTACAAGTATTATTCTTGGTTCCAACTAGGTTCTCTGTAACAGTTAATTTTACATAGGTTTCTAAAAATTAATTTTAATTTGCATAAATAAAAAAGTTGGAATTCCTTTACACTATAAAGCAAATCCCAAAGCCTTAAACATCACATGGGCACCAATTATCCATTTTATTTTTCTAAAAAATAAAAACGTTCTATAATTATGCCAAAGTATTTTGTTTTCAGAAATGTACCTTCTCACACTGACAAAAGGCAATGGCAAGCAAAGTAGCATTGGAAAAATGGGATGGGGAAGCAGCATTAATAACCATGTTGCTATTCCACGTATTTTCCAAGAATGTTTACAACATCCTCTTAAAATTTCATATGTACCAACCAGGAAACTCTTTGCTAAGGTTAGCCCTATATTTGAATGTAAATATGTTAACCCATACAGGAGAGCTCTTTTAATTATCCAAAGTGGTTATCTCAACTAATCAAAATTATGATGGGTGACAAGTGTCAACATCAACGTCACCATTTGAGTGATAACCACTACATATGGAAAGTTGTGACTTGGATGTTAAAGATGTAAATGGTATTGATAAGTGATAAACTGTGTTAATAATGCCATGAAATAATAAATTGCATATTTATGAAAGTAAGAAAGGAGTCAGGATGTAATAGTTCTGGGTGAAGATGATTTGATCATCTAGACTGCCGTTGGTGAATATATTCAACAAACTAAAAGGTATCAGTTCAATTATAATAAAAAGAGCTAAAATGTATGTCAGAAACTATTAACTAGTATCATTTAGATTGTTGTGAATATGTATGGAAGTAGAAATCAACTGATCAATGCACATGAATAGTGATAATGGAAAGATAAGAGATGAGTGGGGGCAGAGGAAACATGAAATGTTTTGACAGAATGTGATTCAAGAGAAAAAAAGATTCCACTAGAAGATATGAATAATGGATAGGAACAAGATGACACAACACAAAAACTGATTAGGTCATTCAGATCCAAGAATAAGAACAGTCATGGGGTATGTAGTTTAAACATAAATCCAGTAATATGTCTACATAGCTAAATAAAGAATGTAAATTGGTGATATCACAATAGATCTTGGAAAGAGATGGATATATAACCACAGGAAGTGTATAAGAAAAATATGTGTTAGAATGTGTTAGAAAAATGAGTATAAAAGAATTATGGCTACAAAATTGAAGATCGAAAGATGTATAATCTGTATATAATGAAAAAGTAAGAGCAAAGAATATATACAGGAAAGAACAGATAAGGTTAAAAGATGCAGAGAAAAAGCAAAGCAACTTTGAGGAAATAATAAAAAGAATTGAAGCTGTGCCAAAAGAGCTAGAACAAGGAACCCCAAACAATGAATGGATTTAAAAATAGTGACAAAAAATATGGGAAGAAACTGGCAGAAGTTTAGAGATTCATTTATCGTATTTGTAGGCTGTCCAATTTCATAGGAAGGATCTCATCAAATGGCACTGTTTAATCAATAGGATTCAAAGCATGCCAACCCTGTCAGA
Organism: Notechis scutatus; assembly: GCF_049901735.1. Taxonomy (NCBI): domain Eukaryota; kingdom Metazoa; phylum Chordata; class Lepidosauria; order Squamata; family Elapidae; genus Notechis; species Notechis scutatus. The sequence continues at coordinate 299,348,967 of NC_142009.1, forward strand.
TCAAATACGACATATTATTAAAAAAATTAGATACTCCTTCAAATAAACGGGTCCTGTGCCATGAAGTATACTATGATGATGGCCAGCACTTTAAAAAGTACTTTTACAAGGGAATACCATGGCATGGCCATGATTGTTTGTGTTCCTACATTCTGCATCTTCCTAGTGATGTTCAAGAACAGTGCCACATAGAGCATACAGCATACTTCCCTCATAAGCTGACAAAAGTATGAGTAACTGTCCTGAGACATAAATCAGTGCAACTAGTGTAACAGGATAAATGTATGTGAAAGTCCTATTCTTCTAGCAGGAACTGTGAGTATAAAAAGGTTCAATTTCTAGTAGTTGAAATGTCCACTTGTTCTTGCTTTGGTTGAACCTGAGTTTGTCCTCCCCATCTAGAACACTTCCAAGCACTGGTACAGGAACTTAAGAGTATAACTTGGCTAAAGTGAGACTGAGATGTATAACTCGGTATCTTCATAGTTAGGGTATCGTACTAGTGGTATCTGACTCCAACCTGAGATGGGAGTTCCTCCTCATCCAATGGCTTCATACAGATGTGAAACAGCAAAGGGGAGAGCAATGAGCCTGTAGCATCACACACAACAGGACCCTCAAGTTCACTCTCTCTTTCCTGCCAATTCTGACTAGAATTTGCCACAGAAAGAACCACCAGAATATGAAGTCCCTGTTCTTAATTCTATAGGCAGTCCAGAAAGATACCATGATTGATGGTATTTTAAAAATATTTATTTGTATCTTGCCTTTATTATTTTCACAAATAACTCAAGGCGGTGAATATATCCAATATACCTTTGACATATTTTCCCCACAACAGCAACACTGTGAGGTGACTTGGGCTGTGAGAGAGTGAATGGCCCAAGGTCACCCAGTTGGCTTTCATGACGAAGACAGGATTTGAACTCATAGTCTCCTGTTTTCTAGCCTGGTGTATGAACCACTAGATCAAACTTGTTCTCTAATGATATCAAAAAGAGAGATCAAAAAGGAACTGAGTTATAGCACCTCTGCCCATATTCTATCAAAGGTCATCCACAAATGCAACAAATGATATCTCCATACTATGTCCCAGTGTGAATCTTGATTGAACTGAGTCCAGATAACTTGCTTTTCTCCAGGGACCACTGAAGTATAATCTGACCACCTCTTCAACAAATTGTATTAAAAAATGAAGTTTGGAGAATGAATAAATGTTTTTTTAGAAGTGCTGGATCTAGTGATGGCTGCTTAAGGAGGAGTAATACCACTGCCTCCTTCAAGACTGGTGGAACTACCCCCCCCCAAATAAACCAATGTTACTTCCTGGAGCTATCACATTTATAAGCTAAGAAAGGGTTCTTCAGACAAAGTATGGAATTAATGTACTGTGAGAGGCTGAAAAGAAATATTTTGGTCCAAGGCTTCATATCTTTTCTCGTGATTCACATGGTAGCTGTAGAAAAAAAATGGAACTGAATTTTTTGTTAAACACTAGGACTATAGATACATGTAACCTTTAAATATATTAAGGATGTGATCAAAGTTCTGTAGGATAGTATTATCAATATTAAGCATAAATCAAGAACACAGGGGGTATAACTTCAAGCTGAGAGAAGGAAAGTTCAAAAATAATATTAGAAAGTATTACTTCATAGAAAGAGTAGAAGCTTGGAACCAACTTCCAGGGGAGATAGTGAGTCAATCATTAGTAACTGAGTTTCAACATGTTTTGGATAAACATGTGTTCATCACCCAACAAAAATTATAATAATAATAATAATAATAATAATAATAATAATAATAATAATAATAATAATAATAATAATAATAAAAATATAATAAATAAATTAAAAAGAAAACAAAAAGCAAATTAATTCAAAGGCCATACTTGAGGGACCACTAGGACTTTTTCTGCTGTCAGTTTTCTGTATTTCTGTTTTAAGCTATGATAAGATTTTTTTTTGTTATAAAATGCCTTAAACAAATACATTAGTTGCTACACTTAAGTTTTTTTCTTATGAAAAAGGTCATCATAGGGTGAAAATTATCCTACAATTTTCCTGCACATATGCATTTTTATTGTGCTGTCATAATTGATGTAATTTTTCAGCCTTATATACAGATCAGGAAAGCATGGTATGGGCAAAACATGGTGAAACAGATTGACTTCTTGTTGGTAAAGCAATGGATAAGGTTGTATACTGTCCTCTTATTTGTTCAATCTATATACCAAACACAGTATATTAGAGGAAGCTGGATTGGAAGAAAATGAATATTTAAAACTGGAAAAAAGAAACATCAAGCCTGTGCTATGCTTATACTACTTTGACAGACAAAAATGCAAAGGATCTGCAAGTTCTAGTAATAACAATTAAGCAGTAATGGGAAGAAATGGTACTAAAATTAAATATAGACAAACTAATGGCAATAGGTAAAACAACCAGGCTTAGAATTGGCAATGAAAATACTGAAGTGATGGATTGTTTCTTTTCTTTTAGGTCATCCAACAACAGCAAAGAAATAACAGATAAGACTAGCACTTGAAAGAACAGTCATGGAGACCTTGGAAAGGATATTCAAATGCTGTGATGCACCTATTCCTAGATCAAAATTGTACAAGACATACTTATGGACGTGAAAGTTAGATGCTGAAGAAACAGGATAGGAAGAGCATTGACACTGTTGAATTTTGGAGTTGGGGAAGACTCCTGAGAATACTGTGGATAGCCAAGAAAAGAAACCAACTCAAGAGTTTTCATTCAAGGCTTTTATAATAAACAAAATCAAGGTGGGATTATTTTGAGTTTATTTCTTCAGCCTTGGACTGTATCATTCCATTCTGTAAGTCACTCTTTTATCTGTTCTTTCACCTTTTCAAAACTCATCTCTAAGTTCATTTTCTGCACTGATGATGATGTTACCTAGTTTGGGTAATGAAAAGTCTGCAAGAAAACAAGCAAGCTCAGAGAGCACCAAGGACCTCCCACATCAACCTGAGCTACACAATTTCATTTTCACATGGTAACTGGATATACCATGTTCAAACTTAGGTGGGCAACCATCTTTCAAGAATGCTTTGGTAGTTCCAAAGAGCAGGGAATTTGACTCAATAAACTAAATTGTTCCTTCCAACTTTTGATTCTAAATAGCATTCTAAATAGCTCCTTTTGTGGCTAAAGGAGTGGTGTAAAAGGGGAGGCTTTGGTTTTATTAGTCATGATGTCTGCAGCTAGTCCAATGAAAAACAGTGCAAAAGAGATGGTTTGCATCCATCAAAGAAAGGGACTGAGTTACTTGGCATTAAAGTCACAGATTTCCTGGATAAACATTTAAACTGAACAGTGGGGACAGAGAATTAATGGATTCAGAACATTTCTGTCCCCAGCAACCTAAAACTAATAAGGATACCAATGCATGCAAAATAGATGTTTGTGCAGGTAAGATTATTAACCTTGATGCCAACCAAAACCAAGCATTTAATAGTGAGTGCCATACCATGTGCACTAATCAAACAGGTGGCAAGAAAGTAGGGACAGGCAGGCACAACACAGGTTATGTAGGCAGTAAACACAGTGTCAGACATAAAGATCTCAAGTGCCTATATACAAATGCACAAAGTCTGGGGAAAAAGCAGGGTGAACTCGAACTATGAATACATGAAGGTAAATATGATATAGTTGGAATAACAGAAACTTGGTGGGATGAAACCCATGACTGGAACATACTGGTAGAAGGATACAAACTATTCAAAAAAAAAAAAAAAGACTCCATAAAAGAGGCGGTGGAGTTGCACTGTATGTAAAGGACCACTATATTGCTACAGAAATGCATGAAACCAAACATGAAAACCTCCTAGAATGCATATGGGTCAATATAAAAGAAAAAAAGAATGACATGGCCATAGGCGTATATTATAGGCCACCCAATCAAGCAGAAAAAATAGATGTCCTTTTTGCCAGCCAACTAACAAACAAATATGTAGGAAACACACAACAATAGCAATGGGAGACTTCAATTATCCTGATATCAATTGGAAAACTAATTCTACACCAAGTGAGAAATCAAATAAGTTCCTTACCAACCTAGCTGACAACTTTGTTGTCCAAAAGGTAGAGGGTAAAACTAGAGGGACAGCCATACTGGACTTAATTCTTACAAACAGAGAAGTGATAGAGGGAGTTGAAACTGCAGGAACCTTGGGTGAGAGTGACCATGTCATACTAGAATTCAACATAACACAAACACAAGCAACAGAACATAATGACACCAGAGTCTTGGATTTTAAAAGAGCTGATTTCAATAAACTCAGAGAGAACTTGGGAAAGATTCCAAGGATGAAAATCCTAAAGGAGAAAACAACTCAAGAATCTTGGGAAACTCTAAAAAGTATGATCATAGAAGTCCAGACCAGCACAATACCACTGAGAAAGAAAAACAAGAAATCCAAGAAGAAACCAGCATGGCTGCACAAAGATCTCTCTCTGGCAAATTGAAAGAAAAAAAGGACAAGTACAAAAAATGGAAAGAAGGACATACAACTAAGGCAGAATATCAGCAGATAGCCAGAATCTGCAAAGATGAAGTCAGGATAGCAAAGGCTCAGAATGAACAAAGACTTGCAACAAAAGTCAAAGATAATAAAAAAAAAGTTTCTTCCAACATATAAATAACAAGAAAAAAATCAAGGAAACAGTCGTTCCACTAAAGAGAGAAGATGGCAAGGAAGTAACAGGCAACAGAGAGAAAGCAGAACTGCTTAACTCATTCTTTGCATCCATCTTCACTCAAAAAGAAACTATAACTCAACCCACCAAAAACAGAACTGTAAAAGACAGACCAGAAATAAAAGTTAAAATAAGCAAAAAAAATAGTAAGAGAACACCTGTCTGATCTTGATGAACACAAATCACCGGGGCCTGATGGATTACATCCCAGAGTTTTAAAGGAGCTGGCAGAGGTCATCTCAGAACCACTGCACCATATCTTTCAAAAATCCTGGAGCACCGGGGAACTACCAGAGGACTGGAAAAGAGCTGATGTGGTTCCCATCTTCAAAAAAGGAAAAAAAACAGACCCAGGAAACTATAGACCAATCAGCCCAACATCAATACCTGGGAAGATACTGGAAAAGATAATAAAAAAACAGATCTGCCAACATCTGGAAACACGTAAAGTAATATCTAGCAGTCAGCACGGGTTTGTTAAAAACAGATCATGCCAAACCAATCTTATTTCACTCTTCAACACAGTGACTAAATTAGTAGACCAGCAAAATACTGTGGACATAATATATTTAGATTTCAGTGAGGCATTCGATAAAGTAGACCACAACCTACTTCTTAGTAAGCTAGAAAAAAGTGGAATAGATAGCACCACCACTAGATGGACTCGCAACTGTGGCTGGCAAACCATACTCAAGGAGTAGTCCTTAATGGGTCTAAGTCTACATGGAGGGAAGTAAGCAGTGGGGTGCCACAAGGTTCCGTCTTAGGCCCAGTACTCTTCAATATATTCATTAACGACTTAGATGAGGGAATAGAAGGGGAACTTACCAACTTTGCAGATGATACTAAGCTGGCAGGAATAGCTAACACCCAAGAAGATAGGCTCAAGATCCAGATGGATCTTGACAGACTAGAACAGGGATCCCCAACCTTTTCGACACCGCGCCCGGTTCCGGCATCAGCTGGGCACCGCGGCCCGGTACCGGCGTTAACTGGGCGCCGCCATCTTTTGACGAAAAGTGCTTTCGGTGATGTCACCGGAAGCACTTTTCGTCAAAGATGGCGCGCAGCGCTCCGGTGAGCTTTTCGGGTAGAAATGGCTTTCTACCCGGAAAAGCTCACCGAGCGATAGCGCCGCCATCTTTGATGAAAAAGTGCTTCCAGTGAGCTTTCTACCCGGAAAAGCTCACCGAAGCACTTTTTACCAAAAGATGGCGGCGCCAGCAACCAGCGGCCCGGTAAGGCTTGTTCCGCGGCCCGGTACTGGTCCGCGGACCGGCGGTTGGGGACCCCTGGACTAGAACACTGGGCTATATCTAATAAAATGAAATTCAATATAGAGAAAAGTAAAGTCCTACACTTAGGCAAGAAAAACCAAAAGTACATGTATAGACTGGGTGAAACCAGGCTCAACAGCAGTAACTGTGAGAGGGATCTTGGAGTCTTAGTGGACAACCAGCTAATTATGAGCAAGCAATGTGCAGCAGCCGCCAAAAAAGCTAATGCAATCCTAAATTGTATTAACAGAGGGATACAATCAAGATCAAGGGAAGTACTAATACCACTCTATAAAGCCTTAGTAAGACCATACCTAGAGTACTGCATCTAGTTTTGGTCACCACATTATAAAAAAGATGTTGAGACTCTAGAAAAAGTACAGAGAAGAGCAACCAGGATGATTAGGGGACTGGAGACTAAAACATACAACGAACGGTTGCAGGAACTGGGTTTGGCTAGTCTAGTAAAGGGAAGGACCAGGGGAGACATGATAGCGGTCTTCCAATACTTGAGGGGCTTCCACAGGGAGGAAGGGGTCAAGCTATTTTCTAAAGTGCCTGTAGGCCAGACAAGGAATAATGGATGGAAACTGAACAAGGAGAGATTTAACCTGGAAACAAGGAGAAACTTTCTGATAGTGAGAACAATCAACCAATGGAACAGCTTGCCCTCGGAAGTTGTGGGATTGCCATCAGTTGAGACTTTCAAGAAAAGATTGGACTGCCATTTGTCAGAAATGGTGTAGGGTCTCCCGCTTGGGCGGGGGGTTGGACTAGATGACCTACAAGGTCCCTTCCAACTCTGATTATCTGTATCTGTATCTGTATCTGCATGAGGGCTCCATGTGACTCTTCTGTTGCAGGTTACTTCACTTTGCTTTAAAGCGGGTTGACGACGACACAACTCTCTGGTCTCTCTGTATATTTACAGTTGGAGGATGGGGCCGAGAGCTTCAGATTGAGAGGGGAAATGTTATATATGTGATCACATCAGGATTGGGAGGAGTTGGTGAGGGTTTTACAGTGTTATACTGCAATCTGTTATTTTAGGGCTTTTAATACAATTTCCATGTGTTTCCTATCTCAGAGTAACATGAATCTGTGTTGCATGTGGACAGAGAGGAAGTTCAGATGTTTAAAAACAGATGTAGGGATGTCACAAAGTCTTAAGGCTGCAGGACAGTAACTCTTTTGAAGTCATTCCTAGTATTGATTTTCCAGTTAAGGAAGTAATTTGTCTTTCTAAAAAAGAAACTGAAGGAAAAAAGTGTTGGTGGCAAATGATAAAAAGAAGTGTGAATAAAATTAAGAGTTACTATGAAAGTACTATGTTCTATTTGGTAACTTTAGTGCTAGATGATGATAATTCACACACTGAAATTCTATACTTCCATTTATAGATTAGTCTGTAACAAAAGATCTATTTAGGTAGGTAAAAGATTAAAAGACAACAGGAAACGTAATGGCATAATCTCCATTATATTTCATGTTAAGTGATGAATTTCTTTTGGTTTTGGTATTTTTGAGTAATGCACATTATCAAAACAATTCTCGTTCTATTGTACCTTGATTTGGACACCCAAATATAAAATGGTTACAAAAACTGGCCACCTAATTCATTCATTCAAATACTGTGTTCAAAAGGAACAGACTATAAATGGCTTAAGCAGGTTACAACTGCAAAATGCAATGCATTAGAAATATATACAGCATATTCTAGGAGAATTTCAGTATCAGTTAAAATATAAATTCTGTATTTTCACATGCTGCAACCAGAGAAGTCATTTGTACTTAAATAATGTTGCAGTCACATAGATCATGGGACTGCATGATCTAAGGAAGATTTGATTGCTGGTACTGAAATGTTAAAACAGGCAAATAGGAACAAACATAAATTATAGTCCAATAACTATAAAGAATTATAATCCAATACACCTTTTAAACATTTAAAATCCAGATTTCCATTTAATAATTTACCAAATATTAAATGCTATTACTGATGGAAGGATAGCATCTTTATATATGCTATGACAAATATGGACAGGTTGAACAGATTTGTATGTGAATATTGTGTATGAATCTGAATGTTGATTCTGATGTTTAAAGTCACAGAGAAATATCTTCTCATGGCCTCACCTGAAAATAAATTGAAGAATCTGAGTTACATTTATATGTCTCCAAATTTACTAAATCAATTGAAAATGTATTAGAGCCCTTTGAGAGTTTTTATTTGAAGATTCTTGGTTTTCTTGGCTTTCACAGGCAGCATAATCTTGGGGACATGATACAGAGGAGATCCAATGGAGTCCATTGCACAACTAAGTGCTACTGATCTTGCACTTGAGAATTCTTACCTTACTGCTGCAGCCATATTTCCAATAGGATTTATTGGCAGTGGTCTAACTCCTGGGAAAATTCCTCTACTCAGAATGCGAGCTCCATTTTGTATCACTCCAGGTGGAACTGAGGACAAATGGAAAGAGAAAGAAAAGAAAATACAATTAAAATTGAATGTTGACCATAAAATTTTATATTAGAGTCACCCGTTTTCTAAATTCACATACAGGGGAAGACATTATTGGTTGTTATATATATCATGCACAAAGTATAGTCACAAACACTGTGAAAGGTTGCTGAAAAATGTTTAATTAGAACATAAGTTGTAATGTTCTTGATCCAAACCTCATTTCAGCAACATACTTACCAAGTGATCTAAGGTAAGATCTTTTGGTATAAGCCATGATACAGTGGAATAGAAAACGTATATTCCAAAATTGAAGTTCAAGATATAATCTATTTCAAAAAGTAATCTTTGCAGAAAGGGAAAGACCACTGCCTAGCATTTCAAAAAGAAATCATAACCAGAACTGATACCACTAAACTAGTTAGAAAAAACTGTATTCTGAGTGAGAAGCTGAATTTTGCAAATTCATTCAATTCAACTATATATTGTACATTCTCTTGGCAGCAATATTCTTTCCTCAAATGGGGAGTAAAAGTAATGGTCTACCATATAGGCATGTTTTGAAGACTCCTGAAATAGGGATGGATTAAGAATTAATCTACCATGACAGGAAAAAATATAGAAAGAGTTGTAAATTTTTGAAATTCCAGACAATTCTGTAATCGCTGCAGTAAGTTTTTCAAAGGCCACAAAAGGAAGGAGAAATCAGTATTCACAATCTATAGGGAGTGTGCAATTTCTTGACTTTTAAAATGCCAATTGTGCTAATATTTTCAAAATTTTAATCTTTTAAATGTATAATACATTACTGTGATTTGTTTTTCACTCCAGTTAATACAGTAAATTGTATGTAAAGTATATAAGTAATTTGATCGAACCAAGAACCATTCCACCCCTAAAAGGACCAAATGGGAAAGACTGCAACGATGAAGCTGTTAAGGCCAATCTCTTCAACACATTCTTCAGTTCAGTCTTTGTAAACAGCAATGGTTCATGCCCCACATTTCCTAGTCGTACCACAATGAACTGTAATGACCTACTACATATTGACTTTACAGAAGATAACGTAGAAAAGGCACTACGAAACCTAAAACCAACCCTATCTATTGGCCCCGATGGATTATGTGCATACTTCTTAAAAAAGGTCTCCTTTCCCATAGCGGAACCCCTAAGCATTATATATGAGATATTGTTCAGAACCAGCTCTTTACCAAACCTATGGTCCTTAGCTATGGTCATCCCTATCTTCAAAACAGTTGATCCCAGCCTGGTTGAAAACTACAGACCAATCTCACTGTGTTGTATCACGTGCAAAGTAATGGAATCAATCATTAACCAATTCATCACTCTCCACTTAGAGTCAAACAACCTACTCTCCAAAAAACAATTTGGTTTCAGGAAAAAATTATCCTGCAATCTACAACTCCTACACTGCAAAAACATATGGACTACTCTACTTGACCAGGGTAAAGCTATAGATGCAATTTACATAGACTTCTGCAAAGTCTTTGATTCAGTGGTACACGACAAACTATTGTTAAAACTAAACTCTTATGGCATTTCTGGATCCCTCCATAAGTGGATTACCGCATTCCTGTTAAACAGGGAACAAACAGTAAAAATAGGGAACGCTATATCAAACCCTGCTACAGTTAACAGCGGTGTTTCCCAAGGCAGTGTTCTAGGACCCACACTCTTTATACTCTATATAAATGACCTTTGTGATCACCTTATAAGCAACTGTGTCCTCTTTGCGGATGACATAAAACTATTCAACACCACTGACAATGCTACTATCCTTCAAAGCGACCTTGATTATGTGTATGAATGGTCAAACATCTGGCAACTCCAAATCTCGACCAACAAATGCTCTGTCCTACACATTGGTAAAAAAAATTAGTACACCAAATGCAAACTAGGTGGATATGACCTCGTTGATGATCCTCACTCTGTCAAGGGCCTTGGAGTTTTCACATCAAATGACCTAAGTGCCAGAGCTCACTGTGACAGCATTGCCAAAAAGGCATTAAGAGTTGTAAATCTAATCTTACAAAGCTTCTCCTCCAGAAATATCGAATTGCTAACCAGAGCATACAAAAGTTTTGCCACACCAATACTCAAAGACAGCTCATCAGTCTGGAATCCGCACTGCATATCAGACATTAATACAATGGAGCGAGTCCAGAAGTATTTCACAAGAAGAGTACTACACTCCTCTGCTTGCAACAGGATACCCTATATCACCAGGCTTGAGATTTTGGGCTTGGACAACCTTGAACTACGCCGCCTACGGTTAGACTTAAGCGTAGCACACAAAATTATCTGCTACAATGTCCTACCAGTCAATGACTACTTCAGCTTCAACCACAGCAATACAAGAGCACACAACAGATACAAACTCAATGTAAACTGCTTCAAACTTGATTGCAGAAAGTACAACTTCAGCAACAGAGTGCTCAATGCCTGGAATGCACTACCTGACTCTGTTGTTACATCCTCTAACCCCCACTCCTTTAACCTCAAACTAACCAGTATTGACCTCACCCCATTCCTAAGAGGACTGTAAGGGGCGTGCATAAGTGCACCATCGTGCCTACCGTCCCTGTCCTATTGTCCCCATTTATTCGTACCTATTTCCTGTATTCTTACTCATGTTTATACTTATATCTATTATCTTGTAAGCGATTGACAAATCAAATAAAGAAATAAAATAAAAAAGTGAAATAAAACCTGTTTAAAGCACTGTTATAAAAGTAGAATTGTTTTTTCTCATTGTTACATTATTTCAAAACTTATCCTAATATTTATATAACAACTTTCAAAAGTGTGAGAAGTCCATAGATCCATACCACGCTGTTCAGCAGTTAATTAGTTGTTGATGTGCAACTGGCAGATAGTCTCACTACCGTCACCCCTGCTTGCAGGTTTCTGATAAGCATCTGAATGGCCACTGGGAAAATATACTGTGAAATGGTAGGTCTCTGATCTGCTCCAGCAGAATTACTATTGTATTTTGTAAAAGTGTAGACTCTATGTATTTAACTACTATATGAAGGATATTTCTAGGAGGAAGAGCTAACAGATATCTCCTACCTCATGATGGCAATTGCTAATATTCTATTTTAGCCTGTATCTAATAATGGCACCGCACTAACAAAAGTACAATTTGCATGCTCAAATGCCACACCCAGCACATGCTGAACTCTGTTTTGCAGGATCTTTCAACCTTAAACATCTCTCTTTCATTTTATATGTGCACAAGAATAATAGGATGGGTTGATAAAAACATAGCAAGTTGGTGGTTAGAAATGCTTCCTGCTACAGTAAGGGTAGTTTTTAATCCAACATCACCAATTAAGAAAAAAGTGCTGAAGATTTTACAAACTCACTCACTCATCTACAGCGAGCCAGGACATACATATAATTAATTATTTAAATTTTATGCTAAGTTTCATGCCTTTGCAAACTATGTCCATAAGCTTAACAACAACACAACATAACACACTCTTATCTTAAACCTATCTGTGACTTTAGTGTTCGTGAACCCAGATAGAATGGAACTGTGAAAAAATGTCTGCAACATAGCAGATGAGAGAAGGAAGTTTTAAGGAACAAAATATAAAAATCAATTTTCAAGAAATGTAGACATCTATAACCTCTTGTGTGTGGCTATTATTTCTGCATAATAAAATATCCAATAAAATAGATATAATCTTGAAAAGGGTTTTATTTAATCAACACCAGGCGCATACCAGCAAATGAAAAGACTGAAAAGAGAAATATGGAGATCAGTTTAGCTTAACTAAGTATATGCCTTTCATACAACTGTGCTAGGCAGTAAGAATTTATATTTTGCTTTCTATACATCTTATAGGGCAGCAGCCCCCAACTTTTTGGGCACCGGGGACTAGTTCTGTGGAGAGAAGTATTTCTGTGGCCTGGAGGGACATGGTTTTGCATGCTGCCTAGATCCTGCAGATGGGGCTTCACTTGTTTGCGCGGCTTGGTTTCTGGCATGCCATGGACCAGTGCGGTACACAGATCAGGGATTGGGGACCCGTGTTGTGGGGTACATTTCAAATTAAACTATCCATAAAACTAGTAGAATAAACAAATAACAGAAAAAATATTAAAAAGCCAGTCACTCTTTCAATATATTCATCAAAAGTCCCATTTGAAATACGAAAGTCCCATTTGAAATACGAAAGTCCCATTTGAAATAATACTTAATATGAAGAAGAATACAAATTATTACGGGATATTTGAAAGAAAAAGTACTCTTCTGTTTTCATAGATGCCAAGGTTTTCATCATAATCTAACCCAGGTATGCTCAACCCATGATCCATAGGCCAGATGCGGTCCTTGACTGCTAGTAATGTGGCCCCATAAGATAATAAAAATATTAAAAAATAAAGGTTATTTATATACAGTAAGTGTATTATTTATTTGATATGCGGCTCAAGACAATTCCTCTTCACCCAATGTGGCCCAAGAAAGTCAAAAGATTGGACCATGGTCTAATTCCTTTAGTCACCTCAAAATTACAAGGTACAATAACATTATATAATGTCCATTAATAAATTCCAGACTTAGCTAAATGGAGAGCAGGATACACATATCCTACCCATTTGTATCACCCTCAATCCCGGCTTTTTTCTATTATTTACAACAAAAATAAATAAATATACACACTCTCATTATTAAGCCTCTTTGTAGGAAAGAAGCCCCAAATCCCCTGCAAATTGAAACCATGGCTTTTCCATAAGTTTTTTAATTGGGAAATGTTTAGGCGAAGGAATACTGTACTTAGAAAATGATAATTTGCACAGGATACATTTGAGCTTCGACCATACATTTTCCAATGCAAATATTCTAATTTGGTGGGAAAACGTCCATGGAAAAAATAAGCCACATAATATTTTCTTTAAAAATTGGCTATACCTAATCAGCTATCACAATAATCTTCCAGTTACTACTGAAATTACACCCATAATATTGAATGTATACATCATTATACATTGGAAGAAAAAAGTTGCAAAAGTACTTTAATTGTACAAATATAACAATGTTTCAAAGCTTTTACTTGCAAGGTACAGAAAAAAAATAGAAGGAAAACTTGATCTATCTATTATTCATTTTTTGTTCCATAATGAAAAATAAACTTCTTTTTCCCTAATTTTGCTCATCAAACTGATACAGAATGGCAGCTGGATTGTATGGAATAAAACTGGAAAAAAAATTCTAGGTACAAATATTAGCTTCCCATTTTCATGGTTTATGGCTCTCGCTCTATGAAATGGAAATCCATTATTGCTTACTCTCAATTTGTTAATATTTGACTAGACTTAAGAAGATAAAACTAATGAAAACATTAAATCTTTTTTAGCCAAAGATTTGTATGCCAGTGAAATATGGAATAAAACTTAATAGTTAAATTGATGTGCCAGATCTGAACTACGTGAAGTTAGATTTTTCGTTTTAAGACTTAATATCCTTAATTACAGACTGGCTCCCATACCAATTTTTGTTGTTATTAAGTCTCTTCACAAACATACATCTTCCTCAAATATGTATTTTAACTTGCAATGTGATCTGCAACCCCAAGAAACTTTGCATCAGTAGTATGTCTCGGTATTTATACCATCTATCTACAGTATATTTCATATTTGTTTGCAAATGAGGTTATTGAATTTATAAATGCTTTTAATAGTATCTTGCCTTAATTTTGCACAAATAAGGTTAATTTTAAAATAAACAAAAATGTGTTTTGTATTTTAGAAGATATTTACATGTCATTTAATACTTGGCATATCTCAAACATGAGACAGCAGCTCCCCACAGTGGATAAAAGAGCAAGTAGCATAAACATCCTGTTTCTATGGAAACAATAATTTTACTGAAAATTACTATCACCATCCACAAATATAAAGCCAGAGAACAGTCTAGCAAACACTTTTAACACTCCCAATAGAAGCGGTTCTCTCACAAATTAAAGTTACTCTAATCATTTTATGACAATTGCTTAAAAGATAAAGCCTGATACACATGTAAAAGCTTACAAATGTTGGGAGCAGACTAGATGACTCAATTTAACATAACCATTTCTTTAAATAAGCTAATAGAAGTCTATTTTGTAATTACACTGAAGCAATTCTAGATTGGGGCTAGACAACATCACGTCTTCTCCCAATTTCCACAGTTCACTTCTATTGGAAAGCTGGTTAAGATGAATGGAAACTGAAACCAAAGTCATCTGAAAATGTCCAGGTTGACTAAGCCTACTTTAAAAAGAACTTGATTTTGTCTCATTTTGGGTCAATATATTTCCTTTAGAATTGTTATTTTATCATTTTTCATAGGGCAGAAATGAAAGAGAATCTAACCTCAATTGGCTTACCACAAAGTCAAGTAAAAAAGGAGTTGTACAGCAAAATATCTGGAAAGACATGGTTTGGAAAAGTCTCTGGCCTAGCTTCATAGTAACAATACTTTTCAAATATTTGGAATTCGGGTCTTACCTATAAATCTACTACTGCTTTGTTTAGGCAGAAGGAACCCCTTTGGTGAGGAAACACAAAACTATATTGACACTGGGAGGTGCACAGAGGAATATGCCAGAAAACTTCCTAAATCAATCTAAGCAGGAACCCCATCTCTTATTTGCATTTGCTTATCTTAAGTTATCTTTATTCCTTGGCAATCAGTTCCATTTGTGCTATCTCTTCTTATCTTTCTCATCAACTCTTATAGTTGTGGGTCTATTGGACCAGGATCCTATCTCAGTTATTTGTATGTAGCAAGTCTGTCTTGTCTCTCTTTCTTATCTATATATCTACCTACCTACCTACCTATCTATCAACCAAACCACGAAACTCTCATTCCTGTAATCTTTAACTGAATGAAACAGTGCACCATAGGGCAAAACCTTTTGGACCAAGGAACCTCAAATGGACTAACTTATGCATCCAGAATGCATCCAAAATCTGGGACCTGTGACTCCTGTTGAATTGAAATTTGGCAATTTTATAAAACATTTTATGATATAAACATTACCATAAGGCAGTTTATAATGTAAACTAAAATGTCATAAAACTTTTTCTGCGCTGATATTAGATTGTCCTACACAATCCTCCCCAGTTGTTTTCAAGGCAGATACATCTCTGAATGTATCCCAGATTTTCAAGTGAAAGCACTACATTAGAAACGTTGTTATTGTTGAAGGCATTCTGGTAAGAAATATCTCTGAAACCATGACCCACTAGGGCACAGGTTGTGTAGTCAGATCTAAAAACACAACATATAATATAAAGATCTGTGCATTGTAACTTTTCTCTGGTAACAGAGCTTTATGAATTATGATTTAACAGATTTACTGCGACTAACCTTTGGTTAATGCTTCAAACATGGTTGTACATATGGAAAGGATGGACAGAATATAAAAGGTGTACCTTTGCTTTGCAAACTTAAGTATTCTACACTTTGCTTTTGCATTATTCAACTGACTAGGAATCCCACTAGGAATCCCACTGCAGAATTAACCATGATGATTGAAAGTTCTTCTTTTACCTTTACCTCCTGAATCCATTATTTTATAAAAGGGACAGAGATGTAATCTGTACTAAGCAATAATTTAAATTTACTTTAAAAATAGGTCAGAAAACCCTTAAAACCTTTATCCAAATATTATGGCCCAACTTTAGAATATATTTTATTGAACATACATACATGCTCATATCTGTCCTTGCAAACATTATTAATGGGCAAACCAAAAGTCCAATAGACAATATACTTTATATGTTCACTTTGAAGAATATCAGAGTGAAAACATTGGTATATCCTTTCCCTTACTATCACTGATTTTAGGGACAGAAGTGCCAGTGATCTGTACAAATGTTAAGATTTCCATCAGAATCTTTTATCTTGATACCCTGTCATTAGACACAATGAAGAGCTCATTATGTAAAATTAAGACCTTTTTAATGATGTCACGCTTCATATTTTAGTTTTTGTTAACCATTATATTAATTATAGAGAATGCCATGTTCATACTAAGTAATTCCAGTTGCTAATGTTAAAAAGTGTAGTAAAAGAACACAGATTTTGCATTTTTTAATATGTCCCTATTTTACAGATTTACTGGCCCTACTATCAAATTTAATAAAGAAAGAGGACAACTTCAGTAGAACTCTTATATTGGATTGGTGCTTGAACTTATATCACAATTCTATATCACAAGTTTTATATCCCAATAATAATGGCAGAACGGTGGCCTGATTTTAGGCCACAGAAATTTAACTCCCCCAGAATTTCATTTGGATACAAGACAGTATTAAACACGCTGGCTTCGTATGAACATCAGCCAATGTAAGTAAAAAATAAATATAGAATTGGGTATGTGCCTACCTAAAATGTGGTTTAACTCACATCATATCCTATATCTTCAGAAATCCCTCTATGAGACTGCATGCATTCGTAATCTGTCTCAATAGCTGATTTAGATACAGAATATTTTTAAACATGGAAACATCAATAAGTTATATATGGGAAAATATAAGGAAGTGAAAATGTTTCTTCATAGAAATCAATAAGTCAATCACAATCATACAGAAATCGGAAAAGCCAAATGCAAACTTTGAAAGATGAGCCTTATAGTATTTAGTCCGTCCAAACCCAAAATGTCTATTCCCAAATTGCTCCAACTTAAAGAACATAGAATACCTTACCATATGCAATAAAGGCAACAATTATACAGCAGCATGGAATTCTGATCCCTCAGTACATTAATCCATTCTACTGTTTGATTATTTTCCATATGCAGAGCTTAATGGAATCAGGTCTACAAACTGAGAGAAATCAAGCCTCTATACAGGGAAAGATAAGTTTGATGAAGATAGTGCCTCTTTTATACTAGTCATTACCCAGAAAATTTAGTAAACTGGTTATTATTTATAGATTTGGATGGAATGCCATACTCTGTTTCTGTTTAAAATGTTGAAAAATATAAATACAGTCCTTTTGAAAAACTTAATCAGAGCATTCCAATGAAATTTAAATCTCTGTTCAAGCAGCTAATGCATATTTGCTGTATAAGGTTCTGTATCAGTTGGATACTTACTTGAGATATAGAGAAAAATAGTCTAAATGAACCAATTACCTTATTGTTAGTTTTGGTTCTGCAATAAAAAACTTTCTGATATTGCAGAAATTTGGTTCATTTTTTTATCTTGGGTGGCCAGACATATACAGTGATTATATTCTCTGACATCTTCAAACATAAGAATAGTAAACCCATTTATTATCTTCAGAACAATCTCCCATTTAATAATATATCAATAGTATTTTATGCTATGGAACATTTGATGGCATTGAGTTGCTTCTGCTATCATACTTTTTTCTTTATGACATTTTAAAAGGCATATTTATTATGAAACACTGTTTATTATTGACACTTTTATTCTCTGATATGGTCCTTTGTATGCTGATTAAGGCAATATTCAACTTAATTTCTGTTCTATTAATGATCATTCTTTACCATTCTGAAAATCTACTTACAGATTTAAGACAAAATCAGTGAGAGATAGTCATGATGGACTAGGAGAAACAAATATAGCTTATAAGGATAACTTTGGATCAGGCTTTATTCTTTGCCCAACCAATTTACAGGACTATACCATTTTAGATAAGTGGCCTCTTCTTAAAAACCTTGAGTGATGGAGAACCACAACTTCTGAAGGCAAACCATTCCACTAATTAATTGCTCTCACTGTCAGGAAATTTCTCCTTATTTCTAGGTTGGTTCTCTCCTTGATTAGTTTCCAACCATTGCTCCTTGTGCTACCTTCAGCTGCTTTCTAATGTTTTAGAAAAGGGAGAAATCTGCACACATTTGTTACAGCACGCACATTATGATAGTCCTTGATAGTTAATAACCATTTTAGGGGTTCCAGTAAAGTTAATGAAAGACTCAAAATACTGCTTAAAAACCAAGGTGAATATTGTTGGTAGAAATTAGTATTTCAGTTGGCCACCTATTATGAAATGCCTTGCTCCCTTGTCAATGGATGTACCCTCCAATTTAATACCGTGAGAGGAGCACATGATTGTCAATTAGTAGTATATCTTTAAAGTGTGCTAATAAAAACTTCATAATTGCCCACAAAATGACTATAAAGCACTGTGGTAGATAATGAACCAAAAAGATTCTAGACATATACACACACAATCTCTCTCTCTCTCTCTCTCTCTCTCTCTCTCTCTCTCTCTCTCTCTCTCTCTCTCATATTTTGAGGTTTTGCTTTTTGTATGTTTTGTTTTTTAATTTCAAGTTAGACTTGATTTCTAGAAACTACAGGCATACATCCATTAGGTTTTCTAGAGAGCATTTTGGAAAGTGGTTTGCCATTGCCTTCTTCCATGGTCCAGAGGGAAGCTAATGGCCTAAATCAGCTAGCTGGTACTGTGACTAAAATCTTTAATCCTTCACCAAACTGATTGAATTTTAAGAATAGGTATCAATTATTAAAAATGGGTAAAAATGAAGTTCTATTCTACATAAAATACATTCCAGTATGAGGGTAAATAACTGGATTAGGAAACTAGAGCTTCTCTTGTTGTTTTTTTAAAGTCTGTTTAGCTCTCCTTATGATAAATCCATCTTTCTATTTGTTTAAACTGATTTTCAAATGTAACTCTTGTAGACTACATATTTTTTTTCTCTTTTAAGTTTTGATTTCTAAAAACACCTGATGTTTGTATAGATATCCCCCGCAAATAAATTCTAATCAAAATCAAAGCATTTTTGTTGGCTCTACAACTCTTATCTGTCCTAAAGAAGAAAAATGCTCATCATGCTATTATTATATGAATTGCAGTTGCATATATAGATCATTATTTCTGTGAATGAGATCTATACAACTGTGACAGTTCAGTATTCACAGAAACTTATTCATCTGAACATCTACCCAATACTATGTAAAAGAGTTAGTAAGGGTCTAGCTAAGAAATCTGATTTCTCCATCTAGTTTTATTTTTAAACCTAATAGACTATGTACTAATGAAAGAGAGTTAGGCTTACATATCTATGGTGCTATAGGCTATAGAAATATCTACTCACAACCTGCTTGTATCTCAGGGGGAGTATTCAAAAGCATCATGGCAGTGGCAGCATCAATGTCAGGATCTGGAAAAATCAACCAATAAATACATTACTTTACAAATGGGACAATTCCCATCCCCATGACTTGACAGAATGAACTGAATTGCTCTCGTAAAAAAATAAAAAAACCCAGAGAAAAGTCCTTAATATACAACAAACGGGCGTACCACAATTCTGCTTATCAACGAGTCTATGCTATAGTTTCTTTCAATTTTTGCAGAGAGATCTATCTGTCAGGTTTTACTGCTTTCACATTCACACAGTGTCCTAGGGTACCTCAAAGCTGATTTTTTTGAATACTTTCAATTGCCAGGAGACTCTGCAACAGTGTCTTAATCCTCTCAAATATGCAGGTAGGTTTTTTTTTTAACAATTGGGATCTAGTCTGATTTCTTTCTCCAATAACACTGGTCTGCTTTGCACACTGTGTTAGGTCATAAAGTGATTTCCTTTTGGCATTATATGTGAATATATATGTTAAGGTTTGTGAGTCATGATATAGACCTTATCATATTAATTAGGTAATTGTGTCAGAAAGTCTATGTGCATCACTAGCCACCTTTCATCTCCATTCATCTCCAACCACCTAGCTTTTGTCTGGATGCACGTTAAAAGAGCTGCACTATGCTGTACTGCAATTCATTAGTGCACAAAGGCTAAATTGATTGCTGTCTTATCAAGCCATATATATTAAAGGCGGGTGATAAAAGTAGAGTACAAGCCAAATAGTTTAAACAATTATATACATGCTACTATTGTTAAAACCAGCACTAATGTGTTTCTGAATACACCAGAGGTTGATCTTCACTTGAAAGAGGCTTTACACCTCTTTGCATATAAATTCTGGGAGTCCCCGTCCCCCCCATCAGCAAGGGTTAATAAAAGAAAAATCAGTATACAGAGCTCAAAAATATGTATATAAAAAAACAGAGCCCACCTAAAGGCAACAAAGACATTTGCATAAGGTCCAGTTTTACTTCTAATAAATTATCACTGAGGGCTTGCCATTATCCTTAATCAGTTTTTGAATCCATCAAATGCAGTTAGTTGACAGATGGTAAGTAAGAGACACAGAGCAAAATATGATTCTTTTATAACTATATTCCTTAGTCTCTGAGAGGAGGCCACATGGCTGCTATGGAAATAGATGTTGTCATGACAACAGTAAACAACCAAGAACAGCCAGTGAATAAGCTGAAAAGAACATCTGCCCCAGCAAAGCGTCCCAGCTGCCCTGGGGCGAAACTCACTAATAGTGTAGTGATGCTGCATGACAGAGAAAGACGCCTATGCCATGTTCAAATAAATGAAGTGTGCAATTGAAGCAGACATAGAAAGCACACCCTTGTTGACTGCTGCCTCTATGCTGCTAAACTGAATGACTAATGGGTTTCTTTTTTCCCTTTCTTTCTTGAGGTTGGGGGGTGGGGGGGAGAAAAAGAGAAAAATACTTGTCACTACTTAAAACTAAATTACATACCACAAAATTCAATTTGCGGTTAATAGCTTCTTGGCACTTTATTTTGGATATTATCTTGGAAAATTACACTTTAAGTGTAAAAAATACATCTTTCACATATGTTATAAATGCAGTTCAATTTCAAGGGCAATAATATAATAAAGTATAAAACCCTGCAATCTGCTCGGATGTACAATGTGAGATGCTGTAATGGTTACTTTCCTCCTTTTCTTTCTCGGGGAGAGAGACTCCCCTCTTCCACACATGTTACCTTTTATGGTTATATTTCTCTGAGGGTCATGTTACTCTCATTTATAGATTATGCCCTTTTAAACAGTAAACTCATGCCCTGTGCTAACAGAAATTGAGTCAAAGCAAGGCTACTGAGAAACGAGGAGGAAAGCATTCATAGGCTTGGGAAATTCCCTGAGGGTAACAGAACTTCAAAAATAAATTGTTCTACATGGAAATATATCACAGAAAACATAAAAGGAGGAAAAGATGAATAATTTATTTCATTCCAGAATAAGGCATGTTTGGTCTGTTGGCTGCAGTCTGAATAAGAACATAATTAAGCGAAGATGTTTACTTACTATCTATACCTTTGTCTGTCTGTCTGTCTGTGTCTGTCTCTTATATATCTATTTATCTTTACCTAGACACCTCTGACTGCAATGCCACATGTTTCTGAATATATTTATTGATATAAAAGAACAATCCTCAAGTGGTGCCAATCAAAATGTGATTGCTCACTGAAAAATATAATTCCAACAAACCTGAAGCATACCCATCTGGAGCAGGTTGATATGGAATTGTTCAAAATCTCCCCAGGAGTTGCAGAACTTTCTGCATGGTGATAGTTGAAGATCTTTTATTTGTTTCCAAGACAGAATTGAAATTCAAACTATTTTTACTGAATCACTGACTGAAATTAGGATGTTTGATAAATATAAGCCACACAAATATAGTCATATGTGTAATATTTTTCAAACTTGATACTAAATATTTTTTTTCAATTAACTTAAAGTACTTTTCAATTATATGCAGAATTATTAGTGGACATTGTTGCAAAATCAAACCTTTAAAGATGAATATCTTAAAATGTACATATTGTACATTTGTATATATCAGTAAACAAGTTACCCGCTATAATATAAGGTAGTATTCTTTTTAGTTGTTGTTGCTTCTAAAAGCAAAAAAAGTTATATGACCTGCAGCATAAAGCCAACTAAATGACATATGTGAGAAGTATATAAAACAAGTTACTTTGCTGGGAGGATACCAAATTTATAAGCTATTAATCCTTTCTTGAAAAGCAATTCTCAGGTCCAAATGAGACAGTATTAATGCTTCTAGAATGGCTCTCATAAAAGTTCCGCCTCAACAATACATAGGCCTGGATGATTTTCTTTCAGGTCCCAGAACTCTCAAACAAGCTAGAGGTCACTATTTTTTATTTTTTTTATTTATATTTAGAAACTACCCCTCTCCCACATAGAGGTGACTCTGGGCTCTATTTCATAATCTCTTCGTGGGCAGACTTTATATGGAGCAAACTTGTGAGTGATCCCAGTCCTCTTCTTGATCCAGAGATGCATTCTGAGGAGTTGAACCATTCACTGGCGCCTCTTATTACCAAGGTCCACTCCAGTTCACTATCGCTTCCCCAGAGCACCTTTGGATGACAACAGTTTTCCAAAGGCTGTGCTGTCTTCAGAAAGCTATTCCGTTTTTGGAACAAAGAGTTCCAAAGACAGTGCAGCTTTCCAAAGACAGTATTACTTTTGGAAAAAGGTAGGAAAGTAGGAAACATTCACTAGAGAAGATGGGTCCAAAAAGGTATAAGGTTGGTGCAGAATCCTCCAAGACACTTAACCTTTTGAAAAAATTATTTAAGAAAACTAGAAGTGTTCACACTCAATTTCTGTGCATGACTACAACAAACATATTCAGAACTCTAGGATATAATTAAAAGGTTCCTGATAATGATTGAATTAAAAACACTTGCCAAGTATTTTAAAATCAATAATATAATTGCTCAGGGACTGAGCAGGAAGTCCCTAGTTCAAATCTTATCTTTACATAAATTCACACTCAAGGGTATTAATCAAGTCACCTTTCTCTGTAATCCAGAAGGAATAGTTAGGATAGTTATAAACATTATAATAAGAATGTCAGTGTAGTTTTAACATATTAAAAGTGTCACAATGTTTATTTTTATGTAATCTGGTTGCAATAGACGATGGGTATGATATATTAAATTTATATGCTGCCCAACTCCCAGCAACTTGAGAGTTCATAATTCCCTGAACTTTGAAATATAATCCAAATGACATGCACACATTACACTCATACACAAAATGTTTTCGTCCCAGGCTATACAGAGTCTTATAGATACAGATGGAGATTAAAGCCCATTTATAAATGGAGCACTTCAAATTCTTTCTTTTATATGGCTGTTTAGCGACCGAAGCCTGAGGATAATAGGTATGGATTTACGTTTATGCATATTTTTTAGAAATTTCTAATCTGAAGCAGATTAGAAAACCATCATCTCATACAATTCACCAAGATACTCCTGCATCTATAACATGTAAACTTTTCCAAGATTTCCTTCCTACACATCCTTTGTTTGCTCCAAAAATTATTTGAACCAGGAAAAAAATGTCCTGAAACATTAATGGTTATCAAACCAATTCAAACCTTCTATATACAAGAAGAGTTATTTTAAAAATTTACACAGAAAACCCTTTTAGAAAGTGGTAATCCAATTCATTTTAGAAATACTATAAATTTGTTTCTAAGTTGCTTGAACAACATTGCTTTCAGTTCTAGAAGTAAATTGTAAACCAAAGCTAGCAAATTTTTCATACAGATTTTTATAAAACCAGATGAGAAAGTTTTCTTCTGCACTTTTCTAATGCAACTCTTAATTTCCCACATGCCCATCTCCAGAATTTACAGTGTTATGCCAGTAATTTCTCTGTAGATTTAAGGTAAGATCTAGAACAGAAGAACATGCAAAGACACATTGCATGGACATACACATTAATTAAAACAATAAAAAAAGTTCTAAATCTGACAGCCTTTTTAGGCAAAAAGAAAAACACTAAATTAAAATGCAATTTACATTTTTCTTCATATATGATTTAGGTGATATAAACAATAAAAAGAATCCAGACTTGTTTATTACCAAAAAAACTTTTAATAAAATTTACTTGAAGTAACATAAAAACAGACTGTTGATTTTACTCTCCAATTGTCTCTTACATGAACTAATTGTCTCTTATATCTTTAACAATCATTATCTGGCAGCAAATAAAATGCATTAAGGAAGCTTCAGTGCAAAGAAATACTCCACTATTCTTGTTGACTCTTTTAAAGGTCTAAAAAATTGCAAACACTTACATTACTTTATCTAACAGAAGAAGACAATTGCTATTCTGGAAAATACAACTGTCTTGCTTTTCTATATGTCCAGTAGGGGGTAGAAAAATATAGTATAAAAAATAACTCTGGATTATTTATTTCAAACAACTTAATTCTGAATGTGCTCATTCAGTTTTTTTTTCTCTTTTCAAACAACAGCAACCTAAGCTGTTAACTGATACTTTAGATCAAGAAGAGATCAGATCATCAGGGATATTTCCCAGGCATTCTAACATAGCTGCTTCTTCAGGTAATTTTATGTTAAATAGTTTTATGTTGACTTACTTCCAATATTCTGGACAGTTACACCCAAGAAATTTACCAAGTGATTTTTCCTAAAGGCAATAACTAAACACCGTATATGGCCTTAGTATTTTTTTGTGGAATACTGTTTTCCTCAGACTGAATAATCAAATTTAAATACAGGAGATGGCAAGCATGTGGAAAATATAGCATAGTTATAAGATCAAAAGATGAAAAAATAAGAAAAACTTAGTCAGGCTAACCCCCCAAAAATGTTAAATGCAACCAGAAAATAGTGCAATCCAGGAGTACAGAAATGCTCAAAAGTGGGACAAAATGCCCCCCCCCATCTTGTTCCTCTTCAAATTTTTCTGCCTGACAAATCTGAGGTTAGAAAATTAAATTGGAAAAAAACCTCAATGAAGCAGAAAGTGCTGGATTATTCAGTAAGGACAGAAGTCTTTCTTGTAGACCTCTTCCTAATGCTGACAGAATGCCCATGGGTTCAACCGGGTCTTGCCAATTGTGTTTAGAGTAACCAGGTAAAATGTTATGTTTTATAAAACAAGCTTAGAGTAAAAAAAAACTGTTGCTATGTGATTCAAATACAAGGCATGGTAACACACGGTTAGGCAAGGGAGATAATAGAATCTGTAGGTCCCGATTTCACCAACAGGTTGAACAGGATACAGAACATTGAAGCCAAGATGTACTTAAATCATTGCACTTGCTTGAGATGTCATCTCATCTTTTAAAATCTCATTAAATGCTTGTGGCTTGGCTTTTTGGGGGAGTTAGTGTATATAATAATAATTGGTTTTAATATAACAATTCTTATTTTAGTATTATTATCCTGAAAAGAGAGTCCTCCCTCTCACATACATACTTGTTGAGAAGCAATTTACAAAAACATATTAGGTTATCTGAAATAAATTGGAAGAATGATTCTCCAATCACTCATTAAACAGATTCATTAGCTCATTGAAAACGTTTAGGAGATGTGGCAATGCAGTGGTTAGAATGCAGAATTGCAGGCTAATTCTGCCCACTGCCAGTAGTTTTATCCTGGCCAGCTCAAGGTTGACTCAATCTTCCATCCTTCCGAGGTTGGTAAAATGAGAACCCAGATTGTTGGGAACAATATCGTGACATTGTAAACTGCTCAGACAACACGATACTGTAAAGATACTGTAAAGCTCTGTGTAGTAGTATATAATAGCTATTGCTATTATATTGACTCAGTCTTCCATCCTTCCGAGGTGGGTAAAACGAGGACCCAAATCATTAGGGGCAATATGCAGACTCTAAACCGCTTAGAGAGGGCTGTAAAGCGGTATATAAGTCTTAAGTGCTATTGCTATTGCTATATTCTGCCTTCCCATTTGAAAGGCTTTCAAAGTAGTTTAAACAATAGTAAAAATGTACTACATCAACTATCAATAGTAAAGGAACAAGCAGTCGAGAAATATTCTGCAGACTAGCACTTGGTAGAGCAACCATAAGGTCTTGGAGAAGATATTCAAATGCCATGTATCTACAGAAACATAGAAAACTGATGGCAGGAAAAAAAAACCTATAGTGATCAATTGAGCCTGCCCTCGAGTTTGTTATTTTTCTTTTTCATTAATTAATTAATTTGATTATAATTTTATATTTTATTTTTAATTTTTGTTGGATGATGGACATGTGTTTTCAAGCATATTTAAACTCAATTACTGATTATTGACCCACTACCTCCACTTGAAGTTGGATCCAAGCTTCCGCTACTCTTTCTGTGGAGTAATATTTTCTAACATTACTTTTGAATTTCCCTCCCGTCAGTTTGAGGTTATGCCCCCATGTTCTTCATTTCTACTTAATAAAATATTATGTGAAGACATAGCTGTCTGAAGAAGGCTCTGATGCTGGAAAAGGTGAAAGGCAAGAGAAGAGGATGACCAGCAGCAATGAATGCATCATTGGAAGACCTGAAACACCAGGTTTAAAGCCAGATCATGATGGAGAAAATTAATCTGTGTGGTCACTAAGCATCAATAACGACTTAATGTCATATAATCAAAATAAATCTGACTGTAAACTTATACTCTAAGGAGCTGTGACATAGAAGACAAAAAGATTAAGAAGGAAAAACAAAATCAAAGCAACTCTATTACCATTTTAAAAAGTTTTACCATTCTTATATAGCTAGTTTATTTATTTATTTATTTTGATTTATTTATTTGATTTGTCAATCGCTTACAAGATAATAGATATAAGTATAAACATGAGTAAGAATACAGGAAATGGGTACGAATAAATGGGGACAATAGGACAGAGATGGTAGGCATGATGGTGCACTTATGCACACCACTTACAGACCTCTTAGGAATGGGGTGAGGTCAATACTGGTTAGTTTGAGGTTAAAGGAGTGGGGGTTAGAGGATGTAACAACAATCAGGTAGTGCATGACCACTTTGTTGCTGAAGTCGTACTTTCTGTAATCAAGTTTGAAGTGGTTTACATTGAGTTTGCATCTGTTGTGTGCTCTTGTATTGTTGTGGTTGAAGCTGAAGTAGTCATTGACTGGTAGGACATTGTAGCAGATAATTTTGTGTGCTACGCTTAAGTCTAACCATAAGCAGCGTAGTTCAAGGTTGTCCAAGCCCAAAATCTCAAGCCTGGTGATATAGGGTATCCTGTTGCAAGCAGAGGAGTGTAGTACTCTTCTTTTGAAATACTTCTGGACTCGCTTGATTGTATTAATGTCTGATATGCAGTGCAGATTCCAGACTGATGAGCTGTCTTCGAGTATTGGTCTGGCAAAAGTTTTGTATACTCTAGTTAGCAATTCAATATTTCTGGAGGAGAAGCTTCGTAAGATTAGATTTATAACTCTTAATGCCTTTTTGGCAATGCTGTTACAGTGAGCTCTGGCGCTTAGGTCATTTGATATGAGAACTCCAAGGTCCTTGACAGAGTGAGGATCATCAATGAGGTCATATCCACCTAGTTTGTATTTGGTATACTGATTTTTTTTTTACCAATGTATAGGACAGAGCATTTGTTGGTCGAGATTTGGAGTTGCCAGATGTTTGACCATTGCTTTGAAGGATCAAGGTTGCTTTGAAGGATAGTAGCATTGTCAGTGGTGTTGAATAGTTTTACGTCATCCGCAAAGACGACACAGTTGCTTATAAGATGATCACAAAGTTCATTTATATAGAGTATAAAGAGTGTGGGTCCTAGAATACTGCCTTGGGGGACACCACTGTTAACTGGAGCAGGGTTTGATATAGCGTTCCCTATTTTTACTATTTGTTCCCTGTTTGACAGGAACACAGTAATCCACTTATGGAGGGATCCGGAAATGCCGTAAGAGTTTAGTTTTAACAGTAGTTTGTCGTGTACCACTGAATCAAAGGCCTTGCAGAAGTCTATGTAAATTGCGTCTATAGCTTTACCTTGGTCAAGTAGAGTAGTCCATATGTTTTTGCAGTGTAGGAGTTGTAGATTGCAGGACAATTTTTCCCTGAAACCAAATTGTTTTTGGGAGAGTAGGTTGTTTGACTCTAAGTGGAGAGTGATGAATTGGTCAAGGATTGATTCCATGACTTTGCACGTGACACAACACAGTTGGTCTGTAGTTTTCAACCAGGCTGGGGTCACCTTTTTTGAAGATAGGGATGACTGTAGCAAAGGACCATAGGTTTGGTAAGGAGATTACCAAAGACATTAAGTTATTCAGAGAACCTAACGGGACATGGCTGCTTTCAAAATAAATAGCATTGCTATCATCTTTCTCTAGTCTAGGCATTACATATTGATGGACTCCTGTCAGCCAGTCAGTGGCAGTTATTTGGATGTTGTTCTCTCCCTCCATTCCCCAATATGTCAGTTTGCTGAAGCTGGACAAAATTCCCTGCTTAACCAGAAACTAAAAGAGCCTGCTATGATCCTGTTTCTCAGTAGCAAATATATCTTCCCAAAACCCTTATCAAAACAAAAGTCACTGGGAAATAATATAAAGCTTTTAATGACTTGCAAGGTGGTTTCTAGATTAAGGATTGTAGCTTGCATAGTGTAAAATGCTTGGGTAAAAGTAGTTTTCATTTGCATTTGTGGGAAATTGACTATTTTAAAATACAACTGGTAAAAAACAAAAACAAGTAGATCAGTCTTGTAACTTGACAGGAAGCTTAATTAAAGAATGAGGATAAATTGCAAACAAAGAAACAAAGGAAGAGTGAATGGCTTGAGAAGAAGGGAAAAACATGATGGATGGGATTGAGATTCTCAAAAATGGGTGATAAGGTTACAGAAAGCAATGTATAAAGTAGTATATAGATTGATATGATAAAAGCAAGATTAATTTGCAGAGACATAAAGATACATTGAGATACAATGAGTGATGTTAAATAAATTGGCAACTAAATGTTTACAACCCCCCCCCATTTAAATTATTTGGTATATTGCTTTTTACTTCTTTCCTTGTTTTTTATGTTCTACGTGAAATATGTCTGATAAATGTTCCAAATGGGAAATGGTCTCCACTTCAAACATGCTTCTGTCTTAAATTCAACATTTCCAAACCTGTCTCGATTCTAGCAATAAAATCTTCACACCTTGTTAAGTCTACAATTGTGAGCTGATGTAACATAGCAACTAAAAACTGTTCCAGGTTATTCCAAATTACTTGTTTTCTGAGAGACACATAAATGTTAACGCACATTAACCTTCTCCCTTTAGATTTCAGCCTCAATATTTTAATTTCATCTATATCATAATTTTCCAGATTAATTTCTTTTATTCTCACATCAAGATGTTCTGCGATTAGTTTCATTCAGCCCCCATTAGGATGCTCCATCTTTTGATCCCTCTTGATCTATTTATAAAAACATTAAAAGCCAAGTGATACTATTACATTAGTCCTCATCAACCAAGTTCTTGGAGAAAAATCACATAATCTTGTAGAAAATGAAAAAAAAATCCCCATCTATGCATTTACCTGCCCAACCAGCAATGTTCCAGGCCACACATTTAATTGTAGTTGTTTTCATGTTAGATTTTTGTCAACTCTGTTGATTAACCAGTTTGGATTTGGTTCTGATGACTTTTTTTGTTTATTTCTCTTGAAAAATGTCGAAGTATAACATATCTCTGCTGGCCTCTGGCCATTCCTTCCTTCCTTTGAAGTATTTGAATCATCCTCTGGCCATTTCACTTGTTCTATTAAATTTAAAATTCCTTGAATATCTTTGTAAACACAATTGTTTTACCAGGAATATTTGGTGTAAACCTGTAGGTTGCATCCTGGGTTTTCCTGAAGGATCTCAAGTTTGATTCTAATTCTGGTTTCTTTATTCCATGCACTTGTGCAGTAGTCTTACAATTCCCGCAGTATTTATCTTTATTGTCTTATCCATCTCAGTAGGTAACGAATTTTTGGCATTCTGCAAATTACTGGCTCTTCCAGATTTTGTCCATTTGTATAACTCCTTTCATGATCATTAACAGCATTTACTATATATTGGGTTTGCCAGAACTCTTCCTTTTAGTAACAAATGTATTATTGGGAGGTTTACTTTGCATTGAATGGGCTTTTTCCCAGCCCCATTCCCTAACTGGCTTACTATGTTCAGTGTCCTCCGCCTATGTTACAAATATGGAACCTCATTTCTTTGTACTTCTGATATTGATTTGGATTGCTTTTATAATCTTCACAAATGTAATTTTGGAAGGATCTTGTAACCCCCTAATAAACTCCTTTCATTTAATTGACAAACTAGCCGTTGCTATAGATTCAAAAGGAATGATTGCTCTAGCATCTAGATCAAATTTCTGTGGTCTACATAATATTGTTTATTCCAGTGAATGGTATTATGGCTATCTATGCAACATTATCAATAAGAAGAAATTAAGCACAATCTTTATCCTGATATATTGCTTCAGCTGAACTTTAGGTAACTGAATTTATTATCAACTTTACAAATCTTGTTCGTAAGAACACTGCCCTCCCAATAATTCCCCCAAAGTATGAAAAAGCAAGTAAATTTTTATTTGCCACTTGTGTTGTAAGTGTTTGCTTTCCACCGAGCCCTGACAATATCCATGTGTTAACTTAGCAGAAAAATTGACAAATGGGTGCTTATAAGCAAGTGTATTTGGTTAGTTCCCCTGGCATGCAGAAGATGGAAAGAAAAGCTTGGAGAGTGACAGATATCAAGGACAGAGGCTGTAATGATCCTGGTTCTCATACCATAAATTGGAAAAACATTTGATTATTATCTGCATAATAACCAAATATTAATCCATGATGTCTTTTCACTATAAGGCAAATTGACTGGATTACCTATATATTTATAATTTCAATTTCGAAAGCCATCCGTTTGCCAATTACTCTGGGCATTTTACAGAGAATAAAAATAGGTAATAAAAATACAAAATAGTATATTTATTATAATTAATGTTGACAATTTTGCTTCTGGACGCTATGAAATCATAGCATCTTTTGAGGCTATTTGCTAGCACATTGAAGATCAGCTTTCTAAATATGCCATATGTGTGGAGTGTCAGAGTTCCTTGTAGAAGAGTCTATAGCTAGGATGTACAAGATGATGTCTCATTCTGCCAACACCCCCCTGCAAAATTCTCAACTATACCCAGCGCTCAAATATCCAAATTCTCAACCCAAAGCCCTTTTGAAAGATTTTATCAAAGTAAATTTTTCAGTGTGACAGAAAAGAAAAATAGTAATTCTGAAATTAATTAAAATCAAGTTTTTGTAATGGTCCATCAATGTCTTTATTCTCCCTTTTCTGGAATCTGACATTGCCATTTATATGAAAGGAAAGTGGTTTAGGACTTCCAGGGGAGGTATGGCAAATGGCAAATGGCTAGATGAAAACTGTACCGATGACTACAGCAAAGATCCAGGAAATGGTGAGTGAATTATGAGTCACATTAGTTGCTAGTGTATTGTGGGTGCAATTCAGGATGCCTATTATCACTTTTAAGACTCACAAGGGACATCTGAGGACCATCATCTCCTAGTTGTTTCCATCCACTCAATTTGGTCCAGCAGGTTGGAAATACTACAGGTCTCATAAGCGAAGGAATGTCAGCTGCTGGGAATTAGGATTTTTTCTATCATAGCCCATGCTTCTGGAACATTTTCCCTCCAGAGATTAAGATGGCCTCAACCCTGAGGGCCTTTTGTAAAGTCTTGAAGGCCTGATTATGTGCCTATGCCTGAGATTCACCTTTGGACAGGGAAGTACAACTCCATTCAGTACCAGAGATGGACTTACTCTGGAACTGCTCCAGAAATCCAAACTCATTCCAGAAATACACAGCTCACACAGTAGTTATGTTACATATGTCAAGACAAGAGGTCACGAGAACATGGGTGACTGTGTGCAAAGCCTCTTAGTCCAGGAATGAATGCAACTGGTGCACAACCTGAAGCTACACAAAGGCTTTCCTAGCCACAACTACCACCTTCTCTTCTAGAAAGAGCCATAAGTCCAAAATGACCCCACGATTGTGCATGGAGTCTGATACAGATACAGATAATCAGAGTTGGAAGGGACTTTGTAGGTCATCTAGTCCAACCCCTCGCCCAAGCGGGAGACCCTACACCATTTCTGACAAATGGCAGTCCAATCTCTTCTGTGTGGGGTAGTCCCAGCTCATCCAAGATCAAAGGTGGAAAAACCTTGCCACCAGAAGACCCAAATACCCAAAGCCAGTTCAGTCTTGTCTGGGTTGAGTCTATGGCCAGCTAGGCTGCAATATTCTCCAGGCACTAATACAGGATATCAATGAAATCCGTCAAGTAACTCGGGGTAGAGATATAAAGTTGGATATTATAGCATATTGACGACACTTCACTCCAAACCATTGTATCACTTCCAAGTAAATGAATAATAAAGTGTGTGTGTGTGTGTGTGTGTGTGTGTGTATTTAACTTACATATAAAATGCTACAGTGGGGTCCATGGAATTTCCACTTGAACGTCTTTTCAGCAAAGCTGAAAAGAACCTCTTAAACGGAATTATCTCCCAGACACTGATGCCTGGACTTGGCATAAAATATGCAAATTCTTTCTCCCTACCCATTTACACACATATGGACTGCCATTTAGGAGGCAGAGAGGACTAAGAAATTATTTGGGAAACTGACCATTCCCAACATGTTACAGCATTAGTTAAAATATATTAATATACTTGCCCAGCTATATACTAGTTTCAGTTCATGAACTTCAAATTAACAAACATCAGGCAATTTGGGTTTGTTGTTTTACTATGTTGGGAGTTTATTTTGATTAGAATATTCAGAACTTTGCTGAAAACTTTCAGCAAATATGGAAACATGGATAAATATTAAATCCCCTAAGAGGTGCTGAAAATTGCAGCTTAGGTTTAAAAATAATAACTCAAACACACATTTGAAGGCTGAGAATGATTCTATTTTGGGTAACTGTATTCATTTTTTTTTAATTGCCACAGGAGTGCATTGCATATCTAAATATAGCACAACAGAGAGAAGATGCTACTTTCAGACCACTTCATTTCTACCCAACTGTTAAAATCACTGCAATGTGTATCTGTCTTGCTATGTGTCATCCAAAATGCAATAACCAATGGCACTGAGTATTGGGCAGAGTGACTGATTTTTGTTATTATGGTATTGGGTCCTTAAAACACTTAACTTTGAAATTTAAACAAATCCCTGAGTAAAAAAATTCAAAATCTGAAACATTATGAATAAAAAGGCTTAGCAAATAATAGTCAATTCTTCCAAGGGATTTGGAAATGTTCCAGTACTAATGGCAGTTTGTCAATTTTAGCACAGGGCATAGAGCAAAGCACTGGAAGTTTGGTATTCACTAAGCATGACAGGCAATCCTGATAAACAATCCTCTTCTTTTTCAGAGGGAAAACTTTCATATTACTTTGTAAGATAGCTGCTATTAACCGGACTATAGATCTTTTGGAAAATACATGAACTTTGTCAGCTTGGTGAATGAATTAGGTTGAGGATTCTGCTTGAACTTTTTTGCACTAATTTTATTTTAGCAAAATTTAGCAAAATTATGTGATTCCATCCAGACTACAATTTAATCTAATCCAGGCATTCAGGAGCTCACCTGAGGAAAGCTGGACTAAGACTACAATCTATGGCCTTCCTGTTTCTACTCTAGCATGTTAACCACTTCATCAAAGTAACAGATCAACAAAAATTTTGGCAACAGTGTGAGAGATTGTTGAATCAGTTCCAGTGTGTTGTCCTGGGATATGAACAGGAATCATGGATGAATTTGGACCTTTTGGCGAGTAGACATCAGATGAGGGAGAGGTTGCATTTAATATTAATAACTTCCTCAGCAGGGGAAAAGCTTATAAAAGAGGCATTTAATATATATTTCTTCCTAAAGAAGCTAACATGAGATTGCTCAATTTTTAAAAATATTTTCAGGCTACTTTTGAATATTCCATTCATGGTCAAAATGACTGAGAAGGTTCTGATGGAACAGAGGAAGAAGAGAGAGGAACCTGCCCCACTTTACATTGAGGGGGGCTGTGTGGAGAGAGTTCCCTCCGTTAAATTCCTGGGAGTCTACCTCAGCGAAGATCTCACCTGGAAAAGCAACATGACCTGGGTGGCCAGAAAGGCCCAACAGAGACTCCACTTCCTCAGGGTCTTGCGAAAAAACAGAGTGGAACAACAACTGATGACCTCCTTCTACTGGTCCAAAATAGAAAGCGTCCTCACTTACTGCATTAAGGTATGGTATGTTGGCTTGACAACTGTGGATAAAAAGACACTACAGAGGGTGGTGAGCACAACACAAAACATAGTGGGCTGTCCCCTGACACCACTAGATGACATCACTAGGGCTCGTTGCCTTAGAAGAGTGAGGAAAATCCTCAGGGATGACTCACATCCTGGTCTCCACTTCTTTATTCTCCTACCATCAGGAAGGAGATATAGAAGCCGCACAAACAGGCTGAAGAACAGTTTTTATCTGTGGGCTATCAGACTCCTGAATAGAAAATAACCTTATAACAACGTAGTACAAATGACTTGCGGGGCCGGCGCGACGTGTAATATAAGTTCACATGGTGCAATAGGATTGTGTTTGTCAATAGGATTCACTGGGTTAGATTTTTTGTTTCACTGTGAGATGTATTGTATTGGGGGGGGGCACACGAAGGGAGGCTCAGCCAATCTCATTGTATACATGTTGTACTCTGACAATAAAGGTTTGAATAGAATTGAATTGAATGTTAAGTTTTCCTGGATGAAGCTGTATGACTAGATTCATTTCAGATCAGTTTCCACCTGGGGGCATGACATACAGATAGTCTCTGTTCTGTTCTATTCTACTGTACTTTATGCTTCATGATGGTGTGGAAGGTGTCATTTTTTTTTGAACAGTCCACTTAGGTCCAACTTTTCCAACTACATCAGATGGGTTGAGCTCCTGAGTGCCTGGATTAGATTAGATAGTAGCCTGGATGCAATTACATAATTTTTCTAAAATAAGTGCAAAAAACTGCAAGCAAAATGATGTGTTTATACATCCAAATAACTCCCCTATGAACTTTCTGGCTTTCAAAGAAAACGAGCAATTACAGATACAGCTAAAATACTGGACATAAAATCATGAATGAGATATAACAGCTGGTCAAAGGAAAGTTTTGATCCTTTTTGGATATTAAGAACAATATCATCCTCTAAAACATAATGTGGGTTCAAGAGTGAACAAGAGGAATTATTCTTTTATGTAACTGATGGCCACTCATTTAGATGATTTTAAAAGGAACTGGACAAATTTAGTGAAAACAGAGATACAGTATTGAGAGCTTCTAGTTTCAATCACTAATGTTATCAATGGCTATTTGCAAAAACAAAGGCAACATTCTTAACTAATCAACTGCTAGAGAGAAACAGTTGAAGAGCCTATCATCTTTGTGTCCGTGCCTGTGTATTTCCTGAACGCATCTGACTGATTGCTAAGTGGCACAGAATGCTGGACTAGATAGGACTTCGGTCTTTTGTTTGGCTAAATTCTTTATAGCCTTTGGTCTTGCTTCCACAACAACTAAACGGCAAATAAATGACTAGGGTTCATTTAACAGACTCCAAATAGAAAGACTGCCTGCTACTTTCCTGGGAAGGAGCAAATAGCTTCTTTGATGGGGAAAGGTTTCTGGCATGCACAGGCCAGGCCATGTGTCTCAGAAAAATAGACTTTTCAACATTGCTTTTGAATTCTAGCTTGTCAAAAGTCAATTTTTTTCTTTTTTAAAAAAGACATTTTTCTCCTATTTGCTTCACTGCACATATGAACATTGTGAACAGTAAACTCCCTTAATGACCTAATCCAGCAAGGTTCTTCCTATGTTCTTAGAGCATTTAAAGTCAATTGGGCAATTTTTGACATGTTAAGGAGGTCGAAACTGGGAGTAGGACCAAACCTCCTTATCATGCCCTGGCCTATACATCATATAGGCTGGTACTATCAAGACAATAGTTACACTGGAGTAGGGCAAGCTGGGATTTTCAGATGAGTTGGACTACAATACCATAAGATTCCACAAACATGGCCAGCGATTAGGGATCTTTAATCTGAAAGTATTAGAACATACCTACCAGTCGGTTTTCAGACACTGAGAGGGATATCCTTAGAATATCAGAGAATCTGCCTGCCATGATCCCTTTCCTTTTCCACAGATTTGATATACTGTATTTTTGGAGCTAAACATCTAAAATACTTCTATTATGCGGCATTTAGCTACATTGTTACTGTAGATACTACAAACTAATCTATTAGGTTTTCTCTCCCAGTCTTTCTAAATCACAAAATCACCAGAAAAAAAAAATCTGCTTTGCCAGCCGATGCTATTTGGAAATTATACTTTTCACATAACTGCCAGAGGCCTTTTTTGTCCTTACTTTATGCAGGAGACTACACCAATAATAGCCTGTTAGCATCTTCATTCTACTGCCTTTTCTGCTGCTGGTCTTACTTCATTCATAATATTATTCGGTTCACATATAAATCTGCTATATACTGGTGTTATAAGAATTCACAGGTAACCAGTGATTATTACCTTTGAAATTCAAATAATAATTGCAAAGTAAAAATAAGATACTGTTTATCAGATAGGAAAAAAGGAAAATCTAAAATTTTAAAATATGATTGGCAGTTATCTGAATCTAACCAGGATTATTGAACCAATAATAAAGTGCAGAAGCTCAATATAAAAGAAGATACTATATACAATCTAGGGATACTATTATCTCCCTATGGCTTAAAAGCTATTCAAATTTGTGGCTGGGTTCATACTTACATTAAGCAAAGTAGGACTTCATTTTGATTTAATGTGCACATGGGGTAGTAAATAAGATATAGCAATAGCAATAGAACTTAGACTTATATGCCGCTTCACAGTACTTTACAGCCCTCTCTAAGCGGTTTACAGAGTCAGTATATTACCCACAACAATCTGGGTCCTAATTTTACCCACCTTGGAATGATGGAAGGCTGAGTCAACTTTGGGCCTGGTGAGATTTGAACTGCCAAAGTGCAGGCAGCCGGCAGGCAGCAGAAGTAGTCTGCAGTACTGCACTCTAACCACTGCACCACTGTGGCTCATAAATAAGCTGTAGTTAGTTTTAGAGAAGCTAGTCACTTTCTGAAATAGTAGCTAACTAGTTTAACATGAGATTCAACTGAGAATATAAGTGTTGATTGTATTCAATCTAACCAATCCACAATAGTTCAAGAAAGAGCAATGGGTAAGACAAAGAACATTTTAGTATGATGTATAAACACTGCATGGTCTATTATCCTTAGCAGAGTCAGAATTGGTTAATACTTGTATGAAAGGCCAGTGCTATAGGTTAGACTGGGAAATTTAAAAAAAAAGGCATTCTTGAAAAAGCTAATAGAAAACCACATCCGTATTGTTGCTAAGAAAACTACACAGGGAGTCACTATGGAAGTTGAACTTAATTCGTGGGAAATTTTACTATTCTTTTAACTGTCATTTAAGTTGAAATAGCTGAGGTAGCAATGAAAGGGTCATTATTTCTACAAAAATTGTAAGAAAGAATAGCCACCCAGAAGCGCACATGCATACCACTGCCATTATTTGACAACCTCAAGTGCAATTTTGGAATGAAACAACTGGCACGGGGTTTTGGTCTTTCAATTTAGATAATTTCATTTTCACGTACTTTGCTTTCACTGCCCACAACAATTAAACAGCAAATAAGCGACTAGAGTTCATTTAATAGGCCTCAAATTGTGAGGTTACTTTCCTTTTGCAAGAAAGCAATGGAGGACAAAAAAAAGGAGCAAACTGCTTTTTGGATAGAGAAGTTTCTGAGATAAGCAGGCCAAATCTTAGCTGAGAAAAGACACATTTCCATTTAGTTTTTGTAATCAAACGTGTCTCAAGTTAACAGCTACATTTAACAAAGGACTGGCTTCTTCTCTCCCACTTTTTAATCTGTTTTATGGGACATAATGACATATGTTTTGAATGTATATAATACGGTCGTTTTAAGTATTTTTTCTATCTTGAAAGATGACTCAAACATTATACATTAATGAAGCAGTTGTGAGATGGTATCATCCCATGGATGCATCAATAAGAAACATTTCAGTTATGTGAATATGCCTCCTGTAAACCTCCCTTCCGAACTGCAGAATTAGCCAGATGTGTTACACTTGAAGAATCTCAGGTTAGAGAAGATTATCATCAATGAAATCATTCAAAATAAATGTTTTCAGAATGGGATGATAAAGATATGTAAAAAAACACACAGAGAGAAACAGAATGATCTGCCTATATGCAGATGTTTAAATTATTAATCGTTTATTAATTTAAATAAATATTAATCTATATGTATCCTTTTTTGGGTGTGTGACACATACATGAATAAGCACATATTTGCTAAATTGAAAAAAACCACCAGCATTAGTTTCAATGGGAGATGACAACTTAAGTTGAGGACAGGGAAACTGAGAAGAATACAGGATTTGTTTGTTTGCAACATTCATTCTGCCTAGCCTTCCTTGAGAGAGGATTGTTTTAAATTCAAGGTTTTCTTCCTTTCAGGTAAATGCCAGTCTTTTCATGCTTAGTACGTCTTGATCATAGTTGATGACACTGGGAACATTGAATCCATTCAGATTTACAACTGTTTAAAAGCATTTTTAAATTGGTTATTTAACAAAGGACTGGCTGTTTTGTTTTTGTATGAAACATTTTCCAAGGCTTGCATTAATGAAGCTAATCTTCATATTTACACAGGGTCACAACCAGCATTGTCATGCTGAGGCATTAAATTTATTTCAGGCATTATATACCTAGATGTTCATTCAATCCTTTGCATACAAAAAGCAAAGTCTAGTCTCCAATAGCTATGCATTAAACTCTTGAAACTCAAGTTGACCGTTAACCCTTTTTAAGGAAAAAAAATCCTAAAATTATGCTGTTACATAATTCAGCACATTAATTAGCAAAAAGCCTGCATAACATTACATGAACATTACCACCACCTATCCCTTAAAAATGGCAGGTGTTGATGGAATTTTCACCATTCTATTAATTAAATGCTAAAAACAAATTTATATATCCTAAATTTGTTTTCCTTTGAAAGGAAAGAAAAACCTTTCAAACCTATATCTTGTCTAGTTAGGTAAAGAAATTGGTCCCAAAAAGATACCCTGAAAAAGGGCTATTTAAATATCATTTTAATTTAAAAGATATTTGGCTAGAAGAAGCTACTCCCTAACCAACTGTATTTTTTCTAGTCAGAAATTAGACAATAATTTCTAAAAGAAAAATAATTTTTAAGTAGAAGTGTAACATGTTCTGAGCAACTCTTCAAATTGATCCATTATGACATCTGTACTATTAGTTTGGTTGATTGCAGTCAGCCAGATCTTTAGACTGAATTTGGCATTTTTGTCCATCTATCCTTTTTAAGGACCTGGGATAGACAGATGTTATTTAATAATATTAAAAGCATCTGTCAAAACTTGTTCCAAGTAAAGCTGTCTTTTGCAATTTGAAATTGCTCACAAGGTGCCTATTACTACTGATATTATTTTGCTTTCTTTTGTCACAATCATTTTATTTCTATTT
The DNA here is from genome assembly GCF_049901735.1 of Notechis scutatus. NCBI lineage: Eukaryota > Metazoa > Chordata > Lepidosauria > Squamata > Elapidae > Notechis > Notechis scutatus. Next base: position 299,388,868 of record NC_142009.1, read on the forward strand.
GCGGATCTTTATACGTTGTGATCATGAACCATGGTGGCACAGTGGTTAGAGTGCAGTACTTCAGGCTACTTCTGCTGCCTGCCGGCTGCCTGCAATTTGGCAGTTCAAATATCACCAGGCTCATGGTTGATTCCTTCTGAGGTGAGTAAAATGAGGGCCCAAAATTGTTGGGGGCAATATACGGACTCTGTAAACCACTTAGAAAGGGCTGTAAAGCACTGTAAAGCAGTATATAAGTCTAAGTGCTATTGCTATTTTCTCCAGTTGTTTCTCTTCTATTGTCTTGTCTCCAGATACTGCAATTTTTACTATCTAGACTTTTTGTCATTCTTATTGTTGTGTCTGGATATTGTGTGACAGATGCCTGTCAGCTTGAATTCTAAAGTCCTGGAGCACTTTGGCTTCTTTATTTTGTATTACTTTGTCCATTTTATGGCTTCGCAAGGTCTGTCTTGCAGGCAAGTTGATTTTTTTGCAGATATTCCAATGCATCATTGTTGCTACTTTGTCATGCTGTTGTTTGTGGTCAGTCTTGCAATCTGTTTGCAACAGCTAACTAGAGTGGCCACTATATCTTTAGCTTCTTTTCAGAGACAGCATTTATTCTCTGTTGTTGTCTTCATTATTATCATGTTGGTTGCATAGTCAGTCAGCTGTTTAGATTGGATTCAGCATTTTTATCCATTTATTGAGTTCTTTGCAAGGTTAGGCAGATGTTGCTTATTATTATCTGTTCATAACAATGTGAACTGTGTCTCCTAGTTTCTAAGTCAGCACGTTAAACACTGCACCAAACTCTCTCTAACATCAGAACACATGATCCAAAGAAAAGTTATGACGTTTCTGATTTTTAATAGTTGCATAGGTATCCATTGAAAAATGGATTAAAAAGATACGTCAGCACTTCTTGAAATGTAGGTTAAATATTCTATACAAATCTTTAAGCTTAGACTTGGATATAGAGATGTTACAAATATTTGCTGTGGAATTAAAATGTTCTTGAAATAGCCAGTAAAATAAAAGCACAAACAATGTTACCTGGTTGGATAATGAAAAGTCTGCAAACAATCAAGCTCAGAGAACACCAAGGACTCCACAGTTCAACCCTGAGCTACATATATTATTTTACTGAACAATGCCAAATTTTGGTAACTCTCCGTATTCTGAATGCATTTACTATCTTTATATATAATTACTGCATTTTTCATTCTGTATCACCTATACTGTGCCTAAATAGCACTTCATTTTTCCAATACAGACATGTTTAAAATTCTATTAGATGACTGTGATTTCATCTTGTACAATATCTTCCCCAAGGTTTTTATGTGAAGCATTTGGACATAAGGAATGTAACATCTGTATTTACTGAAAATCAGCAATCATCCTTTCCACATTTCTCCAACTAGGATACTGCTTAGAATACTAGAGGCGTTTTGTGCTTTTCTTGTTATCCCATAATTAACAACATTCATGAGGTACTGACATTATTGCCATTTTTATCTTTATTTTAACAAAATATGTATTAACGTAAAATCAAACCTACCCCTCACAGACAAACAGAAACACATACATACTGTACATGTATTGATAAACTAATTAAAATGTGTTCCTGTACTATAATCTTCTTCAATGGATTTCAAGAGAGAATAATTTCACAGGACAATTTTTCCCCTTTGTATTTCATGTCTTGTCGAGAAAAGTAAGCAGGGTGCTCAATAATCTGTCAATCAAGTTAAGCTTATTCTATGTCACAGATGTGATAGTTGCTTTTTCCTTAAAAGAAATGTATTTTATTTGATTGAGAAGCAGCCATAGAGATTTTGAGCACAGGCCACAGATGCTCCCAAAATGTACTTCAACAATACATAGAGTATACAAATACATGCTGTAATGGGTTTCATTTTAATTCATTTCTCAATAATTCTGTATCATTCAAAATTCCACTATAAATCAATCTTTCTGTAGAGGAGGTGATGGTAGAAGAAGAAAAAGAACAAGAAAATAGCTTGAGTGAGTCATCGTTCTCATCATTGGTTCCTTTTGTGCAAAGCATATAGGGCAGCAAGATTAATTCAATGAATCCTACCTATGACTGTGTCTTTGGCATCTTCACATTACAGATACAGATAATCAGAGTTGGAAGGGACCTTGTAGGTCATCTCGTCCAACCCCCCGCCCAAGCGGGAGACCCTACACCATTTCTGACAAATGGCACTGATGTCCACTGTCCGTAAGTCATCTTTAACATCTGACACCACATTTTGAGTGATCTACCATGCTTCCACTTTCTTTCTGACTATTCCCATCATACAGCATTTCGGGGGTATCAAATGAGTAGCATTGGCCAATTGATAAAATATACTTAACAACTTAGATCTCCTGCAGGTGTTCAAGGATTTGTGACTATGTGTTTAACCTCACCCTCAGGCTCTGCCTGGTCATTTCCCAAAAATTCTGATTTTGTAATGGTGTTTAATATGTATTTTTTTTTAATACTTGAAGGAGAAAAACAAAATCATTATTAATGCCTACTATCGCTATCTAAACAAAAAGATGTTGATGATACCTTCCAAAAGCAAAATGCACACTTTTCAAGAATGAATGAATTTGCTATGAATGGGGTTTTAATCACCCGTAAACAACTGTTGGAAGACAAACTTTGCCACACAAAGTTCTTCCAAGAAATGAATGATTGCATGGCTGATAACATTTATATTCAGAAGGCAGAAAATAGAATCAGCTGTCCTTGACTTCATCCTAACCAGTAAAGAATCCTTAGGGTCATCCTTTGTCAATATTTACTTACCTAAACAGATAAACAAAATGACCACAGGCAATCAAAAAAGAAGGGTGAGCAGGAGTGATTTCAGCTTTCTGTTGGCTGCCTTGCTTGTGAAAACTAGCACGGAACATTGGAAATCATGATTATGTGACAACAGCTGATGTGTTACACTGCAAAGGCCATATGTTTATGTGTACAAGTAGTCTTAAAAACATTGAAATTTCAATTCCATAGAAATAATGACTCATGGGTTTTGTATTCATTCTTCAAATTGATGCATTTGAGATATCTTTACTCAGAAATTGTTGTTCTGTGATGTACAATTTCAGCTAAGTGAAGATTACAAACAGACAGGAGAGTTTTAATAGCATGTAAATGAACATTGGGGGAAAGTGATCTGAATCTCTAGTATGCAGATGAGGGTAGAGAAAAACCTGGCTGATGGTCTGGTTGAACACTTGTCTTTAAGAAATCCTGGAGAATTGATAAAGTGTCAGATTATTGCAGCTAATAATTAAGTGACAATTAAATGGATACACAGTTTACTCAAAAATTGTACTGATCAATGGTTATAAATCTTCTAGAAAGTAATCGAGAAAATGAAGAGGAATAAACAAAACAAAAAAGATTAGTTTTCAGCAAGACCTGTTCAAAATAAAAGATCAAAGTAAAGCAATTTTCTTAAAGAGATTATTGATTTTAATCTTGGAAGTAAATTTCTGGAAATTAAATATGGGAAAAATATTCATCTTTGACACTTTTGCATCCACGTGGACTGATTTTGCAATATTGTTTTGCATCTGAATAATAACATAGCCACACTGCCTATTGAAAATTGAATTTCATCCCAGTAAAAATGGAGAACTGTAATCTTCAAGGTGCATAGTTTTCAAAATCTAAAAATAGACCACTAACTGTAATAGTTGCCAGACTTACACATTAAAATGGGCTCAGTGTGTGTGCTGGCCTGATCCTTCAAAGGACTTTCTACAACCCAGAAACACAATGCCTTGCCGTTTCCCAGTACAAGATTTTCTGACATATCATTTCCTTCCTCAGTTTAGGTCAGCTATCTATTGCCATGGCAACGAGTAACATTTCACATACCACAAGCACTGTATCATATAAAACCCAGGCTGAACAGGAAATGCCACAATACACTTTAGAAAGCCACCTTAATTTAAAGGAGAGGAAAAAAAGAAGAAAATACCCACATGCATTAGGCAGAGTAAAATACTATTGTTTATGTACAATCTGCTTGCTAATGTATTATCTGCAAAAACCAAAATGTGCTTTAATCTATCCAATACATCAGCTTTTCAAAACCAAAACTAAATAGTTGTTTTGCTTTATTTCCCACACAGGAGTTGCCTCATAAAGTCTTATTCTTAAAACATTTACTTGCATTTCCTAATTACAACAAATCACAGAACAATAAAAAGGAGAAAACTCATCTTTCTCTGTTGGTAAAACAGAGGATTTGATAGATTGAAAATTTTCACCCAAATTCTAAACATAATAGATTCTTCACAGATAATTACCCAATGTCAACCTCATGAGTTATATCAGATCAGGAAAATGATTCCATAGAAAGACAAGAACTACACTTTATTGAATTGTCTGTTAACAGAAACTTGTACAAGCGTGATTGTGCTTTTCTTCCCTTTCCGCTTAATACCCCAGTTAGGTAGTCCAAGTTTCTTCTCACAATTTAAGGAACGTTTCAGCCTTCTTTGCTTCTTGCCCATTTCCCTCAAGATCATCTGCATGATTTTCTACACCAATGGTCAACTGCATCTTAATTCTCTTTTGTGATTCAGTAGTGATAAACATAAACTTCACATGTTGTTCTAACAGAAAAGTTTGGGTTCCTACCTTTTGTGCCCCCAGGCAAGGCAATGTATTTTACATTTGTCCTCTTAAACAAAAACAGATAGGACATCATCATTCAATCTGACCACTGTGATACTCTTCATGCTTAATCAGCTATTTATTAGATTTTATCTTACCCTTTATTACTTTATACGTAACTCAAGGTGGTAAAAATACATAATATTCCTTCCTGTTTTCCCCAGAACAACATCCCTGGGCTGGGCTGAGACAGAAAGGGCGTTGGTACTTACCTGATATGCCCGTTCCCTTTGAGCTGTGAAGAGCATCCACTAGTGGGTGGTGCTTCAGTCTCTGCATGTCTAGGCTGGGCTTATTTTCTGGAACGCTCCTCCTGCTCCACAGGACACCACCCCAGCATTCCCCAGTTTTGGTGAAGACAAGAGAATAAACACCCTCGCCCCCTACATCCTAACAATTCATTGGCCGGAACAGGACCCCACCAGATGGAAAATGGGTGGGGCTAGATGCTCTTCACAGCTCAAAGAGAACGGGCGTATCAGGTAAGTACCAACGCCCTTTCTCCCATGAGCTGTTCAGAGCATCCAGTAGTGGGACATACCAAAGCTTGGCCTGTCCTACGGGAGGGAATCCATCTGGCTTGGAATCCTATCCTGGTCCCTGTGGACCCACTGTAAAACTTGTCTGCCAAAGGAAGCATCAGCAGATGCAAACACATCAATTTTATAATGCCTAATAAAGGGCGATTGAGAGGCCCAGGTTGCTGCTCGACAAATTTCAGTTATTGGCGCCTGCATGGCCCACGCTGATGATGTTGCGGCGCTCCTGGTTGAATGAGCTGTTATGCCCCTGAGCACCTGTAGTGATTGAATCTGATATGTTTTCGCTATCGCGGCCTGTAGCCAATGGTCTCTTGTGGAAGATGAGACTTTGCAGCCTTGAGTGTTCGGCTGAAATGACACAAATAAAGGTTCAGTTTTTCTGAAAGGCGCTGTGTGGTGAATAGATATTTGCAATGCCCACCTCACATCAAGCTGGTGCCATTGTAGTTCCAACCCTTGGTTTGGTCGAGGATAAAAATTAGGAAGTATCAGTTCTTGTGTCCTGTGAAAAGCCGAATTAATTTTGGGTATAAACGTAGGATCTGGATGAAGGACCACTCTGTCAGAATGGAAGACACAAGGATCTTGCCTGCTCAACAAAGCTGCCAGTTTCAAAATATGATGAGCGGAAGTTATTGCCACAAGAAAAACTACCTTGCACGTCAGGAATTGAAGACTCGAAGATTTCAAGGGTTTGAAGGGACACTTAGTGAGTGCAACAAGGATCTTGTTAAGATCCCAAGTTGGATATCGGTGAACCACTGGTGGATGTAAGTTTGTGGCTCCTCAAAGAAAACTCCATACGCGTGGATGATGAGATAGAGACGGTAGGCCCTCACAAGTGACAACTGATGCCAAGGCTGCCACCTGTCGTTTTAACGTATTTGGTGATAGACCTTTGTCAAGTCCTTCTTGTAAAAAAAACCTCTAGGATTTGAGCCACTGATGGAGAGGTGGGATCAATGTGAGACTTAGTACACCATTTGCAAAAACTGGACCACGTGGCATTGTAAATGCGAGTTGTTTAGGGGCACCTGGCAGCTTGAATGGTGGCTATGACTTTGTTAGATAACTGCTCGCTCTACAGACGTTGCGCTCAACCTCCAGATGGCTAGGTGCAGCTATTGAGGGTCCGGATGTTGAAGGGGTCACTGGGTTAACGAAACCCTGTCCGGCGGGATTTTCCATGGTTCTGATAAAGACAGACTGCGGACATCTGCAAACCACGGCCTTCTGGGCCAGTATGGAGCGACTAGCAACAGCTCCGCCCTCTCGTTCAGCAGCTTCTGGATAACCTTGGGAATCACTGGAAGTGGTGGGAATGCATACAGAAGGTCTGGGGGCCAATGGCAGCAGAGTGTGTTGAAGTTCTCCACTCCTTGTGAGGGGTACCTGGAAATGAATCTCAGGAGCTGAGAATTGAGGGGGGAAGCGAACAAATCTACTACCGGCTGCCCAAATCTCTGAGCCGCCTCTTGAAACAGAATCAGGTGCAGGCGCCACCCTGCTTAACCAGTCTGCCTGGGTATTCGACAGACCCGATATGTGCTCTGCTATGATGGAGAGCAGGTTGTTGTCTGCCCAACGACACAAGTGCTCCGCTTCTCGCATGAGATGTTTCGACTGCATACCCCCTTGCTTGTTTATGTGAGCTTTTGCTGTTACTTTGTCGGTCAAGATTAGTATGTGTTGATTGCATACCTATGGAAGGAAGCTGTGGAGAGCCAGATGTATTGCTCGAAGCTCCAGCCACTTTATCCTGCAAGACTGTTCTATGGAGGACCAGCGGCTTTGGGCTGTGAGTGACTGATAGTGAGCTCCCCATCCAAATAGGCTAGCATCTGTCATGATGGTAAGTCTGTGGGGCTCCTTGAAGATGCAACCTCTGTTGATGACTGGTCTGGCTCACCAGTGGAGAGATATGAGGACCTTTGATGATACCTTGACCTTGTATTTGGAGTTGCTTCTGCCGGATTTCTGGTACGGAAGCAGGAATCACTGGAGGGATCTAGTGTGGAGTCAGGCCCAGGGAATAATAGATAAGCATGAGATCATTTTGCCTAACAATTTTGGTAGTTCGGCTGAGGGCACCCTCTTATGAATTCTGATCTCCTTAACTAATTGTTGTATGCTGTTTTGTCTATCTGGCGATAGGAAAACTTTGCCTTCCACCTTATCTATGATTGCCCCCAGGTGGATCAATCGAGTGGATGGTGTTAAATGGCTCTTTTTCCAATTAATTGAGAACCCGTGTTGCTGTAGTAATTGTAATGTGGTCTGAGAATCCCTAACTGCTTGATGAGCAGAAGATGACAAAATTAATATGTCATCAAGGTAGCACTGGAATCGTACAGGGATACCTCTGAGATGAGCCGCCATTCCTTCGAGGAACTTTGTGAAGGTCCTGGGGGCAGAAGCTAGTCCAAAGGGGAGGGCAACATATTCAAAGTGATGGTTATTGTAACAAAAACACAAAAATTTACAGTGGGAAGGTCTAATTGAAATATGTAAATATGCCTCCATCAAATCTATTGACGTAAGGACGTCACCCTTTCTGATGTTGAGTAAGATAGATTGCAGGGTGTGCATTTTAAACTTGCAATATACCAAAAAACAGTTAAGATGTTTCAAGTCTAAAATCGCTCTCCACCCCCACCCCCCCCCGAACTCTTCGGAACAACAAAAAGATGTGTATAGAAACCTCACCCTCAGTGGTTGGTAGCTACTGGTTGAATGGCTCCTTATTTCCAGTAGGTGTTGGATAGCTGTTTCCATAAGAGTCCGTTTAACTGGATCTCTGGAAAGAGGTCACGACATGAAGAAGTCTGGAGGGGTGGATTGGAACTCAAGAGCAAGGCCAAATCTGATCGTGTCCTTAACTCAGGCATCAGACGTTGAAGCATCCCATTGGTCCGCGAATAATTTAAGGCATCCTCCAATGGGAGCCAAGTCAATGGTGTTATTTTGGGCGCTGGAATGACCTGTTTCCTGCTCCTCAAAAGGGTCTCTTGGATTGGCCACCCCTTCTCTTTCTGTCACCAAAGTCGGACCTCTCTGACTGTTGACCTGGCCTGAATGTCGGGGATCTCTGATATCTAGCTGAATATGGTCCTTGATAGAAGGGGCGAAAGGACCCCCTCCGAAAGGACTGAGTGGTTCGAGAATCAGACTTCCGAAAAAGAGAAGGGAGTATCTTCTTTTTGCTTCTGGTCTCAATTATCAGCGGATCAAGGGCAGAGCCAAACAATCTGTCTCCTGCAATGGGAGGTGAGGCAAGCTTGCACTTGTGCTTAATTTCAGCTTGCCAATTGTTTTAACCATAGCAAGTGACGCGCTGTAACATGGGGTGTAATTGCCCTAGATGAAAACTTAACCGCATGGAATGTTGCATTGGCAGAGAATTCGCTGCTGCAATAAGTTTGGCAATGTCCTGATACGCTCTAATGTTGGAATTAGGAATGTGGTCCCTAAGGCGATGGAGCTATCTAAGAGAGGATCGAGTAAAGAAGGATGCAGCCGTGGCCGCTCTTATAGCCCACGCATCAGATTGATGGGCCCTGTGCAGAGCCAACTTGGCCCGCTTCTCCTCTAGCTTTAACGCCTCCAGTGCTTCACTGGGAATGGAGGACGAGGACACTAATCCCACTATTGGTTTGTCAACCTCAGGAGTGTTCAGCAATTTAGAGAAGTCAGGGACCAAATTGAAATGTTTTCTGTCATATCCTGTGGGGGCAGGGTACACCATTGCAGACGCCCACTACTTCTGTACCAGGTCCGAAAACATGTGAGGAACTGGAATCACATCTGCCTCGACTACCGGTTGGTTGAAAATTAGATCCTCTGACTCCTCTTGTGAAGGAGTTGGTGTGATAGAAGGAGCCGATTTGTCCAGGCGCGCAGTGTTTTTGGCCTTGAATAGTGATTTAAGCAATTGTGGGCGGAATAAGCCTGTAAATATAGGTTGGTCGGGAACAATGCCCTCATCCTCAGACATGCCCCTTTCTAAGGGGTCAACCTCCGACAGGACTGGGTCCTATCATTTACAGACCCTGATTCAATATGTTCCATTTGATCAATATGTTCTACTTCTTTCGCCTCCTCCTCCTCTTCCTCCTCCTGCGGCCCCTGGAGGGGTGCGTCACCCTGAAACTGTACCTGGGTATAGTGTTGTTCTGACCTGGTCAACGATTTTAACAATTGTGAATCATAATCAGCGGATACAGGATGTTCCCTGTTCAGAACTGCGTGTCGTAGTCCTGCTGCAATTCCCTGGCCAGCTCCATCCACGCCTTCATCCTCTCTGGGACTTCATCTGGAAGAATGTTGTCCTGACGAAGGCCGGCAGCCATCAGTGTAAATGTAGTTTCGGCGGCCCTTTGCATGGTCGGTGTTCCAGTTAACTGGGCCTGTTGACCCTGGGGCACCAAACTGCGCCTGGATGGATGGTAAAGATGTAAGGGAGGAGGGGAGAGGGAAGAAGTAAGTGGTCCTGGACTGGGGGGCGAAAAAGCTTGTGAAGCCCTGTGCACCTCCCATGTGCGCTTATCTATTTGCTTTTCTAATGCTTTGTGGCGCCTGTTGGCATCTATTTCTGAAGCTTTTGAACTCCCTTTTGTCTGCTTAGATTTGTGCTGAGATTTAGCCTTGACCTTTGAGGTTGAGGTCTGAGAGCTACTACCACCTGCCATGTTGATTGAAAAATTTACAGTATGCTCGTTATTCAATGCAATACTGTAGAGGCGGTTGGCATGCCCAGGGCTGTGATCCAGGAGTGGACCAGGTGCCCTGATAATAGGACCCCCCCTTTTTTAATATATCAAGAGTCGTATCTGAATAATAATATTTTATTATTATTAAAATATTAAAATCAAAAGTTTATTATCAGTATGTATTATTATTATTATTATTATTATTATTTTTGTTGTTGTTGTTGTATTTAATGATAATCACCAATATATATCTATATTACTAGAAAACAGCTGAATTTATCGAATGTCCAAACAGCCAAACTGAGAATGCCTAAAGGCCAGAATAAGAAGTTAGAGGCCTTCAACAGCTTCCCTGCACAGGCAGACTCAGGCCTTGGTGCTCGCTGTTGTGCCACTGGGTTGGTGGGGCTGTGAGGGTTAAGGCAACAAACAATTACACAGATGGCCTCAAATATAATAGGGAAAATGAGGGTATAACAATTCCCTAGGGTTCCCTAAAGAGAAACCTCTGCTCGGGAGAAAATGACCTCACGCAGCTCGAAATGAGTTACAGTCAGTGCAGCCACACGGTCTTTAGAAAGAAACAATGGCCTCCGGCCGTTAAGTTTTGGCACGCGCTTCCAGTTCCTATGCTTTCTGGCTGATGCTTTGGTCACTTTTGAATGCTGGCGGTGCTTTCACTCTAGTGGTAGCATGAGACGGAGTCTACAATCCACACAAGTGGCTCAGGTAGTGCAGCTCATCCAGGAAGGCACATCAATGCAAGCTGTGGCAAGAGGTTTGCTATGTCTGTCAGCGTAGTGTCCAAAGCATGGAGGCGCTACCAGGAGATAGGCCAGTACATCAGGAGACATGGAGGAGGCCGTAGGAGGGCAACAACCCAGCATCAGGACCGCTACCTCCGCCTTTGTGCAAGGAGGGACAGGAGGAGCACTGCCAGAGCCCTGCAAAATGACCTCCAGCGGGCCACAAATGTGCATGTGGCTGCTCAAACGGTCAGAAACAGACTCCATGAGGGTGGTATGAGGGCCCGACGTCCACAGGTGGGGGTTGTGCTTACAGCCCAACATCGTGCAGGATGTTTGGCATTTGCCACAGAACACCAAGATTGGCAAATTCACCACTGGTGCCCTGTGCTCTTCACAGATGAAAGCAGGTTCACAATGAGCACATGTGACAGATGTGACAGGGTCTGGAGACACCATGGAGAACGTTCTGCTGCCTGCAACATTCTCCAGCATGACCGGTTTGGCAGTGGGTCAGTAATGGTGTGGGGTGGCATTTCTTTAGGGGGCCGCACAGCCCTCCATGTGCTCGCCAGAGGTAGCCTGACTGCCATTAGGTACCGAAATGAGACCCTCCGACCCCTTGTGAGACCATATGCTGGTGCGGTTGGTCTTGGGTTCCTCCTAATGCAAGACAATGCTAGACCTCATGTGGCTGGAGTGTGTCAGCAGTTCCTGCAAGACGAAGGCATTGAGCACAACTGGGACATCATTTCTCGCTCCATCCACCAATGCCACATTGCACCACAGACTGTCCAGAAGTTGGGGGATGCTTTAGTCCAGTGTGGGAGGAGATCCCTCAGGAGACCATCCGCCACCTCATCAGGAGCATGCCCAGGCGTTGTAGGGAGGTCATATAGGCATGTGGAGGCCACACACACTACTGAGCCTCATTTTGACTTGTTTTAAGGACATTACATCAAAGTTGGATCAGCCTGTAGTGTTTTTTTTTCCACTTTAATTTTGAGTGTAACTCCAAATCCAGACCTCCATGGGTTGCTAAATTTGATTTCCATTGATAATTTTTGTGTGATTTTGTTGTCAGCACATTCAACTATGTAATGAACAAAGTATTTAATAAGAATATTTCATTCATTCATTCAGATCTAGGATGTCTTATTTTTGTGTTCCCTTTATTTTTTTGAGCAGTGTATTTTTAATTACACACACAGACACACACAGAAGACTGAAGGAGGAACTAGAGAGGGCATGGAAAGTAAAGGCCAAAGTGGTTCTAGTGGTGGTAGGAGCACTCAGGTATTTGACTCCTAAACTGGGAAAATGTCTCCAACTGACCCCAGGAACACCATCAAAACTCCAGAAGAGTTCAATGCCAAGAACAGCTAAGATACTATACAGAATCCTCAAACTTCCAGGGCTCTGATACCCAATACTGAAGAAAACATATACTACTCACAGGGTTGAGAAGGGATTTCTTTTAAAAAATATATTAACTTATTATACCAGAAAGCGCCACCTTGTTAATAAAGGGCATATTGTATATTATTTAGTGTGCAATAAATAAACATCACAGTAGTTAGTAAATGAATTATATCTTTCTTTATCCAACTTATTGGCCACATCTTACCACAGGTTAACTCTACAGGTTAACTAGTACTACAAACAAATAGTTTTTGTTCACCTTGTTGTGATCGTGCTTAATTCTATTTGTCCAAAAATGTGAAATACCATGGTTTTAAACATGAAAAGTCAGGCAAAGGAGTTAGGTTAAATGAGGAGGGGTGTCTGTGGTTTTCAAATGCTTATTAATGGTCCATCTTTACAACATTAAGAAAGACTGGTCTAATACTACCCTCTTTACAACATTAATAAAGACTGGTCTAATACTACCCATCCATTTCAGAGACAAATAATTTTGAGAAAAACTGTCTCCCCTCACAAATAAATACAGTAAGAATTTCATACTATAAAAATTTCCACAACTATTGAGGCTTTTTATTGAGGCTCAGTTACATGAAATTTTAAAGAGACCACTGACATGACACCAAAACAATTAGCAAATAACATCAACAGAAATTGGAGAAATAGAAACCTGCCAAATACAATAAACAAAAGATAACAAGAAACAAAAATAATGGAATGAAAATGGAAAGAAGCATGCATAGGAGGAACATATACATATCTTATATAAGATTATATTTGTGATCCCCTTGGTGAAAGTTACAGTAGAAATAAAAAATGGATTTCCCCCCCTGAAATAATACTACTCAGTTAATAAAATTTGAACTAGCTGATGCAGAGTGATTTTACTAGGAATATGCAGATTGTATGTGCAAGATAACAAAAAAAACCTATGAAAACATTAAGTGATTTCTACAAGTATATTGGAAGAGAGATGTTATAGAGATCATTAATAGATGATGTCCTTACATACATGCCCATCATGCCATTTCTTTTTTCCCTCCAATAAATATTTGGAAACAATAAAAGAAACTTAATCATCAAAAACAAACAAAAATATCTAGGGATTATCTTTGTGAAATATCGCTGTATTTGGTACAATAAGGTTATAAAACTGCATTACCAACTACAGCCATGTCAAAAAAGCAAAATGCTGATGATTTGTGACAGGAGACATTTCATTTAAAAGATTTTTTTAAAAAGTACAATATGTCTTTGTGTGAGAAAGAGCTGAGAAGTAATAAAAAAGCCCCTTTCTCTTCTGAATGTGCTGCCAAGCAAAATGATCTAGGAACACACTTTCTATTCTTTTATTGAAGGAAACTACTTTAAGAAAAATCCAGCACAAAGGATGTTTGGGCAGCAACTGGACTTCCTTATATTAGGTTGTGCATATCCAAAAATATATATTGATTGGTCTACAAATTGACTTCTTGATATGCTTCATTTTTATGCAATTAAAAATACAATCAGAATTGCCTAGATGTACCTCTAAAAGGTTTTCTATACATATTTGCAGAAATGCACAATTTATTCCAAGAACCATCATAAGAAATATCCAGCCTGTAATGAAGTAGATTCCTAGCTTAAAATATTATTAGGTGGGACAATAGATCAGGCAACACTTTTGCTTGCTGTTTGGAAGAAAAATTGGGATTAAATCAGGAATATAGTGTTCTAGATGTTGCTGACGGTTGGTCCTACTTGAACGCTTCTTCTTGGGGAGCCGAAAGGAGAATCTAGGATGGGTAGTCTGTAGTCTCATCGCTCTTCAGATCGAGTTTAAAAACTGAGGACACACCCCCTGGTAACGGTCCCCAGTTCTGAACAATGTCGAAGGGAATCCAGCTGCTCCTCGTCCTCTAACAGATAGCCTATTTGACACTGCAGAAAAAAACATTTCCTCCCTACTCCGACCAGACAGAATATAGGGTGGGACTGGATTCTCCCTTCAACTCCCCGAGAAGAAGCGTTCAGGTAGGACTAACGCCCCTTCTCCACTGAGCCGAAGGGAGAATCCAGGATGGGACATACCAAAGCTGGCTGATGGCTGTCCTACGGGAGTGAACTGGATTGGTCGGAGGTCCCCACTTCTACATGAACGCCCTGTAGGACTCGTCTTCCAAAGGATGCCTCTACTGAGGCAAAGGAGTCAATTTTATAATGTCTTATGAATGGGGTCACAGATGACCAAGTCGCAGCTCTACAAAAGTCCAGAAATGAAGCCTGCATTGCCCAGGCTGCAGTGGTCGCCGCACTCCTAGTTGAGTGCACAGTGATTCTCCTGGGCACAGGAAGAGCCAATAACACATAGGCCTTCGCAATACTAGGCTCTAAGCCAGTGACCCATGGTAGATGGTGTCATCCTGCGACCCAAAGTTGACAGCTCAAAGGAAATGAACAGGGCTTCAGTCTTCCTAAAAGAGGAGGTCCCTTTGATGTATATACGGAGGGCCCTCTTAACGTCCAAGGTGTGCCATTTTCTCTCCAGTGCATGGGTAGGCCCTGGACAGAAGTCAGGCAAAATCAACTCCTGTGAGCAATGGAATAAGGAGTTCACCCTGGGCAGAAAGGTAGGGCCCAATCACAGAACCACCCTGTCTGCATGGAAAACGCACAGGTCCTTTCTAATGGATAAGGCCGTCAAATCCGAGATACGCCTAGCCGAAAAAATGGCCACTAAGAATGACACCTTGCACGTGAGTAGGCAAAGACTGACTTCATTCAAGGGTTCAAATGGGGGAGAAGTCAGTGCCTGCAGGACCCTAGGCAAATCCCAGGTTGGGTAACGGTGGACCACCGGTGGCTTCAAATTAGTGGCTCCCCTAAGGAAGGCTTTCACCCTGGGGTGTTGGGCCAGAGTGGTTGAGTCCTTGACCAAAAAACTGAGGCCAAGGCAGCCACCTGTCTCTTCAAGATACTGGGGGTGACACTTCTGTCCAACCCATCCTGCAGGAACTCTAACACATTTGCCACAGACACAGCAGTAGGTTCCAATAGGTGACTGGCACACCAGCTGCAGAAAATCCTCCACGATGCATTGTATATCCTGGTCATGGAAGGTCTTCTGGCTGCTTGGATGGTCTGAATGACCCTTCTGGAAAACTTCTCCTGTTTCAGGAGCACTTGCTCAAGCACCAGACAGTCAACTGAAACCAGGCGGGATCTGGGTGCTCGATCGGGCCCTGGCCCGAAGGAGATCCTGTGCAGGGAAATTCTCCAGGGTCTGGCGACTGACAGGCCCACCAGGTCGGTGAACCATGGGCACCTGGGCCAGTAAGGGGCTACCAACAGAACCTCTGCCCTTCTCTATCAGTACCTTTCTGATTGTCCCCGGAATCAGGGGACGAGGGGAAAGGCATACAATAGCCCTGCACTGGAGAGTGTTGACCCCTTCTGCTCCCGGTGCTGGGAACCGTGCAAAGAACCTCGGGAGCTGCGAGTTCTCCAGAGATGCAAAGAGATCCAGAATCGGACGTCCGAACCGTTCCGTCATCTCCTGGAACAGACCGGGATGCAGTCGCCATTCTGACTTGTCGACTGTGGCCCTGCTCAACCAGTCTGCTTCCACACTGGAAACTCCCAAGATGTTTTCTGCTCACAGGGACAACAGGTGAGTCTCCACCCACCTGCACAACCAAGTCGCCTCCTCCATTAGAGATCTGGAGTGCCCCCCTGCGGGCCTTGGTGGCCACATTGTCTGTGAGAAGAACCTGTCTCCACATCACCTCCTGCCTTAGATCCTTGAGAGTTAAGCGGGCAGCCCCGAGCTCTAGCCAATTTATGTTGTGGGCAAGCTCCTCCCGTGACCACCTAACCTGGACTCCCAGGTGGGCCCCCCAACCATACAGACTGGCGTCAGTGGTGATGGTAATCCTCTGGGGCTCCCTGTACAAGAAACCCTGATCTATGGCTCGGGACTGCCACCAATGGAGAAAATGAAGAACCAACAAGGGGACGCGAACTCTCCTTGGTGAGTCGCCCCTGCCCGCCTTCCGGTAGGGGAGCAGGAACCACTGCAGGGTTCGGGCATGGAAGCGGGCCCTGGGACGATCCCGATGCATATCATCTTGCCAAGAAGTTGAGACAGCAAGATGATAGGCGCCTCTCTGGCAGACAGGATCTGTGATGTGACGTCCCTTATACTGTCTCGATGCTCTTGTGAGGGAAAGACCTGGCCAGTTAAGGTGTCTATGATAGTCCCCAAATGCAAGAGATGGTTCGATGGTACTAGGTGGCATTTGTCCAGGTTTATCGAGAACCAATGCTCTCAAAGGATCCTGATTGTCGACATCATATCCTCCTCCGCCTGGGGTCTGGAAGAGGATACTATCAGGATGTCATCCAAATAGCACTGGATCCTTATGGGTAAGGATCTGAGATATGCCACTACGGCTGCCAGGAGCTTGCTAAAAGTCCATGGGGCTGATGACAGGCCGAATGGGAGAGCCCTGTATTGAAAATGGGGGCTGTCATAGCAAAACCTCAGGAATTGACAGTGTTTGAGGTCTATGGGCACATGGAGGTAGGCTTCTGTCAGGTCTACCGAAGCTTAAAAAAAATAATCTCCCTCCTGTAGGCCCTGTAGGATATAGAGGAAGTGCACCTTGAATCTTAGGTAGATTAGATGCCTGTTGAGCCCTTTCAAGTTGAGGATTGCTTGCCACCCCCCACCCCCCCGAGGCCTCTGGAATCACAAACCAAACTGAATAGAACCCCTGTCTCTCCTGGTCTCCAGAAACCGGCCGGATGACACATACACCCAGTAGATGGTGGATCGCCAATTCCATGAGATCCCTCTTTGAGGAGTGCCTTGAGACAGGGCAGCACACAAAGGCACTGGGGGGGAGGGGGGGGAGGAAAGAAACTCCCAAGAGAGACCCGACCATAAAGTTGCCAGGGTCCAAGTATCCATCATGATCTGTTCCCACCTCTTCCAGAACAGTCCGAGATGGCCCCTTGTGGGAGAGGAGGCTTGGGTGTCACTTGTTGCATCTAAAAGGTCTGTTGGAACCCCGAAAGGACGTTCTGTCATCTTGCCTCTGATGCCCTCTGGCAGCAAAGGCCGGTCTGTTGGCCTGAAATGAGGATCTTTGGAAGAAGGGCCTACTTTGATGGGGAAAGCTTGCCCCAGCTTCCCCTTGTTTAAAGGAGAGCTTTCTGTAGTAGGGTGGAGACCTGTAATCAAAACATCTCCCCTGGGAGGGCAGGATCTTTTGCTTGTCCCTGGTTTCCATCAAAAAAGAGACCCAGGGCCTTCCCCAAAAGCCCCTCTCCCTTGAAGGGAGCAAACACCAGCTTCCATTTGTTTCTGGCGTCCATCTGCCAATTTCTTAGCCAGATGAGCCTAAGTGCTGTTACATATGAGGCCATGGCTCTGGAAGAAATTTTGGCTGACTTGAGGATGGCGTTAGCTGTCGATTGAGTTGCGGTTATTATCTTATTTAAGTCCTGATGCACCCTGAGGTCCTCAGGTGGGATTCTACCCTGCAGCTGCCACAGCCACCTATTAAATAAGGTAGACTCAGACCCACTGGGGTGAGTGTACCCCCCAGGGGACTCCTACTGCTTTTTAATCACATTCATAAATGTCTGGGGCACAGGTACAGCATCCACCACAGATGCTTTCTTAGTGAATGGGGAAGATCCCATGTGACCTTGTCCCTTTTTTAAGATGAGCCATGCTCTTAGCCTTAACCTGCAGAGTCTTGAAGAGAGCCAGCTGGAAAAGACCTTTAAAGGAGGGGAGACATGCTACCTCCGACTCCCTGTCCGAAAAGCCCTTTCTGGAAGGAGGTCCCTCTTGGAAACATAAGACTGGCTTCTTTCTGAAGGGGATGCAGAACGATTTCTGAAGTAGATCGGCTGTTCTGTCCCTGCCCCTGAGGAATGCCTCTGTTGGTGTCCAAACCAGGCAGCTGCCGCAGCTGGTTGACTTAAGCCTGAAATTCTTGTCTAATTGTTTGGGAGATCCAGGCTCTCATGAAGGATGGCATCTCTTGCCTGTAGGGGTAAAGATGGCTTTTTTTAAATTTTCAGGTGCAGGTCTGGTTCTGCTGGAGGCTTGGCTTCCAGGTGCAGCAATCAAAAATCCTTGTGGCCCTGATGGCTCAGAATTATTATGAGTGGCTTTTGCCTTGATTTGGAGGTTTCCCTGCAAATACTGAGTACTTGAGCCACCAGGAGATCAGGCAGTCAAATATTGTCTATCTGCCAATTGGTCTTGCTGCCTGCCACCATCTTGTGGGAGCAGAGGAGAAATGGCCCTGTTTTCAGCCATCTTGGAGTCTCTCACCACCTTATCAAACTCCTTATCTAGGGCTTTTTGTCTATGCCTGGCCTGCATATCCTCTCCCCGAGAGGGTCTTTTAGGGGCTAGGGTTCTAGCTCTGATCCTAGCTGCTGCCTCCAGCCCAGCAGACCTGGACTTAGTTGATCCCCTTGCAGCTCTCTCCTACTCTGCTGAGGAGCTGATAATTCTTGGCCAGCTCCCCTGGTGGCCATTTTGAGCCCACCAAAAATCCCACTGACAGGGAGAGAGAAAAATAAAAAAGGGGCAAAAGAAAAATAAAAACAAAATGTATTTGATCTAAAGCTGTCTGCTTTGGTCACAGCAGCTGTCCACCACTTCAAGAAGCTAGTGCAAACCAGAAATGGTGAGCTCAGCACAGCTCCACAATTTAAGGCAAGAGTCAAAGCAAAAAGGGAAAAAAATGGCTGACTCTTTAAAATTGCTACAAGCCCTGACAGATAAGAGGTTTGCAAACCAGTGCTGGCTGCACCACAATCAATTTGGCAGTCTCAAGCGTTTCATAGCTGCCACGGTGCTCTGGTGACTGGACAGGGGGTTAGGATTCAATACAGATGGCCAGTACCCACCCAAGGGACAATCCTGGAGACGAACTGCAGAATTGTCCCGAAATGTCTGAAATGGCCGCTGACGCTGAAAAGGGGCAGAAGTGTCTCACGGTTTTCGTGGCTAGCACAGATCAATAAGAACGGATCGGGAGAAAGTGAGTTGAATAAGACACTGACTCCCGTCCCCCCAGCCCGAACCACACAGGCTCTCAAGGGAACCTCCAACCAAATTTACAATCACAATTCCAAAAACCAGTCCACCAGCAAAGAATTTTTTTTTAAAAAAAAGTCAGTAAAAAAAAAAGAAAAAAAAAAGTACTAACCGGCAAGCCGGCTAGCTGTCAAACCTGCTCTAAGCCTCAATCCAGGGGGTGATTCTTCTACAATCTTAACTATTCAGAGCCCTTAAAGGGTGGTCTGAACATGCTGAGACCAAGTGAAGAACTGGGGACCGTTACCAAAGGGTGTGTCCTCAGTTTTTCAATTCGGTCTGCAGAGCAATGAGACTAGAGACTATCCATCCTGGATTCTCCCTTCGGCTCAGTGGAAAAGCACTATTTCTCCAATCACAACTGGCAAAAGTGAAGAGATTTGAAGGATTGCAATTCCAGAGGAAGTGTGTTATATTGCACATTTCTAGGCTATAGGAACAAGGGGAATCTGACTCAATACAAAACAGTTGTCTTTTTCTTAAAAGACTGAATTAATTATCACCATTTCACAGATAGCAATAGCACTTAGACTTATATACTGATTTCATAGTGCTTTACAGCCCTCTCTAAACAGTTTACAAAGTTAGCATATTACTCCCAGCAATCTGGCTCCTCATTTTACTGACCTTGGAATGGTGGAAGGTTGAGTCAACCTTGAGCCAATCAGGATCAAACTCCTGGTAGTAGACAGAGTCAGTCTGCGATAGTTCATTCTAACCACTGCGCCACCTCAGCTTATTACACAAGTCTGCGATAGTTCATTCTAACCACTGCGCCACCTCAGCTTATTATACAAGTGAAAATTCATTACAATTACTATTGAGATACCAAGAGAAATTTTTACCATGAAAAGTAATGATTATTGTCATGTGACATATATGCATCTTGCTGCAATATCTGTAAACATTACAGAGCTTTCTTTCAAACAAAATTATTTCCAGGAGAACTGGAAAAAGCAACTCACACTTCATGAAAATTTGTATTTTCTGGAATACAAATTTTCGTTTTTGCTTTATATATGAGAGCATTCAGACAATCACCACAGACCCTAAAGCTTATTTTGGGACAACTTCGCCATGTTTAGGTAAATTGATTAAAATATTCTAAGCTGGATTCCCCAATTAGTTCAGTAACCTAACACTTCATCTCTCAGTTTGTTTTTAATACTTCTGTTGGCCATAAAAAGCTTGTAAGCAAATAGGATGGTTATGTAACACAATAGTAATCCATGGTTTAACACAGTAAATATGCACAGAAAAGAGTTCACTTTGTGCTTTGTGCTATTCCGTCATTGCCCTGAAGAGAAAAAGATGGATGTCTATTTAATTTCTGTTAATTGGGATTGTTGGTGCAATGTGTAACAGGGATTGCAGTTTCATTACAAACTTTAGATGATTGCTACACAAGTTAACCATGAAAGACTCCAGTGACTTATTTTTTTAAGCAATCAAGTTTATTTTAAACCACAAAGTCCCTGGTTTGCTTGTAACAATCACCAGGATTTGGGTCAAGCGAAATTCTCAATACTGTACTGTTTTTACCCTTGGAATGTTCCAAGAAAGAATTGTACACAGGTATACAACTCTTTATTGGCAAGCAGAGACTTTCACTTTTCTTATAATCTTGGCAGAACTTAAAACAGATGTGCAATCTTCATTACTGTCAATGACAATTAGGAAAAGCTTCCATTTGTAAATAAGCAATCTAATATCCTGCAATAAGCCCAGAATAATGCCCTATTAAATGGATGTTTTGCTAACAAAGATGATGAATCTGGGGCTTTAAATTTAGTATCTTGCCATTCAATGACCTGAAATGTTAAGAAGAAATTCCTATGCATGAAAAGTAAACTGCATCACTTAGAGAATACAGTACATAGAATGTTAGTGTCATTTCCCAAGATTGCTCCAATCCATAAATAGGAAATAAACATACTCACTGGGTATGGCAGTCTACTGGGCCTATACAATACTTTCAATTGCTGCCTTCCTGAGATCTGTCATTTTGTTTAAATCACACAATTTGCCATTCCTTTGTGTATTGTTCTGCAGAAGTTCTTGGAATGATATACTGAAGGGGTGACTATGGCTTTTGCCTACAAGGTCAGCTACTGTAATCCCCTCACAAACTATCATCCTAATACTCTATTTAAATGATAGAGTATTTATGATATTTATATGGAAAACTAGGGAACTACCTTCCTTTTCATTGGCAAGTGTTCTTGTGCCGTCTTGTACCTGCCAAATAAGCACACTTAAGTGATTATTATGTAGTAACATTAAGTATTTATTCAGTTAACCAGCAGCAGATACAAATGTAGGAAATGAATGCTATACTTTACAGCTAAGTGCAAGATAAAAGCTATACAAATTCCAATAAATTATGCAGAGTCATGAATTTTTCCTCAGCCAGCATTTGATCGCTGTTTGCTTCACTGGATAAAACTTATCACAGTATTTACTGTCAGAAATAGACTTTGTACCATTGTGGACAGGGTCGTTACTATCCAAAGTGTTCTTATTGCGTAAGCTTGGCAATTTCTGTAGTTGAAACACAGCTGGAAGGCACCAATGGGGAAAGTTGATCCACAAAGACTGGCATCAGATCACTAACCTTCCATCTTGGCAGCCAGGGTTGATTATTTGCTAGCAACTGGCTGGTGATTTTAGTCTAATTGTTATTTTCTCTTTTCCCTTGGTAGATATGATGCTATGCTTGCTTTTCTATTATGTTTTAATATTTCCATATTTAAGGGAAAAGGGGACATTACATAAATATGGTTTATATAGTTTTTATGTCACTCATATTTTTAAAAAGGTAAATTAGCTGACAATCCTTTATACATTTCCTTTCTACTGACTTTACTAAAAAAAAATCATCCTTAGATCAATACTACACGATTTAGAGAACATATTTTTAACTTGCATTTTGCAGCAAAGAAATATCAGGAGGTAATTCCACATGAACATTGAATCTGTTTTTAGCCTTGCTGTAACTTCTCTGGCATTCACTACAAACATACAAACATAATCATACTATCATATTATGGCATTGCTCTCCTTTCAGCAGACAGCGACCCAAGCTCCAAGTATTTTAGTAATGCTGAATAAATGTAATGGTCTATTTCATTTCCCACTGTTGTGCAGGTCACTTTGACAATGACACAGACAGCTCAATAATGCAGCCAAGTCACTAAAATTTAATTTGGAAAGACGGGTGGAAGGAAAAGAGACAAAAAGTATTGAGGGGGGAGAGAACAAAATTCATTCACTCATGAAGCTGAACTCAGGGGTAAACACAAACAGGCAAATCACACATTACTAGAAGGGGTTGGCTTTTGTGACAGATGTTGTAATTAAATTTAAAAGGTTTCAAAGCTACTCTTCATGTCCAGCTCAAACATTAATTGTTAGGCTGTATTTAATTATTAGATAAGCATCCAGCCTTTGATGCCATAATAATCCTAATGTACTCATCATTATATAAAATGTACAGCAGAATCTATCAGTCTTGCTCTTATTTGAAAGAACTCAACCAATCCAGTAAATGTAATTCTACTGCTTTTTTTAATAGAAGGGAAACACTTTTCAGATTGCTAGTATGTAAGAAAAGGTTGATATTCCAAACCTAGCCAGGATTCCAGGTCTAAGTCTACCTCAAACTACCTCTTCATTTATATTATTCCTATACAATTTCATTTTCTGGCAGAAATATACACCTCAAAGGTATATGCAGGACAATTATCAATCATTCATAAATATAAAATATAGACATAAATTGAAATACAGTTCAGTTTTAGCGGCCTTTTAGCTGTTAATTTTAAAATGCAGGTAACAGAAATCCTGCAGTAATCTCTGAACAACTCTAATTTAAAAATTAAATTTACATAGCTAATACAGATAATACATAGTGTTATTCTTTCATGTGATAATATCTGAACAGTTTTTGAAAAGTCATGTAAACAATTCAAAATAAAAGTTTTCAAGCCAATCTACAAAACATCAAAAACTAGAAACACTTGGCTTCACTTTGATAGTTACAGTAGTAATCTAAATGACTGCAACAAAAAATTACGGGCAATAAATGTATTGTTACATTTACAACTCTTATACTGGCTCCTACTATAGGCTTACAATATTTGACGTAAAACTCTAGATTTCCATAAAAGTCTGTGTGATATTCCTGAAAATTATTTGATTTATTTAATGTCAAAATAAAACAACTAAGAAAGCATGCACAAAACCCTTTCTCTCCCACACTCCCATCTGACAACAAACAAAATAAAAGTCTAAACTCCCTCCCTGGCTGGGGTTTATTGCTTCTGAATTTGTGATCAACTTGTATGTCTGCAAGATTGTCCAGCTGACTTGTTTGTGCTGTGAGATAATGATCTGGGATTGTCTCATAGTTTAGACATGAGGAGAGGGAGGTGGACCATCCTGTACTTGCCTGAAGTGAAAGTACAGGGCAAGGAGCATGCAAACCATCATTGCCTGGGGCCTAGTGGGAGATGATTTTAGGGAAGGGAGCAACTGCAGAGTAAGTTAATGGAATGGTGGAATAGAAATATTTTGGGATATTATGTGGTTGATTGGAATTGAAATAATGAAATAACGAGGTCCTTTTAGATCTCAAGCAGCATTTGATACAAATCAACCACAGTTTCTTATTGGCTGCCTGTAAGAATGTGGATGAGATGCATTGTTCTGCAGTAGGTAGGGTCTCCAACCCTTCCTAATGACAGTTTCAGCTTCTGTATCTTTGAGAGGAGTGACAAGAAACTGATAGTTGCTCCAGGGCTCATTCCTCTCTCCTATGCTATTTATTATGAGCATGAAATTGCTGGTAGAGGTCAGCTATCTGTATGAATGAACTATGATGACGATACTCAGATATCATAGCTACAGATACCATAGCTACAACGCAAGATGAGTATGCTGTGAGAGCTCTGACCTAGTCTCTAGAGATGTGAGAGCTTAGAAGGGTTAAAAAAAATATCAGATTAAAACCCTTGCATTGTATAGTCACTGTTTGTTAGTGACACATCTGACTCAATCACATCTCCAGTTTTAGCTATAAATGGGGTTCTGTTTCCCTTAAAAGAATAGGGGTGGGCTTGGAGTGGCTCAGAGCTTTTGGCAGAAGGAAGTGAAAGTTATGTATGGAAGCTATGTATGGAGCTGGCTTGTTCTGCACTGTACTTGGGTGTCTGTAATTAGGTAATTATCAATCCTTATCTTGTTAAAACAAATCATATTTTGTTTATAGTCATTTAGTTGTTTGTAAGCCACCTCGAGTGGTTGCAAATGGAAATAAAAACTTCTGCTATTTCCCTAACTATATTCATTTTTAAAGGGGAAGATAGAAAACAACAAGCAATGATAGATAAATAGTTAAGACAGACAGACAGATTTGCATACCATCACTACAAAAAAAACCCAATGCTATCAAGAAAACTGGTACTCTGGTATGCAAAGTGATTGCTTACTTTGAAATGTTTACATAGACTTCTAGCTCACTATTATGTTTTATAAAAATAGCAAGCTTCAACATGTTATACATATTTTATGACATTTAAGTCAGAGAGCCTGAAAAGGGGCCATAGAAATGAGTTATTAGATCAGAGAAACAAAGGCTCAACAAGGCAGTGAAAACAACAAAGGAACAAAATCTATCTCCAAAAGCTTAAGAATTAAGAATTAAGAATTTTATCACATTGCATCTTTTCACTTTTTGACAGCAAATACATACAGTCAATCCATAGCTTGATTCTTTCTAGGAAGATAACTAATCATCTACCCAGACTATATCAACCTTAATTTGCAGAAAGAAGAGCATAGGGAACAAGCTAACGAGAGGCAAAAATAGCTTATATTCCAACAGAGCAAGTGTTAAAGCATTCATTAGAAAACGTCTCTCTATGGGATTTTAGCCACTTCAGTTTCCAAGATTTATCACATTACCAATGTGTACCAAGTTACTTCTTCCCCTCAGCATCCCCTGGGCATATGTAATTTTGAGAGATGGTTGTAGATCTATTAAAAAATTATTGGCATTCTCATTAGAAGCTAATTCCAGGATTTGGGGGAAGAAGCCAAACAATTAAAACTAATGTTAAAAACAAATCTAGAATTGTAGTAAAGGTTATGTTTCCAAAGAGAATCATAGGGTAACTGTATTTCATTTAAAATAAAAATTCCAATCACTGACTCTATTTTCAATTTGGAAATCTCATTGTACTACAAGGTTTAGCTGTCTAAAGTTCATATGATAATGCGTAGCCATGAGACCAACTTTATAAAGTACCCACCTCTATAGAGTTGCTGCAAGGCAATTCTCTATTTGAAGGTGACTTCTATATGAAAGATTGTGAAACTGAAGTTAGTTTAAAGGGAAAAAGAGAGAGCAAAATCTTTGTGAATATTCATCTAGAAGTCCAAGAAGGCAAACTATACACTTGGCCATAATCTTCTCCATTGTGATGAAATGTGTAGCATTTCTAATTAAATAACAGTGATAAATTCTGTATATATATGAAAATATTATGCAAACTTTCACTCTCTTTTTGAATGATTCCTTTCTCTGTTTGAGATGATGCCAAAGCTTATGTAATGTGTCAATGTTGATTAAAGGAGTATAATTTATTATTTATTATTATCTAAATTATATATTTCTCCCATCACAGAACTCAAAGTGTTGCACGTTTGCCAGGTGGTCTCACATCTCCTATCAGTAGTATACCTGTTAATCTTCATCAAACCAGATGCATTTTTCTCCCTTGAGTCAAGCACTGTAGGAGACTGGAAGAGGCAGGAGGAGGAGTCAAACAAGGAATAGCATCTCTATGCAGTCACAAAAGACAAATTGCCTTTGAATGCTGTTGAAACTTATCTAACTTTATCCAGGTATAAACCGTTAATTGAGAAGATTCCTGTGCATAGGCTCGAACAATAAATCAGTAAATTTGAACCCCTTGTGTTTGGACCTGGTTCAGTCTACTTGGATAAGTAGCAAAACATTTCACACCAAAAAAGAAAAGAAGCCCAATTGCCATGGCTCAACATCCAGACAAATCTACTGGGAAGATTGAGAATCTTCATCAATATACAGTATAACAGCTGTATTTCTCCAATACAGGTAATCCTCACTTAACAATCACAATTGGGACAGGCAACTCCATCACTCTTTCCTTTTCTGCCTGGAAACTTTAGTCCCCTCAAATGTCAAATTTCTGAAATTATAACATCTCAAATCTCTTGTCGAGGTTCCAATTAACAAACCCAAGCAAAACTCTGAGGCCAGACATTCCACAAAGACCTTCTTTATTGGATAAATCATATTGGCACACTTGGTTGAAAGCCATCTCTGAATCTTTCCCGCTGTTTCAGTATAATTAAAACCAGTAAACACCCCTTCCCCCAGTGTCACTGGTCATGTTGGCCAGTTAGATTAATTAGCGGGCTCCTCAAGCACCCTTCTCCTTTTTCATCACCTAGGACCTTGGTTCTCATGAGAAAGTTCGATGTTCTGACGAGTAATGCATTCCAACCTCCTTCCCCCTCCTATAGTGTGACAATGATGAAAAGGAAAATGGCCTCTACCAGGTTCAGTTCAGCGTTGACATCTCTATTATGACTTAGGATATGCAAAACAATTTAATTCCCATGAAAGGTTATTTATATAATTATTTCCAAAATCTGTTTAGAATTCTTTTATTAATAAATTACTATTCTAAAATATACAAATACAAAATAACCCTTCCTTTAATGAAAAACTATCACAAGTTCAATTTATACTAATTGGTTTGATAGTTCTAGTGTGTGAGCAAATGTAGATACATGAAGACAGAAAATAATGCTTACCCAGGAGGAAATGCTTTGGGGGCTCAGGGTCTCACTAAAAATATTTAACAAATCTGATTCATTATAAAGGACATAGAACACTGTTAAATTTCCAATAAATTATCCATCTTATTCTATTGATAGAGGATCTCCATATCTTACACAAATATAGGTAAAACATATACAAACTTCTTTTTTTTTTTAAAAAAAAAGCAATGAATAATCAATACTATGCTACATTGTTTCCTTAAATTTAATACAAATAAAACATAGAATACTCTGATACTGTAACTTAGATCAAATATACCAAATCATATTATTATATGTTATAGTTATTTGTGTTATGTACAAGTTTAGGATAAGGAATGCCAGATTTTTCAACTTGCAACTTGATATATGAAGGGAAGCCTAAATATCCTCAGACCAATGTTTTTATAGGTCTAATTTGTCTGGCTCTCCAAGTACAACAGCAAGATTTGCAAGCAATGCTAAACCATAATTAAACATTATGCACATAAATGTTCAACTCTTGAACTTTCCTGTCCCTCCTTTTTTGGAATAGCAACAAAGAATAACGTACAATTTCAACTAACAGCATTTTGATTTTTCAAAAGTGGAAGCCACAGCTGGTGTTAACAATTTACCAAAACAAGAGAAAGTTCACTCAAAAAAGGTTCAACCATAGTGAAGTTAACATCAAAATCAAATTCTATCTGAATTTTGTCTGAAAAATTGGCCCAAACAAGCTCTGAGGGTTTAGAAAAATGTGAGAGAGTAGCCTCTTTGGTTTCTCAGCTCCTTAATGGGTGCAACTGTAGAGAACCAGTTTGTAGTTAAAGTGTCAGGATAGAAACTGGGAGACCATGAGTTCTAGTCCTGCCTTAGGCATGAAAGTTAGCTGGGTGACTTTGGGCCAGTTATTCTCAGCTCAATCTACTTCACAGGTTGTTACTGTAGGAAAAGCAGGAGGGGTAAAGAATGTAGTGTATGCCGTCTTGAGTTATTTACAAAAATAATAAAGGTGGGATAGAAGTAAATAAATAAATTGCAGAAGGCAGTACAATCCAAAACATTATGGAAAATTATAGTAACATCACTGCACTTGGAATGCAAAGCTAAAGACAAATGTACCCACTCCAAGGGAAACAAAGACAACACACGAGAAATAAAGGGGCTCCTCTGATTAGGAACCAGTGGTCTTCTAGACCAGGGGTCCTCAACCACCGGGCCGCGGACCGGTGCCGGTCCGTGGAGCACTCTGTACCGGGCCGCAAAGAAAAAAAAATTTAAAAATGGCGGCTTTCTTCGCCTTCGGTGAATGCTGCTGGGATTGGGGATCAAGGACACAAATGAAAGAAGGGGAGGGAGGAAGCAACCGAAGCCTGTCCTGCTCTCTGGCTCAGCAGCTTCGGTTTCCTCCCGCCTCGTTCCTCTCTCAGTCGCTCTCTCGCTGCTCCACCAGCCCAGGAAGAAACTGCTTCAAAGAAGCCGGGGGTGGCTTTCCTGTCGCCGCAGCTCCTCCGAAGTGCCCATTTACCCCCACCCGCCCCGCGCTTCAATTCAGTGCTCCGTTCTGCCTGCCTGCCTGTCTGGTTGTTTGGGAGCAGCTTCAGCTGAGATTAATAACTATTCGCCTCTTTTTATCAGCCGAAGCTGCTCCAAACGAAGGCAGGCAGGCAGAACGGAGCACTGGGCTGGAACTGCGCCGGGTGGGCGGGTGGGGGTGAACAGGCGCTTTGGAGGAGCTGCGGCAACAGGAAAAGCCACCCTGCCGGCTTCTTTGAAGCAATTTCTTCCTGGGCTGGTGGAGCAGCGAGAGAGCGACTGAGAGAGGAACGAGGCAGACACCTGAGGGAGGGAGGGAGACACCTGAGGGATGGGGCTGAGGGAGGCAGGCGAGGCGCTCCCTGAACTTGGTGGTTTGCTGGCAGGCGTTTTATTACCCGACTAGGTAAAACATCAGATGTTACCTAGTCAGGTAATGAAACGTCTGCAAGCAAACCACCAAACTCGGATCTCCCCCCCCCCGGTCCTTGAAAAAGTGTTTGTGCTTGAAACTGGTCCCTGGTACAAAAAAGGTTGGGGACCACTGTTCTAGACTGCTGCCAGCAACAGGCTTCTATGGTTTTTAATGTTCTACAATTGTTAATTTTAGTTGACTGAGTTAATTATATATTGTTAGTAGTTTGGTAGTTGGGACAGTTTACTTATTCTTTTTATGGTAAAATGGTTACATGTTGGGCATTCCACTGTTCCCTTAAACTTAAAACTGACTAGTTTTTGTGTCTGTTTTCTATTTTTGTGTATTTTAATTCAATTGATATTCTTTTATTTCCATTCTGCATTTAATTTCTAAGTGTATCAACAATAACCCCCATATTAAAAAGACTTGTTTTGATAAATTAGCTTAACAAAGCATGAATCATAGTATGGGAATAAGCTGGGTAAAAATACTACATTTAGTTTCTACAAAATATATATCTGTTTTTCCATGTTCAAACTATCTCATTTTTGTTAGCTGTTTCATGTCCCCTCTAGACTACTACATCCTAGAGGATGGGTATAAGGAGAATGAGAGGACACTGTTATCGGCAAAACTTTATTTTCAGGTTATACTTCAGGAAAACAAGAGGTGTTTTTTTTTTGCTGAACATCATATAGAAACTCAGTTTACTACAGCCCAAACACACCCAGCCTAACATTCATAGTGCACTCTGACCTATCCTGAGGTACTATACCACTCCCATCAGTTGGCAAGGCTAAGTAAACAAATGGTAAACTTTGCCCTGAGGAATTTTAACAGCGAATAAGCCATTCATTTGATACACAAAGTTAGTTAAATTTCTGAAACACGCTAAACTATTTCTCCCATATTCAAAGTAACTATGTATCAATTTGATAAGTGAATACTAATTTTCAAAGAATGAAAATTTAATAAATGTCAGCATTACAGGCTGCCTTAATACATTTTCCTGCTTTGCAGCATGAAAAGAGACAGAGTCTCCATTTTTATGGCAGTCTACTCTTTTGTCTGAAAATGCTGTTGCTATAAACCACCCTGTCTCATACTCAATTTTCACCTTTGCTCTGTATGGTTAATATGGATTGAAAAGAGACTCTTACAGCACTGCTGGAGAATAGAATAGAATAGAATAGAATAGAATAGAATAGAATAGAATAGAATAGAATAGAATAGAATAGAATAGAATAGAATTCTTTATTGGCCAATGTGATTGGACACACAAGGAATTTGTCTTTCGTGCATATGCTCTCTCAGTGTACATAAAAGAAAAATATATATTCATCAAGAATTAAGTGAAAATCATAGGTTACTAATAAGCAATCAAATCATACTAGGAAACAATAGAATAATATAAATAGTAAAGATACAAGCAACACAGTTATAGACGTAAGTGGGAAAAGGTAGGTACTAGGAAGTATTATTATAATCTAGTAGTTAGAGGAATAACAGTAATACAGTCTTAGTAAATAAGCTGACAGTGTTGTGGGAATTACTTGTTTAGCAGAGTGATGGCATTCGGGGAGGGGGGACTGTCCTTGTGTCTAGTTGTTCTGGTGTGCAGTGCCCTATAGTGTCGTTTTGAGGGTAGAAGTTGAAACAATTTATGTCAAAGATGTGAGTGGTCTGTAGATATTTTCACAGCCCTCTTTTTGACTCGTGCAATACACAGGTCCTCAATGGAGGGCAGGTTCGTAGCAATTGTTTTTTTCTGCAGTTCTAATTATCTGTTGAAGTCTGTGTCTGTCTTGTTGGGTTGCAGAGCCAAACCAGACCATTATAGGGGTGCAGATGACAGACTCAATAATTCCTCTGTAGAATTGAATCAGCAGCTCTATGGGCAATTTGAGCTTTCTGAGTTGGTACTGTTGATACTGTGTTGTTTAGTATTGTAAGAGGTGGTTGTATAGGAGGGTTTCTCCTAAAACTTACCACCATTTCTATGGTTTTGAGTGTATTTAGTTCAAGATTGTTCTCCACTGCTGGAGGAAGACAGAGTTAACCGAGCTATAGACTAGAATCTACAGTATCTCACAGATACTGTACACCCCCTCACATTTTATAAATATTTAAGTATATCTTTTCATGTGACAACACTGAAGAAATGACACTTGGCTACAATGTAAAGTGAGTAGACAGCTTGTATAACAATGTAAATGTGCTATCCCCTCAAAATAACGCAACACACAGCCATTAATGTCTAAACTGCTAGCAACAAAAGTGAGTACGCCCCTAAGTGATAATGTCTAAATTGGGCAAAAGGACCCATTTTCCCTCCCTGGTGGCATGTGACTCATTAGTATTACAAGGTCTCAGGTGTAAAGGGGGAGAGGTGTGTTAAATTTGGTGTTATTGCTCTCACTCTCTCCTACTGGTCAATGGAAGTTCAACATGGAACCTCATAGCAATGAACTCTCTGAGGATCTGAAAAAATGAATTGTTGCTCTACATAAAGATGGCCTAGTCTATAAGAAGATTGCCAAGACTCTGAAG
The DNA here is from genome assembly GCF_049901735.1 of Notechis scutatus. Lineage (NCBI taxonomy): Eukaryota > Metazoa > Chordata > Lepidosauria > Squamata > Elapidae > Notechis > Notechis scutatus. Next base: position 299,420,443 of record NC_142009.1, read on the forward strand.
CTGAGCTGCAGCATGGTGGCCAAAACCACACAGCAGTTTAACAAGCCAGGTTCCACTCCGAATAGGCCTCACCATGGTTGACCAAAGAAGTTGAATTCCTGTGCTCAGTGTCATATCCAGAGGTTGGCTTTGGGAAATAGACGTATGAGTGCTGCCAGCATTGCTGCAGAGGTTGAAGGGGAGTGGGGTCAGCTTGTCAGTGCTCAGACCATATGCCAGACACTGCATCAAATTGGTCTGCAGGGCTGTCGTCCCAGGAGGAAGCCTCTTCTAAAGATGATGGACAAAAAAGCCCGCAAACGGTTTGCTGCAAATAAGCAGACTTAAGGACATGGATTTCTGGAACCATGTCCTGTGGTCCAATGAGATCAAGATAGACTTATTTTGTTCAGATGGTGTCAAGCGTGTGTGGCGGCAACCAGGTGAGGAGTAGAAAGACAAGTATGTCTTGCCTACAGTCAAGCATAATGGTGGCAATGTCATAGTCTGGAGTTGCATGAGTGCTGCCAGCACTGGGGATCTACAGTTCATTGAGGGAACCATGAATGCCAACATGTATTGTGACATACTGAAGCAGAGCATGATCCCGTCCCTTCAGAGATTGGGCCGCAGGGCAGTATTCCAACATGATAATGACCCCAAACACACCTCCAAAACGACCACTGCCTTGCTAAAGAAGCTGAGGGTAAAGGTGTTGGACTGGCCAAGCATGTCTCCAGATCTAAACCCTATTGAGCTATCTGTGGGGCATCCTGAAATGGAAGGTAGAGATGAGGCGATGGTACTTACCTGACACGCCCTTTCTCTGTGAGCTGTGAAGAGCATCCATTGATTGGGATGATGCTTCTGTCGCTCGTCTGATAGGCTGGGCTTTAATTGAGAGGATGCTCCTCCTCCTCCATGGGACTCCTTCCTAACGTCCCCAGTTTTGGCGAAGACGAAGTGATGAAATATTTCTTCTCTTTCACCCTTTCTAATACTTGGCCGGAATAGTGTCCCACCAGATGAATAAAGGTGGGGGAGGATGCTCTTCACAGCTCACAGAGAAAGGGTGTGTCAGGTAAGTACCAACGCCCCTTCTCCAGATGAGCTGTTCAGAGCATCCATTGTTTGGGACATACCAAAGCTTGGCGTGTCCTACAGGAGGGCTTCCGTCTGGGTCGGATTCCCCTTTTTCTTGGTCCCTATGGACCCTTTGTAACACTCTCCTGTCAAAGGCAGCCTCCGTAGAGGCAAAGACATCATTCTAATAGTTTCTAAATAAAAGGCGATGGTGAGGCCCAGGTTGTCGCCTTGTAAATTTCCTCTATTAGCACTTGTGGCCCATGTCGTCAACATTGCAGCGCTCCAAGTCGAATGAGCAGTGATGCCCCTGGGTACAGGAAGAGACTGTGTCTCGTAGGACTTGGTAATTGTGCTCTCAGCCACCTAGTGATCATTGAGGAAGAGGTCTTGCACCCAATGGTGGATGGTTGAAAAGAAACAAAGAGAACCCCCATTTCCTAACACACGTCATGCGGTTGAAATATATGCAGAGAGCTCACCTTACATCTAAAACTGTGCCATTGTCGTGCCAGATTTTATGTCGGTCTCAGGCAAACTTACGGGAGTATCAGTTCCTATGGTCTGTGGAAACCCAAATTTATCTATGGAAGAAAGATGAATCTGGACTAAGGACCACTCTGTCCGTGGGAAAAATACAGAGTTCCTGTCTGACAAGGCTACTAGATCCAAGATGCGACTGGCTGGTGTAATGATAACCAAGAGAACCACCTTGTACATTAGAAATGGAGACTCGTAGTCTACAGGGGCTCAAAAGGAGCTTTCTTGAGTGCGTTAAGGGCCTTGTTGAGGTCCCACGTGTAATATCAATGCACTACAGGAGGCTGTAAGTTTGTAGCCCCGCTCAAGAAACTTGCATATGCGTGGGTGATGAGAGATGGACTGCAAGTCTCTCCTAGTTATGACCGATGGTGAGGCCTCCCCTTTTGCCTGTTTATATGAACAGGATAATAACAAAATGTCATCTAAGTAACACTGCCGTTTAACAGGTGTTCCCCTGAGATGGACAGCCAGAGCTGTCAGAACCTTTGTGAGGCTAAGAAATGTGAGTTGTTAGCCATGCGGCTGAGGCGTTATCGTGTCTGATTGCCCTGGGGGTGAGGAGATCATTATCCGAAGCTACAGTGAGCTCCCTCGGCTCGAGTTATATGCTGTAGGGAGCTCCTTAACTCATTGAAACTAAAAGCCTTAAAGGATTTGTTTAGAGTTTAAAAGCAAATCTTTTTGTTCTCTCTTTTTTGAAGCCTTTGCTATTCCAGCCAAGGGAAAGGAAATTAAGCTGCCTATATCCACGAAGGCTGAGCAAAAACTGGGGACGCTAAGGAGGAGTCCCATGGAGGAGGAGGAGCGTCCTCTCAATTAAAGCCCAGCCTATCAGACGAGCGACAGAAGCATCATCCCAATCAATGGATGCTCTGAACAGCTCATCTGAAGAAGCGCAAGGTCACTAACATCCACCAGTCCATGATGTTGTCATGGAGGAGTGGAAGAGGACTCCAGTGGCAACCTGTGAAGCTCTGGTGAACTCTATGCCCAAGAGGGTTAAAGCAGTCCTGGAAAATAATGGTGGCTGCACAAAATATTGACACTTTGGGCCCCATTTGGACATTGTGACTTAGGGGTGTACTCGTTGCCAGCAGTTTAGACATTAATGGCTATGTGTTGTGTTATTTTGAGGGGAGAGCACATCTATATTGTTATACAAGCTGTATACCTACTACTTTACATTGTAGCCAAGTGTCATTTCTTCTGTGTTGTCACATGAAAAGATATACTTAAATATTTACAAAATGTGTGGGGTGTACTCACTTCTGTGAGATACTGTATATTAGACATAACTTGTGGCAATAAGGGTGTAAAAGTGTACTTATTTTTCTGCCTTTATTGCATCTGCTATAAGACTTGTTTCACTTGGTGAAAATGCTGGCCTAAAACCCAGGAGACTGTTCTAGTTCTCTCTTAGGAATGAAACCCACTTCTGCTTGGAGTTGAACTCTGAATCAGCAGACACTTTAGAAATAGTGACTGAGACAACAACTGTTGCGTTGTGCAACAGTAGTAGTATAGTAAGATTGGGACTGGGTTTGGGATTTCTGTGCTCACTGTGAATTGTGTTGGGGGGGTGCACAAAGGGAGGCTCAGCCAATCTCATTGTACTCAAGTTGTACTCTGACAATAAAGATAATAATAATAATAAAACACATATGAGTGTTGTTATCTTGAAGCTGTCTGAGCCAATTGATCCTGAGGAAATGAGCTTTGCCTCTGTTTCTGAACCATGCCGCTCTTGGTTGTTTAAGGTTGTTAGGTATAACATTGATACCAAATATGGTTTGGGTGAATAAATATATAAAACTTAGATATCATGGTTTAAGTGCTTATCACTTTAAGCACAATGCAGCAGGCAATTAGCCGATTAAGGGTGCGGTTAGAAGTTACAATATAAGGAAGCATTAGAAGCTGGAAAGCTTACTGGCTGTATCTGTCTGCTGGCTGTAACTGTGAGCTGGCTGTAACTGTGTGCTGCTGCGACTAACTGTAATTACTGACTGTGAGTGCCTGTGACTGAACTGTTATTGTTTGCTACTGTCTACTGAATATCCAGCGTTTGTTTCTCTGGAGAGTGAAACCGGAGAAGGAGAAGATATCTTTATCGGCTGATAAAGATATTGCAAGGACTCTTAACTTGGACTATACTAGTGAGTCTTACTGGATGGAAATACTGTGAATGACTTAATGGACTGAATGACAATGCTTAAACTCTAACTGGATTAAAAACTATTTAAACTACAAACAGTGTTTGTGTTCAGTGTGTGTATACTCTGGGGCCCTTCCGCTCTCCTTTGGCTTCTTGGTTTGACTACTGCTGCAATACTCTTCTAGGGGTTAATTCCTCAAACCCTAACATTGGTTATGGGCCCAGCAGCATAGTCTAACTAACCAGGATATAGCAGAGAGAGTTGGTGTGAGTTGCACATTACTGTAAAAACAAACTGTTTTAATTAGTTTAAAATAGTCAAAATATCTGAAGAGCAATGGCACAAGTAAATTTGTCACAACTGTCCATGATATCCAGGCTGGATGGAACAAACTATGTTTCATGGTCAATGAAATGTAGTTTACTTCTACGCAGAGAAGGTTTGTGGGACATTATAGCAAACCCACCAGATGTGAGTAGCTGGGATCCTGATAATGATGATGATAAAGAAAAGTTACAAGACTTTAAACTGAAGAATGAGCAGGCTTTATGCATCATAGGACTGACTCTCTGTGATCAGCAGCTTGTCCATATTCGTGGAGAAGAAAATGCTGCAAACTGCTGGGAGAACCTCAGGAAGATTTATGTTCGGGACAGTGTAGGAGCACATATAAATCTTACACGGAAGCTTTTTCAACGCATCTTCAGAGGAATGGAGATATGTTAGTTCATTTAAACTATATGAAAAGCATTTTTCAAGATTTGCAAGAAAAAGAGCTTATATTTAATGAACTGCAACAAGTCTACATAATATTATCTTCATTAGATCAAAGCTATGATGACTATGTGACTTCGTTGGAAGTATTGCCAAAAGAAAGCCTCTCATTAACCGAGATTACAGGCAGGCTACTAGAAGAAGCCAGAAGAAGGCGTGAGCGTGACGAGCTGAGAGAAGATAAGAAAGAAGAGAAATTATCTTCAAAGTTTGAAAGAAACCAGCAAAGCAAAGTAAAGCACCTGGAAGAAGAGAATTTATCTTCGACGGCATACACAATTAAAAAGTGTTTTAATTGTGGAGGCAGAGGACATTTGGCAAGATTCTGCAAAAAGAGAAAAAGCCAGAATGTAAAAAGCCAAAGAAAGCATTTGAACTAGCCACGTTTAGCAACTCTGATGTGAAGAATAATTTATGGGTGGTTGACAGTGGAGCATCCCACTGCATCACAAGAGATAAGACAAAATTTATAAAAATGTCTACAAGTTCTCAACATATATCTCTTGCCAATGGCTGGAACCTGAAAGCGAAAGGTCAAGGTTTTGCACGTTGTCCGTACATAAACCAGGATATAAAAATGTTGTATGTACCGCAACTAAAGTTTAATTTGCTTTCAGTAAGGGTATTAGATAAATTAGGTTATGTAATTACTTTTAAAGATAATAATTGCATAATTGAAAAAGATAACAAAAGGGTAACTGCAGCTTTAAATGGAACATTATATGTCTTAGATAATAGTAAGAAAGGGGAGGCACAAACTGTATTTAATAATATAAAGCCTCATGATGAATGTATCCATTTATTGCATAGGCGTTTGGGGCATGTAAATTTTAAAATGCTAAAACGTACAGTTGAGTTATCTGAAGGAATAAGGTTAAAACCTTGTGATAAATATTTGCGTTGTAATGTTTGCTGTGAAGATAAGAGCAAAGTATTGCCTGCAAATAGGCTAAATGGTTTCAAAACAAAAGAACCTTTAGAAGTAGTATTTGCAGACATAATAGGTCCAAAGAAACCCAGTATGGGGGTGCTAGATATATACTGAGCATTATGGACCATTATTCTAGATATGGGTTTTGCTATTTAATGAAAAGCAAAACTGAAACATATCAACATTTTTTCAATTGGCTTAGGTTTGCTGAAAGAAAGTCTAAACGACAACTGATAACCCTGGTGACAGATAATGGCACGGAATTTGTTAATAACAAATTCCAGAACAGACTTAAGGTAGCTGGAATAGAGCATAAGAAGTCTGCTCCATACAGGCCAGAACATAACGCTTTTATTGAAAGAAGAGGCCAAACACTACAGGCAATGGTTAGAACAATGTTAAATGATTCTGGGTTACCTGATTATTTGTGGGGAGGCTACAATGTGTGCTAATAACATATTGAACAACGTTGTTAATACAACAACAGGTGAAATACCATTCACCAGATGGCATGGCAGGAAACCTGATCTAAGTTACCTGCACACATTTGGTGCACCAGCATGGGTGCATATTCCTGCACAACTCAGAAAAAAAGGGCAACATAGAGCTAAAAGATTTTTCTTCGTTGGTTATCAGGCAAACCATAGGGCATATAGATTTTGGGAGAAAGGCACATCTAAAGTGTTATGTAGTGCTAGTGCCCAATTTCTAGAACATGAAGGATGGGAGAAATTAGAACAGGATGCCAATAAAGATGTAATTATTGAATCCTATAGAAATCCCATTAGTTATCCCTGTAACTTTAAAAATAAAGTAAAGAGACAAATACAGGATGAAATAGTGCCCATAAAGGAAGAAACAGATTCAATAGCTGAAAAGGATGAGAAAGATGAACAAGTAGTAGTTCAAGAAAGTCCTCCTGTAAGCCCTGTAATTCCCAGAAGAACTACACGTGTATCTAGACCGCCTGATAGGTACCAGGCTAACACAGTGTGCCAGATTAATCAAGTTCCTAATTCTGTTGAAGAAATTAAAAAGTATCCTACTAAGGAAAAAGAAAGTTGGTATGCAGCAATGAATAAGGAACTGAATTCATTAAGAGATATGAAAGTGTATGAGAATGCCAAATTACCTGTAGGTAAGAAGTCCATTGGCTGCAAATGGATATTTAAGGTAAAAATAGATAAAGATGGTAATTTAATCCATAAGGCAAGGTTAGTAGCCCAAGGTTTTAGGCAGAATGCCAATGACTACGATGAGGTGTTTGCACCTAGTCTTAAGGCAGCAACCTTGAGAGCAGCCTTAGTGTGGGCAGCTAGTAAAAACTATATAGTTAACCATTTAGATGTGGAAACTGCTTACTTGCACGCCCATTAAAACATATTATTTATATGAAAAAACCTGTTGGTATTAAAAGTGAAAATAAGGATAATAATGATTGTTGGTTGTTAAAGAAAAGCCTCTATGGTCTAAAACAATCAGGCTATGAATGGAACCAGTATATTGTAAAGGAACTAGACAATATAGGATTTAAAGCTGGTTTAGCCGATCCATGTCTGTTTAAAGAGGGAGACAAATGGGAAAGTATCATTATTATTACTATTCACAGATGACATTGCATTGATAACTGAAACTAATGATGAAGCAAATAAAATAATAGCATCATTAGGAAAGAGAATAAAGATCAAGCAATTAGGGAGATAAAGAAGTATCTCGGTTTGAATATAAAGAAAACACGGAAAGGTTTTAAGATATCTCAGGAAGATAAGATAAGCAAATTGCTAAAAGATTACAAGATGGAGCTTTGTAAGCCAGCTAAGACTCCAATGAGTCAGGAGTTTAGCAACACTGATGAACAAAGCCCTGAGTTTGATAAGGTGATTTATCAATCTTTAATTGGTAGTTTGAGTTATATTAGTAATTGGTCTAGACCAGATATATCGTACTGCGTGAATCAGTTGGCTAGATTCAATTCTGCACCATGTGAAAGACACTGGAATGCAGCTAAGAGGATATTAAGATATCTTAAAAGACAATGAATTATTCATTGTATTTAGAACCAAAGGGTGATTTAATTTTGAGTGCTTATGCAGATGCTAGCTTTGCATCAGAAAGAGACACTAGAAAGTCGACTTCAGGAACAGCCATAATGCTGGGTAATACATTAATAGGCTGGAAGTCAATAAGACAACAGCATATAAGTTTGTCTACTATGGAGGCAGAATTCTCCTGTTTATCATTGTTATGTACAGAATTAATAATGTATAAACAAATGTTAATTGATATAGGTATAACTGTGGATTATCCTATAATTATACATGAAGATAATCAGGCAGCAATTCAAATGGCCACAAATATTGGAGTAAAAACAAGGAGCAAGCATACAGATCTAAGATACCTAAACGTGAGACAATCTGTAAGAAGTAAGATGATTCAGCTAGAGTACTGTATGTCGGAGGACAATTTAGCTGATAATTTTACTAAAGCCCAAGGTGCCAGTAAGCACCAGGAGAGTTGTGAAAAATATGGGATAAGATTGTAAAGGAATTATATATTTATTTCACCCAAAAGGGGAGTATGTTAGGTATAACATTGATACCAAATATGGTTTGGGTGAATAAATATATAAAACTTAGATATCATGGTTTAAGTGCTTATCACTTTAAGCACAATGCAGCAGGCAATTAGCCGATTAAGGGTGCGGTTAGAAGTTACAATATAAGGAAGCATTAGAAGCTGGAAAGCTTACTGGCTGTATCTGTCTGCTGGCTGTAACTGTGAGCTGGCTGTAACTGTGTGCTGCTGCGACTAACTGTAATTACTGACTGTGAGTGCCTGTGACTGAACTGTTATTGTTTGCTACTGTCTACTGAATATCCAGCGTTTGTTTCTCTGGAGAGTGAAACCGGAGAAGGAGAAGATATCTTTATCGGCTGATAAAGATATTGCAAGGACTCTTAACTTGGACTATACTAGTGAGTCTTACTGGATGGAAATACTGTGAATGACTTAATGGACTGAATGACAATGCTTAAACTCTAACTGGATTAAAAACTATTTAAACTACAAACAGTGTTTGTGTTCAGTGTGTGTATACTCTGGGGCCCTTCCGCTCTCCTTTGGCTTCTTGGTTTGACTACTGCTGCAATACTCTTCTAGGGGTTAATTCCTCAAACCCTAACAAAGGTCTCCTAAGAGGTGACCAGTGGTTGGGTCCAAGCAATGGTTAATTTCCTCTTTGAGGGAGAGGATGGTATTGCCTCCTTGAGGTAGGCAGTAGTGTGTCGTCTCCTTAAGATGCCATCTTTGGACCTAAATTATTAAAGAACTTTTGTCTAGTATACAACCTCTCCTTTTTGGAGGTTATTGAGATAATGGCTAGTGCTCAGCTTCAGGGTACCCTGGATGAAATGGATTATCTGGACCCTTTTCACTTTGGGTTCAGGTGAGGGTAGAGTAATAAGATGGGCTCAAGACAGATGTGATGCAACCATCCTGGCTCTCCTGCATCTCTCAGTGGCTTCTGATACCATCAAACATGATATCCTTCTGGACTATTTACAGAGATTGGGAGTAACATAAATTATTTTGCATCTTACCACCTTTCTCTGGATACAGTTCCAATTAGTGTGTGTTGGGGGAAGCTCTACTATCTACAGTGTGGGGTGCGCCTTAGGGCTTAGATCTTTCATCTCTCCCACTGACATATATGAAACTTATGGATGAGGTCATTCGACCCCTCAGATATATATACTGATGATGTACAGCTATAAATCTCCATACCCTGCTAGGCAGAAGATTTTGTTGTGGTGTTAACTGAGTGCCTGGGGACTGTAAGAGTTTGAATGGAATAGAACTGATCAGTCCTGGCAAGATGGAGTAGTGTTGACTTTTTAGCCCTTTGGAATCTAGACATCTTTGACTCTGAATGGGGTTGCATTTCCATGGACTGAGCTGATGCACAATTTGTGTCTCTTAGACTCACAGCTCATGCTTGATGAGCAAGTAGGTGGCAGTTGTGAGTAGGGAGGCTTTGTATAGATTCATCTTATGTGCCAAATGTACTTCTTCCTGGACCAGGAAGTCTTGCTCACAGTCACCTATCTCTTAGTCACTTCCCATTAGGATTTACTGCATTATGCTGTACATGGGGCTAACCTTGAAAACCATTCAGAAACAACAACTTGGTTAGAATGAAGCAGTGCAGAATGTTGACTGCTTCCAGGTTTACCCAAATAATGAGTCTGTTGCATGAGATACATGTACAGTTTCCTTTCAGGTGTAAATCAAGGTATTGGTTATCACCTTTAAAGCCTTACATTGCATGGGTTATCTGCAAGACCAACTCTCTCTGAGACTATCTGCCTGTCCCACCAGATCAGATAGGGAAGGCCCTCTAGGTCCCTTTCCTAAACTGTTGCCATCTAGTGGGATCTCAGAAGTGCACATTTTCTGTGGTTGTCCCTACCTTATGGGGAACACCATTCTCTCTCCCCCCCCACCAGCCCTTCAGTCTTCTACAAGGCCATCAGGAAGTGTCTTTTTATCCAAATGCTGGAGTAAAGTGAGGATATTTTGGGCTGGTTGTTGGAGCATCCCTAGGAGATGATAGAGGTGATGGGGATTGATGGTGCTTTTATGATTTTTATAATTTAGGATTGCATTGTGAGCTGCCCAGAATTGTGTTTTAAGATGGGCAGCCATATAGATCATAACTCAAACAATACAAAAACTAGAGGAAGAGCAAAGCTGTGAAAGGAGCTATGCTAAAGGCCACCACCATAAATTTACTCTTGTTCGTCAGCCACTTCTAACTTTTCATGACCCAACAGACATAATTTAACTAGAACTGCCTGCAGTAATTGCTTTTTTGCATTCTCAAGCTCATGCTTGCATTATCAAGGATAGTACCAAGCTATCTTGTTCTCTGTCAACTTCTTTTTAAATCTTCTTTTATTTTTCCAACCATCAGAGTCTTTTTCATTGAGTCTTGCCTTTGCATTATCTGTCCAAAATATTAAAGCTTTATTATTAGGAACTGCAATGAGCAGTCTTGTTTCACTTTCATCTAGTTTTGAGTGATTTGTTCTTTTAGGCAAAGGGATTCTCAATTATCTCCAGCATCCCAATTTAGGGGCATCAATTTCACCTTTCATTCAGTTTTTCTGAATATCCAGCTTTCACCGTGATAAATTAGAACTGAATGATGGGATCACCAGCTGATGTTTCTCCTAACAATTTCAATTTCATATTCTATTTTTTATAGTTCAGCATTTCTCCTGAAATAATCTGCATATAAGTCTCATAGTAAAAAAAAACCTTTATAGATGTTGGCAGCCGTTCAGACTAACACACAGGCAGACACACACACCTCCCAATTACAATGGTATACTCTTTCAAATTTTCAACTAAATTCTTAATTTAATTTATATGGATATCCATATAAATTCACAATGTCTAAAGTACCTGGATATTCATTGTACCCGTGTTTTTAAGGACTCTCCAAGGTTTATTGTTTTCTACACAGTTAAAAGCCTTGGTATATTTAATAAAGCAAAAATAAAAATCTTTTTTGAACTCCTTGGTTTTTTCTACAAACTATCAGATTTTACCAATTTGATCTTAGGTACCTTTGTCTCTTCTGAATCTAGTTTTTATAACAGGAAATTCCCATTGCTTGTATTGTTTGAAGACACAATTTCAAAATCTTGAGCATTTAGTTAATGTACCATGTGTAATTTAAAAAAAAACCTTGTGTTCTATTTAGCAAATGACATTCTGACAACACTAAAATATTACACTCCAGAAAATAAAAATATTCAGCTACACAGAAAAGTTAGCATTATTTGGGTTGCAATCATTCAAGGATTACTAGGATTGTACATTGTTTTATGTACAATGTTATTTCTCCTTGAGCATGTTTGCACAATTAATAATTTATTATTAACAAATTAAAGCAATCTACATCTGCTATAAAAATAGGAGTGAAAGATATTTCTATGTTGGATGGGGGGGGGAGGGACGACTAGAAAGTAAGCCAAAGGATTTCGTTGAAAAGTTTCAATTAAACATGAGAATTATAGAACCAAAGGTTTTAAGATACACTATAACCAAGAACATTTATTATTACTTTCACATATAATAATTGCAAAAGGTCATAAAAAGCTAATTGCATATACAGTGGAGTTTCTACAATCAAAATAGTGAAGCTATGGATTATTTGGAGCAGTCAAAACCAATTTAAAAAGGAACCAGTTGAATAAACATTTTGTGTTGCTGATGGTTATGATGACAATGTCTTACAAACTGTTTATTAATTAAAATCCTCATGTTTGATGGCAGCTATGTAATCAACAAGGAAATTTCATTACATTTCTATTCTAAAAGCATTACTGAGATTCTGAATATTCTAGCACATTATCCCTCTAGTTACAATCAACCTAGATAAAGCATAATGAAATAAATGCATGTAGTCAATTGAGGTAGACTGATCTAGCTACGTCTACAATGGGTCAACAGTTTTTATATTTTGTTCACTTTTTGCACTGACATAAATTTTCATGCATACAAAAATATAGCTTTAAATTTGGATCTAAATATATTCAGTTGCTCAAATAAAAACAATATTAACAATAATTTGTAAAAGAGCCTGAGTTACTCCAAAGCAATCGTATTGTTTCTTATTTGTACAGCTGTTGACAAATGAACCATTCATGGATGAATCTTACAATGGTCAGACAACTACTAACACTTTACTATTAAAATGTAGGTACAAAAGGAAGAAATGTATCAAAGGTACTTCTATTAATGTTTACTAATAAGAATAAATTCCATTGCTGAATTTAAAATTCTAACTTATTAAGGTGCCATGTCCTATAAGATTTAATCAATTAAACCTTTTTATTAAATTATTTAATTAAAATCTCTATATGTTTTTCTCTTGTTTTCATCTATGAGTACTTTCCAGGCTGTTCTATATTCACAAAAGCCTATGTCCTACAAAATTTCACAAGAAACATATTTTATCATGTATCTTTTTCCTAATAATCAGAAATAGGCAGCATCAATAATACTATTTTATTCTAATATGGTTTTTATGATGTATTCTGCAATCTAAAGATACAAACCTCTAAAAATGACACCTTGACATTTTTAACCAACATGATTAAAGCAGAAATTAAAAATATATTCAAGGCTGTAGAAAATTTGTCTTACTCTATATGTTCTGAACATGAATGAAGCAGAAGCAACTGGATGAGAGATTGTGGATACTTACTACCTCCCCAAGAGTCATCAAAAGATAGATTTCCTTTTAAATAAAGCGGTCAAATTACACAGAATATCAACTTCCATTACTGACAATTAAATTCAAATAACATTATTTCGATCACATAACCCTCAAAGATTCAAAACTGGCATGCAACAATAAAAAAATAAAACTCTTTCATATTCTATCCAGTGTAATTTCTAAGTTCAGTTCCATAATAACTAGTCAATATCATTCAAATGGAAAAATGAAAACCAACAAATATAAAGAGAACAATCAATCATGCCTTGCAAGCATTCCTTCACTACTGAACAACAATTCTTGTCTACAGTACTGAACTGGAGAAAAATACTCATAATTATACTGTAATAGAAAAAGTGACTGTGTCTTGCATATCAACCACTGTACATCGCCCTCTGAGATACAGCTGTCACACAACTATGGCTAGAAGTATTTTTCCACTGATACATGTAGAAGCAATACTATATTATTCATCAACACAAGTTGAAAGGTATCATGCTGTGTGAAACATGGATGGAGGAAAAGAGATGCATTCATAGCATATTAAAGTATTACATGGTGAAACAAATTGAGCTCATGAGTATACTACATATGAATGTAGATACTGGAAAAGGATAAAAGCACTATAATAAGCTTTACTCCTGAAAGTTATGGCAATTATCGTAACAGAGACTCTTTGGCCTACCTTGTAGAAGAGCTCCATTTCTCTTGATAAAGGTGCTTCCTGGCCAAATGGGTGGACTAGATGTGCTAAAGTTTAAAAAGGAGAAACGGTGTAAAGAAAAACATTTATATTTGGTGATTTGCAAATTGTCTAATCATACTTTTTACACATTTTTGTAAATTGGGACATCAGTTTTAAGAAAATAACAATTATCTTTTGAACAGAATTAAATATGTATCAATCATGTTCAGTTTGCAAAAAGAAAAAAAAGTACCTATTGTCTACCTATACACATTTAAGAAAGGGAAACTGGAAACAAAACGTTTAACCTATGTATTATTTCTTTAAAAACCATTAACAGTAAAGCATGCGTTAAATTTAATTCTAAAACACCATTTTTATATTCTCATATGCTTTGAGACTATTTTAAACAGAATTATATAAGCTATTGATCTGGCCCTGAACTAGATACTATTTTATTTTAGTCTAGAACAACTTCTACTCTTAAAAAAAAAGATAAGCTGTTCTAACCTTCATGAAATATAAACACATGTACAATATTAATACACTACTAAATGCAAGTGTCCAGTCTGAGTAAACTATAAATAATTAATAAATAATTTCTGTATGTATTGTCAGATCAGATACATCATATAAAGACTTATGGGTAGCAGAACAGGAAGTGCCCTTGATAGATATGTAACATCAGAAACTAGAATAAGGACATTTGGGGAAAGAAATATATATATATTTTAGCATAAATTTGGATTTTGGAACATTCCTGGTCTGAAAAATGTAAAGCCACAATAAAAAAATAAGTAAAATTGCATAAGTGGTAAATCAGGTATAACTAAGGAAGTTGCTTACAGTAAAATCTGCATCAGGGCCTCCAAATCAAATTAAGGCAACAATTTGCTCGCAATCTGATTTGGAATGAGCACAAAGAACACTCGGGGAAAAATAATAGGCTTTTAAACTGTATTAGAGGTCCCATCTATGTAGCACCCTACAGTTATTTTATCACACAATGCTGCTGTATTTGCAAAAATGCAGTAGCCCGGAAACAACCACTTACACCAAAGTTTTGCAACTCAGTTTCAAGATTTTCAAAAGACTGTATGTACAAAATCAAACCATGAAATATGTATGTTTTAATAAATACATGGAATTATGATCAGCTATTTTCAGAGCTTGACTGATTTGAAGATATTTAAGCTTTAAACAAATAAGATGTCCCACATTCTTGCTCTGTTTATAAGAATGAATTGACTGTAAGTAAAGTAACAGAAGCTATGATACAATTATCACTGTCTTATGGAAAAACTGATTTTTCACCAGTTGCCAACTTTAGATTGATGATGCAGTCTGACCTTCACTTATTGTAATGATCATTAGTACTAGTACAGTATAAAGCAGTATTTCCTAAGAATGATCTATGCAAGATTGGCCTGATATTATTAATCCTGATTAGCTGTGATTTTTCAGCTCTGTCAGGAAGATATGTACCAGATCTTATAAAGAAGAGTACCCCAAATATATTATGAAATTACAGACAAGACAACAATGTTCAAATATTTATATTTAAAGTGCAAAGCAAAAAATATGCCAAGCCTCCTCCTTCTCGTTCCACAAATATTTATCCCAATATATAAGTAACACTTATTAAATTATCTGAACTTTTGTTTTTAACATTTTTAAATTTTCTTCAAATGACAAGCTTTGAGAAGACAACATCTGAATTCAAATATGTATACAAGTAAAATTCAGCACAGATCATTTTAAAATATACTTAATGTTAACATGTAGGCCCATTCCATTCTCATGTACTACTTTCCAAACATTACATTCACTAAAATATATACAAAATAGATACTGCTTAACTCTACAGATTCCTTCCCACCAATGTTCCTTATACAGGAGAGTTATCAACTTATGATTGTAATTCAGCCCAGTTGTTAAGTCATTGACATTATGAGCATTTTTTGCCAGAAACCGGAAGTAAATGATAGCCTCTACTTGATTTGTCAATGAAAGGTTTAGGATACCACTGTCACACTACCCAACAGCTTTTTTTGCCAAAGATTCAAAGAGTAAAAAAACACTTTAGAGTGTTTTTTACTATCCTTTGTTTCCCTATTTTATTCCTTGAAAATCTATCATAGAAATTGGAAGATCTCAAATGACATCAAGTGACAGAAAAGTTAGAAAGAAAAATTGCCATTTACAAACACAATTTGTATGTAAAAGTCCTTCCTGTGTATTTATATGGTTGTTATGATTTCTGGGAAGAACAGTTACCATGTGAAAACCACTCAAACATGGGTGGAATTGATTGTTCATAATCAAGTTGGCAGGTAGCAATCAAAAACTACATAGCTATATTTGATAAATGCTATTATTCCAGCATTTTATAGATATTTATATATGATTAATCATTATGAGCACCAAAATATAGTTCTCACAATGTAATAAAAGTTGCTAATATTTAAGCCAAGAGAAAGCACTTTTAAAACTAAAAAAAAAAGTCTAATAGTAATTTAGATTTTTTTTAAAAAAAGTCTAATAGTAAGCCAAACTATATTGCAACATTATAATTTTAAAATTAAAATGGAGTATCTATGTATGGAAATCACTTTAGTAATTTTTATTAAGAAGATCAAAGAATTTACTATACCTTCTGACAACTGTTGGCAGTTAATATCACAATTAGATGTTACCTAGCAACAGCTACCATATTATTTACAATTCAAGGCACAGAAGAAACAGAAAAATAACTGGACTAATTAAAATTGTATTTTAATATTTTACTGTACACAACATTTAGAGAGAAAAAAATCTATATTTTCAGTGGGATAGATTAAAGGACATGCTTGATGTCAAAAGCATTTAAAAGGCTTAAGTGAATTTCGATTACAATGTATTATTACTATTTTAATAAATTGCAAAAGAAAAACCTGTGTAATTAACAATTTCTTGGTAATCTAATACAGTGGTGCCGGCTACCACCTTGGCTAGCTTCAAAAAAGGGTAGACCTATCCATGGAAGTCATGAGATCAATAGCTATTGACCTTGATGGCACTGTGACTGCCTCTGAAGGTCACTTTGTGAGAGACTAGTGGGCTTCCTCGTGCATTTAAGTGGCACTGTGAGTACAGGCTGCTATATGTGATAGGCCAAAGGTCTGACCCAGAACAGCACTGTTTATGTTCTTATAACTGGCCCAGAGTCACCCAATGAGCTATGGCTGAGGTAGATCTTGAGCTTGAATCTTAGTCCCAGTTCAACAGCTTAACCAATATGCTGCAATCGTGGATTGATTACAACTTGAAACTGTAACTGAAACTTGAAACTGAACCACAACCACAAGATTTGTGTTGGGAATGTGAAAGACAGCAGTTAAATAAAATGAAAGTAAAAATTATTTATTTAATTTTAAATATTTCTATGGCTCCTCATCTTAATTCAAACTTTGGGCAGCTTATCACTAAAGGCTAACTTTGGACATTCTCCAAAGTGATGCAGAGGAAGCATATGAGGCTTTCTTTACCTCATATATATTACACTAGATCATGCAACTGTTTAGTCAGATTTTCTTAGTAACTCATTTTTTAAAAATACTAAGCTTTTTAACTACCCTTTTTTGATATGTGACACCATTCTACATGTACATATTTCATAACCATGACCTAATGATATTAAATTAACCTTTATTATTTAAAAAAATAGCTGCCATATATAAAACATCCTGGAGCAGAGTTTAAAGATTTCATTGTAAATAATGTTCGTTTTTTTCTAGCTTTCCAACTGCTCACTGGACAAACAGAGTGTAGTCTGTTTATATTCCACAGACACATACTTTGCATCGTGTTACAGGAATGGTATGTAAAAACCATGGTGATGGTAATGTATGGCAAGTGCAACTGATTCATATTTTTTCTTCCTCCAGAAGAACATTTGGGGTGGGAGAGAAATACCACAACTCTGCTGTCTATCGGGTGGCTATTCATAAAAAATACAAACCCAAATATCCTCCAAAGGCTGAAAAGTAGGATTTATGTATGTTTTTAGAAAACTGGGCAGTTAGACAATCTAACCAGCCAGCTAGGTTTTGAGGTCTGAACTGCATCTTACTTGAAAAACTGGGAGTGGAAAGTGTACTATCCCTGATAGGGTTCTTTTTTTCCTCTAGAACAGTGGTCGCTAACTGGTGGGCTGGGGACCACTGATGGTCAGTGAGAAAATTTTGGTGGTCCGCAGAGAAATGTCACCCCCAAAGCAATTAATCCAGGCTGCATGAGAACATAAGGCTGCGCCGCCACATGGCCTGCGGGAACACAAGGCTTGCGTCACTTACATTGCGAACAACATGAGGTAGTGAGGAGAGGGGGAAAAGGGCAGAGGGGGGGACTTGCCCCACTCACCCCACATGCCTGGCCTGGCCTGCTTCTTTCTGCTTCTTTCTTCCTCTGCTTTTGGCTGCAGACTTCTGTTGCTTCTGCTGCTTTCCTTGCATGAAGCAAAAAGTATCTCTCTCTCTCTCTCTTTCTCCCCCTGAGAACGGAGTTGGAGATGGTATCCTGCGATCCCAAATAAAGAACGATCTATCGGTAGGAAAATGGGGTGGGGAATTTTTCTGCGTCTTTTTTTTTTTTTTGGATTTTCCCAGGGTCTCTGCTGCTTCTGGTTTTTCCGCAGAGCTCCGGGATGATCAAAGGGCCAGTCCTGTGACTAGTACACCTCTGGAATATAGGACCAACTTTCCCACAATGTCAGCAAGCCACTATCAGTCAAAATTCATATTAGTGGTCCGCGGGATTTAAAATTATGAGTTTGGTGGTTCCTGAGGTCCAAAAGGTTGCCAACCCCTGCTCTAGAAGAAATTTAGGGGATGGAGGGCTTTAAGCTTTAATTAGCATCATTCTTTTTTCACACTGCAATTCACTTTTCAAAAAAAAAAAAACCTGAGATCTTTTGGCAATATAATTTCCCGGCATATAAAATAAGAGTGGCAGCAGGCAAAGACTGGATCCATTCCCATCAAACCCTCCAGGCTCAAAATCATCATCATCGTCATCATCAGCAACAAATAGTATAATTCTTGTCTTTGATTGGTGATGATATCAGCACATTTCAGAGCCTGGTATTGGCACTTCAGTTGAAACAATGTTCTTAAAACAGATAGCAAAGTCAGATGAATACACAAATGGAAACTGCCATTTTGAACCACTTGTATTTAAATCCAAATGGCTATCCTTATGGGTTTGAATGGTGAGGTCAAAGGCCATATGCTCCAAATTAACTTCGAGTAAAGCAAAGACATAGGTAAATAAATGTAATTTAATATAATGTACTTGTAATTAATAAGTTAATATAGTTGATATGATTACTTTTCATGCATTGTAACGATTTCCCCCATTTGCAAAACACTACAAATTATGTTCTGTAAGTCATACCCAAAAATATTTGGGGGGTCACACATAATTTCAGAAACAAAATACATTGCCCATGCATTACTGGATAGAAGCTATTTGTTAGCTATGTAAATATCCAATATATCTGGAAGACATCAGGCCAACCAACTATTCTAAAAAAAAAAAAAGGCTGTAATTTCAAAATACCTTTCAAAAGGTATTAGATTAAAATGCTAATCTGAATGTCCTAAGGCAGAGGTGTCAAACTTGTGTCATGACAGCGGTGTCATGTGACTTATCAGTACTTCCCCTCGTACACTAAACCAGGCCAGCACGTGATGCATCCAGCCAGCAGGCCGCGAGTTTGACACTCCTGTCTAAGGCATAAATGACCAAATCATTCCTTTTCAGCAAGGGATGCAGTAGCAAACTTTTCTAAATTGATGGGGGCTGGCTTATGTGTTATCACAATCCTACTTCAGCTTACTATCTGTGAATCAAGCAGCAATTCTATATAAACACTATCAGACATCAGATATATCAACTGAAGAGAGATGAAAAGAATGTACCATTTATTTATTTAATGGAAAAATTGCCGAGTTATGTAAACAATCTTGTGCACTTTTCACAGAAGTGAATATTATTTCTCTTCAAATACTGTCAATATTTTTGCAGCAATATTTTTACGTACAGGTAGCTCTTGGTTTGGTATCATTCATTTAGCACCTTCTGAAGTTATGACTGTTGCCCAATGTTACAGCCATTGCAGCACCCCCATGGTCATGTGATTGCAACCTGAGTGCTTGGCAACCCATTTGCACTTATGATGGGTTGCCAAGGGCCCTGAGATCATGTAATCACTCTTTGTAATCCTCCCTGCGGAGTACTCAAACAGTCAATGAGGAAGTCAGTAGGAAAGGTCACAAACCACTACTAGTGCCGACTTGACTCCTTCTCATCTCTTGCCTTCTGTTCTAGGGCTGAAAATCCTGCTAAAAATCCTGACAGCAGCAAGAAAGCAATTGCAAATTGGACATTTTGTTTGTGCTTGTGGGCTGCAGCACACCCTATGCTGAGCTTCCTTTACCGAGACACTCTGCGTTCCTTACTTGAGATTCTCTCTGCTTAACAACCTGCAAGATCATTTAACAACCAAAAAAGGGTGTGCCAGGATTACAGTCATTGAGTGAAACAGTCACATTAAATCTCATTTCATTATTGCTTTACTCAATGACCAAGACTCCAATTCCAACTATGGTCGTAAGTTGAGGAGTACTTGTATGTGGAATATATCAATTGAAGTCCCTGTTTAATTTTAATGTTTCTCGAGTTATTCAATAAATTTACAGATTCTCCTATGTTAGTAAAGCAAACCTCTTACCAGTTGAAAAGCTTTTTTACCTAGGGATTAAAAGCTGTAAGATGTGAATACAATTATTTTATTCCTTTTTGCTTTACAGGTTAGAAAATTACCATATATACCTTACTTTTGAAACCACATGTATAATTTCACATGATATTATTGTAGCCAATTGACATCTTCCATTATCAGGTGAATGAAAGACCTACTGAATATGAAATATGCAGAAAATGAAATTGAAAATAAAAACAGGAAATCTGAATGCATACACTTATTGGAATCACTTAAGCTGTATATTTAACACTGTTCATTGAAAATATTTTTTGCTTAAGCAGAAGTTTATAGACCATTATTATTTAATTTATTATGAATTTTATCCATCTTCTATTTTTAGAAAAATTACAACTGATAAATTCAGCACATACACTGTCTAAATATATAAATAAGCACCAGTTTCTATCCAAAATCAGAGGTTTCATACTCATATTTAGTGTAGATCTACTGATCTGTTGTAAATCTGCTTTACAGGTAGTCCTCAACTTATAACCACAAGTGAGTACAAAATTTCTATTCCTAAGCAAGGCAGTTGTTATGTGAGTTTTGCCCTATTTTATGACTTTTTTGCCACAGTTGTTAAGTGAATCACTCCAGTTGTTTAGTGAATTATATGGTTCATTAAGCAATCTGGGTTTCTCTGTTGACTTTGCTTGTCAGAGGCCAGCTGGGAAAGTTACAAATGGGGATCAAAAGAGCTTGAGATAGTGCAACTATCATAAATGCATGCCAGTTGCCAAGTGCCCAAATTTTGATCACATGATGCTGTAGCAGACATAAGTGTGAAAAACGGTCATAAGTCACTAAATGAATGGTTGTAAATTGAGGGCCACATGTATAAATTCTGTGCTAAAATGAAAATGAATGCTACACATGGAGAGACCAGTTCTGATATACAGATGGAAATGAAAAAAAGACTATTTTCTATACTAGCAATTTTTAAAATCATTCTTTGCCTCCCAGGTTCTAGAATCCAGAATTCTTTAAGCAAGTGTCTGCAATAAAATATAACATGTATCTCACTAGAAGGGAAAAATGACTAGTCTTCATCTACAAAGAGATTTACTTATTTATTCTAACACTCAGTACTGCTGTCAGCCTGCTGAGAATGTTAAAAGTCTCTTTCCTTACTAAATTCAAGGCAAGCACTGTGTTGTTTTCCGAGACAAATGACACTAATTACAAAGGTAGTGCAGTAATTCATTAAGCAGCGGTAATCTTTCCATAATGAATGCAGAAGAGGTCAACTTTCTCTCTGTTCCTTGAAATTCTTCAGATGACTAGTAAAATACCAAAAAGAAAAAGGGGTCATACTGCATATCATGCAAGCATCTCGACAAATCTAGTTCTCCTTCCTTCCCTCAACTACTATTATGCATAAGGCTTTGCCTAAGTAAGCTACTGAAAATTTCTTCCACATCTATGACACATATTACTTTCCATTACCAGTACTAGTTTCCATTACCCTCAATTTATTTTTTACTGATTTTTTGGGACAATAGAACTAATTATATTAAAAACTCCAAAGGCAATTTAAGAAACTGTACTGATTTATAAATACTGTTTGAAATCTGAATTATTTACATATAATTACATAATTATAATTATATAATAATTATGTCTAAAGGACAAAGCACATTAAAACTCAGATTGAGCTATATCCTCAGGAAAGTTTCTTTTTTATTATATTCACAAACTCTCCAATTCTAAATCAATTTAATTATGTGACTATAAGTAATTCACAGAGGATGTAACTTTCATTTTCCATGTTTCAACTTCTCTGAAAATACTCTTTTTCAAATTCCTCATTCCAATTTCCAGCATGTTTCTATTTTAGGAAAAAGTCTAACCTCCTGATAAGATGAACATAAATTCTCCTTTCACATTCTGAAGAGATAATTGGTTTTTGCTCCCTCATTTATTAAAGCTAATTGTTTTGAAAACTTTACTCTAAATGTTAACAAAGTCACATATGAAATCAGAAAGAAGTCAGGCTATCTGCAAAATTAATATTTTTGCAAAAGTCAGACATGGAATATGCATAGGTCATATAGAAAGGTATCATATTTTTAACCTAAATCTATACATGAGGTGTAAACTTTATAAAGCAAAATTTCTATAAAACTCTATCTGTATAATTTACTATGCATGGAGCCTTCTGGGACCTCGACCAATTTTTTCAATATTCCAGATTGAAAAGAAGTCACACATAGAAAAGATCTGTCCCCTTCAGATATTTGTGATAAGTCTACCTTCTTTAGTGGATAACCTCCAGAAATTTTTAACGATGGTAGGGAGGGACAACCATGTTTGGCTGAGAGTACTGGTCTGATTCTGCTACTTGACCTGATGGATCAGTTGTTGTCAAACAGTAGGGATTGAAGGTATTATGTGACGAGTTAAGCACTATTCCATAATGTCATTCTTTCCTTCTCAGATGCCTCCCATTGCTCCTTATATTGTCAAGCACTGAGAGAAGAGTAATGTCTGATGGGTATCTTCTCTCAGTGATGTGTACTGAATGAAGCAGGAACATGTATAAAAGCTCTTAAATGTTATTTTTACTCATGCTCCACTATTCTAAGAGAAGAGGGAAAGACGTGACAGGATGAAGAGACCCAATCCTTCTTGTAGTCCTTCAGGTATGCTGACTAGATGAACTCCAGCTTAGTTTTATCTCTGTCCCACTGTTTGCCTGCATTGGGAAAGGCAGAGACAAAATGACCTAATTCTGTCAGCAGTCCTCTGCTTTATACATGCTATAGTCTCAAATAAAGGGACAACGTATAGAGCAATTATGGAGGATGGGCCTTGGGCAGGGATTCCTCACTAAAAGTATCACAGACCAGATGGGCAAGTCTTGTATTTAGGATTAGATCTCTGAGACAAAGATTTTCATTCCTAGATTGTACCTTCCATTTTTCATCCCTGAATACTGCTTTAAAAGACCATGACATCTAGCAAGCAACTCTATGAGAGAAATTGTCATGCACAAGAGCTGACACACACACAGGCACACACAGGCACACACAGGCACACAGACAAATATGGGGGTTATCATAGGGCTACCTAAACTGTATCATCAAGACTGTTTCATAGAAGTACATTTAGCATTTATATAAAGATCAGCTGCACCTTCAAATTCACAGGACAGTGATCACACGAGCTTTCCAAACTGAAATGGCTCATTAGTTTGAACAAAACTGTTGAATTATTCTTAACAAAAGAAAGGCTCTTTATAAGATTCATAGCCACTTTTCATGACCTTCTGCTCTACTCCCTACTCTTTTTTGGCCTTCAAATTTCAATCCACTTTAAACTATCTCAAGACTAATTGGTGCCAGGACTACTTTGCTTTGCCATTTATATTATTTTCCTTTTCAGTGTTGTTGAATGCCTAGAGAAGAGCAGGACCTGTAACACCTTGCTTCCCTGTGGGTGTAATTTAATAATCAGCAGAAAGTATTTTTTTAATTGATTGAGCATCAAGGTTTTACAGAGACATGTTTCACTGTCAATTAAGGACTGAAGAAGGGAAGACTGTTTTGGCTATTCGTATTATCAGCATAGAGGACAATGGAAAAGGACTTATTTGCTGCTATGCACAACTCAATTTTATTAATGTGTCAAATATTTTCTTTTTAACCTGTGCTGCTTTCCAAAGACAAAACAGTAATTACATTTATCAAATAGTTTTGGGTCTAAATTAAATGTAGAGGTAGATGTGTGGGGTTGGGACAAAGTAGAGATGGTCTCATTGGTGAGAACAAGGAGAATAAAGAAGTGATGTTCTACTTGGCAAGATTAAAGAAGTAGAAAGTAAAAAAGAAACTTTAGAAATTTGCATACGTTCTTTGGCTTTTAACTTTTTACTATGCTTATAGCAGAATGCGTCTTCCAAAAGTCATCCCTCTCCATTTCTATTCTCGTAACCACCTCAGAAAGAGATTAGGTTACAAAAATGCAACTGGTACATTTCAGTGAGCTTCATGGCTAAATGGAGATCTTAATTTGGTTAACACAAAACCCTAAATTGCTAAATTGACACAATCAACAAGGAATGTGAGAATCAAAATAGATCACAAAATCTGGTTAAGTGTAGGATAAAATACCCTGTTCGAAGAAGTTATAAGTGCTTCTTTGAAAGAGAGTTTAAAATCTATTGAAAAGGTTATTTCCCCTTTAACAGTTGCTATTCATTGAGGAAACGCTGAAATTGAATCTTTGGTATGGAGTTCAATGTCTTTGGGCTATAACTTTATCTACCTCTCCATGAAAGAAGAATCATACATGTTACCCTGAGCTGCACACATTTAACTGTAATGAATTGCTTACCAACAGAATGGAGTAACATCTGTCATTATGTAACATGTCCTTTTTTATTCTGCCATGGTGACATAGTGTTGGTAATAACAATGTTTTTCAATAAAATTAATGACCTTACTATTCTAAGCCAGGATCTGGAAAGAATTACACTATAGTTGCCCTAGTGCAGTGGTTTTCAATAGCTGTACTATGGTACATTGCATACTACAAAAGGTCTACATCAGGGTTGTCAAACTCCCGGCCCATGGGCCAGATGCGTCACCACGCTGGCCACCCCCCATGCCCGGTTTAGCAAAAGGGAAAAAAGTCTCAATGGATCATGCGATGCTACCTGGACGGCCTGTGTTTGACACCCGTGGTCTACACGCAAACCGCATCAGCCAGAACTGCACCTCCATGACATCACTGGGGTGGACTGCTTCCATTTTTCCTCTCAAGCTCCAGTAACCTGTGATGTCATGGGATTTTGGTTTTGAGACCCAGAAGTCTCACCTATGGGATTTGTGGCAATGAGATTTAAAAGGTTGAAAATCTTTGCCCTAGTGCAAAAACAGGCAACCTGCAGGCCTGCAGATGCTTTGGATTACAATTCCCCTAATCCCTGGTTGGCTATGTGCCTATATTTTGTTTATGCTGGGAATTACATATATTTTAGAGATTTAATTCCTGCATTTTTAATGAAACAATGCTGGGATTCTACTACTAGACTTCATCCAATTTATTCTAGTCTCTAATCTTGGTGGCCCAGTGATTAGAATGCAGTATTGCAGGTTAACTCTGCCCACAGCCTGGAGTTTGATCCTGATGGAGCTCAAGGTTAACTCAGCCTTTCACCCTTACGAGGTTGGTAAAATGGGGACCCAGATTGTTGGGGGCAATATGCTGACTCTGTAAACCACTCAGAGAGTGATATAAAGCACTATGGGATGGTACATAAATCCAAGTGCTATTGCGGTTTTCATAGAATTTCACAGAGAATTTATTTCACCATTTGTGGTGAAGGACAATCAGTATTCAGACACCCAATCTATATATAAATTTTCCATTCAATTCTTTGAATAAACAGAATTTCTTAAGTGTCCAAGGGCAATGGTCAACAAACACATTACATTAATTTGCTTAATGATAATGAAAAACAACAAATATAAGATTATAAATTTGTATCAGCCAGCCAGTGTTTTTTTTTTTACAATTCTTCAAACAAGGTGTCTGGACCTAGCTGGTTTTGCTGAAAGTGTGCAACATGTAAGTGAATAAGTATACAGGTTCTCTTCAACTTATGACTGGTTGCTTAGCAATCATTCAAAATAATGACAAAACCCTTAAAAGTACTTATGAATCAGACTCAAAGATCTGATGGCCAGCACCCCCCAAAGTCATGTGATCACATTTTGAGTGCTCAGTAACCAGCCTGCATTTATGGCGGTTTGCAATATCCCAAAATCATGTGAACCGCAATTTATGTTTTTTGCTCAATTTATGTTTCCAGTGTTCTGGTTTCTGGAAGTCATTCATTAAAAAAAATGGGTCAACCATAAAAAAAATTTGAGTCACCCAATGCACAATCGATCATAAATGTGAGCTGGTTGCCAATCACCGGATAATGTGATCATGCGACCCACAGGGCAATAATGATGGTGGCAATCGTAACTTTGAGGATGTGTTTCAAGTAACTTTTGTTGAGTCTAATGCAATTTTATCTCTATACTACTAAAACTCGTGTCCAGTAGGATAAAAATATAAATATGATTAAATATAAAATAGTTATAAAATTTAAATTGATTAAATTGATTAAAACTATAATGTGTAAAGCACATGAGTAAACAAAAAATACCAAAATCAGTTCTTGTTTCATTTATTTCATAAAGCTATCCAGCATGTTATATTGCAGTGTGAAAAAATATTAATTGCTCTGTTCCTTCAATCAGTTCAATTAAACTTGTAAGTTATCGTAAGTACTGTAGAACTAGCTGTAAAAGTGGCTTTTTGAATTGGGCCACCACTTACTTTGTATCAATCTCACAAATTTTGTTTCCTCTACCACACACATTCTAGATCTATATCGTACTATATTCAAAAGAAATTCTTGAAAATCTCAGTAAAACATAATTAATGCTCTTTAGTCTGGAAAAGGTTAGAAAACTATAAAGTTTTGAAGCTCCACCAATCCAGTCTAACATCAAGTGTATTTTATATTTTAAGTGACCAAGTGTTTCTTGATTGCAGTAAGTAGAAAATCAACAAATAAATTGTCTGAAATGAGGACAACTTGGGACCATAACATATCTTTTCAAGAATGGCAGTAATAATAAACTCATTATAAAAGCACAGCATTACATCGTCCAAGCATTCACAAAGAATTCAAAAACAACATCTAAATACCTACAGGTTTTTCTTTTCTTAGCTAAAGTTGGCATTCATGAACCTGCCACGAAGAAATGCAGGTAGACCTTGTTTAACAGAATAACAGAGGGATCAAGAGGGATATAGGAGGTCTTCTAGTCCAACCTCCTGCTGAAGCAGGAGACCCTATATCATTTTAGACAAATAGTTGTCCAGTCTCTACTTAAAAGCCTTTGATGTTGGAGCACCCACAACTTCTGAAGGCAAGCCATTCCACTGGTTGATTGTTTTTATTGTCAGGAAATTTCTCTTTAGTTCTAGATTGCTTCTCTCTTTGTTCTGTTTTTCCAGCCATTGCTTCTTGCCTTCCAATGCTTTGGAAAATAGATTGACCCTCATCTTCTTTGTGGCAACTTCTCAAATATTGGAACACTGCTATTATGTCACCCCTAGTTCTTCTTTTCATTGGACTAGACATACTCAATTCCTGCAAACATTTTTCATATGTTTTAGCCTTCAGCCCCCCGGCCATCTTTAACAATTGCCCTGTTTAGCTACTATTTGAAGTTATGATTGTTTAACAGTTGCCCTGTTTTGCTATGGTTTGAAGTTATGATGGCACTGAAAAAGTAACTTTACAACTGGTTCTCACACTTACAACCTTGCAGCGTTCCCATAATGACATGATCAAAATTTGGGCACTTCACATCCTGTGGCAGTCTTCTGGCTATGTGAACTTGAACAGCCAACTTCCTACAAGTAGAGTCAACTGTGAAGCCAGTGGAGAAAGTAACAAGTCACAGTTACATGATGGCTCACTTAACTACAGCATCTAAGTGTGTTAAGTAAAACTGGAATTCATTAAGGCAGAAGCCATAACTCACTAAGTATAACATTGGTACTTGACTGAGATAGCTAAGTCAAACTGTACACCAACACCTCATAGAAAAATCATGGCAGTTTATTTGAGGAATTCCACAAAATTTGAAACAGTTTGTTACAGAGAAGTTAGCTAGTATTCCTATAAAGATATGAAAGATTGATAAATAGAATAGAATTCGATATTGGCCAAGTGAGATTGGATACACAAGGAATTTGTCTTGGTGCAAATGCTCTCAGTATACATAAAAGAAAAGATACATTCGTCAAGAATCATAAGGTACAACAATTAATGATAGTCATAGGGTACAATAAGCAATCAAATCATACTATGAAACAGTCAATATAAATCATAAGGATGCAAGCGACAAAGTTACAGTGAAAGAGTCACAAGTGGGAGGAGATGGCTGGTAAGGAGCAATGAAAAGATTAACAGTAATAGTAGTGCAGACTTTGTAAATAGTTGAACAGTGTGGAGGGAATTGTTTAGCAGAGTGATGGCTTTCGAGGAAAAACTGTCCTTGTGTCTAGTTGTTCTGGTGTGCAGTGCTCTATAGCGTCATTTTGAGGGTTGGAGTTGAAAAAGAGTGTTGGGCTTACCTGAAACGCATCTTCTAGTTGTACGGGAGGAGAATCCAAAGCATGGGTTGCCTCCTGCTTCCTTGTTTGAAGACGGAGGCAATCAAAGTTTAGTCCAGCCCCCTTTCCACTGCACATGCCCAGTTTTTGATGAAGGCTGATGATTGACTTGGAGAGTTCTTTGGTGCTTGTTCTTGACCGTTCTGAGCTTGGGACAAACTATCTAAGGGTGGGATTTGGATTCTCCTCCCATACAACTAGAAGGTGCGTTTCAGGTAAGCCCAACGCTCTTTCTCAGTTGTACGGGTTGGAGAATCCAAAGCATGGGACGTACCCAAGCTAATTGTCCTGAGGGTGGGCCAACTCCTTGTCCTGAGCCCCCATCTCCATGTGAACTCTTTGTAGCACTCTTCTTCCAAAGGATGCTTCCACTGATGCAAATGTATCCAGTTTATAATTTCTGACGAATGGAGATGGCGATGACCACGTTGCTGCCCTATAGATCTCTTAAACCAAGGCCGGTGTGTTCCATGTCGCTGATGTGGCTGCAGTCCTGATTGAATATGCTGTTATGTTACCCGGCAATTGCAACGATTGGCTTTCATAAGCTTTTGTGATACATGTCTTGATCCATCTGCCTATGGTAGATGGTGAAACCCTTTGTCCCAACGAACTCAGTCTAAATGAAACGAACAATGCTTCCATTTTTCTAATGAGCTTTGTTCTCTTAATATAAATGTGTATAGCTCTCCTAACATCCAGGGAGTGCCACTTCCTTTCTAGGCTATGGACCGGTTCTGGGCAGAAGTCTGGTAGTACTAACTCTTGTGCTCTATGGAATGTAGAATTGATCTTTGGGATAAAGGTCGGGTCTAATCTTAATACTACCCTGTTAGGGTGGACTATACAGAGGTCCTCCCTCACAGATAATGCTGCTAATTCTGATATTCTTCTGGCTGATATAATGGCTATTAGGAAGGCCACCTTAAGGGTGAGTGAAGGTAGTCCTACTGACCTCAGCGGTTCAAAGGGCTCAGTCATGAGCGCCCTTAGCACCCTTGTCAAGTCCCAAGTAGGGTACCTGTGTATCACTGGTGGCTTTAGATTGGTTGCTCCCCTGATGAACATGTGGATTAGGGGGTGTCGTGAGACGGACTCTGAGATCCTGCAACCCAACATTGAAGCTATCGCTGCTACCTGCCTCCTTAAGGTGTTAGGGGTTAAACCCTTCTCCAGGCCTTCCTGGAGAAAATCCAGAACTTGAAACTAACATTGTGGTTGGATCTATTTGTTTCTTGGAACACCAAGTTCCAAATGCTCCCCAAGTAGCATCATAAATTCTGTTGGTTCATGGTCTCCTGGATGCCTGGAGTGTCTGAATTTCCTTGTCTGAGCACTCTAAACGCTTTAGCATGGTCCTCTCAAGTGCCATGCGGTTAGTTGCAGCCATTGTGGCTCTGGGTGTCATATGGCTCCCTGACTCAGTTCTACCTTGTCTGGGGGAATTCTCCATGGTCTGGATACCAACAGATCTACCAGATCCATGTACCAAGACCTTCTGGGCCAGTGAGGTGCTACCATTAAGACCTCCGCCCCCTCTTCTATCATTTTCTTTATTACCCTTGGTATCAAGGGGAGTGGGAGGAATGAGTAGAGCAAACCCCTTGGCCATGCTTCTCAGAGCGCATTGGTTCCTTCTACTCCCTGTGTTGGGAATCTTGAGTAGAATCTCGGGAGTTGTGCATTTGCTGGTGTCGCAAACAGGTCCAGGACTGCTCTCCCAAATCTGTGTGACAGTTCCCTGAACAGGTCCAGGTGTAGGCACCACTCTGAGTGGTTGACCATTGTTCAGCTCAGCCACGCCTGATATGCGTTCCGCCCTGATCGATAGAAGGTGCGTCTCCACCCAGCGGCCCAATCGCTCTGCTTCTTGCATGAGCACTAGGGAGTGAGTACCCCCCTGCCTATTGATATGAGTCTTGGCAGTCACGTCTGTCAGGATCAACACATGCTATCCCACTATCACTGACCTGAAGGCCCTTAGAGCCAGATGAGATGCCCTGAGCTCTAACCAGTTGTTGTTGTTCTTGAGGTCTGACTGAGATCACTGACCCTGTGTTATCTGGCTCTGACAGTGGGCTCCCCAGCCTACTAAGCTTGCATCTGTTGTGATAGTCAGTCAGGTGGGTTCCTTGAACCCACAACCCCTCATCACTGCAGGTGATCTCCACCACTGGAATGACTGCTTCACTCTGGGGGGGACTCGTACCTTGGTTCCTGCCCTTGCCTGCTCTCTGGTAGGGTAATAGGAACCACTGCAATGTCCTTGCATGCAGCCTGGGCCAAGGTCCTATCGAGATGCACTATCATCTTCCCTAGTATTTGTGACAGCAAGTCCAGGGATACCCCCGGAGCTGTGCTCACTTGATTTATTGATGACCTTATGCTGTCCTGTCTTTCCTGTTACAGGTAAACCTCACAGGAGTTGGTGTCTATTACAGCTCCTAAGTGTTGTAATCGCCTGGTCGGTTATAAGTGGCTCTTTTCGAAATTCACCAAAAAGCCATGCTCTTATAATGTCTGTATCGTGGTTTCTAGATCGCTCTGTGCTCTTAGAGTCGACATTGACTGTATTATGATGTCATCTAAGTAGCATTGGACCCGTATGGGCTTTGTCCTGAGGAAGGCTGCTACTGTTGCCAGGACCTTGGCGAAAGTCCTCTGCGCTGAGGACAGGCCGAATGGTAGAGCCCTGTACTGGTACTGTCTCCCTGCATAACAAAACCGCAAGAACTTCCAATGCCTCCTGGTAATAGGAAGGGGAAGGTAAGCATCTGTGAGGTCTACTGATGTCAGGACATCCCCCTCCCGTATGCTCCCTAGTATAGCTTGCAGGGACTGCATCTTGAATCTCCTGTATACTATGTGCCTGTTTAGTAATTTGAGATCCAAAATTGGTCTCCACCCCCCCCGATGCCTTCTGCACAACAAACAGGTTTGAGTAGAACCCTTGTCCCTGTTCATTCTCTGGTATCACTTGTACTACCCGAATGTCCAGCAGATGTTGAACTGCTGTTTCCATAATTACCCTTTTGGTTCTGTCCCTTGGCGTCAGGCATCTTATGAATGAGCTTGGGGGGTATGGAGATGAATTCCAGAACTAGGCCTTTCCTTAATGTGTCTAGGACCCACTTGTCCATTGTAGTCGACACCCATCAGTCGGTCAATAGGCCCAGCCTCCCGCCAATGGATGCATTGTTCCGGCTGTTACTTTGTATGCCGGAAGGCCCTGCTGGTCGAACTCCGGAAGGGGCGCCTTCCCTTGGACCGTTGTCCACCCAATCTCTAAATCCTGACCTATCTGGATGTCTCGTAGGGGTCTGTGCATACTGTCTCTGTGTGTATGGAGAGTGGCTGAAGCCACCCCCGAGATAGGAAAGGGCTATTGCTGTGTATATGGAAAAGGTCGCCTATCTGCCTGACCAAGTTTCCTCTTGTCCTTGGTTTCAATCAGTAATGGCTCAATGGCCTCCCCGAAAAGTTTGTCCCCTTTAACTGGAGCTGATGCCAGTTTTCATTTATGTTTCAGATCTGCCTGCCAGTGGCGGAGCCAAACAAGTCGCCTTGTAGCCACTGAAGCTGCGATGACCTTAGTTGCGTACTTGACCCCATTAAGTGTGGCATCTGCTATGAACTCTGTTGCAGCAGTTATTTTGTTCAAATCCTGTTGCAATCTAAGATTGCCAGGTGGCATTCTTTCCTGCATCTGTTCAATCCATATCAGAACTGCTCTGCTGAAAAATGATGCCATGGACGTTGCCTTTACCGCCCATGCCACGGCCTGGTGAACTTTTTGTAGGGTCTGTTCTGTTTTCTTATCCTCTCCTTTTAGACATCCTCAGCTTCGTTAGCCAACACTGTAGCAGATGTGGAGGCTGCCACAGGGCTGTCTATCGTGGTAACTGGGAATAGGTCCACTAGTTCCACATTATAAAATTTCCTCTCATTCCCTGGTGTTGGGAAAATAACTGGTCTGTCCAACTGACCTTCCACCACTTCCCTGAACAATTAAGGTGAAGGTATGGATTCACTTTCAACCTTGGTTCTAGTAAAAAATCTATCTTTGGGATCAGATGGTTCTAACTCAGACCTTTCTGTCCCTCTGATCCTCCCCAGGCCTGTTGCTATCTTAGCCTTTCCCAGCAGCATCTTAAACAGCTGGTGATGAAATAGATCTGTGAATATTGGAGTTTCTGGTTCATTAGTTTCCTCATCTGAGAAAGCTGACTCCCTATATTCTTCCTCTCTTGAAACAGAGGCTTCACTGTGAGTATCTGATCTACTGGAACTGTCTCCCTAGAAGCCCAGTTCTTCCCTTACTCCTCTTGCTCGAGTAGAATGATGATGAGCATCCAGTCTCCTCTCATTATGTATCAGGCTGGGTCTGTTACCCTGACTGTCCCTGAATTCTGCCATCATTTCTTTCATCATAGCACCCATTTCCTCTTTAAAGGACTGTTCCCTGACTTCCGATGCTGTGAAGGAAGAGCTAGACTCTGTTGAAAATCTCTTTCTCTTGGAGGAGGGCTCTTCATTGCATGCCTGAGAGCACTGTCTTTCTGATTCACTCAATCCTTCGTTCACACAAACAGCAGGCTGAAAAGGCTGATCTTCAGCGCCTTCTAGTGTTGCGCTCCTTTCCTGATACTTTGCTTTCATTGGTTTGCCTGTTGGAGCATGGGAATTTCCATTCTTCTCCGCCTCCTTTTCCGCCCTTGGGAACCATTTCTCAATGGCCCTTTGCCTCCTTAATGCCTCCCTCTCATCTGCCTTGGACACCCTGCTGAGAGGCCTTTCTGAAGGTCTCCCAGCCCCTCTGGGTTCCTTTGTGCTTTGCTCTCTGCTCAAACTGGGGGCAGGGGATTCCTGTTCTTCCAGGCTTGCCTCTGTTCCAGAAATTTCGCCATAGTCTTTCCCTTTGGCTTTTGCCGATAAGAGTATACTCAGACCGGCCTGAGCATGGACTCTAGTCTCCCTTTCTCCTGGGTAGGCTTGTGTGGCTGTGATGGAGGCTTGCTCAGCCTAAGACTGAGTTTACCCCCAATTAAAGAGAGCACTGGAAGCTTGTGCAGCTTCTGGTTTGTTTAACGAAGGCTTTGGGAAAGCTGAGTTAATTTGCCCTCCTTTTTGCTAGCCTATTGAGAGCCTGCCCGCTCTTACTGAGGCTGCTGCCGCTTATTCTCTTAACACCAAACAGCTATGTGGGCTTTCCCGTCTTGGGATGAGGTCCCAGCTCTTTCGCTTGCTCACGGTTTGCTGACTTTCATTCTTTCTCTTTTCTTTCTTTTTTTCTCTCAAAGAATCCAAAGCGTTGATTCTATATTTTCTATCTTTCCTTCTGAGCACTCTCTCCTCGTGTCCTCTTTGCATGAAGACGGAGTCAAAAACTGAACATGCGCAGTGACAAGGGGGCTGGACTAAACTTTGATTGACTCCGTCTTTAAGCAAGGAAGCAGGAGACAGCCCACGCTTTGGATTCTCCGACCCATACAACTGAGAACAGTTTATGTCCTGGATGTGAGGAATCTGTAAATATTTGGGTTGCAGAACCAAACCAGACAGTTATAGAGGTGCAGATGATAGACTCAATAATTCCTCTGTAGAACTATATCAGCAGCTCCTTGGGCATTTTGAGCTTTCTGAGCTGGTGCAGAAAGAACATTCTTTGTTGTGCTTTTTTGATGATGTTTTTGATGTTAGGTGTCCATTTTAAGTCATGTGATATAATAGAACCTAGAAATTTGAAGGTCTCTACTGTTGATACTGTGTTGTCTAGTATTGTAAGAGGTGGTAGTATGGGAGGGTTTCTTCTAAAGTCTACCACCATTTCTACGGTTTTGAGTGTGTTCAGTTCCAGATTGTTCCGGTTACACCATGAGAAAAGTTGTATAACCTCCTGTCTGTATGCGGATTTGTCGTTGTCTCGAATGAAACCAATCACTGTTGCGTCATTTACAAACTTTAGTATTTTAACAAATGGATCATTTGAGATGCAGTCATTAGTATATAGCGAGAAGTGGAGAAAGCGCATAGCCTTGGGGAGGGGGCTGTGCTAATTGTACAGGTATCAGCTGTGATTCTGCCTAGCTTCACCTGCTGCTCTCTGTCTGTTAGGAAGCTTATGATCCATTACAAATGTGTTCAGGTACTGCTGGTTGGTTAAATTTAGTTAGAAGAATGTCTGGAATGATGGTATTGAATGCTGAACTGAAGTCTACAAAGAGGACCCTTGCGTAGGTATTTGGAGATTCAAGGTGTTGTAGGATGTAATGCAGAGGCATATTAACAATTACAGGAAATATTTTGTTGCATTTATTGCTGCTAAAGATGGTACAATCATTGACTGAACCAACAGGGAAGTTTATTTTTTTAACACTAGCATCCTACCTTTGGATTACTCTGTTCAGTCAAATGAAACAACCATTTATTTGTTTGTTTCTAAGATTTGGGTCATATATCAGCAGGATCCAATTCTCTTTAGATATCAACAAATCCCGAGGAAGCTCTGATAACATTAAGTGCCAAAAATTAAGCAAAATTTCAGAAAATCCAAGAGATACTTTTCCCCTGAATCCTACATATTGATAAACAAACATTTTGTTCTTTTGATATATTTTTTAAATATGTGCTTTTGTGGTTGGTTTTATGCTTTGAGTCACAGTTACAGGGCAAGTCCCTGCAACTACCCTGGCAACAATATGAAGCTGATTTACCTTTGTTTTCTTTCAGGATTTTTTAAACTTCCCAATCTACCCCAAAGATTTAGGATTTCCCATCAAATACTAAACTAGTCCAACCCTTCTTTATATTTTTGAAATTCTGCTTAAGGAAAAATAAGAAAAGAAAGTCCTACAGGAAATATCTTCTGCTTGTCTATTTTTTTATTGATTTTGTAAATGAAAGATGCTTATTCTGATAAAGAAAATTGATGTTAAATCAGCAAAATAATACAAAAAAAAAAAGCTAGCCAAAGTTGGCGTGTCCTGGTAGTATTGGAATCTTATATAAAATATTGGCAGCCATTGCAATCAATGCACGAACAGCACTGCATTCAGATTACACCATATATTAAACCAGATGACGCTTGCAAGATTTGGATCATACTACACCCAGATCCCAGATAACTGAAAAAGAATATGCGCACCACAGAAACAGCACTGAGTAGAATAAGCTCTAAAAACACTGTGTGTGTCAAACTCAGCAAATGCCTTGCTTTTTTCCAAGGTTTGAAAGACATGACCAGTGGGTCACTTTCCCTCTGTGGTTTCCTGCCAGACAAGCTGTATAAATCTTATAATTCCTTCTCTTAATCCAACCCCCTAGAGGCTTTTTATTACTGGAAGAGTTAAAGCCATTTTGCGTGTAGTTTGAACTATGTAGCAAGATCCACTGTTTTGGGGAATGCAGTGGAATGCTGACATTTGATTTCTCCTTGAAGATAGCATCTGTTCATGTAAAATCACAATCTTATTACAAAATGCTGACTTGCAAGAGAGAATCTGCTTTCACTTTTGGAGATTTCAATCACTTCTGAAAACTAGTTCTGCAGGTTTACAACAACAGAGAATATCTGAATATGAATGCTTCAGGTACATACATACATACATACATACATACATATGCAAAACCATTATTTAAGAAATTGCACGTAGTATTTCATGAAATGCTTTCAACTTCAAACAGCACCTTGTAATGACCTCCCAATAGAAGTTTATATAATAGGAAAAGTTTCAGCAATGTGTATTTTGCATTCATGAGCTAATCCAATATTCTACTTCAAATACTTTATTGGTATTTTAAATAAGAACTAATAAGCTTCCCAAGTGAGAGGGAAAAAAGACTTTGATTTTTAAAACTTTTTTTCCAATTTATTTTCCTCAAAATACTTCCAAAAAAAGTTGAATGCACAAATATTACAATATTAACTAAGGCTTCCATGATTTCTGAGCTGGAAGATCAGATATTTTTTCCCTTCAACTACTTGTCATCCAAATTTCCCAATCTTCTTGAGACAATGAATATTATTATTATTACTTTTATTGTCAGAGTACAACATGTGTACAATGAGATTGGCTGAACCTCCCTTCGTGCATCCCCCCCCCCAAAACACAACTCACAGTGAGGACAGAAGTCTCTAACATTTGGAACATTTATGGTTATTCTTTCACAAATGATTTAATACAACAGGCACAGTCAATCACATAGCACCCATTTACCAGAAGGAAAACAGAGGATTAGGGTTAGGGTTATCCACGAGTAATTTTAGGTCCTGCTCTAACTCCTCAGCTAAACTTTGAATTTTGTTATTGTGAGTCTGGCATATTTCCAAACAAAACACAGTCCCATAGTCTTATGACAACTAATAAAATTGTTAGAAATATATATTTGCATTACTACCATAATTATTACTATCTAAAAATAATAAAAAATAAAACCAGATAGGACAATAAGTTGGTGTGGCACCGAAAAATTTTTCTTAAGTATACATTGGCACTCTGGTTATAATCCAACAGTAACAAAATTTACCACTGACTAATTAATACATTTCAAGCTGCAATCTCCAATTGGAGGCATACTTTGAATTACACACCTTATTTAATTTGTAGATTTTCTTGTTCTTCCCCATCTCTTACATTTTTAAATATCTTGCCCACTGAGGAAAACAGTCATGCCATTCTGATTAGTTCTCAGAAAGATACTGCCCTATTTGTGTGTTGGGTTTTTTCTTATAGACCAACATGATTGTTGTTGCTTTTAATGAGCAAAAAAGTATACTGTACAGTCCAGAAGTTAATAGGAACTACACAAAGATGCACAAATGTAAATTATTGCTTTTAATCTATTGCATAGGAAGAATCAGATGCAATAGCTGATTTTTGTCAGCTTCAGAGAATACCTGTCTTCAGTTTAAAGGCAGATTTTTTTTGTACAACTTTACCATATAAGTCAAAGGTGCTGTAGTATTGTAAGAAACAAATGAAAATAATTTCGATCCAGGTAAAAAAACTACATCTTTATTTTCATTTTTCTTATAGAAAAAAAGTTCACTTCAGTTGTTTAATAAACTATTATTCCAGTTCTTTAAAGGCTATATTTTTTCTATAATTTTAAACATCAAAGTGGAATGTTATCTATTAGTTTAATATACACTGCTCAAAAAAATAAAGGGAACATAAAAATAAGACATCCTAGATCTGAATGAATGAAATATTTTTATTAAATACTTTGTTCATTACATAGTTGAATGTGCTGAAAACAAACTCACACAAAAATTATCAATGGAAATCAAATTTAGCAACCCATGGAGGTCTGGATTTGGAGTTACACTCATGACCTCCCTACAACGCCTGGGCATACTCCTGATGAGGTGGCGGATGGTCTCCTGGGGGATCTCCTCCCACACCTGGACTAAAGCATCCTCCAACTCCTGGACAGTCTGTGGTGCAACATGGTGTTGCTGGATGGAGCGAGACATGATGTCCCAGATGTGCTCAATTGGATTCAGGTCTGGGGAACAGGCAGGCCAGTCCATAGCATCAATGCCTTTGTCTTGCAGGAACTGCTGACACACTCCAGCCACATGAGGTCTAGCATTGTCTTGCATTAGGACGAACCCAGGGCCAACCAGCATATCGTCTCACAAGGGGTCTGAGAATCTCATCTCGGTACCTAATGGCAGTCAGGCTACCTCTGGCGAGCACATGGAGGGCTGTGTGGCCCCCTAAGGAAATGCCACCCCACACCATTACTGACCCACTGCCAAACCGGTCATGCTGGAGGATGTTGCAGGCAGCAGAACATTCTCCACGGTGTCTCCAGACCCTGTCACTTCTGTCACATGTGCTCAGTGTGAACCTGCTTTCATCTGTGAAGAGCACAGGGCGCCAGTGGCGAATTTGCCAATCTTGGTGTTCTGTGGCAAATGTCAAACGTCCTGCACGGTGTTGGGCTGTAAGCACAACCCTCACCTGTGGACGTCGGGCCCTCATACCACCCTCATGGAGTCTGTTTCTGACCGTTTGAGCAGCCATATGCACATTTGTGGCCCGCTGGAGGTCATTTTGCAGGGCTCTGGCAGTGCTCCTCCTGTCCCTCCTTGCACAAAGGCGGAGGTAGCGGTCCTGATGCTGGGTTGTTGCCCTCCTATGGCCTCCTCCACATCTCCTGATGTACTGGCCTGTCTCCTGGTAGCGCCTCCATGCTCTGGACACTACGCTGACGGACACAGCAAACCTTCTTGCCACAGTTCGCATTGATGTGCCATCCTGGATGAGCTGCACTACCTGAGCCACTTGTGTGGGTTGTAGACTCCATCTCATGCTACCACTAGAGTGACAGCACCACCAACATTCAAAAGTGACCAAACCATCAGCCAAAAAGCATAGGAACTGAGAAGTGGTCACCACCCGCAGAACCATTCCTTTATTGGGGATGTCTTGCTAACTGCCTATGCTTTTCACCTGTTGTCTATTCCATTTGCACAACAGCATGTGAAATTGATTGTTAATCAGTGTTGCTACCTAAGTGGACAGTTTGATTTCACAGAAGTGTGATTGACTTGAAGTTACATTGTTGTTTAAGTGTTCACTTTATTTTTTTGAGCAGTGTATATTCACTGCAACAAGTATGAGCTAGAAGTTAGGTAACATTTTCTACACTAGCACTCAAATGTCACTACAGTCATAAAAGTAAAGTGATTACTGAGACATGGACAATACAGAATTGCTATCACTTATACCAACCTCAAATACTGTTTATTAAATATCCAAAATAGCACATATCAAGATGGACTCAACTAATTTGAAGAAGCCCCAAGCTTTGCAGAGGTGGGAGAAAGTATTTAATGGGGTACCTAAAACTACAAAATCTACAGTATTTAATTGTGAAGGATTGGGGAGCTACAAAAGAGCCATGAAAGAATTTGAAAGAATATAATAAACTTTGTAAAATAAAAAGGCTGACAGTTTATAAAGATTACTAGGTGTAAATAGAAATACACGTTATTTCCATAAGCAAGGGAGATAAAGCAGGAATGGTTAACTTGATTACTTTATTTAAAGAGGAAAATGTGTTCTTATTTGGATATCACTTCTGGAATTTGTACTTGTGAAGGAAAAAAAATGAAACGCTTATTTTGGTTTTGTTGATTAGAGAGATTTGGTGTTATAGAAATGGCTGGTTATACATTAATGTGTAAAAGCAAAAAGTGGAGGCTGGAGTGTGTTTATCTTGTATTGAACTAGGAAGATTTGAAAAGAGCTTTGGTCTTACCTAAAACGCATCTTCTAGTTGTACGGGAGGAGAATCCAAAGCATGGGTTGCCTCCTGCTTCCTTGCTTGAAGACGGAGGCAATCAAAGTTTAGTCCAGCCCCCTTTCCACTGCACATGCCCAGTTTTTGATGAAGGCTGATGATTGACTTGGAGAGTTCTTTGGTGCTTGTTCTTGACCGTTCTGAGCTTGGGACAAACTATCTAAGGGTGGGATTTGGATTCTCCTCCCATACAACTAGAAGGTGCGTTTCAGGAAAGACCAATGCTCTTTCTCAGTTGTACGGGTTGGAGAATCCAAAGCGTGGGACGTACCCAAGGTAATAGTCCTGAGGGTGGGCCAACTCCTGGTCCCGAGCCCCCATCTCCATGTGAACTCTCTGCAAAACCCTTCTTCCAAAAGATGCTTCTGCTGATGCGAATATAGCCAGCTCATAGTTTCTGATGGAGATGGTGATGCCCACGTCGCTGCCCTACAGATCTCCTCAATCAAGGCTTGTGTGTTCCATGCCACTGATGTGGCCACACTCCTGGTTGGGTGTGATGTTATTTTACCTGGCAGCTGTAATGATTGGCTTTTGTAAGCCCTTGTAATACATGTCCTGATTCATCTGCCTATGGTTGATGGTGAAACCTTTTGTCCTAATGAACTCAGTCTGAACGAAATGAACAATGCTTCCGTCTTTCTAATGGGCCTTGTTCTCTTAATATAAACGCGTATTGCCCTCCTCACGTCTAAGGCGTGCCACTTCTTTTCTAGGCTATGGACCGGTTCCAGACAGAAGTCTGGTAGTACTAACTCATGTGCTCTATGGAACGCAGAATTGACCTTTGGGATAAAGGTCAGATCCAATCTTAATACTACCCTGTTAGGGTGGACTATACAGAGGTCCTCCCTCACAGATAATGCTGCTAATTCCGATATTCTTCTGGCTGATGTTATGGCTACTAGGAAAGCCACCTTAAGGGTGAGTGAGGGCAATCCCACTGACCTCAGTGGTTCAAAGGGCTTTGTCATGAGCGCTCCTCCATGGTCTGGATACCAACAGATCTAGTAGATCTGCGTACCAAGACCTCCTGTGCCAGTGAGGTGCTCCAAGTAAAATCTCTGCCCCTTCCTCTATCACTCTCTTGATTACCTTTGGTACTAACGGAAGTGGGGGAAATGCATAAAGCAGCCCCCTTGGCCATGCTCCTCAGAGTGCATTGGTCCCTTCTTCCCCCGGTGTTGGAAATCTCGAGTAGAATCTCAGGAGTTGTCCATTTGCTATAGACGCAAACAGATCCAGGACTGGTTTCCCTAATCTGTGTGACAGTTCCCTGAACAAGTCCAGGTGTAGATGCCACTCTGAGTGGTCGACCGTTGTTCTGCTGAGCCAATCTGCCTGAGTGTTCTCCACTCCCGATATATGTTCCGCACTGATTGATAGATGTGTCTCCACCCAGCAGCCCAATTGTTCTGCTTCTTGTATGAGTGCTAGGGAATGAGTGCCTCCCTACCTGTTGATATGCGTCTTTGCGGTCACATTGTCCATTAGGATTAACACATGTTGTCCCACTATTCCTGACTTGAAAGACCTTAGGGTCAGGTGAGTTGCCCTGAGCTCTAACCAGTTGATGTTGTTCTTGAGGTCTATCTGAGACCACTCTCCCTGTGTAATTTGGTTCTGACAGTGGGCCCCCCAGCCTACTAAACTTGCATCTGTTGTGATGGTCAGTCGGGTGGGTTCCTTGAACCCACATCCCCTGATCATGGCCTGTAACCTCACACCACTGGAGTGACTGCTTCACTCTGGGAGGGATCCGCACCATGGTCTCTGCATTGCCCTTGCCTGCTCTCTGGTAGGGTAATAGGAACCACTGCAATGTCCTTGCGTGCAGCCTGGGCCAAGGTACTATTGAGATGCACAATAACATCTTCCCTATGTGGCAGTAGGTCCAGGGTCACCCATGGGGCTGTGACCACCTGACTTATCAAGGATCTTTTGCTGTTCTGTCGTTCCTGTGACAGGTAAACCTCACAGGAGCTGGTGTCTATTACTGCTCCTAAGTGTTGTAGTCACCTTGTCGGTTCTGGGTGGCTCTTTTCAAAGTTCACCGAAAATCTATGTTCTTGTAATGTCTGTATTGTGGTTTCTAAGTCTCTCTTTGCTCTTAGAGTCGATGTTGACTGTATTAATATGTCGTGTATGGGTTTTGTCCTGATATAAGCTGCTACCACTGCCAGTACCTTGGTGAATGTCCTTGGTGCTGAGGACAGGCTGAATGGTAGAGCTCTGTATTGGTAGTGACTTCCTGTGTAACAAAACTGCAGAAACTTTCGGTGCCTCTTGGTAATTGGTATGTGTAAGTAAGGTCTACTGATAGGACATCCCCCTCTCGGATGCTCCCTAGTATAGACTGTAGG
This sequence comes from Notechis scutatus, assembly GCF_049901735.1. Taxonomy (NCBI): domain Eukaryota; kingdom Metazoa; phylum Chordata; class Lepidosauria; order Squamata; family Elapidae; genus Notechis; species Notechis scutatus. Next base: position 299,462,550 of record NC_142009.1, read on the forward strand.
TATTGCATCTTGAATCTTTTGCACACTATGTGTCTGTTTAGTAATTTGAGATCTAGAATTGATCTCCACCTCCCACCCACCCCGACGCTTTCTGTACAACAAACAGGTTTGAGTAGAACCCTTGTCCCTGTTCGCTCTTTGGTACCACTTGAATAGCGACAACTTCACCCAGACTTGATACATTTTATTTCCACAGATCTGCCTGGCCAAGAAACTTCAAGCAATAATTTAATGTTTGGTTAATGCATCAACAAATATCCCTTAACTGAACTGATTTTAATCACATTGTTTTCTTTAAGAATGTAAATATGTTGGTACGTAAGCTTATTTGTACCACAGAAAAACTTTAAAGCTGTATTTGCTTTGACATAAAATGCATTATGTCAATTGTCTCAATGATAGTAATTCTGAAACAAATTAAAAAGCTGTTTTGAAACCTACTGTCAAACCTAGTCAAATAAACATAGAAAACCTCTGTATGGAGAGAGTCACATTGTTCGAATTATCTTCTTTTCCCATACAAAAAGTGGAATGCAACAACATTCAGAACAAGTAGGATGAGGGGGGGAATACACTGCTTCTAAACCATTACTGTTACACTATTGCCATGATGGCGAATCTATGGCACAGGTGGCATGCACAGCCATTTGTGTGGGCATGCGAGTCCCAGCAAAACTTACCTGCACTACTCATGCGCATGCCTCCCAGCTGATTTTCTGCCCATTTGAGGCAGTTTTTGGCTCACAGAGGCTCGAGGGAAGCCTCTGCAGCCTCAGGAGACCATTTTGGGCCCGTTTTTTGGCTTCCAAAGGCTGCAGAGGCTTCCCTCGAGCCCCTGGGAGGGCAAAAAACAGCTTACCCCGAGCTCCAGAGGCCCTCCAGAGGCCCTCCAGAGGCTGAAAGCAGGCATTTCCGGTATTTCCAAAGGCCCATTTTTCGGCCTCCCGAGGCTGCAGAGGCTTCCCTCGAGCCTCCGGGAGGGCGAAAAAGGCTTCAAACAGGCTGAAAATCAACTGGGTGGCACACGCATGCGCAGTGCAGGTAAGGGGAATGTTACGCATGCATGTGCAGGGGGATGGGGCGCATTGCACTGTGGGTGCTGGCACACCACAACAAAAAGGTTCGCCATCATTGCACTATTGCATCCAAGAACTGAGATTACACCAAATATGATATCTACAATACACTGGCAAAGACAAAACGGCCCTTCATTGTAGACTATCTGAAGCTTTCTTGCATGTCCAATTGTATTCTTCCCTTAATGGGGGAAAAAATCAAAATAAATATTTGAATGGCACATATAACAAGAGCTTTGCAGAAGAGGGTTATTGTTGCTGAAGCATATAATGTGACCCAGTATGCTTGCAAAATATTTAACTAGCTCAGCCTTCCTCCAATCTGGTTCCCTCCAAATGCTGCAGTAGCAGCTCATAATTACCAAAATTCCAAGCAAGCCAGTGAATCTCTGGATTTAGTTGAATTATTGAGTTGTATTCCAGCACATTTGGAGAACGAATCTGCTTCCTAATTCATACATGAATAATACAGAATGAACCATAAACCAAATGTTTTTTTTCCTTATGGAATTCATTGATCAGGAAGACACTGTAGATTATAATTTTAATATGTTTAAGTTATTATCACTTGAATACAAAACTTTCAATTGCTGTTCTTTATTCTTTCATTTTTTACTACAACAAAACATTTTGTAACTTCAAATGACCATACATAAGGAGTTCTTAATAATTAAATTAAAAATAAGGAAAAGAAGATGAAATGTCTCCCCCACCTTTTTTTTTAATCAGGATGATAAAATGTTCAAACCCACTGTAGTTTCTATGTAAGGTTATCTGTTACCAAGGCAACAGTGCATGTCTTAGTACTAATGGCCTGTCCTTTTGCCAGGCAACAAACAGCCTTGTGATGTAACTGCACCTGTCTCAGCTATGCGTTGCTATGGAGGCCTTCTAGTTACTATGGTTACCATCACGCTAATCGCCTAGCAAGGGCAGACATACAGCCGTTGCCTGCAAAAGCCCAGCTGTTCTTCCCAATCTCTGCCTGAAGATTGATTGTTTGGGCCATGTGATGGAACGCACGGCTCAGCAGAGATGCTCAGGCACTTTATTAGAGTTACCAGAATGAAATTACATTGCAAGTTGCCACTTCTTAAAGGAATATTATAACTGAAGGGTGTAACTGAACTCCCAAATCTCAATCTTAGTAAACATTCAAAAATTGCTATCAGACAATCATTTGTGTAACTGATGTCCGTGCATAAGAAAAAAATGAAGCCATGGCTCTATTTTATACAGTTTTCACAAAACATTTATTATTTATAACTATCTAACATCATGCTAAGTGCTACAGCATTTATGGATTCCAAACTTCCTATAACAAATCACATATTTTCAAGCAGGTTTGAAATGTGGCAGGTTTTACATCTGCCGTACCTTTTTTCCACTGCAGTAGGACAAAACGACAAACTGATCCATAAAGGTTTTTTATTTCCTGCTATTTTAAAGTTACCAGACCTGACTGACCCTTTTACCAAACAGAAATGCACTATGGCAACTAACATAATTGCTCACATTTGCTTTGCAGAGCAGGTAACCACAACAGCAGCAGTTTAAAAAACAAAACAAAACGCATACTTTCATCACCTGGAAGCCAAAGTTTATAATGAGGCAATCTTCCAAACATAGCATTAGAGAGAAAGATTCGGCAGCAATCTATCCACTCATGAAAGCATTACATGAAAAGCTGGAATCTTTTCTTATATTTCACAGCTTCTAACACAAGTACAGAGATTTTTGATAATAATTACAGAAGCAGTGCAACATAGAGTAATTAATTGAAGCGGACATGTGATTTTCATCAAAACTGGTAAGAAATTCTATAGTACAAAGTAGGGCTGTAAGAATACCTATGGATTGGCAACAGGTGGGGACCTACTTTTTTATAATTAATGTAACCATACAAGACTGGGATTGGCAGGCTCTAGTTTTTCTTGATTATCATATAGTTTTGAGAGGACTACTCAATGTATTCAGGTAGTTGGATACACTCAAAGAAAAATGCTGAATAAGCCTTACTCTGAACATCAATTGGTGGGAATAACCTTGATATGACTACAAGCCCCAGCATTTTATTTTTTTTAATTATGTCTAAGAAGTTGTCATAAGCAGGGCAGTATGTCTATGGAGATTCTTAGTAATCCAGGTCATGGTTGTCCCAAAGATGTTTGTTTTTTTAATGGCAACTAGATTTTTTTTTTTCTTGAAGATGTTCTGCATTCTTATCCAAGAAGCTTCTTGGATGAGGATGAGAATGCAAAACGTCTTCAAGGAAAAACAAAGTCCAGTTGTTTTTTTGAAAAGGCACCTTTGGGACAAGCAGGGCAGTACTTTCCTAGTTTTTTTCCCTACTTTTTGAACGGAGGTATCTTAGAATTGTGAGGCCAATAGCTATTTTATTCTTTTAAATACATTCTAAGGCTTATATGGTATGGTAACCGCTAAATATTTTAAAAAATTGGTCTGATTCTTGATTTTGCAGTAGTGAACACTAAAGAAGGAAATAAATTATCAGTCTGAGCATTACATGCCATTTATTGGATGCAGGTTGCTCATTTCTACTTTGGCCACTTATCATACATTAGTTAAATTTTACTTATTTAAAAATTGCATGTATACATTCCTTCTAGATTTAACATATTTGAAAAGATGAATTCACTTGCAAACCTGAAGTCAGTACATAGCTGATTTACAGACTTTGCCATGTTCATATAAAGATATGTTCAAGTTTTCTTACCTTTGATATGCCTGAGGAGATGCTGGAGGTGTGCTGAACACATGGGAATATGGGTGATAGGGTGTCTTTTTCAAAGCCTGGATAAGATTTTGTCTATATTCTGGGTCTATACACCACAAAGACCCCTTCCCAATACTCTGCAGAGGATGATACAAAAAAAAAATCATAATTTTAAAATAATATATTTTTCACATTTCTCAGAACACCGAGAATATTTCTTCCTGCTCATAAAAGAAAGCAGATCTCATTCTTTGACATAAATTTCAGAGAAAATCCTGCTGCACTTCATTGCTAATGTTTAGGAGATACAAATGCTATTTGATATTAAAAATGGTAATAGCTCTTCTTGTTTAGATTTTTATCCTGCCTTTTAAAAAAGATAAACAACTTAAAGTGGCGAGCATACCAATACTCCTTCCTCCTCCTATTTTCCCCACAACAACAATCACCCGTTGGGTTGAGAAATGGTGGCTGACACAGTCACCCAGGCATTTTCCATGACTACAGTGGGACTGCAACTCACAATCTTCTAGTTTCTAGGCTAGCACCTTAATCGCTACACCAAACTACTTCCCTAATTTGGGGGGAAATTCTCTTTCTCCACAAGTTGTTTAGCTGGGGGGGAGGTAGGAATCACAGTCCAGATGGATAATGAATAAACTTCTCAGACTGAACTTCTGTTGTGGATATTCTAAAAGAAAATTGGAGACAGTGGTTTTGAACACTAACCATCAATGAAATAAAATAGTTTTGATTGTACAGCCAGAAGACATTAATCCCATTCTTTACCATAAACCTTATCAACTTTCTGCACTGTCTGATTAGTACCATAGCTCCAAAAGTAATAATCCAAATAAACTTGGGTAGATAAACGTGTTTAAGACTGTTATCAGTCTGGGTGGCCTACAATATTAATGTTCTTGCAAAGACTAATTATTTTCCAGTTCAGAGAATCTTAGCCGGGTTGTATTGGTATATTGAGGGGTCAAGACATCTATATTTCAGGACCAGATCTCTGTAGGACTAACCTGGGACCCAACCCAAGGAATGGGTAGCAAACACCAAACACCCTAATTCTGCTTTAGCAAAACATGAATAGAGTCAGAAAATACTTGACTAGTTGATAAAATTGACAAAAGTAATTACAGCAGACCTGAGAAAAAAGCACCTTGCTTAATATTTTTTTCTTCTTATAAACTGTTCTGTGAGGGTTAGTATTTTATTGCTCCATTAGCAAGGTGATGCAGTCTTTTCAACGCGATATATATATATGTATATGTATATGTATATGTATATGTATATGTGGATCTTTGGTTATTCGGGTTTTCTCCTGCATAAAATTTGAAGTATCTTGATGACGTTTCGATGAAGTCTCATTCATCATCTTCAGGCATGTTTCTTCGGCTTTGTGCTTCTCGGAGTAATGTGAGCTTGCAGCTGCTTCTTCCTTTTAACTGCTAGTGGGGGTGTGACTTGATTGGGTGGGGGCTTGGCTGTGTTCTGATTAGGTGGGGGCGTGTTCTCATTGGTTGGGGGGTTGGCTGTGTTCTGATTGGTTGGGGGGTTGGCTGTGTTCTGATTGGCTGGGGGTGTGTTCTGTTCAGGTGGGGGCTTGGTTGTGCTCAGGTTAGTCTTAGTTGCCAGGGGATTTGAGCTGGTAAGCTGTGATCCTGTTGTTTGCCTTCGCGTTCATGGTCATGGCACATCTTCATGGTGGGCGTCAGTTCGCTTCATGTATGGGTCGGAGGGGTTTGAAGCGGGTAGTGATGCAGCTGCGGTATGGCTTCTGGTCCGTGGTCGTGTCTCATCATCTGTGTGGGTGTGAGTCTGCTTTCTAGGTGGAAGTTTGGTGGTAGCATCTTGTGTGGCCCTTGTGGGTATGGGTCTGGTGTCATTCTTCATGTTAAGTACTCATTTGTTAATGAGGGTGGGTTTCCAAATGGCTGGTAGGTGGGAGGTATCATCTCATTTACTCATGCTGTGTGGGCATTTTTCTATCTCTATGGCTTCTCTGATTTTTCTGTTGTTGAAGTGTTCAGTTTTGGCAATAGTTCTGGTATTTTTAAAGTCAATCTCATGTCCTGTGGCTTTGAGGTGTTGGACCAGGGAAGTGGTCGGTTCTTCTTTTTTGATTGAGTTCTTGTGTTCTTCAATGCGTGCACTTATTCTTCTGTTGGTTTGTCCAATGTATGTGGTGGGGCAGGCGGTGCATGGGATTTCGTATACTCCTTGGTTTTCTAACTTGATTCTGTCTTTAGGGTTTCTTAGGATGGTGGATATTTTTCTATTTGTGCAGAATGCTGTCTTAATGTTGTGTTTTTGAAGGATCTTGCTGATTTTGTCTGTAGTGCCTTTTATATATGGGAGGAGGGCTTTGCCGTTCTCTTGTTCTCTGTCTTGGATTTTGGTTGGGGTTTCTTTTTGGATTAGGTGGGTAATCTTCTTTCTTTGGAATCCATTGGCTGTTAGTATGTTAGTGAGAGTGTGTAGTTCGGTTTTTAGGTGTTGTTCGTCGGCTATGCATTTTGTTTTGGAGATGAGTGTCTCGGCTACGGAATTGATCTGTGCTGGGTGATGGTGTGAGAGTGCGTGTAGATAGCGGTTTGTATGTGTTTTCGTCTGCTAGATGGTATGTCCTAGGGAGCCATTGGATTTTTTGTATACTAAGACATCTAGGAAGGGAAGTTGATTGTTAGCTTCTGTTTCCATGGTGAATTGTATTTTGGGGTGTAGGCTGTTGAGGTGTGTAAGGAAGTTGTTCAGTTTTTCTTTCCCATGTGGCCAGATTATGAAGGTGTCATCTACGTATCTGAGCCAGAGTTTGGGTTTGTGATCATATTTTTCTAGAGCTTGTGTTTCAAAGTGTTCCATGTAGAGGTTTGCGATGGCAGGTGAGAGGGGTGATCCCATGGGTGCTCCTTGTATTTGTTTGTATTTTTGTCCGTTGTAGGTGAAGTATGTATTGGATAGGCAGTGGTTGGTCAGATCTAGGATGTTCTTGGGGGGTTGTATTTGTTTTGGATGGCTGTCAAGGCTTCTTTTATAGGCACTTGGGTGAAGAGGGATATGACATCGAAGCTCACTAGTAGGTCACTGGGCTGTAAGTTTTGTTTCTTTATGATCTCAATGAACTGGAATGAGTTTCTTATGTGTGAGTTGATGGATTCTGCATAGGGCTGTAGTTGTTTGGCGAGAAATTTGGCTAGGTTTTGTAGAGGTGAGCCTATGGAGCTGACTATTGGTCTAAGTGGGTTTCCTTCTTTGTGTATCTTGGGAAGACCATAAAGCTTAGGGCATCTGGATGATTTCTCTCTGGGTATGATTGTTTGCTGGATTTCTTCGCTGATGGGGGAGGCTTTTATTTTGGATCTGGTGGTTTTTTCTAGGTAGGTGGTGGAGTCTGTGTTTAGGGGTTTGTATGTGGGATCTTGCAGTAGGTTGGTTAACTTGGTTTGGTAGTCAGATGAGTTCATAACCACTGTCGCGTTCCCCTTGTCTGCTGGTAGGATTATTATGCTGGTGTCTTCTTTCAGGTTAAGTAGTGCATTTTGTTCTTCTTTGGATAAGTTGCTTTTGGGTGGTTTGCTGGTGCAGAGGATGTTGGTGATTTCGAGTCTGATTCTGTTAGCATCATCAAGGTTGCTTTTGGTCAGGCTGGTTTCAACTCCGCATATAATGGTTTCTGTGGGGATGTGTTTGGGAGCGACAGCAAAGTTGAATCCTTTCGAAAGGACATTGGTTTTGGCTTCAGTGAGGATCTTGTCTGAGATGTTGTGCACTGTTTGTTTCATGTGTGGCTGTGAGGGGGGGAGGAGTTTGTTTTTGGCATTGTTGTAGTTTTCTGAGTTTGTTGGTGTGTGTGTCTGTCTTGAGGGTGGTCTGTGTTTCGGCTCTCCAGACAGCGAGTTCTTTGGATTTGTCCCAAAGTGCGGGGTGAATCTTGTTGCTGAGTCTGAGGTGAAGCATGAGGAGATCTTTGTTGATTTGGTCTAGGAGGAATCTTTTTGTGTGAAGTTCATTTCTAATTAGGGCCAATTCTGTTCTTTTTAGGATGCTTTTGGTGGCTGCTGTGTTGGGTATGTCTTGGTTTTTGGTTGGGGTTTCTTTTTGGATAAGGTGGGTAATCTTCTTTCTTTGGAATCTATTGGCTATTAGTACGTTATTGAGAGTGTGTAGTTCAGTTTTTAGGTGTTGTTCGTCGGCTAAGCATTTTGTTCTGGAGATGAGTGTCTCGGCTACGGAATTGATCTGTGCTGGGTGGTGGTGTGAGAGTGCGTGTAGATAGCGGTTTGTATGTGTTTTCTTCTGGTAGATGGTGTGTCCTAGGGAGCCATTGGATTTTTTTGTATACTAAGACATCTAGGAAGGGAAGTTGATTGTTAGCTTCTGTTTCCATGGTGAATTGTATTTTGGGGTATAGGCTGTTGAGGTGTGTGAGGAAGTTGGATATAAATTACTATCCAACACTGAACACTCCAGCAAGAGAATAATCAGGGAAGCCATCGAGATAGAGAAACACCCCCATAACATGAATAGATGGGACGATACCTCCCGCCTACCAGACATCTGGAAGCTAGCCCTCACCAACAAACAAGTCCCAGCCACGAAAGCCAACACCAGCCCCAAAACAACACGGGACACCACTGCCAATCCCCCTCATCAGACCCAGGCCCAAGCCCATCCTATAAACGAAGGACAACCACCATCCAGAAAACAGACCACGGCTGCCTCGCCAGCTCTCGCACCCCCCCAACCCCAAAACCAAACAATTTGACACATGCCAAGAACACAGACCCAGACCCCAAACTCGAAGCCAGACTAAAACCCAGAATGCTACATCATAGCCACCCGCTCAGGATATCACATCAGAAAACTCAGGAAATTACACCACAAGAACTTAAGAAGTTGCAACACAGCAAATGACCCAGGATATCACAACACAAGACCAAGGATACCACAGCAATAAGTCTCACAAGGTCATCACATAACCCATTACCCAAGCCGTTACTACACAGGCGGCTAATGGAAATGAGATCAAAACACAAATGACCCAGTAGATTACAACGCAGGACCCAGGATACCACAACAAAAGAACTCGCAAGCCCATCACACAACCCATTACCCAAGCTGTTAAAACACGAGAGGCTAATGGAAAAAAGATCACTACAAAACAAACGACCCAGGAGATTACAGCACAAGATCCAGGATATCTCCACAACAAAACTCACAAGGCCATCACACAGCCCATTATACCAACATCAACTCCATCAACCAATCAAGAGGCAGCAGCGCAGCCAACCAGCCCAGCACACCAGCCCCCACCACCAGTATTTATAGAGAGACGGCAGCTCCGATCACACACTGTTTGCACTGGCACGAAGCCGAAAGCACCAGCCTGAGGATGGCGAGTGGGACCTCGCCGAAACGTCGCCAAGATACTCTTAATCTTACACGGGAAAAGACCCGAACATGTGTGTGTGTGTGTGTGTGTGTGTGTGTGTGTGTGTGTGTGTGTGTATGTATATGTATGTATGATGTATGTATATATGTATATGTGAGATATACACACACACACACACACATACATACATATATGGTTTATCCTAGATCTGGTACCTATTTATATGAGGATGGGGACAATACTGCATGAGCACAACCCAACATGTTATTTATTGATGATCCTTTTAATCTGACAACTCTTTCCTTTCCCCTCGTTATATCAGCTGCTTTTAAAACATCAGCATGCTGGATTCCATCTGGACTATAGCTTATAACACTGCAATATACAAATAGCACTGTTTGCAATATTATATAATAATTCAAGAAAAAGTTCAGAGCACAGTGGTTCTCAACCTTTTCTTCACCATGGACCCCCTTTAAATATTCTTTGTGGTCACGGACCACCAAGACTTAACTCTGCAAACAGGTTGAGAACCACTGACGTAAAGCATATATTTTCATTTTAAGCTTGTCTAATTGGCTGCATTTAGAGTTAATTCTAATCCATGATTTTAATAACCATGGTCTGCTGAACAAACCATTGGTGTACATACGTTAAAAGTAAACTAACCACAAATATCAGAAGGGTATCTAGCTCAATTGTACATTTATTTTTAAATTATTGATGCTGCTCTTCTAATTTAGATATTCCCATGGCAGCTTACACCATACACACAAACAAACAAAAATTAGATTTATTAAAATGAATAAATTGTATTATATATAATAAGATCAATAAAAACATTAGCTGGAATATTTGTAATGTTTCTATTTGATAATTAGCACATTAGCAGTGGTTCAGTGGCTAAGACGCTGAGCTTGTCGATCAGAAAGGTCGGTAGTTCTGCAGTTTAAATCCCTAACACCGCCTAATAGAGTGAGCTCCTGTTACTTGTTCCAGCTTCTGCCAACCTAGCAGTTCAAAAGCATGTAAAAATGCAAGTAGAAAAATAGGGACCACTTTGGTGAGAAGGTAACAGCATTCTGCCCGCCTTCGGCATTTAGTCATGCTGGCCAAATGACCACAGAGACGTCTTTGGACAGCGCTGGCTCTTCAGCTTTGCAACGGAAATGAGCACCACCTCCTAGAGCCAGAAACAACTAGTACATATGTGCGAGGGGAACCTTTACCTTTACCTATATTAACTAATGATTGTTGTTTTCAAATTAATTAATTTTGGATATATTTCTATATGTTCCCGGAGAGATATTAATTTTGTGATTTATTTATTTAATTTATATAGTCACCTATATTGAACTAGCAACTCAGGGTGGTAAACTATAAGGCCTGCATCTGGGTAGTCATTTTTTGTACCTAAGCACAAAACAATACTAAAACCTTGATTCTAAATATAATCTTGGGAAATAGATGTGAAAATATAGAATATGCATTCCATCAGGCACCAGGGTTTCCATTCATGATAACTATTGCTGTTTAATACTTGTATCTTAAACTGGGACTGGAAACAAAGACCCAGTGAGATTTGACTAAAGCAAATATAACAAGTTCATAATGTAATTCAGTTCGGTATAGTGGTCAAGGCATCAGGCTATAAATTGGGTGATTGTTAATTCTAGTCCAATTTTAGGCATGAAGCCTAAAGATCTTGGGCCAATAACTCAGCTCTAGGAAGGAGGCAATTGAAAACCAGTTCATAAAACCTTGCTAAGAAAACTGCAAGGACTTCTTCAGGTGGTCACTGGGAGGTAAAAACTGATTCAAAGGCACGCACACACATTTAAAAGTTCCTAATAACTAAATCATGATTCGGCAATTATGAATACATTGTCTAATTTTGTATTGTCTCCCTGGCATACATATCCTATTTTCTAGTTTTGAACAAAATCAAAATAGTTTTTTTCTGTATCACAGAATTAGAAAGCATAGCTTGGAGGAAAAACGGCAGTAAAGTAATTTCCAACCAATGTTTTCAAGTCTGAAAGCCAGCTAAGGTCTCCTCAAATCCAAAATGAAATTGGAATTTAGAAATAGAGATGACAAGAACTGGCTTCTTTATCTTCAAAACAAAGATAAATTAAATTGCGAACATTCTAACAATCTCAACTGCACATATACAAAGATATATCATACAAATGGGCTAAAAAATATATGTATTATGCATAAATAAATATCTTCTTATATCATTACAATACAATTCCTGTATTATGGAAAAATATTATTGAACACCTGCTAGGTAAAAAGTTGGGATATAAATCATCAGTATTATGCAACTTTCTTGTAAACAAAAAAACCAATGGCATGAACACATAATTATTGATAACCCTAACCTAATATTTTGTAGCACATCCTTTTGAGGCAATAACTACAATCAAATGCTTTCTGCAGCTTTGAAGGAGACTTTACTTCTCATCTGGCAATTTGACCCATTCTTGAGCAAATGATTTCAGCTTTCTTATGTTCAGAGGATTCCTTTTCCCAACAGTAAGTTTCAGCTCTTTTCATAATTGGTCTATTGGATCCAGATCAGAATTCATAACAAGCCACATTAAAACAATCCAATGTTGGTTTTCAACCATTTTTGGCTTCTCTTAAATGTACGTTTTGGGTCATTATGTTGCTGGAGGGCACATGACCAGAAACTGAGACAGAGCTTTCTAATACTAGGTATTATATTTCGCTCCAGAATGCTTTGATAACTTCTGATTTCATTGTATCTAGCACAGATTCAAGGCACTCAGTGCCAGAGGCAACAAAACAACCCCATAACATTATAGTACTTTCTATATGTTTCACATTAAGATGGCATTCTCTTCTTTAAAAGTGTTGTTTTTTTCTTCTTTGAACATATCTGCTGTGACTTACTAAATAGTTCTAATTTTATTTTGTCTGTCCAAAAATCAGTCTCTCAGAAGAACTGTGTTTTGTCAACTTCAATGTGGATCTTTTGTGTCTATCAAAAGTGGGGTCTTCCACCATAGAAGCTAACTTTAAGACAGATGGAAAATGTATAGTGTAACTTTATATTGTGGTATCTTGATTTTGGAGATTAGCCAGGATTTTTTCTGATTTATTTTCTTGCTCAATCATTGAAACTATTCTTCCAATTCAATCTGGGGTTTGTTTTTCTCTTGGAACTATGTCCAGGGATGGAAAAGCAAAGTCTCTGCTCTATGGACTATGGAACAAAGAATGATGGATGACATTTATGTGTGTTAGTTTCAACTTATTTCAGAGCAAATTGGGATTATTTGGGAAAAGTCAAAGGGTCCCCATACTTTTGGCCACATCATTTATCATTTTAAAATGTTATAACTACACAAATTTTAGTCAACTCTATTGTTGAACTTAAGATATTTTAAATAATTTATCTATCCAGAAAGTCTAAATTTCATGAGCATTGTTAATATTTAACTCATTCTTGGCTCTGCTTCACCAATGTCTTCTGGGATAACCTGAAAAACTACAGCTCTAAATCCATTGGGAATACTCAAATTTAGTCCAAATAGCGGCAGGTGATTTTAGTGATGTGCACTCTTCTCCTGCTTTGGCCAGTATGTCTTGTGTTAGTACCACAAGTACCACTTTATAGTGTCTAGGAAGACCACATGTGGAATATTGCACCAAGTTTTAGTCACTACAGTGTAAAACAGATGCATTCTAGAAAGAGTGCAAAGTACAGCATAAAAATGATTAGAGAACTGGAAGCCAAAACATATGAAGAAAGACTACAGGATTGGATATGTATAGTTTAATGAAAAAAGGAATAGAAGCAACATAATAGCAATGTTCCAATATCTACGGGGCTGCCACAAAGAAGAGGGGGTCAAACTTTTCTCAAAAGCACCTGAAGATAGAACAAGAAGCAATGGATGAAAATTAGACCATCCAGCAATGGATGAAAGTAGACCGGGGTCTGCAACCTTAAACACTCAAAGAGCCATTTGGACCAGTTTCCCACAGGGGAAAAAAATACTGGGAGCCATAAAACCTGGGTGGGCATGGCCAACTCGATGTCACTCACTCCCAGTCACATGATCTCCTAGCCACACCTACCCAGCCACAAAACCCTATGTGTCCCTCCCCATCTCTCCCCTCTCTATATCTCTCTGCCTCTCAGCTGTTCAGCCGAAGTCCAGAAAGAAAGGGAAACAAAGCTCCACTGCAAGTAGAAAAGTCTTTATTCGTCAATATATTATTCCAGGTTCGGGTAACAACAAGCATCAAAAATGATAGTAAAGTCAGCTCTGGAGCATCTCGCAGCCAGAGCTGTAGTTATACATCAGATAATAATGTAATGACTTTATCCACCATCCAGTGAACGCTAACGCTTAATTTCCGGTCACTATGTAATCCTCGATACATTCTTCTGCATTCTTCTGTTAATTATCCACCTGCCTTTACCATACCCTCGCCACAGCACACTCTCCATATCCCACCAACTCCCCTGTGCCCTCCCAGTGTATATTCACCCCCTGAGGTCATTATTTTAATGGTTAGCATGTTCATCGCTCTGCCGATAACTGCCTGCAACATGTGATAGTTAAGCATCTGACATCATCAGGACTCGTCGTCCATCTCCATCGGCAATTCCGAACTGGTGTCGGTCGGCTGGCAGGTGCTTCCTACCACGGTAGAATACTCAGACGCAGCGGAATGCTCAGTGTCACGGCTCCAGCATGCCATGGGGAGGTGACAGGCGGCCCCCTCTACCAGGAATCCGCCTCCAACACAGTAAAAACATCAGTGTTAGTGACATCTATGATAGTTAATCTAATTACAATGTGGGCCCAGGTTTGTTGGGGTATTATGGAAATGACGCACTAAACGATCTGCATATACATCAGATGCCTTCACCCAGGACGCCTCTGACACCGGATATCCTTTCCAGCGTTCTAAATATTCGATATTATTCCTTCTTTTGCAGGAGTCGAGGATTCTATCTATTTCAATTTGATCCATATTTGATCAGTGGTTTCTTTTTTCTATTTCAGGTGCTTCATTTTGGGAGTCAGTGGTTTTCAATAAACTGATATGAAACACTGGGTGTATACGACCCAACATTGATGGTAACTTTAACTCGACCGTGACAGGGTTAATGATTCTTGTAATTGAGAATGGGCCCAAGTATTTGGGTCCTAATTTCTTACTGTTCAATTTCAGCTTAATATATTTTGTTGAAAGGTATACTCTATCTCCAACCTGAAAAGGTTTATGGTCTTGCCGCTTCTTGTCGGCATATGTTTTATAATCCATCGCTGTTTTATCCAGAGCTTTTCTGACATGTACCCAACTAGCCTGTACCCGTTGTGCCCATTCTTGGACACTAATTGGGTCGTTGGGGTGACAAGTAAAATCCGGTAATGGGCTAAATTCCAGGCCATTCACCACATAAAATGGACTGTATCCTATACTACTGTATACCGTGTTATTATATGCGACTTCTGAAAACGGTAACAATTCCGCCCATTCCTGTTGTTGGTAAGACACATATGATCTTAAGTATCTTTCTACCATAGCATTCACTTTTTCTGCTGCGCCATTTGTGCTTGGATGATAGGCTGAACTTAATCCCTGAGATGACCCCAACAAGCGGAGGAATGCTCTCCAGAATTGTGCAGTGAACTGTACTCCTCTATCAGAAATTACTCGTCGAGGGGTTCCATGTAATCGGTAAACCTGTAGTATAAACATATTGGCTAAGGTCTTAGCTGATGGTAAACCCTTACAAGGTACAAAATGTGCCTGTTTCGAGAATAAGTCGATGACAGTCCATATAACTGTATGACCATTACTGTTTGGTAACTCCACAATAAAATGTTGTGGTTCAGATACTGTTTGTAACAACCCTAATGGCTTACCCAGTCTTGGTTTTGACATCGCACAGACATGACTTTTTTTTTTACATGCTGCTCTATGTTGAACCTCATCTTTGGCCACCAAAATTGTCATCGAGCTAAATGCAAGGTTTTTAAAAACCCGAAATGTCCGGCCTGTTTGTCATCGTGACACTTTTCCAAAATATAATTCCTACATTTCTCTGGTACATAAATCTTGTTTCCTTTCCATGCCAAATTATCTCTATAGGAACCCAAGACAGCATTACTGATAATCCATTTATCTGTTTGAGTGGCTTCTCATAACATATCCTGCTTTACATCCTTTAATCATATGGCTTGTCCCATGTTTCTGGGTATGGTATCTGATATGAGAGGCCGAACAATCACATCTCAGGTCATGTTGTATTGAGGTAAATGAGACAGGGCATCCTCCATGAAATTTCGGCCCCCTGGTACGTGGCACAGATGAAAATTAAATCGCTTGAAATACATAGCTCATCTAACCTGTTTGGGAAATAAATGGGGGGGGGGGCTTTTGTAAAGCCTCCAAATTCTTGTGATCTGTCCAAACTTCAAAAACTTATTTTGTGCCTTCTAACAGATGTCTCCATGTATGTAATGCCCACTTCACCGCAAACGTTTCCTTTTTCCAAATTGTCCATCCTCTCTCTTGGGGTGAATTTACGGGAAGTATAAACACAGGGTTGCAACATTCCTTGTTGATTTAGTTGTAAAAGGACAGCTCTGACAGCTACGTCGCTGGCATCTGCTTGAACAACATATTGTTTCATGGGATCAGGATGTGTGAGAATTGGTGCCTGGGAAAATAATGCCTTCAGATTGTCAAATGCTTGTTGACACTTTGTGGACCACTCAATTTTTTGACCGGGTGTTGGCTTTGTTTTCTGATTCTTCGTTTGTAGCAGTTCCATTAATGGCAACTCAATGCTAGTGAATTGTGGCACAAACTGCCTATAAAAATTCGCAAAGGAAACTCTGCAATTGTTTACACGTTTGTGGGATTTCCCATCCCAAGACAGCAGTCACCTTGTTGGGATCCATTTCCAAACCATCACTGGAAATACTATACCCAAGATAATCTAATTTATTACAATGAAATTCACATTTTGACAATTTCACATATAATTTAGCATCTAATAACTTTTTAAATACACTTCATACTAACTGTACATGTTCTTCCAAAGTCTGCGTGTAAATTAGGATGTCGTCTAAATAAACGAGTACTCCCTGATATAAATGTTCATGCAGCACCTCATTGATTAGCTGCATGAATACCGCGGGAGCATCCTGAAACCCAAAATGCATCACCTTCAAATGGAAACTACCCAGGGGACAGTTGAAGGTAGTTTTCCATTTGTCTCCTTGTTTGATACATACCCTGTAATATGCTTCACGCAGATCTAACTTCGTGAAGACTTTTCCGGTAGCTAAGGTGGCCAATAATTCGCTAATTAATGGTAGAGGATGTACATTTTCCACACATACAGCGTTAAGCCCTTTAAAATCCACACACAAGCGCAAAGTTCCATCCTTTTTCTCCCTAAATAACACCGGGGCTGTTATATGTGATCTTCCAGGTTGTATGAAGCTGCGAGCTAGGTTTTTATCCAAATAATTCCTCATCTCCTTGGGAGTCATAGCATACATACGGGGCTTAGGTAATTTCACTCCTGGGATTAATTCTATAGCACAGTCCATTTTGCGGTGTGGGGGTAAGATTTCACACTCCTCTTCACTGAATACCTTTGCTAAATCCTGATACTCAATCGGATCGGGGAGATTTGGGTGTTCAACTATGGTGGTTGCTAACTCTTTCCGTGTATTCGGTGTGGATTCCCCTGGATCTGACTGAGGGGTTTTTGGTCCTACTGCAAGTCGTAAATGACGGCAACCACCTTCCCACCATATAGTGGGCTTCCACTTATCCAACCATACAAGTCCTAATATCAGTGCCTCGCGCATATGTGGGACAACAATAAACCGTAGATGTTCCCAATGAGTTCCAATTTCTACTTTAACAGGAGTAGTCATCATCATTGCTGGGGATCCACCAAGCAGGGACCCATCCACCTGCTCGAAATTCATTGGTGTAAGCAACTGTTCCACCCGTAAGTTCAATTCATCCACCACTCGTTGGCTAATAAGACACCTGACAGCCCGTGTCTATCAGTCTACCCCTCAGTCCTGTGTTCACGCCTTCCAATACCACTGGTATCACAAAAGGACGTACTGGAGCACTCACCATAGTATCGACATGGCTTTCCTCACCACTATCATACAACCCTGAAACAACCCTGGGTTGACTCCGTCCCTCCAATTGATGTTGTCTTGATGGTGATGCTTCTCCCTTCGGTTTTAGAGTTAGTCCTTGCAATTTTTCGGCACCAATTTCCTGTTTCCTAAAGCTGAATTTTGTCACTGCTCCAACAGGTGCCTTTGCCGTTTTTTTTCATACACTCATTGGCAAACTCGGGGCATTCCAATGTCCAATGTCCTATTAGGTTATATCTGAAACACCTAATAGCTGGTTGTCCCCTACCACCTGGTGGACCATCTCCTTGCCTGCTCCGACCTCCCATAACACCAAGATCAGCTTAGAGACTTTTTGGATTGGTTCAGGCTTGGTTCTGAACTCCCTCAGTCCGACATCCAATTCAACCAGTTCTGTACCATTCTGTCAATTGTTGAGGGACTCCTGTATATAGACAAGCCTGTCTTAAACTACGATCCAACCCAGCACACAATTCCCAGACCAGCAGACACTCAGGCCAGGACCTTAACTTCCCAGCTAAACGTCGGAATTCCCGTACATACTCAGTTGCTGGTCTCCCATCTTGCTTCAACGCCATGATAGCTCCCTCGGTTTGGTGGACGTGAGACCTGTCCTCAAAATGATTGCGGAGTGAGTCCAAAAAAAGGTTTACATCTATCAATTCTCTGGCCCGTTCACTATGTAATTCCGCGACCCAGTCCACTGCATCCTCAGTTAAAACCCCCGTGATAGCTACCACTATGGACCATTGTGATGGATAGCAAGAGGCATATAATTCTAGGTGATTGACCACTTGGCTTAGGAACAGTGTGATATGGTCTGGGTTACCGTCAAATGTAGTTTGCAATGGTGGTGGTCCCCACACCATGCGTTGTGGCCACTGGCCAGACATCCCGATGACCCCAGGAACCCTCCTGCTGTATACGGCGAGATGGTGAATCCCCTCGAACAAAACTTGATGACATATGCTTGGTACCTCCTGTCCTGTGTTCTGATGGCCCGACTACATCAGCTAATGACGCATCAAACCCAAGTGTAAAGTCACTTCCAGTCCTTTTACTATTACGTTCTTTCCTTCTCTAGGGATAGAACTGAAATAGGAGGTATCATCAGTACGAGCTCCTGACCTCTCCCATCTACTCTTTGGGCTGGGGTCCTGTATACTTAGATCTCCATATTTCATGCACAATAGTTCTATAGTACTGGCTCCCAAACTGGAGGTGGAGGTACTCCAGGCATCTTCTTCAACTATCGTCCTTTCCCTCCACTTCTCAAATACTCCAGCATTGAGAGGTGAAAAGGCAGGGGGTTTTCCACGAATACCTCGTCCCCCACACTCCTCCTGGAGCTCCAAATCACTCCTCCTTTTGTCCCTCATCTTGGGCCGAACAGTTTTCCGTGCCTCCCACTCCATGTCTCTGCGTAGTTTAGGTCTAGTAACTCTTTGTACATTTTTGAGAATATCCCCAGTATCCCCAGTAGATGGCAGTTCTCTGCTCACAAGCCCATCTGTAGACTCATGCACTCCGCTGTCCTCTGGAGACGTCTCTTCCTCATCGACCTCAGATGCAAATGGCAAATCCGAATCCACATTTGTGCCTCCTGCCATCACTCCTCAATGCAGCAACACCGAACAACCAACGGAGGGAAGGAGGGATGACAGGAGCATAAAAGGATTTGAGAGACTGCCCTTCTCCCCCACTCTCTGTATCTCTCTCCCCCCTTCCCCTCTCTCTTTGTATCTCTCTCTGTATCTCTGTATCTCTCTCTCCCTCTCCCTATCTTCCCCTCTCTCTGTATCTCTCTCTGTGTGTATGTCTATGTCTGTGTCTGTCTGTCTGTCTCTCTCCCCATCTCTCTCGGAAAGCCGTGGCTGGACCAAGCCAGCAAGCTCTCCTTGGGGCTCTCCGCTACTCCTTTTATTTCTTCTTTTTTTGGGGGAAATCTTGGCTGGCTGAGGAATGATCACCAGCCGCAACGGAGGCTTCCCTTCAGGCAATCCTCCTCCTCCCCTCCTTCTTTTGCAACCCTCTGGCGGGCTGTGGTAGGGCCGGGAGGGTGCACATGTGCGGGGAGACTCTTCTTAAGCGACTCTTCTCTGGCCGCTCTGCGTGTGCCTTTGCTGTGCTTTGGCGCTCGCTTGAACGTCTTCCCATGTGTGCGCACCCTCCCGACCCTGCCACAGCAGGCCAGAGAGTCGCGAGAGGAGAAGGAGGGAGAAGAGGTTTGCCCGAAGGGTTGCCGACACCCAAACTAGATCTCTCCTGGGTCTAGACTAGAAAGAGATCCAGACTAGAAAGAAGGAAAATTTCCTGGCAGTTGGGACACTTAATCAGTGTTAATAGCTTGCCTTCAGAAGTTATGGGTGCTTCATCAGTGGAAGATTTTTAGAAAGAGATTCATCTGAAATGGTATAAGATATCTTGCTTGAGCAGAAGACCTTTATGGTTTTCCAACTCTCTTGTCCCATTATTCTGTTATTCTTCTTCTCTGAAGGATATATGGGTAATAACAAGCCATAATAATAAAAGAGTTTCCAGGGAATTGGAAACACTCGGCACTTAGGGGCCTTCAGTTCTGCAGATTAAATGGGTGTTGTGAATGATGTTACTGAGAGAAAATTCACATATTGGGATACCCAGAGGTTATGCATCATCAACTCTATGTTGACATCATGGGATTTACTTAATAAGACACATTAAAAGCCAGATTGAGCATTTATTGTTCCACCTGGACTGTAACTATCCCATTCAACTAATGTTGGGAGCCATGGTTTTCAAATTAGCCACAGGATTAAATGTCCCCTATGAATTCTCCAAATTCTGGCAGCATCTGCTATCAACCCTAGAGCCAACAGAGGCTCTAGTTGTGTTTCAAGATCTTATAAACACCAAATCATTCCTAAAATCTCCCCCTTGGGCTAGGAGAAGATCCAGTGATATCCCTTGATGTTTTGACCAAGAATGCATTTCTGTCAAGGGAGAATTACAAAAATAGCCCTTAAGGCTGATATATTAAGTTACTTTTCACAATAAAAATCCAGTTGATTGACCAACAATTGGAGGCTAGGATTCCAGCTACCAAATAGGAATTTGTAGCACATTTTATAGCTTGTTTCCTTATCTCCCAGCCTCTTCAATGAGACTGGGTATAGTAATCCTCCATGCCCCCCTGTACCTCAGTGAGAGATCTTGAAACTACCATAGTAAATCAACTGAAGTACAGGAAAGTGACCGAACCCTACCCTTTATAAAAAATATTGACTGGTGGGCTTCTTTCCTGATATCCCTTGGTATACATCTCCTACATTACTATCTGAGTAATGAGTATACCCTATTAACTATATGTTGCTTTGCTGATGGACTGGCTGAAACTGGGAAATTCCTGACAGATGACCTGGCATGATTTATAGAGGATAGATCTACAATAGATCAATGCACCATTGATATTGCAATTTTTTACAGAAAATATACACATGGACAGCTTCTCATTAATTACTTTGAATAATCTAAAATAACCTTTCAATTCTATCCCAAGACTTTGGTGGAAGTTTCCCTTTCATCTATCACCCAATGGATACTTTCAGTAATCAGGATGCTCTGTAAAAACATAATCACTCAAATAAGGTGTAACAAAGATGAGGTTTTTTTTTACTGCAGATACTATCATCTACCAAGGTGTAAAACAATTTAGCTCCCCTACTGCTGCAACAACAATAAAAGTATTCACAGTAGGATATGTTATTCTTTCAGGCAGCTCTCCCCAAACTAGTTCCCTTCAGATGTACTTTGCTACTTTGGTTGTCCAAGGAAAGAAATGGCATATTAATAAAAAGTATAACCCAGAATGCTTAACCCATATACAATCAATTTGGGAAATACAACTTCAGCATGTATTTTTTTTAAATAATTGTTTTATATAAAAGTGTATCAATGGGAAAAAGATTTATTATATGAGTCTTAGTAATAGTAATAAAGTGTGCATCTTTGCAGGCTAACCAGCCTCAGGTTGCGGTGCATTTTCTCTGGCTGTTTTTCACAAGATTAAGTTCTTCTATTAAGACAGTATTCTCCTCCATGCTGCATCGAGAGCCCAGGATGGGTTGACTCCTTCCTATGATGTCATAGCTGAGTCTGTACTAAGATATAAAAGCCAGCCCCCGGGAGAGACCCCAGCTTTTGACTCAGCTCCTTTCAGTCAGTAGCTGTGTCTCTGAAAGCGTTCTGTTAGATAGCAATCACCAGCAATCTTCAGTACTTTTTTCCTCTCTTCAAGCAGCTCCCAGGAGAGCAGGTCTCTGTCTCTGTCTCTGTCTCTGTCTCTGTCTCTGTCTCTCTCTCTCTCTCTTGCAACATTGGGAGCAGCTTTACAGAGCTCTGTGCAGGCAAGCTGGGCAGCGTCTGCAAACCTCCCCCACGCCAACAGTTTGGAGGGATCGTAAACACGATTGGCAAACTGATAAGAGCTCAAGCCAGCTGATCATGTAGCTGGTTGCTGTGTTTTTCCCTTGCTGACTGCTCGGGGCTCTGTATAGCCTAAGGAGTGATTCTTCAATCTTGGAGGCTGTTTTCCTGTAGTCAGCAGCCATCTTTCAAGCCTTCCACCACAAGGTGAGCGGCCATTCTGTAAGCCCAGGGGCCATTTATACCCTAAGGCAGAGGTCTCCAACCTTGGCAACTTTAAGACTTGTGGACTTCAACTCCCAGAATTCTCCAGCCAGCAGAGCTGGCTTCTATCCTGGCTTCTCGCAAACCTTCTCAAAGGCGCATCTATGATGCCACCTAGAAGGCTTTTTCCCGATGGTACCTCAGGGAGGGTCTTTCTCCTGCTTCAGCCCAGTTGGCAGAAGTTCTTAGCTTCCTTCAGCATGGGTTGGTGAAAGGTTTGGCCCCCCAACACCTTATGCAGGCAGGTTGTGGCCCTCTCCTCAGTCCTTTCATGGGGATCGCTTCCTTCCTTATCCCATCACACTTCAGTCAGAAGGTTTTTGAAAGGGGCTTCCAACCTGCACCCTCCGGTGGTTCACAGGTATCCTTCCTGGGACCTTCATTTGGTCCTTAATGCCCTTATAAAGCCCCCCTTTGAACCCCTTAGAACAGTGTCTCTCCATTTCCTGACTCTGAAGGTAGTGTTTCTTGTTGCCATCACTTCTGCCAGGAGGGTTTCCGAGCTTGCTGCTCTTTCCATCAGACAGGACCTTTGTTCCTTTCACGATGATAGGGTTGTTCTTCGTCTGGACCCCTCATTTATTCCGAAGGTTAACACCTAGTTTCACAGGTCCCAGGACATTGTTTTGCCTGACTTCTGTCCTCTCCCGCATCATGACTTAGAGCGGCAGTGGCACACGCTAGACGTAAGAAGGGCTCTTAGAATATACATTAAGCGCACTTCCTCCTTCAGGAAGTCGGAAGCCTTGTTTCCCTTTTCCCTTCTCACTTGGGGCACGAGGCCTCTTCTCCTACTATTAGCAGGTGGGTCAGGTCTTGCATTGAGCAGGCCTACAAAGCTGTGGCCCTTCCGGTTCCCCGAGGTGTGACGGCGCACTCTACCAGAAGTGCGGCCACTTCTGCTGCCTGGGTGACCCAAGCATCCTTGGAGGAGATTTGTTGTGCGGCCACGTGGACATCCCCGTCTCCTTTCATCAGACACTACCATCTGGATGCTTTTGCCTCAGCGACTGCAGCCTTCGGCAGATGGGTGCTTCAACGAGTGGTTCCACAGTCGGTGTGATGAGCCAGACAAGGACCCGCCCGTGGACGTGCAAGCTTTGGTATGTCCCATCCTGGGCTCTTGATGCAGCATGGAGGAGAGTGGGCGTTGGTAGAAGTTACTGTGAATGCCCTTTCTATCTATGCTGCGAGAGAGCCCAGCCCCTCCCTTGATTCGTCCGGAGAGGGTAAGACATATTTCTGTATTTATTTTGGGCTTTCAGAGACACCTTTCAGTCTGTCAAGTATCTTCACCAAAGCTGGGGTCTCTCCGGGGGGCTGGCTTTTATATCTTAGTACAGACTCAGCTATGATGTCATAGGAAGGAGTCAACCCATCCTGGGCTCTCTCGCAGCATAGATAGAAAGGGTGTTCACAGTAACTTCTACCAATGCCCATTCTACACCATCTCTTTGCTTCTTGAAATTTAGAATTGGCAAATGTAATGATCTGGCATCTGATTTAAATTTCACTTGCCAGTTTACATATGCTTGCAGAAATACTTCAAATGTGAAATGCCCAGATGGTGCTTCTGGAAAAAAAAATCTGTTTTACATCAATAATGCATCTCTTTTACTACATTCCTCTTCATTGCACTACTTCCAAGCTTTAAAAAAATGTTATGCCATTAGGTAGCTGAAATCACTTTCATGACCTAAAAAGCTGTTTCGCAAACAAGTTGTTAAAAATGAATGCAATTTGTAGAACTGTGTGCTGTGTATACTGCAGCACCATGCAACAGGAATCTAGAACCCAAATGTATTTACCTATGCTGAGCTTCTAAATAGAGAATTCTACAGGGAGACAGGAAGGTGTTCCAGGACATCCTTTGCCCATTTCAGGCTGCATTGTCCACCTAATCCCTATCTTCAACATGAGACGCACTTTATTGTTGTTAATATACATATCTACATTCATACATATAAAGCAATGAAGAGGATCTCATGTTGAAGACTGTCATACATTAGTGTCAAAAATTCAACAGCGAAAAACATGGAAGAAAATCCGAAAGTAAAATACAAACATAAACAATTTTCCAAACAAAATTAATAAAAACAAAAGAAAAAACAATTCGCAAATGTCTCTCTAAATCCTTGAAATGGATTCTCAAGAAACCAACCCTTGAAACAACAAAGTCAAAACCAATGCAAAACAAAAGTAGTAATCTCATCTGTGAAAAATCTGCAGCAGTTATCTGCTTTTATCCATTTTTAGTTCATATATTTGTAGTCTTTATTTGTTCTCTTTTCCCATCTGTCTCTTTTCTTCAAATCCAAAAAAAGCGGGGAGGGGGAGTAGTATTCTGATGATCCCTGACCCAGATTGAGATTTCAGTACAGCCTATGGAAGATCAAAGATTAAAAGTGAGCTAAACACTTCATCATTACTGCTGTAGAGAATAGGCCCCTCTGTCTCACCAACCTGCAGAGTAGTAGTGTTTTTCTGTGGCCGATCACACATAATTACTATTTAACTACTACTATATTTCCACTCATACCAAAATTTAAAGACCAAGTGTACTGGTGAACTGTCAGACTGTCCTGTTAACTAATCTAAAGCAATTCCTAATCTAAATTTTCTGGAGAGAGAGCTTTGAAAAAAATCAACCAAAACTTGCAGAGGCCCAATCAAGACTGGCTCCATAATGCATAGAATATGAAAAGACTAATCCAAAATATATGTACCCAAACTGGTTTTAAAAAACCATAGCAAATAGCAAAGAAACTAGGTTTCTGCATTCTAGATATTTTCTGCATCCCATGTCAACCTTTTGAAGAACAACTGGCAACTTAAACATAAATTAGTTCAGATCTGAACGGTACTTAAAACAAGTTATGATTATTGGTTGTGGTTAAGGCCCTTCTTATGACCTCTGAATTAGACCTGGATGTAAGTCAAATAACAATACAATGTAAGGTACTGAAAACTAGAAATCTAACTTTACAAAAAAAAAGGGGGGGACATAATTCATACTAGCATGAAAGAAATTATACTGATTTCAGCTCATACAGTGTGTTAATTTGTAATGAACAAAGGTTGAAAGCACACACTGAACTAAGACATAAGCCCTGGTGTATAAACTACAGTAACTGGATTAATACAACAGGGTAAACCAAGCATACTGTGCCATATATAATCTGTTTACAAAACCCAGTTTTAGTTACAGAATTACACAAATACTTATAAGTTGATTTAGCTTTCCATCTTTCAGAGGTCAGTAAAATGCTATTGTGATAAGCAAAACCACAGTATGCTTTCTGATTGACATTCTGAAAATTGAGCATGTAAAATATTCATGTTGGGTGTCTCCAAAATTGAATTCCATGTTTAATCATCAAAGCAAAGGAGCCAGATGGATTATTCAGAGCTAGTAACCACTTCAACTTTCCCTTGAAACAAATATTCAGCTGTGAAAATGTTGACCAACTTTCTAGTGATAGGAACACATTAAAGGCAGAACTTGAATCAATCAGCAAAGCTCATTTTCTCTTCTTGAATTAAGTGTTACAGTTTTTGTGTTTGTGTTTCAATGTTTTATTTTATTTATTTATTTATTTGATTTGCCAATTGTTTACAAGATAATAAGTATAAGTGTATACATAGTTGTGAATACATGAAATGGGTACATATAAGAAAAATAAAATAAGAAAAACAATAGGACAGGGACAGTAGGCACGATGGTGCGCTTATGCACGCCCCTACAGACCTCTTAGGAAAGGGGTGAGGTCAATAGTAGACAGTCTAAGGTTAAAGTTTTTGGGGTTTGGGGAAGAGACTATAGAGTCGGGTAGAGTATTCCAGACATTGACCACTCTATTGCTGAAGTCGTATTTCCTGCAATCAAGTTTGGTGCGGTTTACTTTGAGTTTGTATCTATTGTGTGCTCTTGTGTTGTTATGGTTGAAGCTGAAGTATTCATTGACAGGTAGGACATTGCAATGTATGATTTTATATACCATGCTTAAGTCAGACCGAAGGCAGCGTAATTCAAGGTTTTCTAGTTTTAGAATTTCAAGTCTGGTGGCATAAGGTATTCTACAACAGTAGAAGAGTGGAGAACTCTTCTTGTGAAATATTTCTGGACTTTCTCAATTGTGCTAATATCAGATACGTAATGAGGGTTCCAGACTGATGAACTGTATTCGAGTATTGGTCTAGCAAATGTTTTGTATGCTCTGGTTAGTAGTGTGATATTACCAGAGAAAAAACTTCGTAGGATTAGGTTAACAACTCTTAATGCCTTTTTGGCTATGTAGTTGCAGTGGGCTCTAGCACTTAGATCATTAGAGGTGAGTATTCCAAGGTCCTTTACAGAGCTTGGGTCATCAACAAGATCTTGACTATTCAGCTTGTATTTTATTTTCTGATTTTTTTTGCCAATATGTAAGACAGAGCATTTATTTGTTGAGATTTGAAGTTGCCATTTGTTTGACCATTCAGATACATAGTCAAGATCTTTTTGTAAGGTAGCAGTATTGTCTGTGGTATTGAACAGCTTTACATCATCAGCGAAGAGAACGCAATTGCTCTTAATATGATCACAGAGGTAGTTTATGTAGAGTATGAAGAGAGTTGGTCCTAGAACACTGCCCTGGGGGACACCACTATTGACAGGTACTGGATTTGATAGAACGCTCCCGATTTTGACCATTTGTTGTCTGTTTGACAGGAATGCTTCTATCCAGTTATTCAGTTGTCCAGAGATACCATAGGATTTTATTTTTAGGAGTAGTTTGTCGTGTACCACTGAATCAAAGGCTTTACAGAAGTCTATGTAGATTCGTCAATTGCTTTGCCCTGGTCAAGTTGTGTGTCCATATGTTTTTGCAGTGTAAGAGTTGCAGATTACAGGATAGTTTTTTCTGAAACCAAATTGTTTATTGGAGAGTAGGTTGTTTGACTCTAAGTGGAGGATGATGGATTGGTTAATAATTGATTCCATGACTTTACAGGTGATGCAGCATAAGGAGATTGGCCTGTAATTTTCAACTAGGCTTGGGTCTCCCTTTTTGAAGATGGGGATGACTGTGGCTTGTGACCATAGGTTAGGCAAGGAGCTGGTCCTGAAAGATTTTTCAAAGATTATGCTTAGAGGTTTGGCTATGGCAGTGGATAGCTTTCTTAAGATGTTGTCTTTACTGCAGCTATAATAAGAATACATATACACCAAACTTGTTAATACATAAAGTCCCCAAAGTCAAATAGATGGGATGGGACTTCTTAAGAAGGCGGAAGCCAGAATTAAATTATGGCAACATTTACTCTTCCATCTAATAATGTTCATTTGAATTACAGCTGGACATCTCCACTGAACCTCTTATCTTCACAATCTGGCTTTGCCAATAATAAGTTCATGGAAAAGCCTCTCCCCTTTCCGATTATTTAACTTCCACATTTATAAAAATGTTCTTTTTGTATAAAGTTACTCTTCCTTGATAATGTAACTTGAGACTCTTCTACACCTAAAACAATGTTGCACTGATTGCAGCTTCAGCATGCAATAATCTCTTAGAAATGCACTTTGTGCAAAGAATTTAAGCTTAAAGATTGGATTTCCTTTAACCTAACCAAATGATATGAAAAAATATAATACATTTACCAACAGCATGGATTTAATCTTCTTTCATAAACATGATTTAAAATTGGTTGACATTTCAGTAGTTGCTAAAATAAATAGGGCCATTAAGGAGGAATTCAAAACATAAATAAATAAACCTATAAAGATCATTGCTGAATCAACAACCTGGTTCCAATTGCCCAGGAGTTTCAGAGAACATAGTCATCTATAACAAACGATGACATCAAAATGACATGTGGATCATGACATCTCATTTGTGTCACTTGCATGATATTACTATGACACACACATTTGTATTTGCCCTTCACCTGGACACTTGTGAAAAAGACTGCAATATACAATCAGGACATTATGCAGTGATGAAATTCTCTAATGTTAGTTCTACCCTGTGCTGAAGAGACAGGGAAAACAAGCTACTTGTTTTTTATTCTAGCTATCTCTACCTTACTTCAGTCCCAAGTCCTAGTCACTTGCAACCGATATGAGGATGTTTCTAAGAAGTCATTCGAGTATTTAACAATTCTTTAATTTAGTATTTTGAATTTTTAAAATTCAAATTATTGCTAATTTCTAATGTGATAAAATTTTGTTTGGCAAACTTAGCAGCACATAATAAGAAAACAGAGTTTGGCACTTCGTTCTACTGAAGACAATGAACCTGCAGCCTTTATAATACTTAGCTCTAAGTAGTCCTTCTATCCATGTAACACTGCAGCTTGACAACTCTATCTTATATCCAATTGCAATTTTAAGAACATTTAACTACAGAACTAAGGCATCTAAATCTGTTTGAATCTATTTCCCAGCAATTAAATTTAGTCCTTTGTATTCTATAAATAATGATTACAGAACAACTGTTATAGTATTTCTTTGATTAAAAAATAAGTATTCATTTGAACTCAGAAATTAAGTACTCCGACAATTTTCTAATGCTGAATAAAAATTCAACTGCTGAGGAAACCATAAAGCAAAACAGATGTTGTTGACATACTACTTCAATGCACTGTACCCTAACATTCAGCGGAATATAAACATTGTACCCAGTAAAATTTCTGCACACCTTCAAATCATTCTTAATAGACAAAAATGTCTCAAATCTTTTAGAAAAGATTAAATGACTTTTCAGAAAATCTAGATAATTTTTATAATTTAAATCCCACAAAGTTTTTTTAGTGGCCCGGTACATATTGTAACACAGTATTTCTTACCTCAGTCTCTCCCCATTTAACATGTTATAAAGTCCACACATCCCAAGGCAGAAGAGGTTATGAAATACCTTTGTAACTTAAGAAAAACACTGGACTGTTTTGTTCCAACACTAATCAAAATCTGTGTAATTACCTCTACCCATGTGATAGCACCCTACATGTTAGCGGTGCTTATCAGCCAACCCCAAAGTACTCAATCTAACAAGAATCAAGCAATAAAATTTCTAACATAGGTATACAAACCCTGCTATACACAGCTTCCTTTACTCATGGAGAAACCCTACAAACTATAAAAAGAGTTGCATTTACAACAGCAGCCCACAACCTTTGAGAGATGTGTGAATACTTGAGCATAAAAGAATATTCCCAGTAATTTGTGATTGGTTGCACTAACTAGAATAGTTACATTTTGATGGTGTCAAAAATAACTTTCAAAAATATTATGCTCATGGCTTCTGCTACAGGACTCTGGAATTTCCTCTAGTTCAGAGTTGAGAAATTTTTAAAATGAATATTTTTGACAATATTGGTAACTGTGTGACTGTAGCTAAAAGCAGGCTTTAACTTCATGGCTTTGGACTAGTTATATAAAGTAATACTTCCATTCAACAAATCTTCAGTTCAATCATCCCATCAAAACAGATCTGCAAACCAAAGCAGGAATCTGCTTCGAAGTAGTAAATCAAAACAGGTGGCTTTGAATAGAATTTCAATGCACTTCCCAGATCTAATGGATTGGGGGTTGGGTTGCTTGCTTCAGTTCCCTGTTGTAACAGAAAATATCACTGCAACTTAACTTTTATATAAAAAATGAGAAAGATTGAGTGATGTGACAGGCTCTATGATACTAATGTGAATCACATTAGTATGATAGAGCTTGTCACATCATTAGAAAATGAGTTATAACACGATTTTTAGGGTAACAAAGCAAACATTGGTTTGGGATGTATTCCCTTTTACAGCCTCACGCTGGTCCTGTCCACACCAGAATGATGACAGCTGATCTGAATTTTAGTTTAACTCATTCCTCAGCATTGTTAATATGGGCTTAAATTTGAACAGTTTGGTATACATTCTTCAGTCAAACCTTACTTTCAAATTCAGCATGACAGATTTAAATCCTCATCAGTGATTAATGGGTGCCAAGTCTTACAAATGTTGGCCTACATATTTACAACTTTTAATAGAAGTGGCGAGGTTTTAAATGTGACTTGTTCTCTTCCTACATCTATGACATTATATCTCAATATACGAGCCCTCTTCTGTTGATTAATTACCAGATTACTGCAAATCATTTTATGAGTTCTGCCATTGATGAGGGGAGGCTTCACATGAAAAGACAAACTTCTCAACTAGTTATGCCAATCTTTTTGTTACCAAGACCAAAAGCTGTGTTACCCCATTAAGTCAAATTAAATCATTCTTCTAAGTTCTGCCCATATTAGTTCAAGCTTAACCCATATGTCTAAACTAACCTGACACCCACCAAAACCAGTGAGGTTCTTTCCAGGAAAAGTTAAACATGCCACTTTTCTCATATCACAAAATAAATATCCCATTACCTGAGGCAGCAAGGGCAATTTGAAAGCTGCTGTGGTTGTCTTTTCCTGAAGCTTATTATCTCTGCTTAAAAGAGGTAATGGGGAGATATTTCAAAAATATATTATGTAAAACCCTGGAAAATTTAGCTAAAATTAGACAATGTTTCCATACAAACAATCTTTCAATCTTACCATTTCCATCCCATTCTGCCAAAAAATAATGTCGTTGCAAGTGTTTTGAAGCCTTCCAATCATAGGTTATGAACAAATCTTTGCAATCCTTCCAACCTAAGTAAGGTTGAAGAGGAATTATGTAAAGGGCCAGATATCTGTCCATCTTCAGCAGAACAATTCTCTGAAAACAGAACATAACAAGACTGGGGGGGGAAAGCCAGCAAAAAAACCCTGAAGTTTCAGAATGGGCCAAATCAGATGAGGGGCTTTGAATTAAAAAGATTCGCAAAAATATCCCAAATGCATTCTTGGAGGAGAGGCAGTTGGGGAGCGGCTCAAGATTTTGACAGCTGCTCCATTCTAAGCCTCCTCTATTACTGCTTCCCCCCTTGCCATCAGGTACTTGGCACTGAGTGCATGTAATCCTTACCAGCATATATAGTCATTGCTGGTAAAATTATCAGAAAAATTCCAGAAGCCATGTCCTACAAGCTTTCCCTACCTTGTTTCCAATCAGACCTTACTTTCAATTTCTGGCAAAAACAAAACACACCCATTGTGGACAATGGATTCACTTAACAATTGACACCTTTGCTTTACAACTGCTGTGTTTGCTTAAATTATCCATTGCAAAAATAGTAATAAAATCAGGAGTGGTCTCATGGTGGACTGATTCTGGAATTTCCAGTTCTTCACACAACACCAGTAATAGAGAAATACATCATCTGAATATGCCATAGTTTCTGTTCAGATGGCATATGCTTCTATTTAGTGGCAAAGCACATGTTTTGCATGAAACAATCTTATCTTTATGACCCAACATCTTTTGGTTAAGACTGAGAAAGATCCTTGTCTAAAACCTTGGAGATCTATTATCAGTAAACAAATACTGTTAAGACAATATTTAGCTAGAGCAGCTCAATAGTCCAACTCCATATAAAAATACTTTCTAACATTTCCAATTTCCTGAAAGAAATTTACTCATTTTTCAATTCATTATTTTAAAAAGAAATATAGAAACAAGCAGATATACCTAGACATTTTCTCTGCCAAAGTCTGAAGTTACTTAAAATTACTATTATGATCATTTTAGACCATATTACTAGACTCAGAAGTATCACTAATTATCGCAGTGTGGTGTGAAGTACCTATAATCCTATGCCTATTTATTCAAAAGTCAAATTCCACTGAGTTCAATGGGACTTACTTACCAAATAGTCATTTATTTTATTATTGCTCAAACTGAGATTTTTAGTGGATAACACCACACTTTGTGAATGCAGAGACACAAATCCTGACTACATGCCAGTATGTGCAGCTTTTACATGTACTGACAATTACTTATTTTGGTCAATGACAAAACCAAGAAGGTTGCTTTATTTTGGCTCTCCAAAAGTTTGATTTGGACACAGAAGCAGCATCAGGCACTGGGGAAATCAGGAGATTCAGGCAGTTCAAATGAGTATAAAGATTTTATTGCAAACTTCAGCTCTCTACAAGAATCTAATCAACTTGTGTTCATGGGAAATGAGTGGGAGATAAGAGAAGCATTCAAGGTGGGCTGGACTTAGATCTCTTATGGGCGCACAGAGACTTGTCACTTATGATCCGTTTAACCGCTTCCTCAGGCTCAGCCTGGTCATCTCCTACAAGATGGCCATTCAATGTTACTCAAAAGTTTGTGAACCCTTTTGAATTTTCAATATTTCTTCATAAATATAACCTAAAATGTGATCTATTCTCCATATGTCCATATAAACCTATATATAGAGAGACCAATTAAATAAATGAGTCAGAAACACATGTTGGAAGGGGCCATTTTTATTCTCCCTTTATCCAGAGTTAATATTTTTGTTTTTATGCTATTTATTATTGTGGCTTTTGAGATTTTTATTGGTTTTATATTGACTGTTTTATTTATTATAGTGTGCCACCCAGAATTCCCTTTGGGAGAGATGGGAGGCTATATCAATTTGACTAATAAATAAATTCATTTATTTATTGAGAATGATCCAAAGCTGCATATGTATTTGTGAGACAAATGTACATATCTTTGCTTTCAGGAAATGTCCTCCACCTTTGGCAGTAATAACTGCAATTAAATGTTTCCAATGGCTGTGAATCACTCTGGTACATCTCTTCGAGGAATTTGAGCCCATTTCTCCTTAAAACACAGCTTCAATGCAGAAATGCTGATGGGCTTCTTCATATGAACTACCTGCTTCAGGTCCTTCCATAACATTTCTATAGGATTAAGGTCAGGACTATTGCAAAACATTAACTGTATTCTGCTTTAACCATTCTTTAACCATCCAACTTGTGTGTTTTGAGTCACTGCCCTGTTGCATGACCCACTTTCTCTTGAGCTTCAGTTCACAGACAGATATCTTGACATTCCCCTGTAGAATTTGCTGGTACAATTTAGAACACTTAGTTCTATCAATAATGGCAAGCCATCCTGCTCCAGAGGCAGCAAAGTCGCCCAAACAAGATACAGCCAACACCACATCCTTGAATGCAGTGTCTGCTTTTTGCCAAATGTAATGCTTTTCATTCAAGCCATAAGTTCTATTTTGGTCTGATCTCTCTACAAAATATTCTTTCAGTAGCTTTCTGGCTTATCCATGTGGTCTTTCACAAATTATAGATGGGCAGCAATGTTCTTTTTGGAGTAGTATTTTTTTCCTTGCAGTCCTGCCTTGCAAACTTTTGTTATTCAGTATTTTGATGGTGATCTCATGAACATCGGCATTCACCAATGCAAGAGATGTTAGTTCCTTAGAAACTACCCTGAGATTCTTCAAGACCTTGCTCTTGGTTGGTCAATCATTTCTGGGGTGAATTACATTGGTGCTAAATTGCCACCAATTATATATGAACTCTCTGGCAGTGGACTAGTGAAATCCAACCTCTTTGAAAATGG
Organism: Notechis scutatus; assembly: GCF_049901735.1. Classification (NCBI taxonomy): domain Eukaryota; kingdom Metazoa; phylum Chordata; class Lepidosauria; order Squamata; family Elapidae; genus Notechis; species Notechis scutatus. The sequence continues at coordinate 299,496,087 of NC_142009.1, forward strand.
TTTCCAGCCTGGTGACCATCAACAACTGTTTTTTGGGAGGTCTTCAGAAATTTCCTTTGTTAAGCCATGATATACCTTCCAATCCCTGTCTTGTGAAGATTAGACTTTGATAGTGAATACTGAGAATTCTGTTCTTTAAATAAGGCAGGTCCTGATGCATTCACACCTAATTATCATCTCACTGAAACACCTTACTCTAATTTTCCCTTCAAATGAACTGATAATCCTAGCAGTTCACATACTTTTGCCACAAATAAGTATATAGCTCTGGATAGTTCTTTTTTTAAGAACTAATTTTTTTAAGAATTAATGGATATAATTCATTAATTTAATCAGGTTCTCTTTATCTCTTATCCTATCTCTTTTAGGCCATGACATTTTAGGTCCTATTTATAGCATTTAGCACTTAGACTTATATACCGCTACACAGTGCTTTACAGCCCCCTCTAAGTGCTTTACACAGTCATCTTACTAGCCCCAACAATCTGAGTATTTATTTTACCGACCTTGGAAGGATGAAAGGATGAGTCAACCTTGAGCCCCTCAGAACAGAGATATTGGCAAGAAAAATATTTCAAGGAATTGCTGTAAATTATTTGCAAAGCATGCCTCTGGCTCCAAGCAACAGGTTGCTGGCACAATCATATTGCTTTTGAGGTGTACAAGAGCAAATTGCTTACTTTCTTGCTATCTGTCTCTGGAATCTCTCTACTCTGCAAAGGAGAAAAAGAAAAAAACAGGCCAGCACAGGACAATACCTACTGACTAAAATGGCAATTACATGACTGAAGAACTCTGTGAAAGTCATAAAGTTATTTTTTCAGCACTGCTATAACTTTGGTCACTGAATAAATACTATATAAACAAGGACCACCTGCACAAAATTATATTATGTTAAGGAAAACTGTTCTAAAAAAAACTAAATATATTTGATATGTTGCAAAAAATGTGAAATTTACATCAAAATTCATAAAAAATAGAATTGTTTCTAAAAAATACTCTGAGAAACTAAAACTAATATGTGCAGAAATTGAAAAATTTAGGAAAAAAATCAAACTTGACATATTTATAAAAATAAATCTGAGAATAACTGAATCTGAGAATCTGAAAATTTGCTTATCTATATCATCTATATGATTTCTTTGCTGCCTAATGATTTATCCAATCAGAATTTAGATAAATATTAATTGATAAGATAGAAAACATCACAAATAGCATTACAAAGAAAGCCACAATTGCAAGTACCCTTGTTATTCAAAGCATAATATAAATACTATACAGATCACAATTAATTTCAGTCATTTTCTAACAATAAATTCCATTAACTCCTGACACTAGTAAAATACAAGCAGAGCTGTAATGCATTATTTTGTATAAAATATGATTGATTGGCCTCATACTGTCTTCTCCTACTCTTTTTAGAGGAATTTAGTTACAAGAAGATTTACTTTCAATTCTTTCTTAATAAATTCCAGTACTGTATGATATGAGTGCCCAAACAACACTTCTGTTAAGACAAGTGAAGCAACTTGTCTATGTATGCACATACATAAGCAAACAACTAAGGACATACATCAAAATAGTCATGCAAAACTACCACTGCTTTAACATTTCGAAGAGAGATAGTTTAATTTGTGAAACATTAGAATGCTATATACTATAATATGCTAATATTAAAACAACACTCTATTTATAAGCAGTGCAGTTAAACACCTTTACCGCAACAATGCTATCCATGCCATTGTATGGAAATAGAAATGAGACTTACCCATATGGGCCTAGCTACTCCTCCTGTTACCAGGCTGCCCACATCCCTTCTGATGAGCACTAGAAATAGCATGCTGCAATGAAGCACAATGGACACTGGCCACCACCTCCCATCCCAAATTCTGGCCTTTATAAGTTACTCCTATGTTATGAGATCCTGTAGTAGAATTTCATCCTGTCATTGTGCAATATAAAAGTACCTAAACCCAACTCTACTGTAAATTCCAACACCAGTATCAATTTTCCAAAAATTTCTCAGAAAGTGAATCAGGATTTCCCAGGCAATATAGCATTTCTCACGCTGCATTAGGTAGAGCCTTATATCAAAATTCCAATACAAAGGCAATATATATGCCAGTTACTTGAATAAGTTCACTGCAAAGTGGCTTTCCAGATGTTACTGAAGTCGAGCTCTCATCTTGGCTATATAGTCAACACTGAGAGTTAATGGAACTATAATCCAATAATATCCAAAGGCACATGCATTGATCATTCTTGTTCTATGTTATCAGGAAAACTGTATGAAAATGGTTCCATTTCCAGTACAGTGATGGTGTTCAGAGATGGTGCTCCAAAGATAAGTGATAGTTTATAATTTTGGAGGAGTTCAACCTGCCTGGGGACAAAATCTGAGGTAGCTCAGGAATTCATGGCCATTTTAACAGCCATGGACCCAATCTAGATTACTGAAGACCCAACACACACTGGATTTATTTTTTTGTCAGGATAGTTGCAGTGTGATCTGAATTTGGAGATTACCATCACCTGTCTATCATGGTCAGATCACTTTATGATTTCCTTGGAATGCTCTGGTGCTATTCCCTGTCACAGGAAGGCAGGACGTATTTGATAAGCCACGGTGGCGCAGTGGCTAGTGTAGTACAAGCAGTTCAAATCTCACCAGGCTCAAGGTTGTCTCAGCCTTCCATCCTTCCAAGGTGGGTAAAATGAGGACCCAAATTGTTGGGGGCAATATGCTGACTCTATAAACAGCTTAGAGAGAGCTGTAAGCACTGTGAAGCAATATATAAGTCTAAGTGCTGTTGCTATTGGTCCATCACAGGCAACTGATGGACTCTCCTGGGTTTCAGAGAGAGCTGAAAGTTTAGTGCATGCTCCAATTTAGGCATCACCTGGAATGAGAGAACACATCTATGCACTCTATCTCCCCTTATAGTTGCCAGGATTCCCTTGGGTTTTTTTAAGTAATTGAGGGAAGTGAAATGAGAGAAGAATGGAGATCAAAAAGGAATGAACCCAACTGACCAGGAGCTATAGCCACTATTTAAAGTGGTACCTCCAATTGGCAATGGGTAAATGTCAATATTTCTCTACTCTTATGGCTTATAGAGAAAGCTATCAAGCAGCCCTGTTTAAAGTGATATGGTCCCCTGTAGAAAATGTTGAGATGGAGGTTCAGCTGCAGGCATATGTTAACTGCTAAATAAAATCACTCAGATTCACTACCAACTGAACTCTGGCTATGAAGCAGGTCCCATAAAGGCCCATATACAGTTGATTATCTGGGATGGCTTATGTAATACAAATATTTCAATAATATTTAAGAGACAAGGCTATGAAATCAACATATTACCTTTTTTTCTCTACTTGATACCATCTATTAAAAGGATGGTTTTAAAAAGTTGACTATCAGAACCCAGCATGTACTGTAAAAACATTCAAGTGGCTATAACTTAGTTCATAAATATTTGGGGACCTAGGGCAGGTGCACTTGCATACCTTTATATTCATAGGCTGCCACATGGCACAGGAATTCCTAATTTATTTAAAAACAATTTATTTAAAATTGATACGGTCTTATTATAGCTCTTTTAAGAAGAGCCAATGAGCTGTTGTGATTACACTTTAGCTAAGCCTAAGTAAGCTCAGTTTTAAATTCCCACTCAACCAGGGAGCTCACTTGGATGGCCCCTGTGCCAGCCAAACTCTAGAATTACTAAGCAAAAGTGACAGAGAGTTTAGATAGATAGCTTTGATCTCCTTGCAGGAAAAATGGGAAGTAAATATCTGAAGTTTAAAAATACACTTTGGGATTTCTTATGACCAGACTACAATTGGTTCTCCTTATAAATAAAACCTAAAATTAAGAGAGAGAGAGGAGAGATTGTGTTCAAAGGGCCTTGATACAAAATTAATTTCAGTTGCCTTTTGTATTCTGGATATGTAACCCTATTTAAAGAACAGAGGTTTTTAGAGTTACAAACTGCCTTCTAAAATGAGGGAAAAGCTTATGCTCTTGAAAAAAAAAAGAGGTTGGTAAATGGGGAAAAAGTTTTCATTGAAACAAATAGTGAGTTTTCACTGTTCTCAATCACCACAGATAGTACTGGCTAGACAAATGTGGTATAGGTATAGTAAGTCCTCCTGATATGACCACAATTGAGCCCAGAATCTTGGTCATTAAGTGAAGGAGTGGTTAAGCAAGATACCATGTAATCACTCTGCAAACCCAGCTCAACAACTGTGAACCAGCTCTCACAGGTGTGATTGTTAAGCAATGTGCAGATTGTTAAGAGGACTACTAGGGAGACAGCCGGGTCACCCAGGCATGGCAGGGTGGGGATCAGTCACAAGAATGCTGTTGTTTGGTAATCTTTTTGCCAGATTTAAAGTCTACTTCTCTAATGTGTCAAGGGATTTCCCCTCTAGAGGAACACAAACATCAGCATTCTGAGCTAGCATTTTGCCCTCCCTTCTGCAGCCTATCTGAGTATTCTGGATGGGTGACGAAAATGCTAGCGAATGCAAGTATTTGGAGTCTTTCAGAACACTGCCCTTAACTAGAGTTTTACCCCACGAAGGGGAGGAGAAAATGCTAGTGAATGTCAATATTCTGAAAGGCTCAGAATGCTGGTGTTCACTAGTATTTTTGCCAATTTGAGGTCCATTCTTCAGGGTGTGGAAGAATTTCAGACACGTCATATCCAACATCCCCTCCATTTGTAATTTTACCTGGCGGCTTCCCATTGACTTTTTGGGGAAGTCAGAGTGAAGATGGCAAATGGAAATAACACAATCACAGGGCACTTGGCAGCAGTTATAAATGTGAGCACCCAAAATGTGTTTCTGTGATAGCATGACTTTTTAAGATGACCAGAAATTCTTTGAGCCATAAATCACTCATTCTATCTGTAACTGTGAACAGCTGTTAAACAACTGGTTGAATCAAGAACTACCTATACAACAATTTCACATTATCCTGCAACTCAAAGTGGAAACACCCAACTGCAACCTACATTATTTTGTGCAATTATCTTAAATTACACATCAATATTTAAAGAACTATTGATATGTTTAAAATCAAACCATCCTGACCAAACTGAATGTACACAATTTACATCAACTTTTCCAACAAGTAAAACACTTATTAATAAAAATAAATTGGTGTATAATTGCAGGGTCAGCATGTGTATCTGCATCACAAGAAGCAGCATACATAGGGAACCTATCTAGCATCAATTGCCTTTGCACTAATTTTAATTTGAAAGAGAAGTAAAGGAGATAAAAGACTTTGTGAGGCTAACTTAGGGTTAAAATTCTAATGGAGCTAACATTGCACACAATATCTCAACCACAAATTAATGGGGGAAAAAATAAATATTCTTATGAAACTCTAAAAAATATTGCAGATAATTCTATAACAGCTCTTCTCTTTTAGAGTAGATTGACCCCTGAAGCAAGGCTGGCCTCCACCTGTATGGCCTTCCAGATCCAGGTAAATCTTCCTCTTCTCGAACACCTTCAGAGATTATTATACGGACGTCAAATAAATGCCAAAAAATTTTTTAACTCATTAATTGTAGGGGAAATAAATTTTGGGTTTTATTGTTAAAATTAATTATAATATTGATTTTTGCACAGTATTCTATTTTGCAAGTTCTGTGGAAGTCCTTTAGGATTCAGGCAATGAATAAAGTTCACAAGTAATAGATAACAGATAATCAGAGTTGGAAGGGACCTTGTAGGTCATCTAGTCCAACCCCCCGCCCAAGCGGGAGACCCTACACCATTCTGACAAATGGCAGTCCAATCTCTTCTTGATGGCACTCCCACAACTTCCAAGGACAAGCTGTTCCATTGTTGATTGTTCTCACTGTCAGAAAGTTTCTCCTTATTTCCAGGTTAAATCTCTCCTTGTTCAGTTTCCATCCATTATTCCTTGTCTGGCCTACAGATGCTTTAGAAAATACCTTGACCCCTTCCTCCCTATGGCAGCCCCTCAAATATTGGAAGACTGCTATCATGTCTCCCCTGGTCCTTCTCTTTACTAGACTAGCCAAGCCCAGTTCCTGTAACCGTTCTTCATATGTTTTACCTCCAGTTCCCTAATCATCCTGGTTGCTCTTCTCTGTACTTTTTCTAGATTCTCAAGTAAATAAATATCCATCAATTAATACATTTAAAAACTAATATGCAGTTTAATTCCATAGTATTTTACTTTCAGCAATAAAGAAAATATATTGCTGCAACAACATTCTACAGAGAATAATTCAACAGACATTGAAATGTGGGAAGTGATATATAGAGGATTATGTCCCACTCTCTAAGAATGTCAGATTGAGATTACAGCCACCTCTAGAAGGCTCAGCAATCCCAGTGTGATGCAAAGCCCAACACCCCCCCATCAAGTGATGCAAAGCCGTGATGCCCCAGGAAGACCCAGCTGAGTCCCAGTTCCAGTCATTCTCAACATTGTGCACTCCTAGCGCGAGTACATCTTCCGCATCTTCTTGCTGTCATTGCTAATGAGGTCTGTCTGTCCTGGCCCTTTGTGAGGCAGATGCTGACTATGTGGGCCATTTTCTCCGGGTCCCACAAAGGAGCCCCATGCAGCCAGCAACTGCCTGTGTGTGATGACCTATAGTCTCTCAAAATAACCCAAAACCCAAAACATACATTAAAGTCCGGTATTGCCTTCAACTTAACTTCACTGTTTTATTAGGCACAGTTTGAAGTCACAAAAGTAAATAATGAGGCAAAAGGAAATCAAAACAAACCGCATTGACGAGAGTTCCGAAGCAAGCCAAGATAATTAATCATACATTCCAGGAAGATAATGGGGAGAGTCCATGGGATTAGAACGCCAACAAAGATAAACCTCTTTCAAAGGAAACACTAAAGTTTGACTCCAACAATTCTGACTACACAGTTAAACTTATATACATAGCTCCCAGCTGCAAGCCATGAGGAGAATCATGGTAATCTCCTCCTGAGTAGACCTCGCTTTTCCCTGATCCTCTCCTCTCTGTGTGCCTTAGGATGGATCCTCTTCTGATTGCTCAGCCAGCCTGTGCCCTTCCCCAGCTTCCTCCACCACCTCTGGAGCCATATTCCCACTCCCTGTTGGCTGTTCCTCCTCTTCCTCAGAGTCAGTCTCCACCAGGGGCATGACACTATCCCCCACACAGGGCCCCCTCCCCCGGGACCAGGTGGATGAGGACGTTGTGGAAACCAAGCGTGAAAGTCCTGGACCAAACGAGGAGCATGAACATCAGTGGCATCGACCCAGGTGAAGTTCTCTGGTCCATAACCTTTCCATGCCACCAAATACTGAAAGCGGCCCGCAACTGGCGTGAATCTCGGATGCTATCCACTTCGTACTCCTCCTCTCCCAGAGGGGCTACTGGGGCCGGCTGTGATGGAGCCGGTCTATGCGGACTGTCGGCTGAGGTAGGGACTAACAGGGAACGATGAAAAACAGGATGAATATGCATGGTCTGTGGCAGGGAGAGATGATAAACTACAGGACTGATCACCGCCTCGACCGGAAAAGGTCCCAAGTAATGGTGATCGAGCTTTTTCTATGGTTGTGTCATTGGTAAGTATCGAGTAGAGAGCCAAACCCGATCACCTACCGCTAAAGGCAGAACATCGCGACGATTTCAGTCTGCAAACCGTTTATAATCCTCCTTGGCTTTCTCTAATTGATCACGGACCATGTGGTGCACAGCTTTTAAATCCTGCAAGAACATATCCACTGCTGGAACTGGTGAATCAGACGGGGCTAAAAGGAAAAGTCGTGGATGAAAACCATAATTAGCAAAGAAAGGGGACACACGGGTGGAACCATGTTGAGCATTGTTATAAGCTAATTCTGCCACCGGCAGCACTTCCACCCAATTGTCTTGTTGAGTATTGCTGAAACAGCGGAGGTACCGCCCCAAAATAGCATTCACTTTCTCTGTCCCCCCCATCAGTTTCGGGGTGATAAGTAGACGACAGACACGCCTGAACCTGCAATTTTGCGAGTAGGGTCTGCCAGAAGCGTGCCATAAATTGTACCCCCCGATCTGATATTTATTTTATTTATTTATTTATTTATTTATTTGATTTGCCAATTGTTTACAAGATAATAAGTATAAGTGTATACATAGTTGTGAATACATGAAATGGGTACATATAAGAAAAATAAAAGAATAAGAGAAACAATAGGACAGGGACGGTAGGCACGTTGGTGCGCTTATGCACGCCCCCTATCATGCGGTCTGGTAACCCACGCAACTGGAAAACATGGGAGATAAACAATTGAGCCATTATCTTGGCCGATGGAAGACCCGCACATGGAATAAAGTGGTCCATTTTAGTCAACATATCCACCACCACCAAAATGGTTGTAGCACCATTCGATGGTGGTAATTCAACGATGAAATCCAATGAAACTGCCCCCCACAGTCATTCTGGCGTGGCAAGGGCTGCAAGAGACCAGGGGGTGCACCAGGAGCATAATTGGCTTGGCGACAGATCACAAAGGACACCACATATCCCGACACATCATGTTTAAGTCTCGGCCACCAAAATGTCCTAGAGATGAGATGCAGTGTTTTGAACACCCCAAAGTGTCCCACCGCCGGACTATCATGACATTGACGTAAGATAAGGCCATGAAGAGGACCTCCAGGCACGTAAATGCGATCACAAACCGCAACAGGTCCCCAATATATGCCCAAGGAGTCTCATCTCTCATTTTCATCCAATTCTCGACATCGAGCTGCCACAAATGGGTCCTGCCGCTGCGCCTCCTGAATCCTCACTCGGAGGTCCACAGGTTCCTTGGTGGCCGCAAACCGCTCCAACGGAATCACCGTCTGGGGCAAGATTTTATCCTCCTTCGGGTATACTCAGGCTTCCGAGACAGGGCGACAGCGCGTTGATTCCCTCCACTCAGAACATAGGTCACCCAGATATCAAATCGAGCAAAGAATAAGGACCATTCCACCTGATGCTGGTTCAATGTCTGAGCTGTACGTAGGTGTTCCAAATTGCGATGATCCATCCGAACCTCGATTTGGTGACGAGCCCCTTCCAGGTGGTGCTGCCATGTCTCAAAAGCAACCTTAACCGCCAATAACTCCTTGGCCCAAATCGTATAGTTGTGCTCTGGAGCCGACAACTTCCGGGAATAATAAGCGCACAGGAACAAGGTGCCTGCGGGAGCATAGGCCTGGAGGAGCACCGCACCAACAGCCACATCAGAAGCATCTGTTTCCACCACAAATGGCTGACCTGGATCAGGGTGTTTGAGGATAGGCTTGGAAGCAAACGCGACTTTCAACACCTTGAAAACTGCCTGCTCCTCAGCACCCCAATGGAATTTCTCCCCTTCTTGAGCAGATTAGAAAGGGGAGCAGTCAAGGCAGCAAAGCGGGGAATAAATGTGCAGTAATAGTTCGCAAACCCCAACAGTTGTTGCACATCCTTAACCTGCTGTGGAGGTTCCCACGCCTGCAACGATTGTATTTTTTCCGGGTCCATTTCCACCCCGGCAGGTGAAATACGATGTCCCAAGAAGTCATTCGTGGTTTGTGCAAACTGACACTTCTCACGCTTCGCAAACAGGTGGTTATCATGCAAATGTTGCAACACCAGCTGCACATGTTGCCCGTGTTCCTGCAGGGAGTCTGAGTAAATCAAAATGTCATCTAAATAAATGATCACGAATTGATCCAACAAATCATGGAAAACATTGTGCATGAAATGCATGAACACAGCTGGGGCATTGGTTAATCCAAAAGGCATCACAGTATACTCAAAATGCCCGTACCTCGTCCATGAGTGAGCCACGCCCCTGCTTCAACTTTCTCAAACATCTGTTTGCTGTTTGGCTTCGAACACGGTCCTCAAACATGGCCTGAAACTGATGGCAAAACTCAGCGTAATTGTCCAACACCTGGTTGGGCTGGGTCAACAAAGGCATCGCCCAACGTGCTGCAGAGCCTGACAACAAACTAATCAAAAACCCCACCTTATCCCGGTCATTGGGAAAGTCCTCAGGCTGAAGGCTCATGTAAAGCTTGCACTGCCTAAAAAATGCTGGAAATTGGGCCAGCGAATCATCAAATTTATCTGGCACTGCCATGGGTATTTTCGGAGTGGCCGGGCAGCTTGCATTTGTGCCACCTGTGCAGTCAAAAGAGCCACTTGCTGGCTTAACTGAGCAATCTCTGCTCTGAGCTGAACCATGGTCGCCCCACAAAAAGCAAAAATAAGTTGAAGGGGTGGCTGGAATCAAAATGTGATGACCCGTAGTCTCTCAAAATAACAGAAAACCCAAAACATACATTAAAGTCCGGTAATGCCTTCAACTTAACTTCACTGTTTTATTAGGCACAGTTTAAAGTCACAAAAGTAAATAATGAGGCAAAAGGAAATCAAAACAAACCGCATTGACGAGAGTTCCGAAGCAAGCCAAGATAATTAATCATACATTCCAGGAAGATAACGGGGAGAGTCCATGGGATTAGAACGCCAACAAAGATAAACCTCTTTCAAAGGAAACACTAAACTTTGACTCCAGCAATTCTGACTACGCAGTTGCAAACTTATATACATAGCTCCCAGCTGCAAGCCACGAGGAGGATCATGGTAATCTCCTCCTGAGCAGACCTCGCTTTTCCCTGATCCTCTCCTCTCTGCGTGCCCTAGGATGGATAGGGGATGGGCCTGGCTCCTCTTCTGATTGCTCAGCCGACCTCTGCCCTTCCCCAGCCTCCTCCACCACCTCTGGAGCCACACTCCCACTCCCTGTTGGCTGTTCCTCCTCCTCCTCAGAGTCAGTTTCCACCAGGGGCATGACACTTTGAAGGATCAGGTGGTCAGCAGTGGGAGCATGAAGACAGTGAAGGACAGCTGGGATGGCAGGGGCTGTGGAACTCAGGGAGTCAAAACGCATAGATGGAGAGAAAGTAGGAGGGTGGGGGAGCTGAAGCACCCCTGCAATCATAAGTTCAGGCAAGCTGCCAAGCACCCAAATTTTGATCACGTGGACTTTGAAATGGTCATACTTCAAGGATTAGTTGTAAGTCCCTTCTTTCAGTGATTGTAACAAATGATCCTAAGTCAAGGACTTTCTTTAATTCTTTTGTGTCAGCTGTCATTTTTCTTCCAATGCTGTTTAACAAATAAACAATAATGCAACAATCAAAACTGTTAATATACACAACTGCTTCACAAATGAATTACCCCAAAATAAATTTTAAACAAATTTAAGAAATGTATTTGCTTTAGCATTACAAGTATCAACCTTTAAGCTGCACAACATAAAATTTCACACCTAAAAAAATTAATATCACAATCGCACCAGTAGTCAGATTCAAAAAAATTTACTACCAGTTCTGTAGGTGTGGCTTGGTAGGCGTGGCAGGGAAAGGATACTGTAAAATTTCCATTTCCACCCCACTCCTAGGGGAAGGTTACCACTGGTTCTCTGAACTACTCAAAATTTCCACTACCGGTTCTCCAGAACTGGTCAGAACCTGCCAAATACCACCTCTGAATCACACCCTTGCAAAGCAGATATATATTTAAGCTAAAGGAGAAATTAGCTATTTTCAGAATATCCTTTTTTGTTTTGTTTTGTAAAAACAAGAATCTCTTTTTAAAAAAGCCGTGATGGCAGTTGAGTGGTAAAAAATAGAATGATAAAACCATTCAGCTTTTGACTTGGGTAATATATTTAATGATTTGCACTTGTTACTTGTAGTTGGAAAAAAAGCATTTATTTTTAGTGAGCCCACACACATACCTGTGAAAGGGATGAAAATAGCAAAAATGAGTATGATGTGTAAAAATATTGCCTGGAGTAGAAAGCCAAAATTAGTCAGAACAAGACTGCTGAGTTTCTAGTTCTTTTGTTTTCATTACAGACACTGAAGCTTCATCCTCTTTTAAGGCTGAGATATAAAATAGTCCAAGTATTGTTCCACTTCATAAAATGCTTAATTTTAATTGAAGTTTAAGTGTGCTTTGCTTCTCACTACATACAACGGAAGTAACAGACAATAATAGGGATATTATACACTCCCTGTGAAGCTTAATTCTCTTATGTACCTTAAATGACCCTTCTGAAGATGAAAAGCCCCAGTTTTGCACACATTCTAGGACTTATTTAATAAACTCAGACAAATTCTGAATAAATTCATTTAGATTGCTTAGCATCTTTCAAAAGGTGTTTCTTGGGTTAGATCAATTTAGGAATATTTCATGAAAAACAGCAACCTGAAAGAACCAGAATTTATCAAGTATTGATTATCTTAGCTGTAAAGTACAGTCATCATTGAGATCATACATTATATTCTATGCCCCGGGAAAGAAAATCTAATTAATTTAAATTGTATAATCCTATGTAATATTTACTGCTTCGAAGAAGATTTTAGAAAGCTATACATGTTCTGGGTACTTGAAAATAGTCACAAAATAATGACTACTGTTTTTATAGGTATTCTTCAATTTTTTTAGCTACCTGTCCAAAATGAAAAAATGACATCCTTTCCTGCTTTGTTTCTGTGAAATTCAAAATATGTTCTTTCTATTTAAAGTTTTTTTTTCATTGATTATACAGTTTCCATTACCCAGTAACAATCCTTTCTGCTATGCTTTCCATCAGACTTGGACCTAGAACTGGGAAAAGGAAGAGAAAAATTATTGGAATTTGAGCTAAACAAGCTATGGGTTCCTACATAATTAAGACTAAGACCTACCACCGTATACAAAAGCCTACCCTGAGCTGATGTTCTTCAACCTTATTGCAGTTATAATTCCCATAAATTGGAGAACATCAAAGTGGAGAAATCTATCCTCTTCTAACTAACAATCATGGAAGCAACCTGCTAGAGCTGCATCAGGTCATACAGAGTCCTTGGCAACTTTTCTAAGAAAATTCTTTCTGTTGCTGTTGAACACAGTAGTCATTTTGCGTAAACCAGCTTATTCAGTGCATAGACAGCCCCTAACTATATTACTATTACCTGTGGTTTTATCTCTGTATCACTACTAAGGAAAACGCAGATCAGCATGATGAACCTGAATTATAAAGAAAAATTATAGCAATATAGAGTGACAAGTACAGGTTTTCAAATATTACATTAATAGTCAACTCTTCTTGTTAGCTTTGGGACATATCTGCTGTACAAAGTATAAGTATTCATTGACTTACAACCATTCCTTTAGTGACCATTCAAAGTTAGAAAGGTAGTGAAAAAAAGTGACATGACCATTTCCCCCACTTATCAACAGTGCAGCATTCCCATGGTCAAATGATCAAAATTCGGGCATTTGGCAACTGGCATGTATTTATGACAGCTGCACTTTCCCGGGCTCACGTGTAACCTTCCCAACCGGTTTCTGACAAGCAAAATCAATCGGGGGAGATGGATTCACAGATGTATGGTTCATTTAACAATTGCAATGATTTGCTTAACAACTGTGGCAAAAAAGGTCATAAAATGGGGCAAAATTCACTTAACAAGTGCCTGGCTTAGCAATGGATATTTGTGCTCGTAAGTCGAGGTCTACCTGTAATCTTACCAATCTTAAAAATCATGTTGCAGCAAATTTGGAAATATTAATTTACTTGTAATATTTATTAGCTGCCCATCTTGCTATTTGGTAACTGAGCAGATTGCAATATGAAAAGATAAAACTGTATAAATTATAATAACATAGATACAATACTACAAATTAAACTTAGCTAAAAAGACGGGAGGGAGGGAACATAATGAGGGGGTAGAGGATGGGATCTAGTGTTAATCAATCAACCACCACACAAAACGAAGCCTCTCCATTTGCAATTGTTTCCCATTAATAAGAGCATCATAGCAAGGGGGACTTCAGCAAGAAAAAAGTTTCTTCAAAATGCTGGCGTTTGCCTTCCTTCATCTTGCCTCTAATTGCCATTGTTCTGAGACTGGAGAAAAAGGAGAAAGTCATATACAAGTTACAGAACTGACTGTGCAGCATGTCTATGTACATCAATTTAAGAAACCTGAATAATAATAATTTCTCATGATCTACCTTAAGAGTCATTCAGCTGAAAGATGGATGCGTAGAAGCACAACTATTTGATGGCCAGAGATTGCAATCAATATTAAAAAAAACACAAAAAATCTGGCGGACAGGTTTTTATTAGATTTTAGAGGAAATTAATGGTTGCTTTTAAAAACCTATTTTATTCAATTTATATTACAATTTTAATAGATTTTCTCTTTTGCAATGCCACTGATTTTCAAGACAACTATAATCAGATGGGGCTATAGAGTCCACTAAAATACTGTTTGGGGCCATTTGGAACCCTGGAACTCCACATATTAAAACTAATACTTCAATAGCTATAAATAATATCTATGTAGTATAATAATAAGCATCACTTTTTAGAACATTTAGAATTTGATATTGGGGCAATGGACTTGCTTATTTTTTAAAAATATATGTATTAAAACTGCATCACTGTACTTTGTCCCTATGAACAAAATAAGGACAAACTTAGTTCTCAAAACAAGCTCATGGACTTGTCTTTCTAATGTATATCTTTTTTTTTCAAATCCAGAATACAATATGCAAATTCCCCAACATACCCAATTATAAGCAATTGTCTCTGCTAAAGCAAAAAAACCAAAAAACTAAGGAAAAAAGAACTCAGAGATTACTCTGAAAGCAAACAATGCTATGAGAGTCCACGATAGGGAAAGACTACTCCTCCCACATCATCAAGCTGAGTCTGCCAAGGCTATAAAAGCCAGCCCCTGCTACTGGCCCCCAGCTTTGACTCAGCTCCTTGTCGTGAGCAGCGTGTCTTGGAGATAGGAGCAACAGCAGCATGAAAACAGCGAAAACGAAACTAGCAACTCCCGGGGATCTGGTGAAGCCTAGTTGTCGCAGAGGGTGGGGAGCCGCTCTCTTTTAACAACGAGGCTTCAGCGCTGGGGCTTCGGAACAGCCAAAAGTGAGTTTGGGCCTGGGATTGCTTATTCAGGCCTCCCAACACCGCAATTTATAGCATGCAGCCCGGGGAAGCCTTTTGTTGGCTGTACTGAACAGCTGAGAGTCGAGGCGCTGTTTTGGAGCACCTCTCAGCCAGCGGCCTTACAGAGGCACGTTGGGCGTTAATTAGCCTCTAATGAAGATTGAGGCTTGCTCAGGCCTCACAGAGGAACCTCGTTCACCTGGCCTCTAGGGAGGGCGGCACATTAGTGAGGCAGCTCTCAGTGCCCCCAGTGTTGAACAAATGGAGAGCATACAGGCCCAATCTGATCAACCGGGCCTAGGAGAGGCCCATTGTTCTTAAGGCCAGCAAAGAGAAGGAAGCAACGAGACTATGCAGTCAGGGAGGCAGAGGCAAAAATTAAGGCCAAGGCCTTTGCAACTAAAAAGGCATTAAAATCCAAAGTCAGGGCCAAGAGAAGGCATGTGGCCACAGAGAAACAATTTGCAAAGAGCCTGGAGCAGAGAAGTGGGCAGAGCCACTAGTCTCCTCAGTCTGGGGATCTGCAGGCCAACCCTCCAGCTGTATCCAGGGCTGGAGAGGCATAACTAGGCTCCACCAGTCTTCTTCAGGCATGGTCCCTAGAGAGGACAGCTGAGGGGATTTTCCCTCAGGATTTCAGTAGATCTGGGCCTAGTTTTAGGCAAGCTATCCAGAAGCATCCAATCCTCAGAGTAATTTACCCCAGGGTGGGCACAGGCAGAGGCCACCTTTACACCTACAGCTGCTGGCCTTCGCCCAGTGGATCCACCTATAAGCAACAGGCTTGAGGATCTTAAGGATATAGTTTCTGTAGCCATCAGACAGGGGATTGCTGAAGGATTTCTTCGCCCGACTGGGGGGCAGGTAGGATTTTTCCCTACCTTCCCTCAGGTAGTCCCTCCTGAACAGAGGGGGTTTTCCAGGCCTCCTGAGCAAAGGTTTCCTGATTGGGGGTATATGAGGAAAGGGGCTCTATGGATCCTTCAGACCAAAGTAACTCCTCCATATCTGAGGAGGAGAAAGGGGAGGTTAGAGATTCCAATCTATCAGAAGATGAGGGATTAAAGCTTGAGCAACCCATTTTTTTCAGGTCTTTTTAAGCCGTCCTGGTTCAAACCTCTATTGTACAAAGCCCTAGGTACTGCCCAGCTGGGACCTGATGAGGTGGCATCAGAACCCTCAGGGGAAGCTTCAGCCCAGGGCGATTCTTTATTTTCAAAACCAATTGTTCAAGCTAAGGTGCTTCCATCACCCAAGTTATTTTTAGATCTGGTGCGTGAACAGGGTCGGGGCCACGCCCTTCATCTCATGACAGGTGTTTTTATAACAGAGGTCCTTCCCTGGTCAATGCCTTTCTAGTGCTGCCAGTTGATTCTTCTGTGGTTGCCTCTATCTCCACATCTGGAACTCCAATAGAACCAGAAGATGTCCTTAAGACTGATGATAAGAGGTCAGAACTGACTCTTAAATGTACTCACCAAACAGCAGCATGGGTTGTCCAAGCCTCCACCGCATCCTTCTTTACAAGGTCTTTTCTGAGTTGGCTGTGCCAACTACAGGAACACTTCCCGATGATACCAGGTCCCACCAGGACATAAATAAGATCATAGCTGCAGCACAGTTTACCAATGACGCCACTTTAAACTCTGCAAAATTTGCATCAAAAGCAATGGCATCCTCGGTGGCAGTGAGACACCTTCTGTGGCTGCGCAATTGGCAGACAGACTCACATCAAAAATGGAAGCTTGCTTCCGCCCCTTGCTTGGGTGAGAGTCTGTTTGGGACGCCCTGGAACCATACCTGATGGAAACCAGGGACAAAAGAAAGATTCTTTCATCCTCTGTAGAGAGGTCGGATTTTCGTCAAGCTCCATACTTCCGACAATGTTCCTTTCAGCCTGAGTCCAACACCCATTTTCCTCAGGGTCAGAGAGGATTCCCTCCTCATCAGGAGCAACAACCTGAACGATCAGGCAAACAGCAGCAGTTTTCCAGCAAATGGCCCTTTGAAGGTGGAGGAGGCCATTCATTCCGACGCTCTAAATGACTGCCCTACTTCCCCTCCCATCGGAGGTCATCTGGCCTTCTTGGCTTCATGGTGGGAGGAGTCAACTTCGGACGCCTGGGTTCTCAGGACTGTGAGGTCAGATCTTTAACTTGAGTTTCTCTCCCTCCTCCAAGGTTTTTTGTTTGCTATCTCGGGACAGTTCCAGATGGGCCTTCATGGAATCAGCCATTCAATATCTGGTAGACATAAGAGCCATTCAGGTGGTTCCAGTGAATCAACAGGGGCTGGGGTTCTACTCCGGGCTCTTTGTAATCCCAGGCCTCCGGGGGGGGGTGGAGGGTGATCCTCAACCTCAAGTCCTTGAACAAGTTGATTCCCTACAGGCACTTCAAGATTCAGTCTCTCCAGACAATTCGGAGAGCATTCGGGAGGGCGGCCTCCTCTCATCCATAGACCTCATGGAGGCATACCTCCCTATCCTGATCTGGCCCCTTCATTGCCAGTTCCTTCAGTTTTGCTACAACAAGCACTACCAATACCGGGCCCTTCCGTTTGGCCTCTCATCAGCCCCCAGGGTATTTACCAAAGTTCTTGCGGCATGGGCAGTATCCCTACGCGCCTCCCAGTGAAGATCCAATGCTATTTGGACAATATCCTGATTCAGTCATCTTCAACCCACTCTGCCCACAGCGACCTTCAGACCACGATGCAGATCCTGCAGGAACACAGTTTTTCCATAAACTTCAGCAAGTCATCTTCTACCGACCACCTGTCTCCTATACCTAGAGGCAATCATCGACACAACCTTCTGTGAGGTCTTCCTTTCCCCAGATCGTCAAAAGAGTCTGAACGATTTGATAAACTGGATTCGACAGCAGCACACAGTTACTCTGTCTCTACTATCCCAACTCCTAGGAAAGATTATTTCCTGTATAGGCATCGTGCTGTGGGCCAGCCTCCATGCCCGGAATCTGCAATGGTTCTTGCTGCCATTTCAATGGGCGGGAACCAGCCACTCATCCATCAGAATCCGAGTTCCTGCACCGGTCTTACGTTCCTTCCAGTGGTGGCAGTCCCAGACCATCAGGAAAGGCCAATTTTTCAAGGAGCCAGACAAACTCATTATCATGACAGATGCCAGTCTGTATGGCTGTGGGGGTGCATCTGCAAAGCGAGATAGCTCAGGGTCATTGGTCCCAGACAGACAGGTCTCACCCCATCAATTGGCTCGAACTCAGGGCCATCTTCCTGGCTTTGAGACATTTGAGAACAAGGTGACAGGGTCCCACATGTTGATTATGACAGACGTGGCCTCCATGTCAACAGATGGGGGGACCCAGTCCAAATCCTTGATGCAGGAGGCCGAACGTCTGGGGCAGTGGACGGAGAGGCACCTTCTGTCCCTCAGAGCAGACCACATCTCGGGGGTTGACAACATCCAGGCCGACTGGCTGAGTCGTACTGAGGTTAACCACTCGGAGTGGTGCCTTCATCCATTCCTGTTCCAAGAACTGTCCAACAGGTTCAGTCCCCCAGTAGAAGACCTATTCATCACTCCCCAGAATGTGCAGCTAGACAGATTATTTACCAGATTTCCTACCTAGGGAGCGAAGGGGACCAATGCACTTTGGAGCAGATGACCTCCAGGTCTCCTCTACGCCTTCCCCCCTCTTCCTATCATTCCGGCCACCTGGGACCCATCTCAAAAGTGCTGGTGTTCCTACAGGAAGGTCTAGATAAAGGGCTCTCATCAAATACACTCTGCAGACAGGTTGCAGACTTGTCCTCATAAGATAATTATAATTCTCTGTCCCACCACTCATCAATACGTAGGTTTTTGAGGGAAGCCTCAAGCCTACATCCCCTGGTAGTTCATAGATATTCCACTTGGGATCTCCCAAAAGTACTCCAGGTCCTGGCAGGACCCCCATTCGAACCTTTGCTGGATCTCTGCTTCTTGATCCTCAAAGTGTCCTTCCTGGTGGCTATCACGTCGGCCAGAAGGGTGTCGGAATTGGTACCTCTCTCGGTGAGACAGGACTTGTGCATTTTTCACAAGAACAGAGTAGTGCTATGATTAGACCCCACTTTTATTCCAAAGATCAATTCTTGGTTCCACAGGGCACAAGAACTAGTCCTACTGGACTTCTGCCCTAAGCTTCAACATGAGTTGAGTTGAGTTGGAACACAAGTGGCATACACTGGATGTGCAGAGAGCTCTCCGTATCTATGTAAAACTGCAACCTTTTGCAAGACAGAAGCAATGTTTGTGTCCTTCCAACCAGCTTCCTTAGGGGGAAGGCTTCCCCATCCACGATGGGCAGATGGATCAGGGCTTGTATTTCCACAGCATATGGTTCCCAGGAAGCTTACTGCCCACTCTACTAGCAGCCATCTCGGCAGCCTGGGCTACTCAGGTGTCCACTGAGGAGATCTGCAGGGCGGCTACCTGGGCATCGCCCTCTCCATTTATCTGGCACTATCGACTGGACTCCTTCACCTCTGCAGAATTTGGTAGGAGAGTGCTTCCAAAGGTTCTTCCAGTGTTGGACTGGGCGGACCAGATGTAGACCTTCCTTTGGACATGCAGGCTTTGGTATCCTGGACTTTCGTAGCAGTGTGGAGGAGAATGGGCATTGGTAAATTTATCTGAGACTCCCTTTCTATACACGCTGAGAGAGAGTCCAGCCCCACCCTGTGTTCGTCTGGTCATTGTTGGGGAGGTATCTTCTCACTGTTTTGTTTTTCAGAGACACATCACGTATGTCAAGTTTCTTCGTCAAAAGCTGGGAGCCAGTAGCAGGGGCTGGCTTTTTTAGCTTTGGCAGACTCAGCTCAATGATGTGGGAGGAGGAGTCTTTCCCTATCCTGGACTGTCTCGCAGCGTGTATAGATAGGGTATCTCAGGTAAATTTACCAATGCCCAGTCTGTCAGATTTTGCTAAAAGGTGCTTTTGTCAAAACCTATCCGGAAAAAAAAGAAATCCCAACACTATGCTTCTGTTTTAAAAATGTACTAGTTTTAGCTATGGACTTTAATGTCCTCTTGATCTAGAATTGTGTAGTATTTAGCAGGGAATTCCTCCACGTCTCAGTGGTCTATGTACACTCCAAGATACCATAGAAAAGCAGAATAGAATGCCATTTGAAAGGCAAGGACTCTTCAAAGCTCAGAGAAGATATAGGAAGAATCGTTGGGAGGAAGATGGACACAACTAGAAATGGCACTGTAATATATAATTGGCGGCATCTGCATTAACAGACTCAAGAGGGCTCCCATCTCTAAAGCCATGGGCTGAGAAGAAAAATTATTGGTATGAACTTGGTTTGAATTTTATAAAATTCACCATGGCATAAGGTTGGCAGATAAATCCTTCCTATCTAAAGGCTAGATAGGGAGAGAGAGAGAGAAAACAATTTCAGCTACTGCAACCAAGATGCTTGCAGACGTCTTACCTGCAACAGCACTAGTCACAACCATATTACAGCAGAACCGCATAATGCATTTGAACTAAACACGATCCTTTGCCTGCAAGCAGAGGAACTGCCACATCAGTAACTCTGTTGCTAAGGCAACTGCTTATTTTCCATATCAACCGCATGCTCATTGTTACAGAGTCACATATACAAGAACAATTCCTCTCTATAGCCAAGGACCAGATGGCAGTAAAGCTAGGAAAGGCACAGACTAAAGGGATCATACTAAACGGATGACATACTAGTGCATTCAAGTGATGGAAACAAAAGCAAATGGATACAGAATTCGACCAGTAAGAGAAAGAAAAGGGGAGAAACCTCCCATGTCATAGTTACAATGCCATCATTTAGACTTCAGGCTTGTACATACAAGCTGATTTTACTGACAAAGACCTTTGTAATGACACTAATGTTTTTCAGCAGCCATCCCATCCATGCCCCATTTCTATCTAAAACAACTTTAA
Source organism: Notechis scutatus (assembly GCF_049901735.1). Classification (NCBI taxonomy): domain Eukaryota; kingdom Metazoa; phylum Chordata; class Lepidosauria; order Squamata; family Elapidae; genus Notechis; species Notechis scutatus. The sequence goes on from NC_142009.1 coordinate 299,517,060, forward strand.
AGTCGGTTTTGTTAGTATACAACTGTCGATAGCACACTTCACCAAGAAAACTCAAATATGATTTTTGAAGACATTTTACAATAAAAATCCAGTGCACGTAGTATACATCTAACATTATTTAACAACATGTGGGAGAGTTACTCAGCCATCCAGAGAAATCCCAGTATTTAACAAACCTTTTTTATAGTGAGTACATGTTTGCTGGTTCCTAGCCTATTCCATAAAACAGAAGAAAACGTCAGTAGGCAACATCGTTCTTAGGAACACCTGGTTTTCCTAAAATCTGCTTTGTAAACAGTGGGATTTAGGAAACTAAAGGACAAACTGTATCACATTTCTTGATTCTTTCACTTATCGGTCAAAACATTCATTTGTTTCCTTGTTTATTTTCTGTTACATTTATAACATCATTATTTGAGGATATATGATTAGAAACTTGTTCAGGATGAGTTTTTATCTAATATATGACTGTGAATTGTTTCATATTTACTTTATGGGGAAAACAAAACAACAAAGGCAAGATAGAAATCCTTATAAAAATTAATGAGACATTTAAATCCTTATTAAATAGAAATAGTTACTGTTTATTTTAAGTGGCACTTAACTATTGGATTCAGACCTAGACTATAATATGCACACATTTAAAACAGATCACTCTAAAATCTGTAAATAAAAAGTAAGTATAAATGTACTTACTTACCCAGGTCACCCAACAACATGTTCTGGGGGCAGCTTCATAAAAAATAAAATATATATATTTTAAAAAGTAACAAAATTTACCTATAAAGAGAATACCAGTCTAGCAACAAAAACAGGCAATGACTTAAAGGAGCAGTCCTATGCACTATATCAAAACCTGGCAGATGCTGGTATGCTGACTGAAAAGAGAATACTTTGAGTACAATCAAAAGTGTATTTTATGCAGTGGAAGATTGCTAGCATTCTAGCAATCTTATTGTGCTATTCCAATCGTCCCCAAAGCGTAAAGAAAATGTATGCCAGTTCAAGAGCTAGAATACTTAATTCCCTTCCATTGGAGATAAAGAAAAGAGTACAGACCAACTCAAAAAGCCAACAAGGCTTAGAAATTAAGAAATACAAATTTCACTCCACAAGCATGGCAGGACTGTTCTGTTAGCCAAAAAAACCCCTGCTCAATATAACATATCCTATGATTGGAATATGACCTCACATTGTGATGGATTCACTCACAGGAAAAATACATGCCTGTAAGACCCAAGTTACAGAACTAAATCATCCATTCAGATTTTAGGCACACAAATGTCCTTCCTGTTACTTGACATAGCTTTGCAAGAAGTTCAATTTTGTTTTTGTTTTTTAGTATTTTATTAGTTTATCAAAATGTAAAATACAGAAGTACAAAGAAAAATGAAAATAATGTTAAAATAAGGGAGAAAAAGGAGAAGAGAGAAGTGTAGGGGAAAAGGGAAAAGAAAAAGAAAACAACTGACTTCCGATCCTTTTGGTGCTGTAGAATAAAGTAGCAACATAAAACCCCAATTTTTTACTTTTATATGATAATATAGTTGCCATCTCTATAACAACAAATCTTTCTAATAATCAGCAAAAGCCAAATCAAAATTTCATTCTTTTCACCCCAAGCACAAAGTCCAGAAGCGGTTTCCAAGTAGGAACAAAATTAATTGTGTTCTTTTCTTTAATCAAAGCAGAGACGGCTAAATAGACTACTTTGAATAAGAAGTTTAATTTTGGAAGTTACATTCTACCAGCAAGATTTGGGAATTCAATGACCAACCTAAACATTCTTGAGGAAATATTGTGGCTTCCTATTATAAAATGTTGCCATCCTGTATTTGTTAACTTATCAAGCATTCTTCTCTCACCACCATCAAAGCTACAGACCTGAGGCTGCAAAAATTACACACATAAGGAAACATCAATGTTTCAAGTACGTTATCAATTACAATTACATTATCTTTACATTTTGAGAAAGTAGGAGGGAAAAAAAGCTGACATAATTAATTTATAGGGAAAAAAAAGAACTGACACCAAATGTTTATGTAGTCCTTGTTTGATTGTTCCAATCAAACATGTTTCTTCTCAATTTCAATTTCAATTCTCAATTTCACTTCCTTGATTTTGTTTTTCTTTTTCATGGTGTACATCATGTGTTTTAAGAGTTTTCAATATGAGAACAATAAATTGTTAACATAATCTAAAAGCATATATATAGTTAGTCTTAATTTAATATCCACTTGTGTTCAGCAACTATCCAAAGTTATGATAGTGCTTAACAAGGTTACTTAGGATGGATCCTCATAGTTTTGGCCAGGGGTGGGATGAAAATGTTTTTATTACTGGTTCTGTGAGAGTGGCTAGGTGGGCATAGCCATGCGACTAGGTGGACATAGCTTTTTTTTGCAGCAACCCCCCCCCCACCCCCACCCCGTGCTCTGTTTTTTGCCTCCTGGGTCTCAAGGAAGCCTCCTGGGAGGCCATTTTTGCTCCCAGGAGGCAAAAAATGGAGCACAGGGGGACACACAGCACCCTTCCCCACACGTCTCTTTTGCCTCCTGGGCCTCAGGGAAGCCTCCTGGGAAAGCAAAAAGACAGCGAGGGGGATCCCGGCACAACTGATCGTCGGAACAGCTGATCGTCAGAACAGCTGATCATTGGGAGGAAAAAAAAGAAAAAGAAATACCATAAAGAGTGACTGGGCGGGGCTGGCGGGGGAGAATGCAGTCAGCGATGTTGTTCATGTGCATGATGTCAGGGGCACGATTTGCTGGTTCTCTGAACTGCGCAGAATTGTAACAATCGGTTCTACCGAACAGGTCTGAACTGGTATAATCCCACCCCTGGTTCTGGCCATCACAGTGTATTCACAGTCAGGTAATCATGATTTGGACACATAGTAACCAGCTTGCAATTATGTTGAGACATCCTACAATCACATTACTGACATTCGCAAATTTCACCGTCAGTTTCCAACAAGCAAAAGTCAATCGAGTAGCAGACTGGAGATCACGTCACTGCGGATTATGCAAATGCACAAGATTTACCTACCAATGTGAGCTAGAACTGCCGGAACTGTTATCCAAACTCAATGCATTCATATTATGTGCCTAATAACTGCATCACTTAGCAAAAGTATTCCTGGTTAAATTACAGTTGGTAACAGAGGGCATGGATATAGAAATACTATACATGGAAATATGCCCCCCTTTCCCAAGTTGATGCCATCTTAAGATATTGCACATTTCAACTCCAGTAATTCTCAACCAGTATGAACTTTGCTGCCTGCAATTCTGTGAGCTGTAGCTCTAATACAGAAATGAAACAGAAACAGCATAATTTTGAACTTACAGTGATAGCACAAAACAACTTAAACCCTGTGCTAAATACTGAATACTGAAGAAAAGGAGACACAATATCTTTTGGCCAACTGATACTGTAAAATCAGTTCCTCCTATCCAGTATACCAAGCTTCTATTCTTGAGATTAATAGCAATAGGGCCAAACACATTTTTTTTTCAAATTATTATATGAATGATAGCACCACACCTTGGCAGTTTTAGGCTAGGACAGGGGTGTCAAACTGGATTTCTTCGAGGGCAGGGCCGGATCAGCATTATACTTCTCCTCAGGCCAGACCGGGGGGGGGAGAGATGGGGGAGACAGGACAGGCGCCTCCTGTAGCACTCTGTACGCACCCTCCATGCCCTTTTTTAGCCAGCAGAGTGCTGCAGGAGACTATCCAGGCTGAAAGAAGGGCACTGGGGGGCACAGGGGCCTCATACTCCTTTTGGCTGCCGGAGGCACTGCGGGCCAGTCTTCGCTATTTCCAGGCTGGCCCCATGGGCCAGATTTAAGCACCTTGTGGGCTGAATCAGGCCTGCAGGCCTTGAGTTTGACAACCCTGAGCTAGGATTTTTCAAGAAAATGCTCAATTGCCTCTTAGTGTGGTTTATACAATACTCCTGAAAGTTGTATTTCAGCACCTATTTATTCTATTACTTGTATCTTTGCATGTTTGTTATCCTTCATAGGAACAAGCCCCCAACACATTAGATGCTTAAGCAACTTTTGGAATTCAGATCTCTGATCTGAGATGTTGTTAAAAACAATGTCACATCTCTATACCTATGCTGCAGTTTATAAGAGAGTGAGAATTCCCCATAGCCTAATATTTAAGTACTAAACTGGTAGCCACAGGCAACCAGAAATTGCATCTAAGCATAAAGCAGGCTAGCCAGGCAGAGAGGAACACAATATCCCTTTTCCGCATAGATACCAGATTGGATGGTCGCTTTTTCATTTTAGCACAAAAATGAATTTGATTTTGTTTTTCTTTGTTAAGCCTAGGAGACTGGTCAATTTTTGCAAGCTACTAATATATGCAATGCCACAATAGAGTTTTCATAGCTTGAAAAACACAGTTATTCCCTGCACTATTTTAAGCAAAGTGATTCCACCAGACAGCATGAAGTAGTTAAATAGGAGAGGCTGAGCGATTCCACTGGTAATTAAAGACAGCTTGGCCATTCAAGAACTGTTACCTAGTGGCTGCCTTTCATAATGCTACCTGAATTGTCTCTCTTCCAGCTCACATATTTGTATCTTGTGGGAAGAGAATGCTGGAATGGATAAGCCTTTGATCTGATCTGGATGGGCTCTACTTATGCTTTAATATTAGGAATTACCGCTTGAGCTTCAGTTTTCTTCATTTTATCATTCCTTTCCAATCTTGCTCTCAAACAGTGTGTTTTTAAGTTTATTTTTGAGCACTAGGCTATTATGTTAACTGCTTTTCGTAATTCATGTACTTTTTAACTGAAAAGTAAAAAAAAAAATGCTTTAAATAAATACAACACATTTCAAAAACGTTTAAATACAGGGGATCCTTTAAAATCTTATCACTTAAACTTTTCCAAACTATGTCGTCCAAATAAATAATTCTGAGACTCTCATTACAGTGGAAACATTCGTCCTCAAAATACAGGCATTAAGCTAGAGGAAGTTGCAGCTCAGAAAAAGAAGTCTTCCAACAAGTGAATATAGGTTTTAAACTGAGGGAAACATTTTGCATGAGATTTGTTAGATTCGTATAATAATAGCCCAAGTCATGATGCAATTTAAGTTTTCACCTAGCATGTACTCCCAAAACAAAACAAAAAAGCAGATTACCCATATCAATAAGGAAACTTCAATCCAAAAAGAGATCACTCTGGCGGAAAAACAAATCTGGTCACGTTGCCAATTTCAAAAACCGATACAAAAATTTATGTCACCAGATAAAGACCGAATGCACCAATTATCACATTAAACAAGAGGAAACCTTCTAAGCACCAATTCCACCCGTGCTTTTTACAATTTTGTAAACAACAAACTAAAAGACTCAAGGTCCATCCCTCCCTTGATAGGACCTGATGGTAAAGACTGCAACGACGACACCATTAAATCCAACATCTTTAACACATTCTTCGGCTCAGTATTTGTAAACAGCAATGGATCATGCCCAGTATTTCCTAGCCGTACCCCAGATAACAACAATGATCTAATACATATCGATTTCACAGAAGACAATGTTGAAAAATCACTACGCAATCTAAAACCATCTCTATCTATTGGACCGGATGGAATATGTGCCTACTTCTTAAGAAAGCTATCCACTGCCATAGCCAAACCTCTAAGCATAATCTTTGAAAAATCTTTCAGAACCAGCTCCTTGCCTAACCTATGGTCACAAGCCACAGTCATCCCCATCTTCAAAAGGGAGACCCAAGCCTAGTTGAAAATTACAGGCCAATCTCCTTATGCTGCGTCACCTGTAAAGTCATGGAATCAATTATTAACCAATCCATTATCCTCCACTTAGAGACAAACAACCTACTCTCCAATAAACAATTTGGTTTCAGAAAAAAACTATCCTGTAATCTGCAACTCTTACACTGCAAAAACATATGGAAGACACAACTCGACCAGGGCAAAGCAATAGACGCAATCTACATAGACTTCTGTAAAGCCTTTGATTCAGTGGTACACGACAAACTACTCCTAAAAATAAAATCCTATGGTATCTCTGGACAACTGAATAACTGGATAGAAGCATTCCTGTCAAACAGACAACAAATGGTCAAAATCGGGAGCGTCCTATCAAATCCAGTACCTGTCAATAGTGGTGTCCCCCAGGGCAGTGTTCTAGGACCAACTCTCTTCATACTCTACATAAATGACCTCTGCGATCATATTAAGAGCAATTGCGTTCTTTTTGCTGATGATGTAAAGCTGTTCAATACCACAGACAATACTGCTACCCTTCAAAAAGATCTCGACTATGTATCTGAATGGTCAAACAAATGGCAACTTCAAATCTCAACAAATAAATGCTCTGTCTTACATATTGGCAAAAAAAAATCAGAAAATAAAATACAAGCTGAATAGTCAAGATCTTGTTGATGACCCAAGCTCTGTAAAGGACCTTGGAATACTCACCTCTAATGATCTAAGTGCTAGAGCCCACTGCAACTACATAGCCAAAAAGGCATTAAGAGTTGTTAACCTAATCCTACGTAGCTTTTTCTCTGGTAATATCACACTACTAACCAGAGCATACAAAACATTTGCTAGACCAATACTCGAATACAGTTCATCAGTCTGGAACCCTCATTACGTATCTGATATTAGCACAATTGAGAAAGTCCAGAAATATTTCACAAGGAGAGTTCTCCACTCTTCTACTCGTTGTAGAATACCTTATGCCACCAGACTTGAAATTCTAGAACTAGAAAACCTTGAATTACGCCGTCTTCGGTCTGATTTAAGCATGGTATATAAAATCATACATTGCAATGTCCTACCTGTCAATGAATACTTCAGCTTCAACCATAACAACACAAGAGCACACAATAGATACAAACTCAAAGTTAACCGCACCAAACTTGATTGCAGGAAATACGACTTCAGCAACAGAGTGGTCAACGTCTGGAATACTCTACCCGACTCTGTAGTCTCTTCCCCAAACCCCAAAAAACTTTAACCTTAGACTGTCTACTATTGACCTCACCCCCTTCCTAAGAGGTCTGTAGGGGGCGTGCATAAGCGCACCAACGTGCCTACCATCCCTGTCCTATTGTTTCTCTTATTCTTTTATTTTTCTTATATGTACCCATTTCATGTATTCACAACTATGTATACGCTTATACTTATTATCTTGTAAACAATTGGCAAATCAAATAAATAAATAAATAAATAAATAAAATAAATAAATGTTGTATAACCCTATGATTTATGGTTTAATACAGTGTATACCTCTAACCAATGTTGCTTTATTCAACAAATATTTAAAAATTGTGTCCTGCTACTGAATTTATAAAATAACAAAGCATTCCAAACCCAAGAAGCATTTCTTTTACGTATTATTAAAGTGAAAATAATGTTCATAACTGAAAAAGCTGCAAGAATCAGTTTATAAATGCCCACAAATTCGCAGAACTAAAAGGATTTTAAAGTGTAATTTTGGAAGTACAGGTAAGTGCTCAACTTACAATCACAATTGAGCCCACTTTCTGTTGCTAAATGAGACATCTGTTAAGTGAGTTTTGCCCCATTTTATGGCCTTTCTTACCACAGTTGTTAAGTGAATCACTGGAGTTGTTAGGTTAGTAACACAGTTGCTTCCCGATTGACTTTGTTTGTCAGAAGGTTGCAAAAAAGCACATGATACCCACACAATACAACCATCATAAATATGAACCAGTTGTCTGAATTTGATCACATGACCATGGGGATGCTGCAATAGTCATAAGTGTGAAAAATGGTCACTAAGTTACTTTCTCAGTGCCACTGTAACTTTGAATGCTCCCTAAATGAACTGTTGTAAGTTAAGGCCTACCCGTTTATCATTTGCCACGTATCCTTCTTTTGGACAGTAATAAAAACAACAAATTAAAAACCAAGTTTCCAATAGAAACACTGAAAAAAATTAGAACCACATTGCTCATTTAATGAAACTGTCCAACATGAAACCCAAAATATTGCTATTACTCTCAATTAAGTCAAATCTGTTAATTGGCAAGAGACTATCAGTTATGTTATGAAATCATATGCTTAAAATGCATGCTTATATTTATGTTTTAACTCCACTGGAGAGGAGTAAGCAACTCTCCAAGCAACGATAGCAACTTCCTTTTCTTTAAAGGTAGCATGAGACTACAGCTGGGTAACAGGCTGTAGCAAAAATATCCTATCTGGCTTAATTCACAGTAGACCAAACTTATTCATATGCTTATCCACATACTTTTCTTTTGTAACTTTTGCTATTTGCAATTCATTCTATTTTTCCCTTCCAGATGAGTTCTGTAAGATTTTTTCTTGCTGTTTAAGTAGACACTGAATTTAATTACTCTCGTAGCCTGCTCAAATGTTCTGCCTATCCCTGTATAGCTAAACCAATATAACATGTTGCACTTAAATATATCAAAGGGGCAAACCAATATTCTTAGAATTCCTTAAAATGTTTGGATCAAACATCAGGATTGACAAAGGATAAATAAAGGATGCTTGAACAAGGGAGAAGAGGGGTGTTCTTGATTTCTAGAAATTTATCCTTTCTACTGTAACTTGCTTCCCACCTGTGTTCTATTGGAAATATCCCTAAATTCATTGGAACAGATCTAACAGGAAAAAGACAAGCAGAAACATCCAATTTTCTGAAAATCAAAGTTAACCATTTTCTAAAGTTTGCTTTAAAAAAGAAAGTCCTCACTGTAGCATCCCAAATGTTTTATAGCTGCCAAAACACATATGAATACAGATACTCAGGGTAATAAAACAGATTATAAAGATAAGTCTGAATTAAATGAGCATTTATTTTCCATTTAATTTTTGTACACCTCAATTTGCTCACTTTCTGAAAAAGAAAATGGACCCAAGTGCTCGACAAAGTTCTAATGAATTTCAACAAAACATTAAATTACTGAAAAGTTTTAACTGAACAAAACTGAGTCTGAACTGCCAAAAGAATAAAAAGCTTAAGGGGAAAAAAAATCCAAACACTAAAGAGATTTTGGGTGTTGTGTATAACTTACTCCTGGCTAAGTTTTGCTTTTTTATTATTTTGGAAAAGTTTTTAGTTGCATGTTAAAAAAAAAATTAAACATGCTGAAATGAAATTATAAGCTTTTATTTTAGGAATTACATGGCTCAAATTCTGAATAAAGATAAACCACTTTTCAAATCACAATTACACTTTGCAACAAAAATAAAACATATGGGAAATAACAACTTTGGATAAAAAGATTTTTAACCATTTTACCACTACATAGGGGACACTGCAAAATATGAACCAGTTGCCAAGCATCCAAATGTTGATCACATGAGCACAGGGGATGCTGCAACGGTCGTGAGTGTGGAAAAGGTCATAAGTCACTTTTTTCAATGCCATTGTAACTTCAAATGTTTGCTAAACAAACCGCTGTAAATCGAGGGAAACCCATATGGTATGCCACATTATACATTTTTCAAAACATGGTTTTGAACTCACAAAATCAACTTATTTACAATATCTCTATTCTGCCTGAAGAGTTAAGCAAACAAGATTAATAGTTTGGACAAATAAAGTAAAGCAATGGCTAATTATCTCTTCAAATGGAGTCCATGAACCAAGCTTAATAGTATTTTGATATTTTACAGTAAACTGCAGTTAAAATTATCAGATTTGTAAATTTACATGTTAAGTACAAGAAATTTTTTAAAAATGTTTTTTTTCCAAGTATGGAAAAAGTATTTTTCAGGTTTAGTAAAAAGAAAAACATTGGTAATTCATCAAGTTTCAAGTTTGACCCCCAACATATCAATGCATATGTCACTGAGGCCATACATACTTATTTTATTAATGCTGATTAGCTGAGCTCTGCAATTTATTTGGTTTTCAAGTGACAAATTGGGATTACTAGCACCTTAGCACTGTTGTAACTAATAACATAAAAAAGAAAATCTAGATGCTTGGCCTAAAAATGAATACATTATTTGTTGATGTAACTTGAGTGTAACAATGTTACCAAGCCAGCACCTTATATTTGAGTTTAACTAGAAGTCCTCAAACTCATATCCTACCTAACGTAGACAATGTTTTTGAGCATCATAGAACTTGTGGTCCAACCATCCCCATTCCCTGGAGAAACAGGACTGTTTCATGCCCTAGATAACACTGTATCTATGTGGAATATGTTGTACAGATAGGTAGTCCTCAACTTATAATTGCATCATGACCATTTGAAGTTAGACTGGATTTCTAAACAGCTACTTATCACCTATCCTTGAAAGTGACTACACACACACACACACACACACACCAGTCACATCCTTTTGGGCGCTTAGCAACTGGTACACATTTACAACTGACTGCAGCATCGACAGTCATGTGACACAATTTGAGACTTTTTGCCACTTTCCAGCAGAAAATGGCAAAGTACCCATTGGATATACTGGATTCACCTAATTATGTGATTCACTTAACAACAGTGAATTGCTTTACGAACATCATAAAAAAGTCATAAAAGTCAGTTTCAAGCACATGGTGCCTCAATTTACTATTATGATAACTTACAACCATAATAGAGCCCAGATTTTGGATATAGGTCACAGGCTAACTACATGCTTTTTTTAAAAACATACAGGATATATGTGTACAATATATTTTTATACTGGTTAACCAAAGTTTATTCAATTCAATTTTCTAAAACTTGATAACACATGAATTTGTCCTATATCTGGATATTAGACTAAAATATGGTTATGGATAAGTTTGGGTTCAGTGTAACATGTGAACATAACCAGAATATGCCTTTTTATTTAGAGGTAAAAAAAATTCAAAACAGAGCTAGCAATTGCAATGCATCTTTTAAAAGATATATTGAAAATGCAAACTAGAATCTTGATTTAAAGATATTCTTTATTTTTTCCTAACAATTTATGACTAAATCACCTTGATTTTTAAGGTAATATATCCACTCCACTTATAACAATATCACATTTTAAAAACCTTCATCAGATTTCTCAGTAGGAGACTAAAAACAGCTGGAAAAGATGTTAACACAACAGAAATGAGAGTATCTGGTTGCTTGAACCCAAAGGAAAGTTGGACAAGAATACAGAAAGTCAACAGGAGAATGGTTGAAAGAAAAATATCTGAAAAGTAATGTACTTGCATTATTCCTTTCTTCTGAAATTTACACACACACACAAGAATCCAACACCAAAGAATGGTCAAAATAATCTACATTTGCTTCAGCCTGTTGAATATCAAATGTCTTTTCCTCAAACAGGGGTTACCAAATAACTCAGTAGATTATTTACATTTACTAGCATTTTGGAGAAAGAAAAATTTGTACATATATATATATATATTTGTTTTATATATATATATTTATGGTACTTATATATATTTGTATTCTAAGTTTTGTTACATGAGGTATTCAGTATTTTCCCGTCATTATAGTTGTGCTTTTAAAGTTGTAGCAACGTTTGGCAGAATCTCATCTGCCATCATCAGGCTTCTGTATTGTGTTTGTCTGTGAGTCAGACTTTTACAGTTGTTTCAGTTTTAAATTTGGGGCTAGCCCCAAATTTAAAACTGAAACAACTGTGAAAGTCTGACTCACAGATGAACACAATACAGATGGCAGATGAGATTCTGCCGAAACGTTGCTACAACTTTAAAAGCACAACTATAATGACGTGGGAAAATACCCGAACAAAGCTGAATTATATATATTATATATATACGCACTTTAAGACTTAACTGCTGTGTGTCACAGAAAGTTGAAAATACATTGGATTTGATAGAAAGGAGGCATCAATCATTATAACAAGGCGTGTACTGCGTAAATATCATTTATGTGTTGCTTCTAACACAGCTGTGCAAGATACAAACATTCCTCAAATCATTCTTAATCTCAGCTTTTACATTTTACCAACAAGAGATACCATCTAATGGAAATACTGGTGTGTCTCAGAAGTAGCTACAAGAAGATTTAGATCATAATAGATTCAGTAAAAGACTGGATTATATAATTCAACAACTAAAGCAATGGCAAGAGATAGTTATCCAATCAGAGAGAACAACCTTGGTATAAAAATGGTCCTACATTCAATTTTTGCTTCTTTAGTGCAAACAATTAGGCAGCAGGTGCTTAAACCTCCAGATCTGCTGCCAGTGATAAAATACTGACCAGAAAGACTAAGTACTTAGAAGCATCTTCTGTAAAATGCAATCCTGGGTAGAAAATCTGTACATAAGCTATTTATCTCAAATCACAGTGCTTTTTTTTTTTGCAAAACTTAAGACTTTCATTTCTCCTCAGCTCAAATACTTGATCCAAATTTAAGCAAGCAAAAACCCAAGCCAAAGACATATTCTTTGATTCCTACATTTTTTTCCCATGGGTCAATCTGTGATTTTTACTGAATTTAAGATATAGATCTCATCAGTTCCTTGCATGGCAGCAAGCAACCCAAAATAAACCAAAGTTACAGCAGATGGTTATAAATGGAATCTTAATATGCAGTAAAAATTACTGTTTAGTAATAAACTGAAAACTGCAAGATTGCAAAGGTCTGTGCATGCAACACTAGACATAAGAAATCAATTTCTTCACATTCAATTAAAGTGGAAGAGAAGCAAAAACTGCACAGATGTATGTAAAGCCAAACATAGTATCCAACTCATTCTATGTGATTCCATGCACCTAGTATGTCTAAAAATTATCAATAAAACAAAATAGCCTATATTCGTATTGTAGAGATATATAATAACATGGAATTTAAAAATGTACACTACATATTTATACAAACAATATCTTACAGCTGTCTAGACAAAAAAAAAATCAATGTTTTATGAACTAACCACTTGAGATCAAATACTATTTCTTAAAATGCATGGAGCAATACTGAGAGTGAGGAAAGAGACATGCAACTGCTTGACCCACTTGAACTAGAACAACAACAAAACCCAAAATAGTAATAAAGATTAGAAGACTAAATGGATTTTACAGACATTATTCCAGCCTCACCTGACTTCTGTCTTTGTCCACTTTCTTAAAACATTTATTTAATGACAGATTATGCCTCACAGAATTTTTCCATCCAGTAGGAGCATTTGCAAAATAAGGAAAGTGTTCCAAAATCCAGTTGTATATATCCTTCACAGGAAGCCGCTTGTTTGGAGAGTCCTCAATAGCCATAAATATGAGGCAGCTAAATGAATATGGTGGTTTACAGTTTGGGTTCTGCTTGGCATCATAGGGCATGTCAGCATGAGCAGGAGATGGAGGGGTATCATCATCCAGGTCTTGAACTGGGCTAACACTTCTTAAGACCGAGTCCCCAAAACTTTTCAGCAAGTTTTTACTCTCATGTAACCAATTCAAATTGGTAAGTTCCTCATCTTCTATAGGATCTTTTTCCAGTCGAAGAATAGGCAAAGAAAAGTCTAAGTCCTCCTCATCCTGTAGAGTTTTTGATAGGTCACCATCTGTATAACACTGGCTCAGTCCACTGGAAATGGTAATTCCCGAGCCTTCTGGCTTCTTACTAGGAGGCATAACTGGACCCATTTAGTCGGAGGCTCCTAATAAAATAAATCCAAGTTTTACACAAAAAAGGTTAGGTAGATAAAAAGAAAATAACATTCAAATAACATTTCCTAGCCTGTATTTGGGCATTTTACGAAGTCTAATAGCTATGCACCCTCCTAGACGCACATATCCAGGCTGATACAAGCAACATTCAGAGAATAAGACAATGAAATTTTAATTTTTGCAATAAACATTATTGTATTTTTTGAAATACATTAATTTTTCCACCTATAAACAATAAAAACCAAGGACATCATGCTTTATCCATTAACTTGAGAAATAAGCAAATGCTATCAATTGTACTTTCTCCCGAACTAGCATATCATATAGACTTCAATATCACTGGTCATAATAACAGTTACTGTTTTGTAATAAGCATACAAAATTGAGAGCTTAAGACCAGTTGCTTCATGTTAATTTCAGCTGTTTCACTTCCAGTGTGAGCACAGCCACATTATAATTATAGCCTCTGTAACTTTGACTAAACACACAAACAGGCAAAATTCCTTGTTTATACACACACACACACTTTTACAACCAAGCATTCACTCAGATTCCCAAAGAAATTGCAATAGAATTTGTGGTATGCATTCAGAATTAAATTTTAGTGATCTAAATACAAGTTAGAGAAGCAGAGAAAAGTTGCATATATAGAAAAAGAATTCACCCCCCACAATGACAAATTTAGCTGAAATTACAATAAACAATGAATGTGACAAGCGTGACTTAGAAGAAAGCATGAACAGTGATGTCATACACAGATCAGTAGATAATGTTGTTGCTATACTGGGCTCATAGTATGCAAAAATAGATCAAGCTATATTACATTTTAAAAAGCAAAAGGCACCAAAGCTAGAAAATGTGTACAAACAAATAGCCTGACTATCTGATATTTGTTAGGGAAATATTTCAGAAAGTATTATAAACATTAAACAAACCTAAATTCAGCTATCAAGATTAAGCAATCAAAGCCACATCTTAAGCAGTTTACTCTTTCTCTGAAACAAGTTGATTAATAATGATTATTTTATCTATCTTCAATCAATATTCTATATATTATTGTCATCCTCAAGATACTGACCACCACTACACATCATGGCTTTGGTCAATCAAGACTTTTACATAATGGTTTATAATAAGATAAAGTGTAGACTAAGTTGCTTGTGTTAGTTGTATTTATGCCACATGCAAAATTTCCATGCTAACTATAAAGGTAACACTGGTTCCTTTAGGCACCAGTTTGACAAGTATGCCACAAATATCATCAAAGTTCAAGCATGTTCACACTACACTATAAAATTAGCATCTCTAAATTAAAATAATGTAATTCTTTAGAGAGAGTCTATATTTGTTAATAAGCATTTTTAGCCATTTGATGGAAATTAAAAAAACAGTATGTATCCTGATTGGTGTTTGGGTAGGAGACCAACTAGAAACCTACATGTAGGTTAGATCTGGACACTGAAAAAATCAATCTAGAGAAATGGCAAAATATTTTGCCAGTGTTATTGACAAAGTTGTCAATAGTTGTCAATTAGTTTGATATCTAAGCTTCATTCAAGGAAGGCTTTACATCTGTGCAACTTTTCTAGAATATATTTTCCTTTATATCAATTACAGTTATGATAAGCATATTTTATAGTGTAATATCAATGCATTACATGAAGATTTAAATGATTAGCCTCTATATAGTACAACATTTTTTATATAAACTCATTAAACATATAACCAGGCTTTCTTCAATGTAATGCCTTCAGCATATGCCACTTCTAAAACTTCTTAGGAGACTCTTTGGGGAAGATTTTGAGCTTAAACAACACTCTGCAATTGAATTTATTAAAGAAAACAAATATGCAAAATTATTAGAAGCATCTTCAATGTAAAAAAATTACAATAATTTAATATGACATGTCAAAAACCTATGTAAAAGACTTGATGCTGTTAAGATGCTTCAAAACATTAAAAAAAATAATTACATAAGAGGTCATTAAGGTGAGTTGAAGAAAAAACACAAAAAGAAAAAAAACAGACTTGGAGATAAAGTTTGAAAAAAATGAAGCTGAAGGAAAATATTAAAATATTTGAAAAAGTTAAATGAATCTATTTCATACTACTGCTACTAATGAGAAAATGTATTGATAACACTTTAAACAAAGTTCTACAATTAAGAACAAAAATGTGATTAAGATGTTCTTTAAAATTACAAAATTGGAAACTACATATCCCTTGTTTGAAAGAAGGGGGGGAAGTAGTGAGAGTACCCCTAAACATTGCTCAAGAAGAGTTTTCAATGCTGTTTTTCTTCATAATGCTGTTTTAGTGTGAAGAAATGCTGCCTAGTGAAGACACTGTTAGTACATTGAAACATGGAAGCACTGAGGAAGTAAGGGAGATTACTGCAATGTGTATCCCTAAAACATTAATCTCACCACCTTTAGTTGAAAGCAATGTGGCCAAATGCATTCAGTACAGAGAACTTATATCCCATGAGCAAGCTTTTAAATAGGAAAATTATATCATGGCTGACAACATAATTTAATTGCTCTGTTGCTATGACAACATGCTGCTCTCTTTCAGTTTAATTTGCTTACTTGCCAGCATTCTCCCAAAGGACTATATAATACCATCAATTTTCACACAAAAACTAGGGACTTCTAAGAGCTTATGTTAGACTGGCAACTCTTTCCAATTCTATAGATACGGGGTTAACCATGGTTTTCAATATGCTGAGTTAATTAAAATTATAATCTACCAAACAATTTGTTTGGATTAATAGACACAACCACTTTACTACATGTTTTAAGCATGTGATTTTATTTATGTTTATGTAGAGTAAAAGCCACTGAATAACACAGGGCAGACCTTGGATCATGCTGGAAATGTCTCATGGATTCTAATAATAATCACTGAAAAATATAAATAACTTAATGAGAAATGCTGTGCATGGCTGAAGGAGTTTTTTTTTTAATGTGCATTATACCATGTACTTTTCCACATCAACAGCTTGGAAACTATAAGAAGTGCCTCTTTCATGTGCCCAAGGGTAACAGTTTCCAGAAGTGATGCAAAAGAAATGCTTAAGTATTTCTAGTGTACCTAGTGTAGACCTAACTGTACAGTTTCGAGAACATGTTTACAGCATTTCAGTTGAAACAACAGCAGACAATTTCATAACTTAAGATGAATTATGGAAAAGAGAAATTCTAGTTTAGATTTCCATGAAGGAAAAGGGTATACAGCAAAATAAGTTTTAGAAACACAGCTGAGTTTTCCTCAGCTAAACTCCAGCTCAAGGGAATAACTTGTCTACCATTTCAAACAAAATTCTAACCAATTACATACAACTTAGCAACAAATATTTTGTAAAGGGGTAACTCTTATCGGATGCCCTCAGAATTTGACACCAGTGTGTGTAAAATAAACGTTACTGCTGCTTGAGCACAGCAACTGGTTTTAATATTTAGAGTTGTAAAACTGACACAATACACAAAAAGGAAGAATTACTAGTTACTATTGTTTCTCCAAATAACTTACATCTATGCAGTGATATATATTTGAAAGCTACATTTGAATGGTATATATTTAAAGAAATAATAAAACAGGCCAATATTTTTAAGTGAAGAAGAGAGCAGTCAAGGAGACTGCACTTTGCCTACACTCCCTACTGTACTTGTCAAAAACATTTGAAGGGGAGAAGGCGGCCGCTGATTGGTTGGGATTCAAATCAATCAATAGCGTTGCTAGGCGACTAGAAAACTGCACTTATGTCTATACAGTGCCATTTGCAGCGAACATACCTTCAATGCTGGTCAAATATCTTAAACCTTGCATTGGCCTATCTTCTTCTACATCACGCCATCATATAGGCGTCCCCCCCTCCCAAAAAGCTTATGAATCTATGTCTGTAAAAATCATTTCAAAAGTCTTAATGCTAAAGCTCATTCTACTAGTTTAAAAAAAAAAGATGGGATTTTAAAACTTGAGAAAAAAAAAATGCTCCCCCAAACTACATGAAGCAATTGGAAGCAATCACTGTCGCAAAAAAAAAAAAAAATTACAAATGTTGCAAAGGTTGAGTTCGTCCTCAAACTACCCACCCCCCCCCAACTTTAAAACACAATACTAACTCTATATTCGTCAAGCGTCTTATCAGTTAGAACTAAAGCAGCAATAATAAAATTACACATTCGGGTCGTGCCTGCAAACTCTCGGCTCGACCCGCTTCACCTGACAACACCAAGAGGATTTACATCCCCTTATTTCCAAGAGGAACAGGAAGTTGTTTTTAGACATTCCGAACTGATTTTACTGCGTCTTGCGCCCAATTCACCTTTTTCTTGTCCCTCTTGTGCATTTTTTTAGCCCCCCTACTTCTTTCGATTCCAATGCAGAGAATCTTACGCAATCTTCCCAGCGAAGGTATTACGGTTTGAAATGAAAGAGAATCTTCTACACAGAAAGCAGAAAAGACAAAACGCCCAGACCATATACTAAACACACACGCGTGCACGCACACACGTATGTTAAAAAATCTAAACTTACCTGCCCGGGGTGAGTTCTAGATTTTCCCTGCCGCCTTTCCCGTGATCATTATGCAAACTTTTCATCCGATTGAACAAGGCATTGCTTCCTCCCCCAGCCTGAAGCCAACAATGTGGCCGAAGGGAAAGAGCGAGGGGAGCCCAGAGCCGAAAAGGAAATCCGAGGCGAGCATGGGACCCTGCTGCAGTTTCACCCCCCCGCCCCCGCCGCCCCTCTTTGCTTCGCCTCAACGCTCCAGCCGCCGTCTCCCTTTCCTTTCCTCACTTCCCACCCCAACCCACCCCCCCGTCTGAGCGAGTGGAGGTTTGGGTCGGAGGTGCCAGAAGAAAGCGAAATTGTTTCCACGGCAAACAACAAAAAAAAAGGCAACACATGACCGCGGGGGGGGGGGGGGAGGGAAAGAGGGAAACGTGGGCAGGGCCAGCAGAGACTAGCCGCCACAGAGGGAAGGAGAAGGCAGGGCTAGCGGAGGTGGGTGGGTAGGTGGGTGCGGGGGGGTAGAAGAAAAGAGGGGGGGTTATTGCTCCGCGACCCTAATTGCGAGACAAGCGCGGGGTTAGGTCGGCGTTTCCACCCACGCGCGCGTTCTCCGGCAGCGGCTCTCGCTTCCCCCCGCCGCCCAGCTAGAGAGGCCTGTGAGCCCTCAGAAATTCTCAGGCTGCCGCCTCCTTCGGCCTCTCCTTCCACCACTTGGAGTCCCAAACGCTGCACATGCCCTCCTCCTCCGGTTGTTCTGACTGGCTTCTCCCTTTTTCTTTCCCCTCCCCACCAGCCTACGTGGTATGTGGGTGAGCCTGAAAGTCACTCCAGAATGTGTGTGTGTGTGAGAGAGAAAGAGGGAGAGCGCGCGCCACCCTTCCGCGTTTTTTTTTAAAATATTTTTTTTTAAGAAAGGACAGTTCTGTCTTTCCAAAACTGCAACTAAGAGATAGCACCTGCTCACCTCTGCTTAACGAAAAGACGCACGCAGGGAGAGTGTTGGGGGGGACTTAAAAGGCAACTCTTCCTGAAGGGTCAATTCGCTTCTGAAGTAAATCCCCGTGAATTCAACTAGATCTCGCTCCTAATTAAGTAAAACTAATAGGCTATACAGGCAATAATTCTAGGAATTGAACTGGGAACAAGCTGTATCTGAACCCAATTGCTCTGCCCACCTGGCACTCTTACCCTTGGTTAGTGTAAAAATGTTTACCCAATGTTGACGTTGATTGATATATAGAGTGTCTTAAAGTTTGCAGTCAGATTAAAATGTAGCTGGCTAGTTGGTGGTGTTCCATAAACAAAGCCAGTGGGACACCATGACACTTATTTCACTACTTTTCTTCATTAGGTACATAAAGTGGCCAGTTGGAAGATTAAAAAGTCAGAGACAGACTCACAATCTCTCCAAACTGTAGTATGGTTTGTTTGGTTGGGTTCAACATAATTTATGAACTCAGATGTTACCATAAACTAGGAATGACCACATGGTTCAAATTGTTTTGGTCTCTAGTTTTCAGAATCCCTGATCACTGAAATGAAAGTCATGAAATCAAGACAGCACCTAAGTTGACTTCATGTAAATGCAAGGGCAAATAGAGATCTTGTGACAGATCTCAGCTAAGGTCATTGGGGTGGGGAAAAAATTTCAGGTGAATGCTATCCAGAGGTCCATTCTAAAGTATATGAGCAAAATACAACTTTCTTATTTCAGCTCTCCAACACTTGATGTGATTTTTAGAGACAATTTCACCTTTCCCCCCAAACAATGCATTTTCATATTGGAAAAATAATATTTTATAGGTTATGAAAAATGCTTCAAGAAACTGATATTACTGAGGTTTGCCAACCACAGAGCAAATAAGAAACACAATATAATTATATTGAAATTTAACAAAATGAGTCTGCAGTCTTGTATGAATACTTATTCCAGTATCTCTACTTGGTTCAAAGTTCATTATCTGAATTAAGCACACACAGTGTTAATGTGTCTGTGTTCACACACTATTGCAAAGTATGCATACTTTGTCATAATGTTTTATTGAGTAAATTACAACTAGCTATTTCTTACACTACTTCTTGTTTTATAAACCATAATAAAATGAGTTTACCTAATACATTAAGACAAAAGTAGGCACACAATGTAATGTCTTACCAACTTGTCTATGTTTCTGGAATGACATCTGACAAAGCTTTCAAGACTCATCTAATGGAGCAAAGATGGCTTATATATAAGTATTTTTTGTGCTTTGACTAAAAGATGTGAAAATGGACACTGAAAAAAATATGAAAAACCAGAAACAACTGAAAAAAAGGAAATAGAACATGATCCTATACATACTTGTCTGTACATATAATTTATACATAAATGTGTACCTATAGGTCCAAGTTTCATTTTCTTTTTGTGTGTATTTTTGTTTTTGAACATAATTTTAACTGCTTTTTCAATATTAGCAATATAATCTTATGTTTGAAGGACACAATTCAAATAGTATCCATTATGTAGTAAAAGTACAATACATAACATTGGTAATTTCTGCATTTCTCAAACAGTGCCTAAAATAAACTCAGTGCCTAGGTTCATTCCACACATTGAACCTCAAACTACAAGGTGTTCAATCACTGGTCAGCAATATTTTGGGACAAAATCAGTTTAATGTCTCTTCTCTAAGCCAAAAATATCCCCACATACGGGTAGTCTTCAATTTACAATCATAGTTGGGATTGGAATTTCAGTCATTAGTGATGCAGTCATTAAGTGAGTCATTACACAACCACCCAATTTTATGATCAATTACTGTAGTCATTAAATGAATTGTGTGTTGTTAAGTGAATCTGCTTCCCTCAGACTTTGCTGGGAAAGTCCAAATCATGTGGCTGCAGGACATTACAACTGCTCACATTGCAAGCCAGTGGTCAAGTGCCCAACTCACAATCATGTGCTCTTGGGGGGGAGTGACAGTTGTAGGGTCGTAACTCACTCTGAACCCTTGTTAAACGAATAGTTGTATATTAAGGACTATCTGTGTATATAATTACAAGTTGGAATTCTTATTCACATATATTCATAATTTGCTGAAAATCAATTTGATCTGTAAGTCCCTGCTCAATGCAGCTGTAGGTGTAACCCTTTTGATTTGAAAATTTAAAAAAGTATTTTGAATACATGGGATAATTACATGGCATCTGTCCATAATTCCTCAAATAGTACGGTATGACTGCTCTTTGCAGCTATAGCATAATTCAAAAGAAAAATTATGGAGTTGCAATCAGATGCTATCTGCATCAGAAATGGGACAACTTGCTGCGGCCAATTCACTATGGCCAACTCATCATGACCAACTCAACATGGGATAACTCAACATGGCCAACTCACTATAGGAGAACTCGCTGCAGGACAATTTAACAATTCTATTTAATTATTTACAATAAATACAAATTATTTTAATTGCTGCCATTTACATTTCATTCTGTTCCTCCTTTTGAATCCTTTCTTTAATGTTTCTTTGATATTAGTGTAACTCTTGTCCCGCAGCTAATTGTCCTGTGGCGAGATGGCCATGGCAAGTTGTCCTGCAGCAAGTTGGCTGCAATAAGTTGGCCGTGGCAAGTTGGCCATGGCGAATTGTCATAGACTCATCTGCATCACTGTTCGCTAGAGCATCTCTTTGTCTTTGAATCCACAGCACTGTATAACCTTAATACTCATCTGAAAGTAAAAAGCACTGGATGTAGTGGGACTAATTCCCAATAGATTTTATATTCATTTATTTTAATAGTACAATTAAGCCTAGTATGAATTGTGTCATGTATGTAATCAAAGAAAAAAAAAAGACAGTCTCAACTTAATTGGCTCAAAAAACATTAGAGAAATTTATAAATGATAAGATTATCATTAGTTACCAGTCATGAAGACTGTGTTTTGTCCTTCAGTACTGGAGCAGTGGCAAAGTTCAACAGCACTCTAAACCATAGTTTGTTTAATTATATTTTATTGAATGAACTATACATCAAAATGAGTTTCACAACAAGACCACCATAAATTAGTGGTTTAATTCTGATAACACATTGCCAGAATTAAACAAGCCACAATGTAGCTGATGTTGTGTAGGAATCAGATGAGTTTATGCATATGATTTGTTTGGGAAACAAAGCAGGACAGTGCTGTTCTTCAGGTACTGTTTAGGAGCTTCCAGAAGGCATCTAGTTGCCCCTATGCAACAGATTGCTGCATTAGCTAGGTTTCCCGTTGGATCCATGCATTTTTGTTCCTTCATAGAAACATAAGAAACTTTCATACAAACATGCTTCTGCAAATCATTATTTTTCAAAGGCTTTTGCAGAAATGGATGTAACTAATACATTTCATTGTTAAAATGAATCACCACATTTAAAATCATTGCAGCATTTAAGTTTCTAAATTACTCAAATAAATAGTAACATGTGATAACAATCACAGTAATCCAGAGACAATTTCTTCCTTTTGGAACCCTTTTTAGACAAGGCTGAATAGGTCTGTGAGTGTATATTAAATATTATTGCTTTCCTTCTCAGTTGTATGACTAATAGCATTAAGATGGTAACATGGTGTATATGTCCAGCACAGTAGCTGAAGTGAATTACTGATACTTACAAAACTACCCAAAGCCAACCCAATGTATCCAGACAATCAGAGGTGGTATTCAGCAGGTTCTGACCAGTTCTGGAGAACTGGTAGTGGTTTGGAGAGTAGTTTAGAGAACAGACAAATACCCCCTCTGATTGGCCTCACCACCACGTATTCTCTGCCTCCCGAGTCCCAACTGATTGGCTGGGTCTTGCCCTGCACAGGAGAACGGACCTGGAAAGCAGGTTAGTGGAGTGGGGAGGGAATTGGATTTTGCAGTATCCTTCCGCTGGAGTGGGTTGGGGATGGAGATTTTACAGTATCCTTCCCCTATCATGCCCACCAAGCCACGCCAACCAAACCACACCATGCCCACCAAGCCCATAGAACCAGTAGTAAAAAGTTTTACTACCACCACTGCAGCCAATCGTTGTAACCTACTTGGAAAGGAATGAGTAATTAAAACCATGGCCCTTGTAAAGCAAAATGCCATTGTTCCTTTATCCTTGCTTGCCCTGCAAACAGGCCTGTTTATCTAAAACTAAAGCAGACCTTGAATTATTAAGTCAAACAACGCTTATCTCATGGCCCTTTTGCTGTTTTTAAAATACCCAAGTTACCAAATGTTAACCCAACCCACAGAAACACATATACTCGAAGCATTCTGAGAGGTCTTTCAGAATGAGATAAGTAGGTAAGTCAACAAGAGAGGAGACATTCTCTCTGTGTTTGCGACTGAAGTCAAAAGTCAAGTGTCTAAAAGACACACACACACACACACATGTAGGTCAATGTAACAACCACTGTTTTCAGTGGCAATAAACAGGAGCTCTTCAGGGATGTTTGGATGTATTTTTTTTAAAGAGTTAAAAGTGGCATGTTCCTGTGGTAAATAAGGTTTTATGCCATTTGATGTTCAAGGCAAAATTGACATTTAATTTTAATGAGATGAGGGAAAAGTTCTAAAGCTAAATAAAACAGAGTCCTACATGAGTTATAAGTCAGACTAAGAATGATTAGTTGGAAGTTATGTCACAATGAATAATTTTGCATATCGTGCAAAGCCCTATTGTAGTTTGTTTGGTTATCAGCTTGTTGATAACCTAGTCAATTCTGGATTATTCAGTAAATGATTAAACACACCATAGCTTAGAATTATGTGTGAACTAGAATCAATGAGTCTAATGTGGTAAATTATGATTAAGAATGACATCCTCAGTATCCCAATTGCTGACATTAGTTCCATGTTTATAACTGAATATTGAAAACAGGCGTCCCTAACCTGTGGGCTGCAGCCCACTAATGGGCCGTGAGTTGTTTGTAATGGGACCACAGAAAGAGCTGGCAAACCTGCATGTGCAATCCTCACTTGTGCAAGCAGTGAGTATACGTGTCACGCATGTGCTCCATTTAAGTGAGTGGCATGCGCATGTGCACGTCGCTCACTTAAATGGAGCTGCATATATGCGCTTGTCGGCCGCTCATGGGGAACCACCCCCTTGCTCCCTCCTCGCCAGTCCACAAAGCTGGATATCTGTTCTAAAGCAATTTTCTTTGATTATCGTATCTGATTTCATCCTGTCTTTTCAGCCCATATCAAGCTTTCTTCATACATATGAACAGAGATTTTTTTCCCTGGAAGACATAATATGTATTTTTACATAACATAATCCATTAAAGCATTCACTTAAATTATGTTTAGCATAACTTTGCCAAGGAATACTTTCTGTCAAAATACTTAGATGTGAATTGATGCCTTTTCATGCCATTTATACCACTTGTTGATACTGGACAGAACCTGAAAGATAATTTGATTGCAAAATTGTATATTCATTTCCAGAATATATAATTTCTTTTCTAGAATATAAATTTGCATTACTGCAAGCAACAATATGAAACACATATTAACCTTCACATTCTTTTTTTCTCATATCAGATTGAAGTTACATCAATACTCTGATCATTAACTTGTTGGAAGTTATAGGAACTGATGGAAAACCCACTGAATAATGGCAAGCAATAGAAGAAGTAACGGGAAAGGTTTTAACCAAACTATGCTAGCAAATCTCATTGTCCTCATGAGAAATTTATATACAGGTCAGGAAGCCATAGTATATACAGTACATAGAGAAACAAACTGCTCCAGGTTGGTAAAGGAGTGTGGCAAGGCTGCATATACTCCCCTTATTTATTCAACCTATATTCTGAATATATATTAAGGGGAGTGGATTGGAAAAAAAATGAGCATGGTTTTAAAAATGGACAAATAACCTGTAAAGTACTAATTACACTACCCCGATAGCTAAGAATGCAGAAGATTTGTAAGCCCTAGTACTAAAAGTCAAAGAACAAACTGAAAAAATGGAACTAAAATTAAATATAAAGAAGACCAAGTTAATAACAGGTAGAACAACCAACCTTATAATTGACAATGAAGATCTCAAAATGGTGGATAGCTTCTCCCTTTTAGAATCAACCACCAAAGAAACAGGCAGTCAACAAATATGCTGCAGACTAGCACTTGGTAGAGAAGCTACAAGATCATTGGAAAAGATATTCAAGTGTTATGATGTATCTATCTTTGCAAATATGAGAATTATGCAAGGCATGATTAGTGACAATCTAAGGAGTGGTGTGGTGGACTACAGATGGAGCTCTCGCCTCATAATCAAGAGGCTGTGAGTTCGATCCTAGTTTGAGGCAGATATTTCTCTCTCTGGGCACGATGAGAACATATCTGCTGAATATAACTCTGCATTGGTGACAGGAAGGACATCTGGCCAGTAAACATTCAGCTCCATTCTGCTGCCCAGACTCCACCCCGCAAGGGATTATGGAGTCATTAAAAGAAGAAGAAGAGGACAAAGAGGAAGAAGAGGAAGAAAAAGAAGATTAGTGACAATTGATGGAAGTAAAAGTTGAACTTTCAAGAAGCAGGATGGGAAGAGTATTGACATTTCTGAAGATTGGTGTAGGAGAAGACTCTTGAGAGTACTGTGAAGAGGCCAAAACAAATCAATGTATCATTGAACAAATCAACACAGAGTTATCATTTAAGGGACAAATGACCTGGCTCCATTTATCTTACTTCAGACACATTGTACAAAATCTAGCTATCTGGAAAAGCCTCTGATACTGGGGAAAGTGGAAGGAAAGAGAAGAAAAGGATGATCAGCAGCAAGGTTGATGGAGTTACTTACAGGGGTGGGATTCTACAGGTTCTCACATATTCGCTAGAACCGGTTGTTAACTTTCTAAGCAGTTTGGATAACCGGTTGTTGGAAGAAATCTCCTTTTGTTTTTTTCCACCCTTCTTACATTCTTGGCAGTATGCCTAGACTTACTGTCTCAGAAGGAGGTTTTTTCCTTTGCTGGTACTTTCTTAAAGGGAAGGGTTGTTTTAAGCTTTTTACACTGCTGTTGGGAGGAAATACTCCCGTTGGAGTTAGCACTTTGAAGAAATAATTGAATAATGAAACAGAGCTGCCAGAAAGAAGCTTTTAATGACAAGGAACCAAGATGAGTGACTCAGCAAGGCTTCTTGGCTAACTAGAAAGATTGACATTCGAACATGAGTTTACATACCCTTTTTGAGTTTTGGTCTAAAACTGGTGACCATTCAAAGTTACAATGGCACTGAAAAAAGTGACTTATGACCATTTTTCACACTTATGACCGTTGCAGCATCCCCACTGTCATGAAAGGCCAGGCGAGGAGAAGCACCCCTTGATGTGAATGACATCGAGTTGGCCATGCCCACCCAGTCACATGACCAGCAAGCCATGCCCACCAACTAAGCCATGCCCATAGAACCGGTTGTTAAAAAAATTGAATCCCACCCCTGGTTACTTATAGTGGTGATGGAAAACCTGAAAAACCAGCTCAGGGACAGATTGTCCCGGGAAAAAAAAGTCTATGTGATTGCTGAGATTTGACAATTACTTGATGGCACATTATCAATCAATCCTATATCCACACAGGTCTTCCTTTTTTCTTTCTAGTAAGAATTATTTGCAATTACACCTTCAGTATCTGATGTATAGCATATAACTAAAATTATTCAATCACCTTAATGCTTTCTTTGAAGGTTCGTTTGATTTATCATTTATACAAGATAATGCAAGCAAAATTTGGGGGAAAATATCATAGCAGATCCTTAGCTAGCACACACAAAGTTACCAACTATCATAAAAACAAATTATGTCTGCAGTTTGTACATTATAAAATGATTTTCATGCAGTAAAGAAGCTGTGAAGTATTTTCTATAATGGTCTCCTACAATCTTAGATGAATATTGCTAGTCTAGTTACATGTCTTCAGAATGAAAAGCTGTACACTTTGCCCTAAAATTACATACTTGGGGCAGACTGTCAGTCAACATTACAGACCTAATCAAGAATATATTGACTCATGAATGATGAGGAAAATGCACACAAATAGTAGCAAAGTGGAAAAGGCAAAACAGCAACAACAATAACAGCCAAATCACACAGATTTATGACACAACATTTGCCTACACAGAGATTTTGCCAAGAATTGGATTATGAACAAGTTCTCGCTTTGTCACTTCCTCTAAAACATGTGGGATATCAGCCACTTGATTTAGGTACACTGGTAAACTAGATTGAATTTTGATAAATCATTTTATATGGAGAAATGTCTCTTCTTAATGCAAACAGGTAGCCATATTATTCCACTGTTGCAAATACACACACACACACACACCTTTGCATTTTAAAAATAAACAGGGCAAACATATCCCCAATGAAATCATAGCTTAATATATTGTTCTGGAATTCACTGCCTTTGGCAGAGTCTTGGTAAAGTGTATTCTGTCCTTTTTTCTGGACAGATGGGCACATTTTCAAGTGATTATTGATTAATATAACGACCATATCAAATAAAATAAGATAAAATAATAATGTATTGAAATATTAAAAATATTCAATGAAATAATTCAGTAAAATGATTCCATTGGCAGTTGACCCCAACCTGATCCAGATAAGAAGCTCTCAGTTGAATGGAAACTTGGCAGTCTTTCTTACTGTCCATATGCAGCTTATTGATGGGGGTCACATTTCCAAATGCAGCCATTCATCACTTTCACTGTCTAACAAAACCTATGGACTATAATTAATATCCTGAGTTGTTCTTGCAAGTAAAGATGATGGCGGTGGAGGCCATTCCTTTGTTTTATAGAATGTCAGCTTTCTTTCTTTTTTTTAGTTATGTAGTTTTATTTAACTATAATAACATAAATAGGCAAGGAACCAGCTGAATATTAAGAAGTCATCCAGCAGCATATTAGCATTCTTATGAGCACCATATTGGTGAATCCAGCGCTAGAGTATAAACTAACTCTTCATGTAAAGCAGTGATCCCCAACCTTTTTGACGCCACGGCCCGGTACCGGCATCAGCTGGGCGCCGCGGCCCGGTACCAGCATCAGCTGGGCGCCGCCATCTTTTGATGGCGTGCTTCCGGTGAGCTTTCTACCCGGAAAAGCTCACTGGAAGCACTTTTTCATGAAAAAAGATGGCGGCGCTAATCCAGCAAGCCGCAGCCCGGTAGGAGTTGTTCCGCGGACGGACGGTGCCCACGGACCGGTGGTTGGGGACCCCTGATGTAAAGGATCTGTCCCTTGCAGCCTTCTAGCATTGTTTGGGAAATGTGAATAGTAGAGAAGAGAGGAGGAAGCTTATTTTGCCATTCACTAGTGAATGGACACAACTGGAGGCAACCTTGAATATTTTAAGACTCCACAGTGAGGATTCATATTGTTTGGCTGAATAAAGGCACATGTAAAAGAATGTGCAGCCAGAAACTAGTCTCTTTCCTAAGCTGACTTATGAAATATTTTGTTTATTTTTTATTTTTCATTTCATTTTTTATTATTTATTTTTAATTAGAATGTAATCTTTTGTTCACAGAGCCTGTTGAAGCAAAAGTACTATGACTAGCATTTAAGCATTGTATATTTTGTTCCAAACAGAATAAGTCTTACATCAAAAATATATAGATCTAGGATAGATGTACACATTTTACACAGTACTGTGATATCTATTTCTGGAATTGCATGATACAAATTCTCATCTGTCATTTCATTCATTTCCATTAGCTGTATATTTTTATGACAATTATTTGAGATAATCAAGATTGTAGTACATTGCTGGTAAAATCTGCTCTATTTAAATGTCCTTATAAGAGTGGTTTCTGTCACATGGATGACAAGAGACAAAGGGGGTCTGTAGCTGGCCATAATGGGGAAGGGGCACCTTCATAGAAAACAGCACTCAAACAAACAAACAAACAAGCAACCTCCCCCACCACCTCCAAAAAAGATAGTGTGAGCTAGGATAGGAAGAAGTTCGTTGCTTAGCTCTTTAGAAGGGAAGAGATTAACAGGCAGAAAATGCTCATCTTCAAATATACTTTCTCTATCACATGACAATTATTTATCTCAAATCATTGATGTATAGTCCCAGGCAAATATTGGATTAAAAATAAAGAGTCAATGCTGTGCCAGTAGTGCAATGTCAATTGTCGGGTGTAAACCTTAGCCTTTAGATTTGTCAACTCCCACTCACCCAAGCTGGCTGATCTGGGTAGTCAGTCCTCAGTGACCCCTAAACCTTTTAGTACCTCCTACTTTTTTTTCAGAATTATGATGCTTCATGTGCTTTTTGTTTCAGTATGAATACTGCATACTGTAATTTGCGTGTGTCTCTGAGTAACAATTGCATTTGGCAAAAATATCACCTTCGTGATTCCTTATATATGAAAGGCACCCTAAAGAAAATGCAAGATGCAATAACGAAATGGGAGTGATCCAGTATGACCATAAATGAAGACTAATTAATCTGATTTGCAATTCCTCCAGCTGTGTTACAGGTACAAGACTGAACAACCTTTTTTCTGTCTAACGCTATTTTCCCTCAGGGATAATCTATTGGAGTTGCTGTATGGATAAGGCTAATGCAAGTGAGGCCAAAGATTATCTTGAAGATCTTTTCCAGACAGGATTTAGTCCCAATTTGAACATATTTACTCACTCCAAATCTGTATTGGGGAGGGAGAGGAGGAGGGAGGGAGGGAGAGAGACTCTTGTTCATACCACTGAATCTCATCAAATTTTGTTACAGATAATTACAATATTTTTGGAAGCATTTGAGAGAGTCAAAGGAGGACTACAGAAAAAAAAAAACTGTAGGTACTAAAGGCTATCCCTATTGGGGATAGAACTAAACCTCTCTTAACACTTTACGACTTTAGGCAGATATTGCTTTTGCTGTACTTAAATATTTGCAAACCATCTAGAGATACACATGGGTATTGCTTGCATCATGCCAAATTCAGTAGGACACCTCCCCCTCCTCCAATCTCTCTCTCCCCAGATGACAGTTCTTCCTTTTAAGGAGCAGGGAATAAGGAGAAGACACTTATGAAAGATTTGAATGGATCTTTTGCAGAGAAATTTTGAAATTAGGTTGAAGGATACAAGAAATTGATTCAAGGACTACATGTGATTCACTCTTGACTTAAGTGCTGGCCTGAAAGAAAAATTATCCCTCTCATCTTTAATTTGTGATATATTAATAGATTTCTAAACCACTGCATTTGTACAACTCAGTCATGTACAAGAATGATTGCAAACATGAACATAAAACAACCACAGTGTAGTCATCACAATGAAATAAAAATAGAACAAATAATCTAATTGGAGAAATATAAACATTTCATTTATTTATTACATTTCTATAGCATCCTAAGCAGGGGTGGGATTCAAATTTTTAACAACCAGTTCTGTGGGCATGGCTTAGGTGGTGGGCGTGGCTTGGTGGTCATGTGACTGGGTGGACATGGCTTGGTGGTCATATTATTGGCTGGATGTGGCCAACTCAATATCACTCACATCGAGGCACGCATCTCCTCTCCTGGCCTCTCATGACTGTGGTGATGCTGCAACAGTCGTAAGTGTGAAAAATGGTCATAAGTCACTTTTTTCAGTGCCATTGTAACTTTGAATAGTCACTCCACACAAGCAAAGTACCAGCAAAGGAGGGGGGGAAAACTCCAGAGATGTTCCTGAGACAGGAAGTCTAGTCCTGCCAAAAATGTAATAAGGGTTAACGGAGAGGCAGTTTCTGTAAGCAACACCAGAATGTTTCCTTCCTGCCTTCCTTACAGGATTAGGCCAGTAATTTCTTCTAACAACCGGTTCTCCAAACTGCTTAGAATGTTAACAACTGGTTCTAGCGAATAGGTGCGAACTGGTAGAATCCCACCCCTGATCCTAAGTGACCTTGGGTGCTTAATTTTTTTTAAAAAAAACATCCATTTGTTGTGGTCTCAGATATAATGAAATGCATGGGTAACCTTGAGGAAAGGGATGCTGACTAGAAAAAAATCAGACAGGAGGGGCAGAAGTTTAAAGTTAAAACGAGGGGGGAAAAACTAAGGAAGGACCCATCCTAATGGAGCAAGTAGTTAAAAGTAAAGGGTAGGAAATTTGTACTTTCCGGCTTGCAAGATTCTGTTAATGTAGCATTACAATAAAGTAAATTTAGGTCATCTGATTGGGTTTCCTTGCTCGTTTACCAGGGAAGGCTGACATCGCCTTGTAGTAGAATTTTTAAAAGTTGTTTCTAAAAGGATAACTCTAGGCCTAATCTGACTTCCCAGAGAATAGTGGCCACTTTCTTCTGGCCTCATCCACCTAATTTCATGATAGTCAGGGACAAGTAATTTTTATTCAGATAATTCATAATTCTAGTTGAAGCATATAGTACCTCAGTATTAAGGCATATAGTACTTTAAGGTTAAAAACAGGTTTAAATTAAAGCAAATTGAGGAAATATATCAGAGAAGCTCCTCCTGAGTTCTCACAAAGATAGAGGAGCAAAGTGCATTCAGACTTACAGGATTCTGTTAGTATAACTTTACAATAGTAGTTCTAAGCTATATTGCAATGGATCCTAGTCTGATATATCTTGAATGTCTGACATCTGCAGTAGTTTAACCAGTTTAACCTAACCCTAACCCTCCCCTCCGCACCCAGTCAGTCCTTATCACACATGCACGGCATTGCCTGCAGCCCCCTTTTGCCCACCCGCCAGGCAAGCCATTGCTGCATGCCTTCTGCTGTGGCCCTGCCTGATCTCCCTGGGTGAGTGAGGCTCTGCAAGGTTCGGGGCCCAGTCACCTGCCTGCCACCTTTCCCCACCCCACCCCACTTGCCTTTTGCTACTGCCACGCACTGCCCTAACCCCCAGCAGGTAAGGCCCAGCAGCTGCAGTGAATCCAGGCCGGGGGTGAGATGCAGACTGGTGGTGACCTGAGCTAAATTTCACTATGCTGGAGAACATGTGGAGAGACTCGTGTTCTCCTGCTGCTGGGAAAGCAAGAGAGTCTTTCCCGGCACAGCAAAAAGTTTGCAAATTCCCCTCCAATAGGGAAACAAGCAGCTCCAGCTGCAGAAAGAAACAAGATTCAACTGGGCTGCTTCTCTGCCGCCCAGAGCCACCTGTTTCCCTATTTGAGGAAAACTTGCAAACTTTTCGCTGTGCTGGAAAAGACTCTCTTGCTTTCACAGCAGCAGGAGAACATGAACCTCTTCACATGTTCTTGGTACAATGAAATTTAGCTCGGATTCACTGCAGCTGCTAGGCCTTGCCAGCGGGGAACAGGGGTGGGAGTAGGCGACCAGAGAGCATGACACTTTGCCACCCACATGGCCTCTTTGCTTGCCACCACTTCCCTCTCCCACCCACAGCCCCTTTGTTGGACCTGGAACAATTGCCCCTGGTTGGCCCCGCCACGCCCGCCCAGTCATACCCATGTCGGCAACAGGCGTCATCATTTCAAAGTTCATTTCAAAGTTCCCAAAGTTGGGGAAGGAGGTGAAGGATCCTGCAGTAGCTGGCACAGGAGAGCTGCTGAGAAGTGGAGAAGTGGCCTTCTAGTGGTCCTGTTATGTCTGGAGCGTGGGCGCAAGGAATGGAGACGAGGCATCAGGTAGTGACTCAATTCTTTATTAGTGACTTCAGAACAGAGGAAAATACTTGGGCAGCAGCAGCCCTTTTATAGGGCTGGCTGCTGTCACAACAGCCAATGCTTTTGAGTTTGCCGCGCTGGGAACGGCCAATCAGCGGCGCCCGTTAACAGCCAATCAGATCGGCCAGAATTGACCAATCAGGATCCGCTGCTCACGGGCCAATCAGAAGTGCAGGATTACGAACCTGCCGTAGAAGTAAAACTATTAGGATTTTAAAACAGCGCGTTTGCTTAGTCCGTAACACCCCTCCCCTCTAGGTTCCGTCTGAGGGGTGGGGTGATGTACTCTTTTAAATATGCAGGTCGTTTCACCTGTCTGCCCGATCTGCGTTGCTCCAACAGTCCTTGCCCAGGCTCTGGTTCCGCTGGGCTGTTCACTGAGCTCAACGGCCCGGCTGGGTCAACTGTCACGCTGGGCGCCTTGGGGCTGTCATCCCTGCTCCCGTCAAGACTGGCTCCTGAGTTTCCTGGATTAGTTGCCATCACGGGGCTGCTCTGTGGTGAGGCGGTCATCTGGTCCAGCCCTCCTCTGGAAGGTGAATATCCCGGGGTTGGTTGCGTTGACTCTCGGTTTTCAAGTCCCGTGTCGTATGCTAGCTCTTTTTCGGCCCCCTCGCTTTCCCTTCCCCCCCAGGTTTGAGGTTCGGGACTTGTGATGGGGGTAGGACCTAGTCTGGAGCGAAGTTGGTCAATGTGGCGCTTCCACATTTTCCCATCAGCAGTTTGTAAACGGTAGGAACAGGGCCCCGTAAGTTGAGTTATAGTAGCAGGGACCCACAATGGGTCTCCTGAAAAGTTTTTCGCAAAAACTGAGTCGCCTACCCTGAATGTGCGGTACCTGCTGCTGGACCCCAGGGGTTGTTCCGGCGTGTAGGCGGGATGTAGGCGGTCAAGGTGTGAGCGAAGTTTCCGTCCCATCAGGAGTTCGGCTGGGGTTTTGTTTGTGATGCTGTGTGGGGTAATGTGTTGGAGGAGGAGCATCCTGGTCACTTTCTCGTCGATGTCTCCTCTCTCCATCTTGTGTAAGGTTTTCTTTACGAATTGGAGCATTTTCTCAGTTCTCCCATTGGCTGCAGGGTGAGCAGGCGAAGTTAAGGCGTGGCGTATTCCCCGGTCTGCGAGGTACTGTTCAAATGCAAGAGCAGTGAATTGGGGTCCATTATCTGAGACCAGGACGTCTGGCAACCCATGCGTAGCGAATAGTTTATTTAGTTTTTTGACGACTGCTTCTGTGGTGGTGCTCTTCATTTTGTGGACCTCTAGCCAATTGGAATAGGCATCCACAGTTATGAGAAATGTATGCCCCTTGGTAGGTCCCACAAAATCGATGTGGATGCGGGACCAGGGACCCCGGGGTGTTTCCCATTCAGTTGGCGGGGCTCTTGGCGGAGCTGAATGAGTTTCCTGACACTTGCTTCAAGTGGCCACCCAAGTTTCTATTTGCTTATCTATACCTGGCCACCAAGCGTAGCTCCTCGCTAGTGCCTTCATTCGCACGATGCCAGGATGTCCATCGTGCAATAGTTTCAGGACTTTGTGCTGTAGCCGCTCTGGAATGATGACTCTGTCTCCCCACAATATGCATCCTTTTTGTGAGAAGAGTTCTGTCTGGCGATTTTTGAAAGGTTTGAAGGTGTCGTTGGGTTCGTTGTCAGGCCAACCTCTTTCTACCCAGCTGAGGACTCGTGCCAAACAAGGATCCTTCCTTGTCTCCGAGGCGATATCTCATGCAGTCAGTGGTGGAGAAGGAAGGGTTTCGATTTGAAGCGTAGTTAGAGTTGGAGCTGGATCGTCTATGACTTCAGGTAGCGGTGAGCGGCTTAAAGCGTCAGCGTGGGGAATGGCTTTTCCCGGGCGGTGTAGTAATTGGTAATCGTATGCGGCTAGAAACTCCGACCAACGCATCATTCTAGGCGATAAGATGTGGGGCGTTGGTTTGTCTCCCGCTAAGATGCCAAGTAACGGTTTGTGATCGGTGATAATGGAAAAGGGTCTTCCATATAAATACTCGTGGAATCGTTTGATTGCTGCTACAATAGCGAGGGCCTCTTTATCAAGTTGGCTATAGTTCCTCTCAGTTTTTGACAAGGTCTTTGAAAAAAATGCAATGGGTGCCTCAGTACCGTTTGGTAGGATGTGGCTCAGGATTGCTCCTACCCCAAACGGTGAGGCATCGCAGGTGATGGTTAGAGGTAAAGTTTCGTTGTATTGTATCAATACAGCATCTGAAGTTAAAAGGTCCTTGACTTGCTGAAAGGCATGCTCTTCCCGTTGTCCCCAGACCCAGGAAGCCTTTTTGTCGAGGAGCCTATGCAGGGGTTCAGCAACAGTCGCCTTCTGGGGCAAGAAGATGTTATAAAAGTTAATGAGTCCTAGGAAGGCTTGGAGATCTGTTTTATTCCTAGGTCTTGGGGCATTTTTTATTGCGGATAGTTTTTTTTCAGTTGGGTGAATTCCCTGTTTGTCAAGAAGGTAGCCCAGGAATTCAACCTTCTCCATACAGAGTTGGCACTTGTCCTTCTTTACCTTCAGGCCAGCATCTTTGAATTTCTGTAGAACCAGTCTGAGTCGTTTTTCTAACAGGTCTCTAGTAGGGGCAGCTATTAAAACATCATCGAAGTATGGCACGACCCCTTTTATGCCTTGCCTCCATCAAACTCTGGAAAATGCCAGGTGCTACGCTTACTCCGAACTGAAGTCTATTACATTTGAAGGCCCCTCTATGCATAACATAGTCTGGCGGCAGTCTGGGCGCACGGCAACTGCTGGTACGCCTGAGCTAGATCCAATTTTGCAAATATTTTCCACCTCCCAGGAATGAAGAAGGTGTTGGACCACAGGTACAGGTAGCGCCTGCTGGGCGCATGATTGAGGGTGGCCGTAATCCCCACAAATTCTCAACGATCCGTCTGGTTTATGGGGTCACATTGGGGTCTCCCATCGAGCATGGTCAATCAGTTCCAAAGCCTTGGGCTTAATTTGTCCAATTGTTCATCAATCTTTGGCTTGAGTGCAAAGGGCACCGACGAGGCTAAGGCGAATGGCCACAACCGGGCTGAGGTTAAATGATATGGGATCCCTTGTCTTGCCTAGCTTCGCTGAACACGTCCTGGAATTCCTGGACGAGGCTGCTTCCCAGTCATCGCTCCCAGTCTGGTTGATGCCAGCTAGCTCAATTCCTAGCGGTGCAAACCACTGTAAACCCAGAAGGCTGGGTCGATCTCGATCGGCGATGGTCAGAGGTAGGGTTGCAGTGTGGTCTTTGAATGTTACTCGGACGTTGCTGGATCCGGCACCAGAATTCGGTTTCCTGGTAATCTTTCAATATGATATTTTGAGTGCTGAGGTCCTGGCGGCGGATGTCAGGGATCAGCTGTCTGAAGGTTTTCCATGAGACCATGGATAGGGATGATCAGAATCGACTTCCATAATGCATGGACAATTCTCGATACTGACCCTCACTCGGATTTTTCTTGCATCAAGGGGAGGCGTGGCCGATGATGATAGTCTGATGCGCTTCTTCACGTCTGGATGAAGTGACAGGTGCTCGGTTTCTGTAGTGTAGGTTCCATTGAGTGCCTTGGTGGTCCCAATTTGCTGGTGGGGTGCCTGCGGTCTGTCGGAAATTGTTTTCTCTCCTGGTTGGGCTGGGTCCTCGCTTGCTTCTGCAGACCTTCGCGATGTGGCCCCTCTTCCCACAGGAACAGCAGAGTGCGTCTAGGAATTTGCAGTCAGATCGCGGGTGACTACCCCCGCACCCGGAGCATTGGTACGGGGATTTCCGATTCCGCTGGTCCCGCTGGTCGCGTTCTGACCTGAGTCTGTTGATCTCTTCTTCCTCGCTTTCTGATGAGGATTCGAGGTCCTCATGGTGAGTGGTTGTTGCGTGCCTCTCGGAAAACGATGTAGCGTCGCTGGCGAGTTGGCGGTGCGGTACGTTTGCTCGGCGCATTCGAGCGGCTGACTTCCTGGTTGCTTCTGCTGCAGTAGCGTTGGCGATGACATCTGCGAGGGCGATGTCTCCCTTTGCCATTATCTTG
The DNA here is from genome assembly GCF_049901735.1 of Notechis scutatus. Lineage (NCBI taxonomy): Eukaryota > Metazoa > Chordata > Lepidosauria > Squamata > Elapidae > Notechis > Notechis scutatus. Next base: position 299,553,899 of record NC_142009.1, read on the forward strand.
CTCTGGGTTGTGGGGTCTTTGAGACCCAAGGCAATCCGATCTCTCATGGCTTCTTCAAGGTTGGTGAAGCCACAGAGTCCACCTAGGTTCCTAAGGTCGGCAATGAAGTCTCCAACACTTTCGCCTTCCTGTTGGTCCCTCTGGTAAAACTCGTGTCTTCGTATGAGCGTTGGTACCGCTGGGGCATAATGGGCCCGGAGGATTGGGGCGAGGTTGTCCCAGTCCATTGTCTTGACTTCTGCTGGTTTTGCAAGCGCCTTTGCCATTTTGAAAACAGCAGGCCCGCAATGGGTCAGGAATACAGCTTGTTTCTTGCCAGGCGAAGCATCCTTCAGATTGTTGGTTTCCAGGAACATCTGAAACCTGTCCATATACGAGTCCCAGTCTTTGTTTGCCGGGTCAAATGGAGCGGGTGGTATGGCGCTGCTGGTCATTCTGCCGCTTCTTTCGGTGCGCTCACAGCCACGTGCTCTGTAGGTTTGTTGGGTGTTCAGTCAGCTCTAATGTCTCCGCATCCCACCTTCGTCGCCAGTGTTATGTCTGGAGCGTGGGCGCAAGGAACGGAGACGAGGCATCGGGTAGTGACTCAACTCTTTATTAGTGACTTCAGAACAGAGCAAAATACTTGGGCAGCAGCAGCCCTTTTATAGGGCTGGCTGCTGTCACAACAGCCAATGCTTTTGAGTTTGCCGCGCTGGGAACGGCCAATCAGCGGCGCCCGTTAACAGCCAATCAGATCGGCCAGAATTGACCAATCAGGATCCGCTGCTCGCAGGCCAATCAGAAGTGCAGGATTACGAACCTGCCGTAGAAGCAAAACTATTAGGATTTTAAAACAGTGCGTTTGCTTAGTCCGTAACAGGTCCAACCTGACATTCTGGCCGGTGGGCCATAGAAAGTCAGAGCACTGAGGGAAAGGGGGATTGCCAGGGGGAGCTGCCCTCTCCGTGCTGAATTGGGACCATTCGAGGTAATCCTAGGAATTGGGTGAGTCGAGCCGCAGCTCCTTGCCTTCTTAGCTCAGGGAACAGCCATTTTCTGAAGGAGGAGAACTGTGGAGGAGGGAGGTCTACCTGAGCAACTCCTCCCGTGTCTTCGCTGGATTATTTGGACACTTACAAGTGAGCGCAGCTAAAGGTGCTGCTGTCACACATCAGCCGAGGCCTCACCCCACAGCTCCATAAAGCCAACACCAAAGAAGTGAGCATTCAGGTGAACCCACGGGCAGATGCCACAGTGCAATGCTTGCTCGGATATTGGCCACTCCAAACCATCTGACTTCAAAGCCCCTTGGGCTGGCTGAGCCGGGAGGCGCTGCTCCCAGGTGTCTACGTGCCTGTGCTTGGTCACCACCTCTTCACCTTGCCCAAAGTGGCTGCCCCTGCCCAGTGGTGGTATTCAATTTTTTTTACTACCGGTTCTGTGGCCATGGCTTGGTGGGCATGATGTGGCTTGGTGGTATGGCTTGGTGGGCATGGCAGTGGAAGGTTACTGCAAAATCCCATTCCCTCCCCACCCCACTAACCTGCTTTCCTGCTCCATTCTACTGTGCAGGGCAACAAAAGAAGACCCAGATGATCAGCTGGGACTCAGGAGGCAGGGAATGGATGGGGCGGGGCCAGTCAGAGGTAGTATTTGCCGGTTCTCCAAACTACTCAACGTTTCCGCTCCGGTTCTCCAGAACTGGTCAGAACCTGCTGAATTCCACCTCTGGACCTGCCCCTCACCCTCCCCTCCCTCACCTGGCCTGAGAAGGTAAGGGCAATGGTGGGTGATAGCGAAGTGGTCGGGTCCCTATCTTCCCCTCTCTTCCCCCTCTCTCTGTGTCTCTGTCTGTCTGTCTCTCTCTCTCTCTCAAAGCCATGGCTGTGCGAAGCCAGCAAGCTCTCATTGGCGCTCTTTGCTACTTCTTTCATTTCTTCTTTTTGCAATCCAGATTGGCTGAATAACGATCACCAGCCACGGTGGAAGCGTCCCTTTGGGCAACCCTTCTTCTCCTCCTCCTCCTCTTGCGACTGGCAGCTGTGGTGGGGCCAGGAAGGGTGCACACGTGCGTGGAGATGCTCCTCAAGCAAGTGCCAAAGCATAGCAAAACTGATCATGGGGCGGGCGGCTGCTCGCTTGAGGAGGGTCTCCCTGCGCATGTGCACCTTCCCGGCCCCAAAACAGCCACTAGTCGCGAGAGGAGGAGGGAGAGGAGGAGGAGAAGGGTCACCGAAGGGACGCTTCCACCACAGCTGGTGATCATTGTTTAGCCAGTCTGGATTCCAAATAGAAGAAATGAAAGAAGTAGTGAAGAGTGCCAAGGAAAGCTTGCTGGCTTGGCCCAGACGCAGCTTTGAGAGAGAGGGAGAGAGGGAAAAAGAGAGGGAAAGAGAGAGAAAGAGGGAATGAGAGTGAGAGTGAGAGTGAGAGTGAGAGTGAGAGTGAGAGTGAGAGAGAGAGAGAGAGAGAGAAGAAAGAAAAGAAAGAAAAAAGAGAAAGAAAGAAAAAAGAGAAAATAAGCGAAAGGAAGAAAAGGGATAGACAAAGAAAGGGAGATGGAAGGGACAAAGAAAGAAAAAGAAAGAGAAGGAGGAAAGAGAAAGTGAATGAGATATATGGATAGATAAATACATGGAGGGAGGGAGGGAGAAAAAAAAGAGAGGAAGGAAGGACACAAACCCTGGCTTCAGAAGACTCTGAAACAGCACAGCAATCTAGGGCTGGAAGGGATCTCAGAGGTCATCTTCTAGTTCAACTCCCTGTTCCAGCAGGAGATCCTTACAGAATCATAGAATAGCAGAGTTAGAAGGGAGTGTGTGTGTATGTGTGTGTGTGTGTGTGTGTGTGTGTGCATGGCTGTCAAAACTCCAAAAACAGGTCAAGTAGCTCTGGGGAGGTCAGTCATAAATTAGAACACTTACTAAACAACCCGCCATTAAGCGAGTACCACTTGTATTAGGTTTGCCAATCACATGGTTACCTGGCCCCGCCCCGCCAGTCATGTGACCATCAAGCCACGCCCAGCCTATCACATGACCATCAAGCCACGCCCATCCAGCAAGCCTCCTTCTGATTGCTACAGTGCAATTAGTCCAGAAAAAGAGGGTTCCTTCAGGCTCCCTTTTTAATGCCATATAAAGAATTCTTCTATGGAGAAGTATCCTTTTCTATTGCTGCCCCCTTCTCTGAAAGAGCATGGTGATGTTGCAGGAGAAATAGTGTTGGCTACCAGCCTGATTAGTTTTTAAAAAAAGTTGGACCAAATTATATAAGTCATAAGGACTGTGGGGATCAATGACTTGATGTCAGTGTGACTGCTTTTGGAGGCCATCCACTGGGAGATTAGTCGGCTTTGTTCTGCAGTTGTTGGGCACTGTGAGAATTGATTCTAGACTAGATGTCCTTGGGTCTGATCCAGCAGGACACTTTTTAAGTTTTTATTCTCTTGGAGTATTCAATTTGATTTGTTTGTCATATTTAAGAACAACCCATCTCCCTCACTGTGGGTCTTGCCCCAACATTACTGAAATTTTGGGAAGCAACTAAAAATTAATTCAACAAGACTTTGAAAAAGCAATGATTTAAGAGACATTCCTCCTATATAGAATATACAACTATATGAGCATGATTTCTTGGCACAAGAATGTTTTAGTATGTAATTGTTTATTGTTGGGTATTTTGGTTACCATATCTAATCTTGTTTCCATATGGCAAGACTGTAAACTTCTAAAGATTGTCGATTGGAATGACATATAAGCCTAGTTAAATAAATAAATGCATACATGTGTTTCTTAAGTTATTCTCTCCACTGAAGTTGTTTACATTAATTCTTATTAACCAAGGGTACAATTACTAGCAAAAAAAATCTGTCTTCAGTATAGTTGAAACCTGAGAAAGATAGAAAAAAAGTGAACTGAATTAAAATCTAAAAAGAACTTTAGTCCAAATCAAGAATGTTTATAACATCTTTTCTTAATCAACTTATATTTAATGTATAATCAACCTTAGTGGAAACCTTTGTTCAGTTATACATCATCTGTGTGTTTCTGTCTGTATGCATGTATTCCTCAGTAATAAAAGGAAGATATTATCATTTTTAATGCTTTCTCCAGTTTCAATTTTTAAGTTGTAACCCTTTGACATAGATGTCCACAGAAGTAGGATGAGATATGTAATGACAGATAATGTCACAACCAAACTACAGAAAGGCAAAGTTTGCATCATGGGATCACATTTTGTCATTTTGGCATCATTGTGGTCAGGAACAGAGTTTTAGCAGTGGAATGTTGAATTCATACACACAATACACACCAATGGCTATAAGATGTTACTTGCATATTCTGGCTCTGGTTCAGTGGGGTTATTTTACAGAATAGAAATTTTTTCTTCTTTTTAATATCCCGCATGCACTCTCAGTATTTGTTCGTGGCTGGGAGAAATCCTCTAAGTAGAACTGTTGCACCCATAGCAATCAGGAAAAGCCACTGTACAGATTCTGTTCACTTAATGGTGGGTGTAGGCTAATATTCTCTTATTCTGTAAGGTCTGTCTTCCATGGTATGTTATAAAATAGGTGATCATCTGGTTGATACCAACCTTTAGCTATCACATAGTACACCATATTGAGAATTACTAAAGATTCATAGAATATAATGGCTAGAAGTGGCTTTGTGCAGGATCCTGATCAGCAAAACACTATCCTTTTATATGAGATTTTACCCATTCTCTCAGATGTTTTGAACCCATTTAAAAGTTAATCCATTTTCCATGCTCCAAAAATACATTAATCTCCAGTACAGTAGCCTATATTGGGGAGAATTAAGGTCAGCCACATAAAGATGTTTTTCCCTAAAGTGTTTCCAAACTACCATAATGTGCTTTACTTGGGGCTGCTCTTAAGGAGTATCCGGAAATTTCTGCTGATGCAGAATACAGCAGCACAGGTATTAGATGTGCTCCCAAAAGCACACCTGTTACACCTCTGCTGTGTGAACTGCATTGACTGTCAGTTTGTTTTCTGGTCCAATTCAAGCTGATGGTTTTAACCTTTCAAGAACTTCATGGTATGGGACCAGCTTATCTAAGGGACCCCTTTCCCCAATTACACCTGCCTATTCCATTAGATCTGGCAGAAATGACATGTTGCCTGGTGGCCTAGAGGTGGAGCTCTCATCTCATAATCAGAAGGCTGTGAGTTCGATCCTAGGTAGAGCTTAATATTTGGAATAGATTCTCCTGCTCAAGCAGGGGGTTGGACCAGATGACCTCCAAGAACTCTTCCAACTCTGTTATTCTATGATTCTACCATCTCTCAGAGATCTACATTTGGTGGATTCCAGGAGGGTGGGCCTTCTCTGCCATGGCACCTGCCCATGAAACATTCTTCCTATCACTTCCCAAATTAGATTAATTCTATCCCTACTATCATACCGGAAGTCCCTGAAAACTCCAGGAAACCGGAGATATTTTTAGATGGCTCCTTTGTAGTTGATTTTATTCTCTGTGTGTTTTGTATATTTTAAAATTTGATTGATTTTTAAAATATTTTTATTTGCTATTTTATTGATTGTTGCACACCACCCAGACTCACCTTTTGTGAGATGGGAGGCTATATAAACGTGATTAAAAATACTTTTATATTTTTTGCAGATGTTTGAATAGATCTGAGCTTTCTGATGCCTCCATCTCGTGCAAGGACAATTTTTTTTTACCCATCTTAAGAAACATCAGGAGTTTGCTCTTCCTATATTTCTTGGTTCCTTTTCCTGCTAAATAAATTGAAAATGGCAGATAATCTAGAATTAAAATAGAAGAGACTTGTGGTGGAAAAGAGGTCTCAGGATCCCTATAATGTCAACAATAGCTACCCAATCTTTGCCAAAGAAAAAGCAGCATGAGAGTTCCTGGACAAGTATTGGATGAGACAAATGGGTGGGAGAGTGGGCTGCAAGCAAAGGCAGCACTAAAATGAGACAGTCAGTCTACCACTCTACTACAAACAAGCTAACTGCCAAACTGTCATTTTGCCATGTGGCTGAACAGAAGGCCCATGTAATGACAAGCACCAAACTCATTTAAACTTTGAAAAGGTGACTAATGAGCTCATTCATCCCGCCTATAAATTATTCACTACAATACTGACCCCGCTGAAGACAAACTGCAAAGTAAACTTTAAACTCAGAAATCGGGGTGGAGTAGGGGGCTCCGAGGAACTGAACTTAGGCTTGCAAAACAGTTTTCAATAAAACAGATTCTAAGCCCACTTCTGCTCTTTTATCTGGACTCCTTCTTATGTGTACCCTTTCTTTAGTGTCTTTAATTGAGTTAAAGTAGGCCCAGCTGTTGCACATTTATTTCTCAGTTAAAGAAAAAAGTGGATCTTCTCCCTCCTCTTCCTATTAGGTATTATAGGAAACCATAAAACTGTATAAAATGCATTAAATTATGTTCTCCAGAAAGGCATGACTGACCTTAAAATGAAACCCTGTTCTACATACAAAAGTATCATATATGCACACCTGATTAATGAGAAGCACCACAACTAGGAGGAAAAGGACTAAAGTGACAGTTGCTTTCAATTACGTTAACTCTTGATTATCCCATTTTACATTTACTTCAGCTCACCTGGAAATATCTGGTGAAGAGAAAATGTTATACCTAAATGCCAGCCTACCTGGATTGGTGACAAGTTTTTCACGATAGTTTACACACACAAAAAAAAAGGAACACTATTAAAAATAAATGAGATGTCCTCATATTCAGCTTTATTATCAAAGCTAAAAAAGTGCAGCAACATCCCATTTTCCCCAGAACCAGCATTTTCAACTTCCTTATTACAAACAGGTACAGGCAATCTCAAAGGAGCTGTCTTTTGCTTTACAATTCATCCAACTGTAGACAATGATATCAAAGCATTTATTGTGACATAGCTGTTTGATTGGACTTTGCATAATTCCACACCAAATCAGTTCCAAGTTCTTTTTGCTAATTTATATAAGGAACGTATGCGCCTTTAGAAATTACCATTGAAACCTTATGTTAGTTAATGCACAGAATGCAAAATTGAATAATGAACCAGTAGGCTAAAATCCATCTTCAAATGCCATAAAGCTATGTCACTTGATGTGCTTTGGGCATCATGTGACGCTTAAAAAATAAGTAACGTAGATGAGAAGAAATCAGTAGTTTAATCCAGCTGCATACATCTTAATACTGTAGCATTGTGATTTTGCTATTATAAAAGCAGCCATCCTGTAGTGCTCCTCTGAGCAGAAATATAGTACATAAATGAAGCATACTTGAAATATAAAGACATGGTCACCAAACAGGACCTGAGCTTACAGTATAATTTCATTCATTCAGTTTTTGAATGGCAGAATAACAGGATTTTGAAATTCTTGTCCTCACAATTGGTAAAAGGGAGAAAGGCTAGGGTGAAGGAGGGATGAAGATAATAGCAGCCAATTATTGTGCAACCTGTGAACATATCCACAAGTCTTAACTCATCAAAAGCTTTCCACCTGATGCGTCATGTATTGGGTTGAAGGGTGTTGGCAAAACTGCTCTGAAACTGTATCACATGTTTTCTCTCAATAACCAGTCTGACTAGCAGAGTTCACCTCTCCGTTCACTGATGAGGAACATTCATTTACCTAATGGCAAATGATGTCACTACTGCCTTGGGTCATGAGATAGATCAGGCCTGTCAAACTCATGGCCCACAGGCCGGATGCGTCATGCACTGGCGACTCCCACACCCAGTTTAGTGAAGGGGGGAAAAGTCCTGATACATCACGTGATCATGCCATGACAATGCAAGTTTGACACCCCTGAGATAGATAAAAAGATGTACAAAATAATGAATATAGCAGAGGATGCCCAGAGAAAACAAAATGTTTGTTGTTACTCTGCTAAATGTAATATAGGAAGGGAAATGATACTATAGAGATATAGAAGGTGGATAAGAACTGGCAATATGTCATAGCCCCAGGGCCCTCCAGAAGTTTGGGATTTGGGTTCCTTTCAATCCCAGACAGCCTGGCCAATGATAACAGAATATGGGATTTGTCTACCCTATAGAGCAGTGATCCCCAACCTTTCTGGTTCTGCAAACCGGTAGTGGGAGAGAGGATAGTTTTGTGCATGTGCTCATTGCTTGTGCAGATAGAGCCTCATGTGCTCATGCACTCAGCCGCTGCTTGTGTGGCCTGGTTCCCAATGGGTTGCGGCCTGGGGGACCCTTGATATAGAGCCATAACATAATAAAGACAAAAATCAAATCAAATCTAAGTTTATTCTAAGGATGCAATCCTATGCACACTTACCTGTGAGTAAACACCATCTAACATAGTGGGACTTACTTCTGAGCAGACATGCATAAGATTGTGCTGCATACCTTTAAAAGAAAAGAAAAGACAAGAAGATTCACTATAAGAAAACGTTACTTCCCCAGTGCAAGGCACCATATTTCTCTTCTTTTTTATTACTGTGCTGTTAATTTCTACTGATTCTGGTCCTATGCCTCTAATCTCAACCTGTTTCATTGAAGAGATTATAATATTTTACACTGGCTGTGTTTTTGCCTAACATAGCATAAATTAGCCAACCATATTTTAAGCCTAGTGTTGTGCATGACCAAGCTTGTCTGCTTAATTGATGGTTCAGTATGTTGAGTAAATCCAGAAAAATTTGCCCTTCAGTGAAACTTTCAATGGGAAGAATGAAAATCAGACTCCAATTCTACATCTAGAAAATATTTAGTTCCTTGTTTTTGGTATCTATAACATGATTTCTATATCTTATTTCCTCATTCAGTTTTTTTATACTCTACCACAATTCTCACTTTTTCAAAATGTCAGCTTTATGAGTCTACCTTCCACAGAACATTATACCACCAAGAAGCATAACCAAATATTATTGCAAAGCAAATCAAAATATTAAACTGAAATTTATCGCCATCAGATGAGATAATGGCCACCCATTTAAGCAGTTCCATGATTAGCCAGGCTATCAATGGCTATTCTTCATAATGACTGTATACTACTTCATGAATCTTAGGCAGTGTTTTGTAAGATGCTGAGGAATGACAATATAAGAAGGCTGCAACTTTCTGTCTCTACTGGCTGGCCTACTCTATATGACTTCTTTGTTTATATTCTGACATGGAGCTTTAATATGTTCTATATCTACTGTAGGTTTGCCATTTTTTTACAATCTGTATTTTTAAGACAAGCATGGGTTGTTGAAGTTATGGAGAAAACCTCTGCTTCCGGATTTATGTCTGTTGGGACAACTGCTGAAGTAAAAATATATATACTAAAAATTGCAAAATTATATAAATGATGGTCAGAAAAGTATTATAGTACAGATTAATAGTACAGATTAATCAAGATTAATAAAATGATTAAGAAGCTGGTAGCTTTGCATTGCAGTTGATACTGGAAGAAATGGATTATCTTGAAAACATTCAAACTGGATTCAGAACAGGCTATGAACATTACAGACATTCAGTATATGCTAATCCCCATGTCCAGGATCAAATCTTGATGCAAAATACTGGGCGATTGGGTCCAATCTAATCTCAGGGGGTAACACCTTCCATTAGGCAATAGAATCTACTGAAAAGGCTCACTTCCTGAATTTTGCAAAATGACATTTAACAGAGAGGATCTGCATCATGCATAATGAGATAGGTTAAAAATGACTGGGAAGAGACAGTCCAGCAAATAATCTGTCCATGTACCACAAAAACTCCTACAGATGACAACCAGCACCTTGAATTGCAACCCGAAGCACACTGTCAACCAATGCAGTTCTTAGAGCACAGAAATATCTCTACACTGAGATATATTCATAACTACCTCTGGTGCTACATTCTTCACCAGCTGTTGCTTCTGGATGCTCTTCAAGGGCTGTCCAACGCACAGTGCATTTCAGTAGTCCCACTCAGGTGGTGACAAAAGCATAAGTAATCATAAGCAGATCTCCTGGTCCAGGAAAGGACACAACTAGTGCACAAGGTGAAGTTATTTGAAAGCGCTCTTGCCCACAACTGCCAATTGTTCCTTGTGTAGGAGTTGTAAGTTCAGTACAACCCAGTCTTCAGATTGTTTATCTGATCCAGAACAAGAGATGGTAAATCGTTAGATCCAGGGCCCCCCAGAGCCATTCAGTCTTGGTAAAGTTGTGCTGAAGTCTGTTCCTGACTCGTACAGCCTCTAGATACTGAGACAGAACCTCCAAGTGGTCAGCCAGAGATGTAAAAATGGGTATCAGCATATTGATGATACTTCATCCCATGCCTGCACGTGACCTCACCCACAGGCTTCATATAGGAGATAAACAGGAATGGGAAAACGCTGAGCTCTGAAGCAAAGCATGGGCCATAGATTAGATCTGTTCCCCTTATCAACACTCACTAGAACTGACCCTGGAGGAAATTAGATAGCAAAAAGAGTTCATAGGAATACGAATGTAATCTCTGCCTGCAATTCCTTAAACCAGACATGTCTTTTCCCAGTATTTTTTTTAATAAGCTATTTAAAAGAGTTGTAAACACTTCCCTCTTAACATATTTTAAGGTTTATCTATTTTAATTCATTTTAGCCTTTTGGATTTTTTTTTTTAATTTATAAGCAATTTAGAAGTTTAGTACTCCATAATTACATAAAGCTAAATATTAATTAATGATACTGTTATTAATAAGTAATTCAAACTAAAAGTCAAATAAATGCATACTAAATGCATATATAAAAGCACTAATATAATTCCAATGCCTTTATAATACCAAACTGATTCATGCAGCTGATTCAACATAGAAAATACCTTTTCCAAAATCTATCTTAGTTGGATAATTGGCCTATCATTATTATTTTCTATACTCCCTAAAGAATATGGGAAAGACTGTAGCTCATAAGTAGACCATTACCTGTCTACAGTTCAATCCCTGCCTCTATATTTAGAACTAAAACCCATATAACTGTTGCCAGTCAGAGTAGGCAATTACAAAGCTAAATGCACTAGCAGCCTAACTGAAAACTTGATCACTTTTGCCGTTTTTATCTGAATATTCTTTGTTTTACTTCAAGCTCTTTTTTTCTATATTTCAACTCTCCAATTTGGTCTCTCCTGACGACTCAACTCTACATTACTCAAATCAGTCACTGCTGTTGTTACTGTCTCTATCATACCAAGGTCTTCTTTTAAATATTTATACTGACTTTCTGTCTATTTCTGGAGCAGTATAATCTCAAACGTGATACATTTGTACTCTCACTATGCAGTCAGTATGATAGATAGAGCATTGGCAATGAAGGAGACAGATCTAAGAGCAATTTCTCAACCGAATATTTAAACAACCACTACTCCCATTTCCAATACTAATACAATCCTAACAGTCACATTTCAGTTACCTACTCACCAGTGTTTCTGGAATCATACAATCCAACTAAGTTGAGCAAAAAGACACAATTTTTTGAAGACAGAATGTTGCCCACTTTCTCCAGCGAATCCCTGTTGCCCCTATCAAAAGCACAAGGGTACTGGCATGACTTCATTACTTTACTAAGCCCATCTCCATTGGCCGCTAAATGCAATCATTGTTTGTGAGATTTGTTCTGTGCTGCAAAGCATATTGTAATGGAGGAACTTTTTCAGTATTTCAGTTTATTTCCCTGGAGGGCAAAGAAATTGACAGGATTTTAGTATTTTAACAATATGGCTGATTAGATTGAGTAGGTTTTATCATATGCAGACCTTATGGGCAGGGGTGGGTTTCTACCGGTTTGCACCGGTTCTATAGAACCAGTTGTTAATGTCACCGGTAGTTCTAAGAACTGGTAAAATCGACCCCTGCTTGGCCCCACCCCTCTCTGCTGCTCCTACGGGCCAAAAAACAGTTTTTATTACTGCACACATGCGAAAATCCCTTCTGCATTCTACCCCGCCCACCCAGCCCCCGCCCCATCTGCCGCTCCAAAGTTTAAAAAGCCCGTTTTAAAAAAAAACAACGGTTTTTTTTTACTGCGCACGTGCAAAAATCCCTTTCTCATTCTCCCCTACCCTCCCCACCCCTACTTATAGCGCATGTGCACTAATTACAAAAATGTACCCATGTGGCGCCATCGCTCACACCAGCAGCAGCAGCCGAGCCAGCAGCCAGCCAGCCAGCCAGCTGTCCATCCCTGCCTGCCTTCTGCCGAGTGAGGGCAAGCCGCAAGTCCCAGTCACCACTGCAGCTAACCATCTTTGCCCAGCTGGCCTGCCTTGCCCTGCCTGCCTCCCGCCACCACCGCTAGCCGGCTTTGCCCGCCCGGACTGCCTACCTTGCCACTGGCCTCCGAAGATGCGGATCAGTAAGTACGATTCTCCAACCTGGTCGCCTACCTACCGCCGCCAGTCCCGGTCACCCGCCCCCATCTTTGCTCATCCGTGGCCCTCCATTGTTGCTGCCTTGCCTTCCCACCACCGATTGGTAGTGAGGAGGCAACAGCTGGCTGGCTGGCTGCTGGCTCTTTCTCCTTTGCTTAAAGAAACATCAAGATGAATAGTAAAATAATTTTTATTTATGTCTTTATTTATTTATTTAGTATCTGTTCTGTTTTTATGATTAATAAAAACAAAAACCGATAGTAAAAAAATAAATAAATACATAAATAAACAAAGCAACTTACCAAAAGGGAGACAGGCAACTTCTTGTTACATTATCTGTTTCTGTTTAAATCAACATATAGCAACATCAGTGTAACAAGAAGTTGCATGCATACATAAATGAAAATTTTTAAATAAAAGTGTTTTATTTTTTTTAAACATAAACAAAAACATAAAACATAAACCATCTTCAGTTACATAGTGTGTTGGTTGGTACAAATCACTTGTGCACAATCTCTGCAGTCTTTCCTTTCCAATTTGCATTAATTCTTATATCATGCTAAGCAATTGGCCACTAAGCGAGCACCTGGTCATTAAGTGAGGGCCACTTAAATTTGGGTTGCCAGCCACATGGCCACCTGCCTGGGCCTTGCCAGGGTCTCTCCAGGCCTTGGAAACTGGCAAAAAGCACTTGCTAAGCAATTGGCCACTAAGCGAGCACCTGGTCATTAAGTGAGGACCACTTAAATTTGGGTTGCCAACCACATGGCCACCTGCCTGGGCCTTGCCAGGGTCTCTCCAGGCCTTGGAAACTGGCAAAAAGCACTTGCTAAGCAATTGGCCACTAAGCAAGCACCTGGTCATTAAGTGAGGACCACTTAAATTTGGGTCGCCAGCCACATGACCACGTAGCCATGCCCACCCCAGTCACATGACCACATAGCCACACTCAATCAGCAAGCCACTCCCACCCCAGTCACATGACCACCAAGCCACATCCACAAATTAGGCCACGCCCACAGAACCAGTTGTTAAGAAATTTGAATCCCACCCCTGGAGACAGGCATCGGATCTGTATAGTGGCCCAAGTCAAAATGGAGAGCAGTGTCAAATGACTGGGTTACCATAACCTTTATGGCATGATTCCTGCTGGAAGAAGTGGGAAATCCTGATTTTGAAACTGGAATAGATAAATGTGACTTTAAGATACTGTGGAATTCTCTGAGTTTGGGTTCTTGAAGACATTTCATTACCCAACTAGGTAAAAACTTCAGTGTTATTAGAAGGGAGTTGGGTTTGTTCTCTGTTTATATACAGTAGCTTTCCCTGTGTTATTGGGATCCCCTCTAACCGTGGTAAGCCAAACATCTGCAAACAAACAACCAAGTTCAGAGAGCACCAAAGACCACATTTCAATCCTGAGCAGGGGTGGGATTCTACCAGTTCACACCTATTCACTAGAACCGGTTGTTAACATTGTAAGCAGTTCGGAGAACTGGTTGTTAGAAGAAATTACTGGTCTAATCCTGTAAAGAAGGCAGGAAGGAAACATTCTGGTGTTGCTTACAGAAACTGCCTCTCCGTTGACCCTTATTACATTCTTGGCAGGACTAGACTTCCTGTCTCAGGAACATTTCTGGAGTTTTTTTCCCCTCCTTTGCTGGTACTTTGCTTGTGTGGAGTGACCATTCAAAGTTACAATGGCACTGAAAAAAGTGACTTATGACCATTTTTCACACTTATGACTGTTGCAGCATCCCCACAGTCATGAGAGGCCAGGCGAGGAGATGCTTGCCTCGATGTGAGTGATATTGAGTTGGCCACATCCAGCCAATAACATGACCACCAAACCACACCCACCAACTAAGCCATGCCCACAGAACCGGTTGTTAAAAAAATTGAATCCCACCCCTGAGGTGAATGCTAGCTTGAAAGATCTGTGTTTTCCTATCAATGGCCCAGCTGAAGTAAACAAAGTAAAGCAAAAATTCTGGGAGTTTTCCTCTGTATAGAAGTTGTATGGAAGTTAAATGGGTTAGTTAAATGTATATAAGTTAATGGGAAGTTAAATGTATAGAAGTTAAATGGGTTAGTCTGATCTACTGGAGCAGGGTTGATGAATACATGCAGTTAAATGAAGATATATGGTTTACAGTAATTATGAATAAAAAGGCTAAGGTGTGTTAGAAAGTATTAATTGGCATCATCTAGATTGGGTATTTGTATAAAATTAAGAATCATAGGCTGGTCATAGTTGTATTTTATACTCCAGTGAACAGTGATAATGTTCTAAATGAATGTAGTTCAGAGGGGGAAATTTCTCTGTCAGATGACGTGAATGGCTGATGGGAATGAGATGATAGAGTACCAAAACAGATACTGGTTCATTCAGAAACCCAAAAATGACTGAGAATGGTGAATGCTGAGTGTCTGCTTAGAAAAAGCTCTAGTTGGTAAAGGCACAAATATATTCATATACCCCTATGGCAAAGGAATGAGTATGGATCTAATATATGATAAAATGATAAAAGATTGACAGAATTAGTAAAGAATACGATGATGTTGAGCGATTTTAAATGTGGGGCAAACCATTTGTTGGGGAAAACAGATATGGAAGAAAAGCAAATTGAAATGAGAATTACAATTCAACAATTGTAGGAAGCAAAAGAACAAATCTTACATGGAAAAGCATGATAAAATAGATTAATCTTCCAAAATAATGAACAGAATGTGAACAAAAGACAATGTGTGATTGGAACAGAATGAAAAGAATTATGTTACAATGTGACATAGAAGTATACGGAATTACACTAAAGGGAATTATAAAAAAGAATACAAGCAAGAGTTGAGAAAATGAATGAAGAAAGTTTAAATTGGACAGCTGCTAATAGAAATATAGTGCATGCATGTGGACTAGGAACTGGAAACTGAACATTTGTTAAAGAAATTCAACCTATTTTACAGTGTTATATGGCTGTAGATTCGGATGTATTGGAAATGACATAAAATGCACCAGCAGTGGAACATTTAATGTAAACTGTGTGGTCAAACAAAACTATTCTTAACAAAAGTTAAGAATGAATGGTAATAAATTAATGTGAACTGAATATAAAATGAGAGTTATGAAAGAAGAACACTGTGGTAGGTTGGTCATATAGAGAATAAATGAAAATTGAATTGTAAAAAAAATATATAAAGGAAGACTTAATGGGTCAAGACCAGTGGTGGGATTCAAAATTTTTTTACTACTGGTTCTGTGGGCATGGCTTGGTGGCCGTGGCAGGGGAAGGAAACTGTAAAATCTCCAGTTAGAGATGGTATTTGCTGGTTCTCCAAACTACTCAAAATCTCCCCTACCAGTTCTTCAGAACTGGTCAGAACCTGTTGAATACCACCTCTGGTCAAGACTATAAGAGCTAAAAAAAACCATTTGCATAGAATTGATGAGATTCTGGGAAAGAAAAGATGAGAAATTTAAAGAAAAAAATGCAATATATTAAACAGTATGTGAATATAATAAAGCAAGGACAGTTCACTAGGACAGAAATTTATAGAGAAGCATAGTGAATGGTATCAGTTTAAATTAGATTTAGGTTTGTTTCCTTTTTTCTCTTTTTTCCCATTCATTTCACTGGCTGCATTTTTATACTTTTCTTCATGTGGCATAACATTATTTACCCTGAAAAGAAATAGCATGGTGAGTGTATATGCATAATGATTGCAGTCATGTATTCTGCCAAATTAAAAATTGCATTTGGTGGCAGTTTTTGAGTCTGGATTTTTGGGACCATAGCTAATCCCAGAACCTCTTGGGTTGTATACCTGGGCTATAAACAGAGACATCTGTTTTTTAAAATATTTGTCAGGATGCGGTTATAAGGGAGGTAGTAAGATGTAAGTACATGTTTATTCCAAGAATTTTATATTGTTTCCAATTATTTTAAAAAATCCTAAAGTTGTTTACAACAGGCATGACAACATTAATAATACAGCAGGAAGAACTGAAACCAAAACCAAAATTAAAAGTGTTAGAAATATTATTAAAGAGAAAAGGCCAACACAGGTGATTTTTTAAAAAAATGACTAAAACATATCAGCTTTGGGAATTGTGGTTCCCCAGCAAGGAGATCATTCAGCAACATAGATGTCATTTCACAGAAGTTCACCACTGTGTCATCACCATGAAATCTACAAATATCATATTTCACTTTGGAATGTCAAGTAACATGTCTTGAATGAAAGTGTTTTCTCAGGAATCATAGCTTTATGTATACAGGAAGTCCTTGTTCAACAATCACTCATTCCACAACAGTTCAAAGTTACAATGGTGCTGAATTGGAAGACTTGGGACCTCGTAGTTGTGGCCATTACAGTGTCTCTGCGGTCACATGGTCATGATTTCGGTGCTTGGCAACTACCTCAAGATTATAGTTGCAGCATCTCATGATCATGTGATTATCATTTGCAACCTATATTGCCTATATTATGGCAAGCAAAGTGAATGGAAAAGCCCTCTGGAGATCAAAAATGGTAATCATATGATATCTAATGACGTAACAACAGTGACTGCAACTGCCACTGTAATTCAGCACACTCATATGACAAATTACAGTATGTGGCAAATCTACATGAGGTACTTTGGAAGGGCAAGAAAACAATTGAAAATGGAAGATTATTTAAGCCTTCTTTAAAAGGAACTTTACTTTGGTCCCACTTTATAATTTCTATACAGATAGTCCTTGACTTACAACCACAATTGAGCCCAAAATTTCTGTTGCTAAACAAAACATTTCTTAACAGAATAGAATAGTATTTTTTATTGGCCAAGTGTGATTGGACACACAAGGAATTTGTCTTTGGTGCATATGCTCTCAGTGTACATAAGAAAAAAAATAAAATACATTCATCAAGAATCATAAGATACAACACATAGTGGTAGTCATAGGTTACTAATAAGCAATCCAATCATACTAGGAAATAAATAAAACAATACAAATTATAAAGATACAAGCAACACAGTTATACTCATAAGTGGGAAGAGATAGGTAATAGGAAGGATGAGAAGAATAATAGTAATACTGTCTTACTAAGTAGTTTGACAGTGTTGAGAGAATTATTTGTTTAGCAGAGTGATGGCATTCAGGAAAAAAAAAACTGTCCTTATGTCTAGTTGTTTTTGTGTGCAGTGCCCTAAAGCGTCATTTTGAGGGTAAAAGTTGAATCAATTTATGTCCAGGATGTGAGAGGTCTGTAGATATTTTCACAGTGAGTTTTGTCCTATTTTATGACTTTTTGACTGTTGGGATGCTGCAAAGCTCTTAGGTACAAGAACAGGTTGTAAGTCACTTTTTTTAAGCACTGTTATAACTCGAAAGGTCATTGCATGAATGAATGTAAATTGAAGATTACCTGTTTGTCTAAATTTCTGCATTTCATTTAGAACCTTATTCAATACAACAATAAACTTCATAGGAAGTTTATTCAAATCATGTTAATTAGGGCAGAGATTGCAACCTCATGTAGCTACAATTTTTCTAGAACAGTGGTACTTAAATTGTTTGATTCTATTAGCCTCCCAGACACACGCAAAAAAGACTCTGTTGTTCTATACAAGTGTCTTGGCAGCAGTAGCCACAAAGTGGATCCTTGTAATTCCGAAGAATTAAAAATTGCTTCATATACCCCCTCCATATTCCCAAATTACTGCCAGTTTAAGGACCACCACCAATATGAGATGAAGCAGCCACATCTCGTTGTTTAGGATAGAGAAGATGAAGGTTGGTTGAAAGTAAGGAAGGAGATACCACAATCATCAGCGTACTATCCACTATAATGGCAAAGTTAAAAAGATAGTTCAGATAAGGGACTTAGTTGCATGAGCACTGATTTTAGCCATTCTGTTGCAGTACTGGGATTGTTGTCACTGCCAGAAATATATTTTGCTGCCCAAAATATATTGATGTTGGTTAAGGGCTATTATAAAAAACATGGAAATTCATGAGAGGAGTGTGATCCAGTCAGTTTCTCTCTCAGCCAACTTCTTTTCCTTGACTGGAAGAAGAAAAAAAAGGGAGATAAAAGTGCTATACGGAACCTAAACTCACACACACACACAAATAAATAAGAACTATAGACGCACTTCACAAGGGGAAACCTAAGCACACCACTTAATAGCATGGATAATGTATCTCTCGATGCACTTGGCTAGTTTATTTAACAAGTGCAAATTAACTTCAATTATTCATTATGCTCCTTTGTGCCAACCATTTCTGGCTTAACATATCCTGCAAAAGTGATATGTGTTACTTCTGCAAGTAATACGATCAATCATCATTTTTTCTCAATTAGCACATTTGTCTTATTGTCTTTACAATAACAGTGTTCTTATTCTGGATTACAGCCCTTGTATTTTCTATTTCAGTATGTAAAACCCCTTCCTAGGGTGCATAGCATTTGATTGCTTAACTGAATACAAATAGATCATGAGTTTATTGTAATAATGTATGTCTTAATTATTATACAAGCTGCATTTTGTATAAATTGCAACTATAGAGGTTTTTCATGTAAATTTACTTATATTTTTCTACTGTATCTTTAACTTAAACTGTCTTTAACCCAAAAATCACCCAGTAAACGTCTGAGATTACCCACAATGATTAACTGTGGCCTTTTCAGGGGCCCAAGAGATGTCATGCTATTCCATAAATATACCATGTGTTAAATCTGTAATCCTTCTTATAATGCTACTATAATTCCAAGCAATCTAGGCAGCCAGGCCCATTGTGAGAAATACAGAAGGGCCATATATCTATATACATCTATGAAATAGCACACAGTATAATTCCAACAGAGGACAAAGCAACAGCTGTTGCTGCCACTTCAATGGTGATCAAATTATATTTTTAAAAGAGACATAGAGCTGAAGACACATATTTTGGATTAATACAACAGTCTCTGAGTGCTTAGGAAGAAGCTGCCTCATCATTCTAATAATCAAAATAAAGTGTTTTTCTCATCATCACTTTAACATGGGATCAGAAAATTTTGATTTTCTGATTTTGAAGATTTTGAAAACCACAAGTATGATAAATTTTGGGGGATAATTGCTGAATTCCATTAAAGGAAATATTATTATGCCAACCAAGGAAATAAAAAATAGCAAAAAGTATAATTGTGCATCACTTTTATAGATCAACTAAACTAATGTGCAGGTGTGAAATTCTTCCAGAATTCTTCATCAGTCACAATGAAGGTAAATACAGTCAAAGAGAAGTGCTGCAGGTGATGGCTGACATTTAAGCCCATATTCAATTACCACTGTAATTAACCATAGGCATTAAATTCAGGCTGAATTAGGAGCTGAGCTGTTTTGTGATGTATCTAAAACTCTGCCAAGGGATCCTGGAATGACCCACCTTTTAAAAAATAATATAAATTCTGTTGTGTTGGTAGATCGGTCCCAAGAAGAGACGCGAGGCGAGTGACTTTTAGAAGCTCTTTTTATTGTAAGGTAGATCGGCTTGGCTGGCTTGGAGCGGCGGCGGCTTATATGGGTCTTGCACAGGGCGCCGCAGCCAATGACAGCCGTTCAAATCTCCCACGATTGGCTTGGCCAATCGTGGTTGCTTTGTAATGGCCAATCAGTGCTGCACACTCGACCAATCCGAGTGCTGTGCGTCTTAGCCAATCAGAACACAGGTTTACAAGAATGCAAATACAGAACACCCCTCCCCTCTTGGTTCGGTCCTACGTAACGTAGTCCCGTAAGTAGGCAGGGCTCTGTACTTGTCTACTGGACCTGCGCAGGTTAGTTGTCTCTTGGTCTCCGGCCGGTTCGGTCGGGGTCTGTGTTGCTCTCTGCCTCATCGATGGAACCGCCTGGAAGGGTGAGTCGGGCCTTTCGCCGTAGCTCCCTCCCGGTCTACCCGGGCTGGTCGAGCTGCTGGCTCCGTTGTTCCTGCCCGGACTTCCCGGGCTGGTTGAACTGGCTTGGCTGTACCTTCCAGGCAAGGCTTCGGGCTGGTAGTCTGTCGGTGGCTCCGCTGGTGAGTATTGCTGGTTTCTTTCTTGTTGGGTTTGTTTGTTTTGCGTTGTGGTGCTTCCCTCTCTTTCTTGGCTGCTGTTTGGGTTTCCCCTTCCCCCTATGGTTTCCGTGTCGGTTGTATTTCCCGTGTTAGTTCTCGATCTTAGCTGATCAATGTGTCTTTTCCATGCTCGTCCGTCGGTTGTTTGTAGCCGGTATGAGCGGGGACCTGTTACCTGGGTTATTGTTGCTGGTACCCAGAGTGGGTCCTCTGTGAGGTTCTTTGCGTATACGGTGTCGCCCGGTGCGAATGTTCGGTGCTTGCTAGATGAGTCGGGGGGTTTCCCCGGGTTGTACGTGGGGTGCAGCCTGTCTAGCGGGGACCTTAATTTCCTCCCCATTAATAGTTCTGCGGGGCTTTTGTTGGTTGTCGTGTTTGGAGTTATGTGTTGTATGAATAGCATTTTATTAATCTTTTCTTGTATTTCCCCGGTTTCAATTTTTTGGATTGTTTTTTTGGTAAATTGTACCATTCGTTCCGCCCTCCCATTCGCCGCCGGATGTGCTGGCGCTGTCAGCGCATGCCGTATTCCCTGTTCCGCTAGGAATTTTTCGAATGGTAGCGCAGTAAATTGGGGCCCGTTGTCAGATACAATTACATCTGGGAGGCCGTGGGTTGAGAATAGTTTGTTGAGTTCTTTGATAACGGCCTCTGTGGTAGTCGTTCTCATGTTGCTTACCTCCAGCCAGTTGGAGTAAGCGTCTGCCGTTATCAGGAACGTGTGTCCCTTTGTGGGCCCGGCGAAGTCTATGTGAATCCTGGACCATGGCCCTCTGGGGGTTTCCCATTCCAGGATTGGGGCAGCGGGAGGGCTCAGCCTGGATTCTTGGCATTGCCTGCACAATGCCACCCAGGCTTCGATTTCCTTGTCCATCCCTGGCCACCAAGCGTAACTTCTGGCCAGGGCTTTTGTTATAACGATGCCCGGGTGCCCTTCGTGTAACATGTCCAAAACCCTTTTCTGTAATTTCTCTGGGATAACCACCCTGTCCCCCCATAGTAAACATCCTTTTTGTGTAAAGAGTTCTGTTTGCCGGCTCTGGAAGGTCCTGACTTGTTCATCATCATCTTTTTCCGGCCACCCTTTCTCCACCCAGTTTAAAACCCGCGCCAGATGTTTGTCTTTATTGGTTTCCCGGGCAATGTCTGACGCGGTCAGGGGGAGATTGGGTAAGGTCTCTATGCTCAGGGTGGACGTGGCGGGTGCTGGGTCGGCGTCCAGGTCAGGCAACGGAGTGCGGCTCAAGGCATCTGCGTGTGAGATTGTCTTACCGGGCCGATGGGTTAGCCGGTAATTGTAGGCGGCAAGGAATTCGGACCTTCTTGTCATTCTAGGGGATAGAATGTTCGGGGTGGCCCTGTCCCCTGCCAGAATCCCGAGCAGCGGTTTGTGATCGGTGATGATGGTGAAGGTTCTGCCGTAGAGGTACTCGTGGAACTTCTTTACGGCGGCGACGATTGCCAGGGCCTCCTTATCCAGCTGGCTGTAATTCCTTTCCGGTTTTGAGAGGGTTCTTGAAAAGAAGGCGATGGGCGCCTCTTTTCCATCAGGAAGAGTGTGGCTGAGGATGGCCCCGACGCCGAAGGGGGATGCATCGCATGTTACTGATAGCGGTAGGGTCTTGCTGTATTGCATGAGAACAGCGTCCAATGTGAGTAGGTCTTTTGTTCGGTTGAATTTCCTCTTGCCTTCCCCAGTTCCAGGTGGCTGTCTTGTCCAGCAGCCTATGCAACAGTTCCGCCGCAGTCGCCTTTTGGGGCAGGAAAACATTATAGAAGTTAATCAGTCCCAGAAACGCCTGCAGCTCGGTTCTATTCCTCGGTCTAGGGGTTTCCTTGATGGCCCTGATTTTTTTCCCCGTTGGGTGGATCCCGTGCTGGTCTAGGAGGTACCCTAGGAATTCGACTCTCTCGATGCACAGCTGGCATTTCTCTTTCTTGACTTTTAAACCCGAGTCTTTGAATTTTTGAAGCACCTCCCTCAGGTGGCTCTCCAGTTGTTTTTGGTTGGCCGCTGACACCAGCACGTCGTCAAAATAGGGCACTACCCCTTTGATACCTTGGAGTAGCCTCTTCATTAGGCTCTGGAAGACCCCTGGGGCTACGCTGACTCCGAACTGGAGCCTCTTGAAGCGGAAGGCCCTGCGGTGGGTGACTATGGTTTGCGCCTCTGCGGTTTCCGCGTCGACCAGCAATTGCTGGTATGCCTGTGCCAGGTCGAGTTTCACGAAAACCTTGCCTCCCCCCAGTGAGTGCAGAAGGTGCTGTACTATTGGGACGGGGTAAGCGCTTTGCTGTAGGGCACGATTGAGGGTGGCCTTGTAGTCCCCACAGATTCTCACCGACCCATCTGGCTTTACTGGGGTGACTATGGGGGTCTCCCACCTGGCATGGTCTGTTGGCTCGAGTACCCCTTGCTCGATGAGTTTGTTTAACTGCTCATCAATCTTAGGTTTGAGTGCGAAGGGTACTCGCCGGGGTTTAAGGTGGATTGGGGCAATGTTAGGGTCTAGGTTGAAGGATATTGGGGCCCCTCGGTACTTGCCTAGGCTGCCGTCGAAGACCTCTTGGAAATCTTTTGCGAGCTGCTCCTCCCAGTCCGCCTCGGTGATGTGGTTGGTGCCCGTCACCTCTATTCCCAATGGTGCAAACCATTGTAGTCCCAAAAGGCTAGGGTGGTCCTTGTCCACGATGGTTAGGGGAAGTATTTCGGTGCGCCCTTTGAACGTGATTTTAAAGTGTCCAATTCCGACCACGGGGATGCGATTCCCCTGGTAGTCTTTGAGGATGAGCTTCTGGCTTTCCAGTTCGTGCCTATGGATGGTGGGCACCAGGCGCTTGATTTCCCGCCAAGCGACCATGGAGAGGTAGGATCCGGAACCCACTTCCATTTTGCATGGTCGATCTTCGATGCCCACCTCCACGTGTACCTTCCAGGCGTCCCAGTTTGAAAAGTGGCCGATAACAACTGTTTGGTGGGTTTCTTCTCGTTGCCGAGCCTCGTTGAGACGCCTGTTTCTTCCATCCCAGCTCCATTGGCTCTCGGCGTGTCGGTCTCTGTTCCTGGGGGGGTGCCGTCTCGTCTCCGGGGGCTGCTGTCTCGACGCCGGGGACTATGGTTCCGCTTGAACCGGCACACCTTGGCAATGTGGCCCTGCTTGTCGCAGTGCTGGCAGATTGCGTCGAAGAACCGGCATTCTGACCGTGGATGGTCACCCCTGCACCTGGCACACTGGAACCCCGACTTACGACCTCGCCGCTCGCGCTGGTCTCGTTCCGCCTGGAGCTGGTGGATGTCTTCCTCTTCGTCCTTGGTGTCGGTGAGGGAGTCGAGATCGCCATGATGTGTGGTGGTGGTTGCTTGGTGGCTGGCTTCGGCGTGCTTCTCAGGGGTCGGGGCCGCCTCGGTTGTCACAGGGCGGTCCGCTGTGCTCGTTTGCCGCATCTGGGGCGCCGATTTCCTGGTCGCCTCCACTGCGGTTGCCTCGGCGAGAGCGTCAGTAAGGGATATGTCGCCCTTCGCCATTAGCCGGCTTTGCAGGATGGGGTCCTTGAGCCCAAGGACGACACGGTCTCGCAGGGCTTCATCCATGTCGGTGAAGCCGCACATGCCCCCGAGGTCCCGTAGATCAGCCACGAAGTTGCTGATGCTCTCACCCTCCTTCTGATCCCTCCGGTAGAAATCGTGCCGGCGGATGAGGGTTGGTACGGCAGGTGCATAGTGGCTTCGTAGTAGTGGCTCGAGGTCGGCCCAGTCCATCGCCTTTACATCGAGGGGCTTGGCGAGGGCTTTCGCCATCTTGAACACTGCGGGCCCACAGTGGGTCAGGAACATGGCCCTTTTTTTCTGTCCATTCGCATCCTTTAGGTTGCTGCTTTCTAGGAACATGAGGAATCTATCGATGTAAGATTCCCAGTCCTCTGCAGCCTGGCTGAAAGGTGCGGGTGGCGCAGTGCTGCTGGCCATGTTGCCGGTCGCCTTGCCGCAGTGCCACATGCGGGGTGGGTCTTTGTTCAGTATCCCATCCTCGTCGCCAGTGTTGTGTTGGTAGATCGGTCCCAAGAAGAGACGCGAGGCGAGTGACTTTTAGAAGCTCTTTTTATTGTAAGGTAGATCGGCTTGGCTGGCTTGGAGCGGCGGCAGCTTATATGGGTCTTGCACAGGGCTCCGCAGCCAATGACAGCCGTTCAAATCTCCCGCGATCGGCTCGGCCAATCGCAGTTGCTTTGTAACGGCCAATCAGTGCTGCACACTCGACCAATCCGAGTGCTGTGCGTCTTAGCCAATCAGAACACAGGTTTACAAGAATGCAAATACAGAACAAATTCCAACTGGTATTCTCTTTGTATAAATGAAGACATTTTAAAAAATTCCTAAACTCCGATGAATGGTAGTGGCAAAGAAGCATTTTTTCTCTCTCTCTCTCTCTGGTGAATTTTATCAAGTGTGGTTTCATTTAGTCATGCAACCCTTTCCAAGAGATTTTTGATGAATAAGCAAGTAGCACATCCAAAGGAAATGAAATCTCACCTGCAATTCTTGTGAACTGTAAAGGTAGAGAAAAACTTGTTTAACCTCACTGGGAAATTCTGTGTAAACATGGAAATGTGCTGATATCAATCATATCACAGAATAAGTTGTTGGGCGAACATGAAATAAAGTTTAGCAGTTATCTTAAATTTTAGTAACCTTAGAAACAACACACACACTTTATATGTAAAGTGTGCATACACACATGCACACACATATATAAATACATGGGTGGTTTTCCTTTAATGAAAGTAAAGAATAACACACCTGCTTTAGCTTTTCTTCATTGCAAACTTAGATACTACTGGCTATGCTTAATTACATCATTCCTAGAAAAAGTCAAAACAAAACAGCAAGATTCAAAGCTGTCCTTGATCCAAAGTGCTCAAAGTCAAATGCAGTTGCACCAACAACAGATCTGCCCTAAAATGTTTACATTGAGTACAAAGAGGGGAAAGAGTATTAATTATATCAACTTTACTTTTTCAGTTCACCTGTCCTGGAATGCTCTGTATGTTTGAAGTTAATCAAGGTGAAAGGTATATATGTACATATTAGCTGTATGACCAGAAAGTTGTGGTTTTCTGTATCTTTTGAAAACAGGAACATTTACCAGCAAAAAAAAAATGTTTCCACAGAGTTTTTATCACCCTATGAATAATATCAAATATGAACAAGACATAATTAAATATCTACAGGTGACTTGGCTGAACTTTTAAATAATAAACAAGGTATTTTTCTCATAGTTCAAGAAAGTACTGACTTTGTCTACTTGCATGACATAATCTTGACATGCTGATTTTGCCCCATTGTCCCTCCCACTCAATTTGCAGTACTCCAAAACAGTTTAAATACAACTCTGCCCAAAATGTTTACTCACCTACAGCACGGGTGTCAAATTTGCTGTGTCACATTGATATCATGTGACATTTTGCGACATTTTTCCCATTCACGGAGCTGGGATGGGCATGGCCTGCGCATGGTGCATCCAGCCCATGGAACACCAGTTTGAACCCCTAGATTCTACAGCAGTGTAGATCTGGGGAAACAGCAGCTTTCCTTGATCAGTTTTTATTAAATCTTATACCAGTCATTTGGTTTTAAATTTTATTTCCTAGTACCTCTCAGCTTTTGGGATATTTGATTTCTTTTTATCATCTTGTTGATTGTGTTGTATTTCAAGTGAATGGAGAAATGATAAAGCAATGCAGCCATGGACTTTAACACTTCTGTTAAAAGGAAACTCTGGAAGATATTAGAGATGAGGTCAACTGTTTATTCAGTTAAGAGATGTTCTTTCTTCTGGGAAATAGCCAATGAATTGCTAGAGTTAGCCTGTATAAGGAAGTAAAGTGTTCCAACCAAAATTGACAGGCATGTTCAATAATTGGGAAATGGTACTTTAAAACGCAATAGAAAAGCACAACCAGAGGCCATTTCCCTGATAATTAGAGGATGAATGCAAGGTGACATTATTTTTTTCTGTTTACAGATCATGGTTGCTGGCCTACTTTGGCAATGGTGCAAATGGGTAGTGTGTATAAACTCCAAGTCACTAACTCTATACAACAGAACTGAAAATCCATTAAAAATTTAAAACTGTGATTAAAAGCTAGGAAAGGGTAGCAAATTTCAACAACAATGAAGTCACTTCAGTATGTCACTCATCCCCTGGAGCCTCTAAGCTTGATAGCATGACCAGATTTTGAGGGTCTTCTGAAAAACCAACAGGAATTGAGTCAATCTCACTTTGTGTGGGAAGCGGGAGAGGGTCTTCCATAAGGTGAGCAGAAAAAGTCCACCTCTTGGGTCTTATCAAGTGTAGCCCCCTAGCAGACTGGACTTATTTATTTATTAAACAAAATTTAGATGCTGCCCATCTCAAAGATAGCATAGCATTCCTCTTCTGCTGGATCCGATGTGATGATCCTTACATCACCCATGGATTATATGGCAACCACATGCAACACAGAATTTGCTCAATGAGTATATCTCTATAATTACTCCCCTGGTTTATCACATATCTATATGAATACAACAATCTTCCTGCTGCACAGACACCAGGATTTTGGGTGGAGCAGTCAGGAAGTGGTGCACTTGTCCCTAGTTTCCTTTGTATAATTCTAATAAAGGAGGCTAAAGACCTAATAATACCAATGATAGTCCAAGTTATGAGGTATAGAACTAGCTTTTGTACCTGCACCTGCATTTTTCCAGTATTTAAATTGAGATGACTAAGCACAAGAAAAGGAATCTCTGAACAACAAGTTCAAGTCATGCTACACCTGTGTTGATCTTACTTCCTGCAAATTAGATACATCAAGATAATTTCCTCTCACTATACAGAGGTGGAGACCTCAACTGGAAACCCTAAAACCATTTGTTATTAAATTTGTTGTTGTTGTTTTAAAGCCCTTAACTCTACAAGGCTATGAGAAAGACGGAGTGCAAATCTAATGGAACAGGCTAATCTCAAGAAAGGTCTATTACATTCAAATTTGTCAGGTTTCATTACTTCCAGTACTTATCCTCAATGACAGTAATTTCCAAGATCATTTTATTATTCACTATATTCCAATGCTACACTGCTGATGACCCTGTTTCTTCAACAACAAAGATCACATTTTGCTGAACTCATAATTGGCTTGAAAGCCTAACAACTCTTACTCCTCCAGTCTAGTTCCAAATGGAAAAATTAGTAGTGTAAACTAATGCAGGTTTAGAAATCTGAAATAGGAACTCACCCTCCAACTT
Organism: Notechis scutatus; assembly: GCF_049901735.1. Taxonomy (NCBI): domain Eukaryota; kingdom Metazoa; phylum Chordata; class Lepidosauria; order Squamata; family Elapidae; genus Notechis; species Notechis scutatus. Next base: position 299,581,622 of record NC_142009.1, read on the forward strand.
CTCTGTGCCATGCTCCTCACTATGCTAATCTTCAGAGAGAAGGAGCATTAATTTGTGTACTGCTCCATTATAGGGTCAGCTACAGGGCAACAGACTTACTATTCTGAACCTCTATCCTTCTGAGCTGGTCCTTTTATGCTCCATTTGGGAATAGCTGAAGAAGACATGTTTGGTGTCGGATTTTGCTCATGCAAGAGTAGTCACTGAGTTGGTTGGTAGGATTAAACAGGATGATTATGAGTTTTGTCAAAAAATCAAAAAGAAAAGTATCAACCCATTCATAAGAAGACACAGATTTGTACAATATAGGAATGCATTCATTTGCCGATACTAATTTGCATATGTTTATTAAAAGTAAATTTTGAAAAAGTATTATTAAAAAGTACTATACGCTAATACATGAAGGGAAGTCACAGGGAAGATAGCACAGGGAGGATATTTCAGAGCCTTTGGCGAGATAATCTTTATGAGATAACCCAGGAGCAACACACAACACAGAGAGAGTAAGACAAAACCAATGGAGGAAAGTATGTTTTACAGTGAGACAGCCAAACTTAAAATAAGGAGGAATTGCTTTACTGTGAGAGCTATTAAGCAATGGAACTGCCTGCCTTGTGAAGTCATAGGGACTCCATCACTGAAAGTTTTCAAGAAAATGCTGGACAGCCATTTGTCTGGGATGGTATGAAAATTCCTGAGCAGGGAATTGGACTAGAAGACCTCCAACCTACTTTCCAATCCAAGCAATTATTTGATTCTTGGAGAAGGTTATGACTTGAGACAATCTGTTCAATCTGTGCCTGTTCATCTTGGATCGAGAGGGGATGATAACTAAATGAGCTACCTTGAGACTCTTGCTTTCTTTCCAATGATTCTTTATCTAGTTCACTTGTAGTATACAGCCCTTAAAAGACAGTATCCATTTCAATCAGCATGGCCAAATCACTGGGAACAATCAGCTTTATAATCCAAACAAAAGGGTGAAAGAAAGTTTAAATTGAGAATGCTTTTCAACAAACAGAGAACTGTCTTTCCCGAAAAAAGTAGGGCACACAATCTCCTGCATATTTACTTATATTAATTGCAGATGCAGGAGTTCCCTTTTAAGGAGGATTAAACTCTTTTCTCTCATGTATTGTATTTTTGCTTAGGCTGGCTTCACTTCAGCAGCAATTTAGTAAACAAAAAAAAAAACCCATCATGTTCTTAATATACAGCCTGACATTCTCAGTGATGTGTAGCTCTTGAGTTTTGGCAAGACAAAGGTTTAAAAAGATATTTTCTTGTGTTCACCACATTAACATTTGGAAATGATTGAAATATCTGCTTTTCTCACAAAATAATGTTTGCATAGTGGTTTCTTCACTCAGGTACTAAACAAAGCATACACACAAACATAAAGTCTGGGTTGTAGCATTAACCTTCACCCTCTTTCTTTAATTGTCTGTGAGAAATTATTTCAGTCATTCATCAGTGATGCAAAATCTGAGAATGTGAGAGTGTTGGACAAAGGAAAAATACCAGAATATATATTCATGTATGTTCAATTGTTTTTGTTATACTGCTTAGATCTAGTAATGTGAGGGTGGATAGTGGATATGCTGTCTCAGAAACATTAATAATAGAAACAATAATAATAGATCAAGCAGGATATTTTTTCTTAATTTTATTACATTTTTGGAATAAGAATTTGGGGCTCTCATATCTACAATGGCTTTACTTATCTATATGAAATCTTGCAACTTGAAGCTGACAGGTCACCACCTTAAGAAGTTTCTAGTAACCAAAGGCCTTAATATCCAGGTAAGGTTCAAGAATGTACTGTGATGTCATTAACATGGGTTTCCAAGGTAATTTGGATTATAAAATTTCTACTAAATAAACTTCTGGGTCTCAATACGGTAGGGTGGTGGAGCCAGAATGTACAGGTAGTCCTCAACTTACACCATTCATTTAGTAGTTGTTTGAAGTTACAGCAGTATGGAAAAAAGTGACTTAGAATAGAATAGAATTCTTTATTGGCCAAGTGTGATTGGACACACAAGAAATTTGTCTTGGTGCAAATACTCTCAGTGTACATAAAAGAAGAGATACATTTGTCAAGAGTCAAGAATCATCAGGTATAACACTTAATGATAGTCATAGGGTACAATAAGCAATCAAATCATACTAGGAAACAGTCCATATAAATCGTAAGGATACAAGCGACAAAGTTACAGCCATACAGTCACAAATGGGAGGGGATGGGTGATAAAGGTGACTTATAACTATTGCAGCATCCCCAAGGTCGCACGATCAAAATTTTGACACTTGGCAAGTGATTCCTATTTATGACAGTTGCACTGTCCTGAGGTCATGTAATTACCTTTTGCAACCTTCCGACAAACAATGTCAATGGGGAAGCCAGAGTCCCTTAACATCCATGTTACTCACTTAAGCACTGCAGTGATTCACTTAACAGCCATGGCGAGAAAGGTCATAAAGCGAGGCAAAACTCACTTAACACCTGTCTCGCTTAGCAACAGAAGTTTTGGGCTTTTTGTGGTTATAAGTCAAGGACTCTCTGTATTTGGTGGGAGAGTCTAAAAACCAAAATCAGATTTTTCTCTTTCCTTTCTGCAATCCAAAAATATAAGCACACACATCTTTCTTCAGGAGAAACATTTCCGGAATGACTTCTATAGCTACTTATGTATATATACTAACGTACTATCACCCTTTCCAGGAGACAGGACCAGATAAATTAATTCTACTTTATTGTAAAGCTACATAAATAGAGTCTAGCAAGTCTAATAATATAAGTCTCCAGCCGTCTCTTTTACAGCCTGACAAGTTAGGGTAGATCCTTTCTGAGTTTCTTGCTCAGCCTCTTATGTAGCTGCAGGCTCCACCCTCTTACACCCTCTCTTAACTGATCATTTCCTAGGCAGCATGTCTTTGCTTCTCCCTCCCACATCTCCCAAGGTCATTCACATTCATATACCATTATCCACATTCATAATATACCTTGGATGTTTGCTTTATTTTGACACTTGGTACCCCTACAGTATTGCCTTCTACAGAAGCAGTGCTAAAGTGACACCTAGTGACAGAAAAGAAGCATCAACACAGCAGCTGCCGTAACCCCAACGAGGAAGGGGGGAACCTGCAGGTCTGATTCTCAAGAGACTGACCTACACTAGCAACCCTGCTTCATTTGAGGGAACACAAAGTCAACCTGCTCTACTAGTCACATGAATTATCCCTCAGAAAGTATTTTATTTTGCTTCTCTTTGAATCAACTCTTGTCTATCACCTTAAGGTGTTTCTGCATATAACCATACAAATGGCTTTCATGTGGCCTCCATAGAATTATAGGGTTGGAAAGGACCTGGAAGGTCTTTAAACAGATTGTACAAGTAACCACAGTAAACCAATTTAAGAGACTAAATCAAAATAAAACATTCTATAAATATTTTGTAAAGAACCCAAAATTGAGGCTCATTTGTTATCAGATGCTGAGCAATCTGTTAAATTGGCTTTCACGCTCACCATACATAGCACTGAAGTTCATTTTTTACTCTGGAATGATGCAAGCTTAGGCTATCTAAGAAACTCTCAAAAATTCAAATTATAAATACCTTTTGAACAGTCCAACTTTCTAAAGAAAACTGTAGAAGCATAATAACTTTTAATATATAAATAGTCATAGCTTGTTATAATATGGTCACTAGGAAATTTTATTTCCCTCCCAGATTATAACTTCAATAAATACTTGGATGCTGTATTGGAATAGACTAGATAGGGAAACAGTTGTTCTTGGTCAGTTTATTAGATGGGACTGGACATTTCCAATAAAAATGGAAATTATTTTATCTGCACCATGGTTCCTTTGGGAAAACCCAGATATGGTGTTGATCACCATATGCTTTCACTCGAGGCAGGAGAAACAATCAAGTACTATGCATGAGGTTACCATTCAATGGGAACAAATTTATTTAATTGGCATTGTCTTAAGAAATGCTTAGCAGCTCATTGATGGTCTAAATGTGTAATCCTATGGACATCCATTCAGAAGTAAGTCATATTATGTCTAATAGAAGTTACTCTGATGTAAATGGCTATACATATGGGGTTTTATTGACAAGTAGTGATGTAGTCAAACAATGAGATTAATATGCTTCAGTGGTTTTTTCCCAATTTGACAAATACCTTATTCAGTGAAAACCTTGATATACCACTGAAAGGTGACTGTATAGTCAGAGTTCTAAGTAGCTTCTGAAGTGTGAGAATATATACTTAGTCTCCTTTCACTTTATCCACACAACAGCAACTTCTTGACTTGTCTCATAATGACCAGTCTAAGGTCATCCATCCCAAAAATTTTACTATATTACTACATCAGACCATATTATCAGCTAATTCAAATAACATCAGTGAAAAAAGGGATTACAGAGGCTTAGATGTATGTGCACATTCAATTAACATAGGAAATAGACTTTGATTTTTTAAAAAAAGACTGTTTATCAAGTTTCCCATGAGCGTAAAACTCTATTCATGAAAGCCTTTCACAGGCTGTGATTAATGTACGTGAGTGAGGGGATGAGGTAAGGGATAGACCCATTGATGTGAATCCCATATGTTTGCTCCATTTAGAAACTAAATATATGATGCATGTGTATAGTTTGAATAGTTACATAACCATATGGGGACAATACAATAAGAACACACAGTAAGCAATTGTTCTTAACTGCATACTGGAAAATATGTAAACATGTAACATTTTCTTTCTCAGAAATCAATAATGTGCTACAGAATAAAGTAATAGCTCTGCTATCATTGGGAAGTGTTGGTCTACAAGTGATCATACACCATTTCGTCTTTCCACCTCCCTAAAGCCCTACCATTCTGAGCAGTCTATCTTGCCATATTCTATGATGCTTCCTTTATTCTAAGTCAAGGAATTGTTCCTTAACTGGGTGCTGGATACATTGTTTGGGAAGACATCTGGAGGCCATCAAGTCATTGGAAGGCTGAATGTCTGACTGAAATTGTCTCATAACCAGCTCTCGTCGAGTATCATATTGATATGTAGGACAGAAAGTAGAAGCCAAGTTGTGTTAGTTTCTCATCAGACAGTATTATGGTTAGTCTTAGCCTTAGTCCTGTACAGGAAAAGTTGATCTATTGAGCATGGGAAAGAGCCCATTCATCATTGGTTTAGTAGGCTGCTTTGCTTGGAATTTGCTTGTGACTCTTCAACTATCTGAATGCAATCTGAATATTCCTGGTATGGTTGTATGCACTTGTATCTCTGCTTGATGTCAGCTCTTCAGTAAAATTAATAGGCATATCAACCTATTCACTTCTCTGCAAGGAATTGAAAGAATTCCACAGAAATAAAATGGCAGGGCAAAAAAATAATTTTTCACTTTTTCTTCCCAAAGATTCGAAAACCCAAGCATATTTTTAATTCAGTGGCAACTACAAAAACTACTCCAATATAACATTAGATCAGTTCTGAAGATCTTTCTTCTATAAGAAGCAAAATATTTTCAAAGAAAAAACCAAGAAAGTCCAGTTGCCTTTTGGAAAAAGCACCTTTGGGTTAGACCTTGAAAGGCCAATACTAACTCTCTCCCCATGTGCAACGAGCACAAAATCTGAATGTCTGTTGCAATACAATTATATTGGTACATGGATGCATGCACACAATATAGATAGAATTGCAGTGAAGTGGATTTTCAAGCAATTTGCTGTTTTGTCTGTGATGTATTTCTATGTAGCATGACTTATGTATTTCTGTGTAGCATCACATAATCTTGGCTGATCTTTAACAAGACCAGGAAGCTGACTTGGTTAGAAATTCCAGGAAATTTTAAGGTTGAATATAAAGTACTTAAAAAATAATCTGTGAAGAAAGCCAAGTCAGCCAAGCCATTTCTGAATGGTTGCTGAGAAAAATAAATGTATTTATTTTTATGTATTTATTAAATTTTATGTCATCCATCTCACCAATAATAAGGTGACTCTGGATGGCATAAAATAGATACGTTCACGAGATTTTTCATGATATTTTTTCTGGGTGATAAATTTTTCTTTGATTATGTATATTTTCATATTATATTTTTAGCCAATCTTTTTATTTAATATTTGCTATTTTTTTTAAAAAAAACTTAGTTTAAAGCAGAAAAGGCCTATACAAAGCTTATAAAAAGAAGGCTCAGAATCTCTTAGAATCTGCTTACACTACTTCAAATATTTCTTTATTTCCAGGACCATGATGGTTTGCTGTTATCAATCTTTGCAATGAGAACAGAGAAACCACTGAAGCTTCAGTAATATAGCCATGGAAGAGGGCAATAATTTATCATCGCTGTAGTAGTTCAGTCCCAGATGAACCATTTGCTAATTTATTTCCATATGTAACTAGCAGACAGATTAATCAGGCATTCTGCTCTAAAACCTGGATAGTGGTTTACCCTTTTATCAGACAAGAGGAGCAGAAGGCTATACAACAAAACAACAATTCCAATTGAAAGGTATTTTGTCAAGTTTAATGTTTGCTTAAAATAAATGATTTTAGAAAAAAAGCGTGAAGCAAAGCCAAACCTCAAAATAAATATTTTAACTATAATTGCAGAAGACCAAACCAAATTATTTAGAGGATGAGCTACTGTATAACAATTCCTAATTTTAGTGCCTGAGTCCACTTCTTTGTTATCCAGTATAGCAGCTAGATTAATTATAGAAATGTCAGCATTTGATCACTAGGAATATTATTGTGATTATCCTGTCGTTGTTTCTGCTAGTAGGTTTTCAGATACAGACAATCAAGTCTCACATAATTAAACATATTTAGTCTATGTGATTTATTCAAAGTGTGGTATTTTCCAGTGGAGAAAAAGCAGGCTGCTTCATGGGAATATCATTGCCTATAAAAGGAAATATTATTTTAGCACCAATAGTGGTGCTAAAGGGGGCAGACCATGTCCCAAGGATAACTTTTGTTTTTATTTTATTTGTTTGTATGCTGCCTTTATTATTTTCACAAATATCTCAAGATAGGTATTATTATTTACAGTATATTTTATACTGTACAAAGACTCAGGATTATTAGATGTTTTATGATAAAGCAGACCATTTGTCTATCCAGCCAGAGGTGTCTGTGCAAACTGGAAGATACTATTTCCCAGTATTCATCTATTCAGCTAATGAAACTGGAAAAAGTACTGGGAACATTTTGCATGTGACATATGTGCTTATTACATACGTAATAATAACAGTGATAACACAATAATGGTACAAATAAAAATACAAAAAATTAAATTGTTAAACTGGTATTACGAATGGGTTTCTAATGTTAATTGATAATCTGGATTATATAGACTGCTACTAATTGCATCTGCTCCCGTCCTGCTTTAGTCCTTTAAGCAAAAGATTAAAATCAAATGAGGTCAAACAGCTGAAAAGTAGTGTGTTGAGTCAGTTGGAGTAAAAAAAGAAGGCTCAGCTGAGGTCCAACGGTCTGGGCCCATTAATATTTTGCATCCATAAATGGTTGTTTGCAGGGATGGGATTCTAATTTTTTAACAACAGGTTCTGTGGGTGTGGCTTAGTTGGTGGGCGTAGCTTGGTGGTCATGTGACTGGGTGGACATGGCTTGGTGGTCATGTTACTGGCTGGGCATGGCCAACTCAATATCACTCACATCGAGGCACGCATCTCCTCACCTGGCCTCTCATGACTGTGGGGATGCTGCAACAGTCATAAGTGTGAAAAATGGTCATAAGTCACTTTTTTCACTGCCATTGTAACTTTGAATGGTCACTCCACACAAGCAAAGTACCAGCAAAGGAGGGAAAAATAACTCCAGAGAAGTTCCAGAGACAGGAACTCTAGTCCTGCCAAGAATGTAATAAGGGTTAATGGAGAGGCAGTTTCTGTAAGCAACACCAGAATGTTTCCTTCCTGCCTTCCTTACAGGATTAGGCCAGTAATTTCTTCTAACAACCGGTTCTCCGAACTGCTTAGAATGTTAACAACCGGTTCTAGCGAATAGGTGCGAACTGGTAGAATCCCACCCCTGGTAGTTTGAATGTCCTGTGTATTTGCAAATTTCTTGCTGGCTATAGTATTCCATGCAATTTTTCCATAAGTGATTCTGTAGATAGATGGTACACAAGAAGTAAACCTCAGATCATATGATAATTGGCACTTGTTACACAAGTAAATCATTCTACTGTCATGTATCTTTGAAGGGAAAAAATACTTTTAGACAACTTATATGTGGTCCTTCACAATTACATTTCTCAGAAATTCCAGCTGGCATGGTCAGTGGTCAGACTAGTGGTGGTATTCTACCAGTTCGGCCGAACTGGTAGCTCCAAGGATCACCCATGAGCAAACCGGTTCACTACAACAATCAGCTGCTGGGCCCACCCACCCACCTCGACTTGATAGTGATCTTTATTTCCTGGTTTTGAAGCTCAGCTACTTCGCGTGCCACAGTGGATTGCCGCGCATCAGCTGTTGAAGCCACAGGGAGAGTGCAGGATTGCAGGAGAAGGTCAGTAGCAAACCCTCTGCGCACATGCAAAGCACGCCCACCAAGTCATGCCCACAGAATCGGTGGTAAAAAAAATGTGAATCCCACCACTGGGTCAGACAGGTTGAATATCGAAGTTCCAAAGGGCCATCATTTGTACTCCTTTCCCCACCTGTTGGTTGATGTAGAGGGATAGTTAACGAGAACATGTAAGCATGGGTCAAAAATACAGGCAATGATAAAGACTGAAGACCCAAGAAAAAAGTTTCAAGAGTTCCCTGAGAGAACATCCTGGTCTTTAAAACTCATGAAAGGTAAAAGAGCTGGCCATCCAGATCTCCAAGGAAATGATGTTTCATAGGGAAATTGCTATAACAGATTCATTGAATAGTCCTCACTGTCCTCCGCAACTATTCGTCTACCCCTTCTTACCCAGGGTGGCTTGGGTCATCTTAAACAGCTCTCCACAGACACATTATGGACAGAAAAATAACTGTATTTTGTCAGTCTTATTGCCACAAGATAATACCTAAGAAAGGATCTTACATGTGCTTGGTCTCTTTGTTCTTTGTTTTCTTTTTGTGGTACCTTTGGTATCTTTTATATTGTTTTATCAACCAGAATTCATCTGAAAATTAGGGAGTTCTCCCTGATTCACATGCTTAGAGACTCCACTCAGATGCAATCTGATCCAAAGCTTCCATTGCTCTCTCCTTCAAAATAGCAGCTAAGGCCTTGATCAACCTTTATACCAGAACCTCAAAAAACAACCTACCTACCAATAGACAACTATTAATACAGCCCCATCTCTTTTCCATCTATTCCAGAAGTAAATTTTATTTTGATATGCTTCTATAGATATGGCTCTGAAATAGGATAATGCAGTGATGATGTGGCAAATGTTCAACAATATCTTGACAGATGATGTGGACAGTAGACATAAAAGTTCAAAAGTTCAAAACTGTTTTAGCAGAATTTAAAGGCCCAGTTAGAGAACAATCGAGAAAGTAAGGAAGATAACCTTGGTAGAGATAGGCCAAATCTGTTACCAAAGTAACAAGGATCAAAACACAGTTTAAACCCAGGCAAGTAGAAAGCATGCAGAAATGGCTTAGGTAGACACCTCTCTAATTCACATGGGTATAAGAAGGGGAAGAGGTACAGCATAATACAACTTGCAAAATTTTATCATTATAGTCACTCTCAATAAAAGTAGTTTTAGCTTTTCTTTGGAAGTGATTCCTGATCTGGTAGCTGGTGGGCCTGAAATCAATTAACTTTTAACTTAGGATAGGGAATTTGTTACTGAATTCATTTACTGGTAAAATTTGCTAGGGATACTAGAAGTTGTTCCCCATGTCTGCAGTGTAATGCCTCTACATGAGAAAATATATTTTAAATTCCCTTCTGCAATGGTTAAGCAGAAATTAAGTCTTTAGAAAGTGGGATGCTCATTCTTTAATTAAAACAACATTCTGAAATTGCAATATTTGTTTCAAACATTTGGACTGATGTTTTCTAGGGCTATTTCAAGATTAAATAAATAAAATATGTATATCATTATGTTTTAATAAATCTCTTGTTATAGGTAATTAAAATATAAAAAATGTTTGTGTTGGGTATATTATGTTTGTTTCTCAAATTTGCTTGAGTTTAATTAATGAGATGTAATAATCTTTCAACAAAAAGTTTTCATCCATATATACCTTTTTTTGAAATTGCCATATTTGGCAATGATTCTGATTCCTACATTCTAAATTTGTCTCAGCAAATCCATAAAATTGGGTTGAATCAAAGGCTGATCGGACAAGGGGCATCCTTATCCACTAGCAAGATGAATTCTCCAACAACCACCCCATGAATGCTATAAATTAATTTTTGAGATTTGGGAGAGTTCCAAATGGATTTGGTGGGTGTCATACTCATACTGAATTGAGTGTAACTTACTGAAAAGGACCTAGGCTGAATGACTGGCCATAGGTAATTCATAGCCTGCACCGATGAACCTTCATACTGAGTACAGTATTAACTCTGTGCTAAAGTATCCCATAGTGTGTGAAATTGTCATTAAAAGTCTTATAAAAGAAAAACAATAGTCCTAAAATATCTGAAATTAATATGGAAAATGGCACTAAATTTGTTTCAACATGGTTTGTCCTCTTTCAGATATGTGAAATATATTCTTACAATTATTGCAATAGGAAAAGATTGAAAGAAATGTGTGTGTGAATCTGCATAAAACACTAAATATTATATATAGTATTTTGTGATTACAATAATATTTGAAGCCTGAATATAATCAAAGCATAAAATATTCGGATGTGTAGATGGCAAGCAAGTAACAATAAAAGTGATAAATGAAATTATTCAGGCATCGATGTATTTTTTTTCTTGTTCACTTCCTTATAAAGGATGCATCTACCCCACAATTTATATTTAAATAATGAACTGTCATCTAATGTAAGGCAAGTGTCATGCCCTTGTTGGATTCCGATTCTGAGGGGGAGATTGAGCAGCTGACAGGGATGGGAGTGTGGATCCGGTGGCTATGGAAGAAACGGGGGAAGGGCACAGTCCGGCTGGGCATTCAGAGGAAGACCCAGGGCCATCCCCTCTTCATCCTAGGGCATGCAGGGAGGAATGGAGAAGGGAGCAACATGGCTTACGGGAGAGGAAAGGGCCCTGATCCCCTTCATGGGCTGCAGCTGGGAAGACTGTTTAAAAGGACAAACTGCACATGGCAAAGTTGCTGGAAGCAAAGCGGGAATTATCTTTGTCGAGACTTATCTGGGTTTTGGCGTCCTCCCAGCTGTGGGTGCTGCGTTATCTTTTGGAAGTCTTCAATTTATCATCCTGGCCTGTCGTGTTAATTACTTCAGCGTGGTTTGTGTTGGTTTTTTTATTTCTAATTATCTTTACTTTGGGTTTGGACTGCATTTCTTCCCTTCATAGACTGTTTTTTGGAAGAGTTTGATTTCCAGCCGAGGATAACTGGACATTGGGGGCCAAGTTGGAGGCATTAAAGGAAATTTATCGACTTTGGTGACTTTGTTATTTTTGTGCCATGCCCTGGGTCATCATAGCAAGCTATTAGGCTTGTCAACAGAAAAACAAGCAATGACTACATCAATTATTTAAATAAATAGTAGAGTTGAACTGTTTTTTCTTTGTAGAGTCCACCCCAGGATTGAAAATACACAAAATAAGAAACTGGACTACAATTTTGAACAGGCAGAAGGCAATTATCTTAGAACAGATCTGGGCATTTTATGGACTCCAGGCCACATCTGGCTCTTCGTCATGTCCCTGTCGGAATCTGATTCAGAGGGGGAGGCTGAGCAGCTGACAGGGAGTGGGAGTGTGGCTCCATTGGCTGTGGAAGAAACTGGGGAAAGGCAAAGTCCAGCTGGGCAGAGCAGAAGAGAGGTAGAGCAAGGCAGAGGGAATTCAGAGGAAGATCCAGGCCCATCCCCTCTTCATCCTAGGACACGCAGGGAGGAACCGAGAAGGGAGCAACATGAGTTGTGTGGCTTATGGGGTAGGAAAAGGCCCTGATTCCCTTCATTAGCTGCAGCTGGGAACACAGTGTTTAGAAAGGGAGATTGCGCACAGCAACTTGTTGAAAGAAAATTGTAAGTTATCTTGTATTGTTGAGGCTTATCTGGGTTCCCAGTATCTTCCCAACTGTGTGTTTTGTTGGCCTTTGAAGTCTGCAATTCTTTATCCTGCCCTGTCCAGTTAAGTGCTGCAGCATGGTTTGGGTGGATTTTTATTTACAGTTTATATGTACTTTGTTTTCGGACTGAATTTCCTCCACTTAAAGACTGTTTTTGGGAGAGTTTTTCTTCCAGCCGAAGATAACTGGACATTGGGGGCAAAGTTGTATTAAAGGGACTTTTCTTACTTATGTGACTGTGTTGCCTTTGTGCCACGCCCCAGGTCATCACACCCTTTTTCTGTCCCCGTCTGGTCTATGTGAGGTCAATCAGAAATTAAAAATCAAATGAAAAAATACAAAATGTATTTTTAAAAAAAGAAATTAAAAATCAAATAACTGTATACCATGCATGCAATGAAACTGCATTGCTTTCATAGCCCTGTTGCTTCAACCTTCCACAGCAATCCCCATTTCTCATGTGGTCCCTTGGAAAAATTAATTGACCACCCCGTCTTAGAATATGTATGTCAGCATTCCAATGCAATTCAGAACTCTGAGGCAAAGTCCATCAAAGTAAGAATTTATTAGAGAACACATGTTGGCACACCTGGGGAAACCCCAAATCTGAATTCCCGTGTTTTTCCCCCATACACATTAAACTCACACCCTGCCCCCTTTCACGTCACATGGCCCAATCAATCTCCTGTTTCAGCTGCCGCCAAATTTTCGTCACTCCCCTCCAGGTCCCAGCAGCTTGTCCTTGATTCCAAGGTGGTATTCAGCAGGTTCTGACCAGAACTGGTAGTGGAAATTTTGAGTAGTTCAGAGAACCGGCAAATACCACCTCTGACTGGAGATTTTACAGTATCCTTCCCCTGCCACACCCACCAAGCCATGCCCACAGAACCGGTAGTAAAAATATTTGAATCCCACCACTGCCTTGATCTCCTGTGAAAGAATGTTGTTATGGCTAAACTCCCTTTGCTATTCTCCCGTTCCCATAGCTTGCCTATCCCCCGCTATGGCAGCCCTAAAAATCTGTCCCAAGATGGATCCAGGCCTGTCAATATGGTTAACACAAGTCATTTACATAATGCGAACATAATGCAAATAGCTGCAATAAACACAGAACACAAGTCTTAAATCCAAAACAAAACAGACAACATGTTAAACTTTCAGGCAATATGTAAAGTTTAATCATTTCAGGTTCCATATACAATATCAAATGTTCTCATTGCTGGAGTTAACAAAGCAGAGTTTATTCCAGAGCCACAGAATAAAACCACAGCTTTTAAAGGATCTTTCAAATGCAGTCCATAATCAAACTTGGGATATATTCAGAATCTTAGAATCAAAAAATGGATGCATCATCTCTGGAGGAGTACTAAAGATCAGAATGTCACGCTTCTCACAGGGAATGTTTTGTATAAAGAAGATAAAGTTATAAGCAGTACTTATAGTAGACAATGAGTATGTAAGTAAGTAAGACAGGCAATAGTAGCTGCTGATTCAGTCGAAATAGTTAAACACATCCTCCATAGTGCTTCAAAAGTGAAAAGATGCTTGAAAGTAAAAATTATTTGATTTATTGGAAACTTTTCTTAACAATGCTGAGGGTAGCATTTAACTTGCATCCCAAAGGACAGAGACAGAATATGTTTAAAGTTAGTTCCAAGTTTTTTTTTAATAAATTGCTTCTTATTGCTATAACCTAACTTGTTTGCACCCATCCTATGTCACCTTGATAGTTTTCAATCAGTATTAAGGAATCTTAAATGTAGAGTCTATCATCTGCACCTCTATAACTATCTGGTTTGGTTCTGTAACTCATCAGGACAGACACAGACTTCAGAGGATAATTAGGACTGCAGAAAAAACAATTACTATCAACCTGCCTTCAATCAAGGACCTGTATACTGCACAAGTCAAAAAGAGGGCTGTGAAAATATTTATAGTTGCCTCACATCCCGGACATAAACTGTTTCAACTCCTTCCCTCAAAACGACACTATAGAGCAGGGGTCCCCAACCACCGGGCCACGGACCGGTGCCGGGCCGTGGAGCACTCTCTACCGGGCCGCAAAGAATTATTTTTTTTAAAAAATGGCGGCTTTCTTCACCTTCGGTGAATGCTGCTGGGATCGGGGATCAAGGACACAAATGAAAGAAGGGGAGGGAGGAAGCAACCGAAGCCTGTCCTTCTCTCTGGGTCAGCTCTCTCAGTCGCTCTCTCGCTCCTTCACCAGCCCAGGAAGAAACTGCTTCAAAGAAGCGGGGGTTTCCTGTCGCCGAGCGCCCGTTCTCCCCACCCCACCCCCGTCCGCCCGCCCGCCCGCCCGCTCGCCCGCCTGCCCGCGCGCTCCGTTCTGCCTGCCTGCCTGCCTTCGTTAATGGTTGAATCGGAACAGCTTCGGCTGAGTAAGAGGCGAATAGTTATTATTCTCAGCGAAGCTGCTCCCAAACAACCAGAAACTAAGGCAGGCAGGCAGGCAGGCAGAGCAGGACACTGTGGATTGAAGCACGCCCGCGCGGGCGCGGTGGGAGGGGGTGAAACGGGCGCTTGGAATAGCTGCGGAGACAGGAAAAGCCCCCCCTCCTTCTCTTCCCCCGGTCCTTGCAAAAATTTTCTGCTTGAAACCGGTCCCTGGTACAAAAGGTTGGGGACCACTGCTATAGAGCACTGCACATCAGAACAACTAGACACAAGAACAGTTTCTTCCCAAAAGCCATCACTCTGCTAAACAAATAATTCCATCAACACTGTTCAACTATTACAAAGTCTGCACTACTATTACTGTTAATCTTCTCATTACTCCTTATCACCCATCCCCTCCCACTTGTGACTGTATGACTGTAACTTTGTCGCTTGTATCCTTACGATTTATATTGACTGTTTCCTAGTATGACTTGATTGCTTGTTGTACCCTATGACTATCATTAAGTGTTGTACCTTATGATTCTTGACTCTTGATGAATGTATCTCTTCTTTTATGTATACTGAGAGTATTTGCACCAAGACAAATTCCTTGTGTGTCCAATCACACTTGGTCAATAAAGAACTCTATTCTATTCTATTCTATTCTATTCTATTCTATTCTATTCTATTCTATTCTAGAATTTGTAGTTATCATAAGCTAGCACAGGAATTGCTGGCATATGGTAGAACACATGATTATAACATAGACCTGAACAGGTGCAATTTATTCAAAAGGAAGAGAATAAAAAGAAGAGAAGGAGATGTTGCACCATATATAAATAAAGTACATGCATGCCAGTAGTGGGATTCAAATTTTTTTTACTACTGGTTCTGTGGGCATGGCTTGGTGGGGGTGGCAGGGGAAAAATACTGTAAAATCTCCAGTCAGAGGTGGTATCTGCCAGTTCTTCAAACTACTCAAAATTTCCGCTACCAGTTCTCCAGAATACTGCTGAATACCATCTCTGATACATGTGCAGAAATTCATGAACTGGACCATAAAAATCCTGTTGAAAGTATTTTGTTTAAAAATAAAAATGATATTGTTGTGGGAGTTTAATATTGACCACTTAGACAGGCAATACATATTCTGCCTTTCTGAGTCAAATGATCAAACTTTCAATACTGTAATAACAATCTTTGCAAAAGTCAACAATCTTACATTTTGCTGTCTTTTCTTGATGACAAGTAGAAAAAGTAATAAAGGGGGCTAATTTTACCAAAAGGAAATGGTTGTAAAAATGAAGGTGATTGGAAACATGGGAGAAAATGACCATGTTATCCTTGAGTTCAAGGAGAGAAAGAATGCAGAAGAATCAGGGTCTCTGGGATTTCAGGATAATAGTTCTTGATACACTCAGTACAAGGAGAAAGGTATCCACAAAAATTGAGAAGTTCAAAATGAGATACCAAATATGTACCAGTAATTGCAAATAATATTTCCTAGAACAAAAAATTGGGAGACTGTGTAAATACTTGATTGATTGATTGATTGATTGATATCAAGTCATTGTTAATTCTTAGAACCACATCTATCTATCTATCTATCTATCTATCTATCTATCTATCTATCTATCTATCTATCTATCTATCTATCTATCTTGACAATCTGTCCCTAACCTGTTTTTTCAGGTTTTTCAATGGTGCTCTCCTAGTCACTGTGAGACTACCCACCTTGCTGCCTCTTACTCTTTCCTTCCATTCTTCCCAGCATTAGAGCCTTTTCCAGAGAGTTAGATCTTTGCACAATGTGTCTGAAGTAGGATAACTTGGAGCCTGGTCATTTGTGCTTTGAGTTGGAACTTTGGGTTGATTTCTTCAGTAATGCTTATTTGCTTATTTTCTTGTTGATCCACAGTACTCTCAGGAGTCTTCTCCAACACTAACATTCAAAAGCGTCAAGACTCTTATCAATCTGCTTCTTCAGAGTCCAATTTCCACTTCCATATACTGTCACAGGGAATACTATGGCCTGCACAATTCTAATCTTTTTAAGTATAGACACATCACAGCATTTGAATATTTCTTCCAAGGCTTTAGGACCTGCAGCATATTTATTTGAATGCTGTCTGCCATCTCAGAGGACAGGACCAGAGCTAATGGGTTGAAATGACAGAGAAGTAAGTCTCCCTTCATTGAGATGTTCAATAGTTGTTGGATTGCTATTTGTCTGAAATATTTTAGCAAATTTAAACTGAGTGGAGGTCTGAACTAGACAATTTCTGATATCCCTTCTAAATCCATTATTCTACATTAAACATTACTTGGTTTATTATGATTCAGTTTTTCTACTAGGTCTTTTTGATGGTCTTTCAGATATATTAGACTTTATTCCTATTATCCTCCTAAACCAGGGGTGTCAAACTCATGGCCCATGGGCTGGATACGTTATGCACTGGCCACGCCCATGCCCGGTTTAGTGAAGGGAGAAAAAGTTGTGATATGTCACGTGATGCCGCAAGTTTGATACCCCTGTCCTAAATTGATCATGCTTGCTAGGAATTATAAATATTAGTTCTGCTAGCATATCTATCCTCTCATTAGCAGAAATATTGCACTATGTTAGTGCTCGTAGATAGGCCAATTTAGGAACAAAGAGCATTGCAGAATTTCTGGCCAATGTAGCAAACCCTAAATGTATCAACACAATTCTCAATGTACTGTTACAGACTCCTCCAGCATGGAAAATTCACTGAAATAAGATATGCTTTTGATTAGGTAGAGTTAAGAAGGTGATTGTAATGTTCATCCCAATAAGGGTGTTACCAAATTATAAGTAGTTCAGAATGTAATTCTGGCAGACAGGGAAATTACAAAATCAGCATATTACAAATCTGGACAGTTTTCCCTCAGTTCTTAAAAAAAACGAACAGAAATATTATCTTTCACCATTCCAGTAAAAAACACAAAATCTACAAACACAAATTAATTCTGCAACCTTCATCCACTGGGGACAGAGTTCTTCTCTATGCATTTTTTTTAAATTGAACCCTCTCACATTTTTTCTTATATACTGGACTTTGAATGTTTAGTATTTATGGCAAAGTCATTTTCTCATCCTCATCTTCAGTGCAGGTTCATTTTTAAAGCTAATTTTCTTTATTTAGTCGAATATTTCTCAGTTTAGTGGGAAATAAATGTTCTGAGAAACCAACACTCCAAAAATCCCTAGCCAGCATGAAAGGCTGTTTTAATCCCTCCTCAGCCAATGGTGGTGAGCTAATGTATAATTCCATGAATATCCATGAGTTGATCCATGAGTTGATCATTGAGTTTATTATTTAAATGCCAGAGAAAAAGCATGGAGGGAGAATTAGGATTTTACCAGTTTGAAGACTAGATACTGGGGCTCTTCAAACATCTATGCAACCTTGGCAGTTGCTAACTTTTCTAGGTTCTAGTACTAACCAAAATTGTGGATGACTCACAGATTAACTTTGGTAAATTTATGCAATGCTATTTTTACCTAGAGTTGATGCTGATAGTAAATTATGTAGTTTGTTAGCTGCAGATTAGAATTTTAGCAGGAAAAAGTTATAGGGTTTTTTAAAAGTCTTAGAATAACAAACACATCACTTTCCCATGCAACAGGCAAATCAGAGAGAGATTATCCAAATTATTTTTAACACTGATTAATATTGTTAATAGGAATAAGGAATCGTAATGAATAGCCATAAATTGGTGAATGTTGGCATCCATATTTGATCGCTTGTAATTACATATTATTCTGGAAATAGATCTTTCTAATTTTTTCCAGTGTAAGTATGTATGCTGACAATTAAGTGACTGTCACCATCAGTGTACATCCTTGTTGCTGAAGACTCACAACATTGGGGTATGTGTGTATCCAACATTCACATGCTAACTCAAAACACAGTCTTGCTTCTGATCTGAGTGAATCAATGAAAGGGAATTCCCATTTGTGGAGATGCATGTACACATGTACACAGAATAGGTGACGAGGGAAGCAAAGCAAAGATATCAGACTGTACCCTCTCGACTAGAATAATGTCTTCTTAATCAGCAAAATTAAAATCCCTGTTTTGCTTTTACAATAGTGAAATCACAAAACAATGAAACCAGGCTGAAAGAAATAAGTGCAAACGAAACACCAACACCCCATGCTACACTACCACTAATATATATGGAACTAAAACTTACTCTAACGTTCATTTATATCTGTGCATTCCTCCATGATCCAGAAACAATGGGAAGAGAAGTACAGTACCTACTTGGATCATGCATATGTTGAGGTAAATATAATTGTCAGAATATCAAGATATGCTTCTTTTGGTCATAATAACATAATAACAGTGCTGATAAAAAGAAGAGGAGGAGGAGGGGGGAAAGCAAAGAAATATTTTTTTTAAAAAATAAAAAAATAGCAGTACAATGTCAAAGACAAATCAGGGTCACTATATGTTATGCCTTGCTACAGCTCTGTTATTTACAACAACCCTAAAGAAGGATGTAAGAGATTGAAATCTTCCCAAATGAAGCAGCTGGTCAACAAACAGTTCAATCATTCTCATTTGGAATCAGCCTTAAAATTCAAGAAATCCCAACATAACAACTGTGAAGTCTAAAATCTTCCCAGACTTCACATTCAATTCTATTGCACTAAGACAAATCTGCAAAATCTGCAAGATTTGTCTGCATGTGAATAAAGGAGAAAGAAAAGAAAAGGAACATCCTTCATCTTGCCACAACTATTTAGTCCTCAAAATTTTCATTCAAAATTTACTGCCCACATTTTAAACCAGCTGTGTTCACTCACATTTGATTGTTTTGCTCAAATCAACGTGGACTGCTTGAACAGCTTCTTGCAACTTTCAGTTTTGACCATGGCATCCCGGGTAGAGTGGCACGTAAGGTCCAGCCCTCTTCCTTAAAGTTAACTCATGTCAGATGCATCTTAAATTACCTGAATCCAGAGGCTTAGACTGGTAAAATTCTTCTACACTTACTTAAGACACTGTATGTGCTGCTAGCCCACTGATGCAGTATCAGAAACCTGCAAGCTACTATTTCTGCAATTGTGTCACTGTAGATACTATGAAACATGTACGTAGCTGTTGCCATGGAAACAAACACAGCTAGGTTAGAGTGCCAAGCTGTGTTAATTCCTTCAACCATGAACCCCAGGGGAAAACTAGCATTCATCTTCTGTCTCCTTTTGTCTCTGACTGCTTTCATTTTCTTTCCTGTGTTATCAAATGTACTCTACAGATGGAGATGGACATGTTCTTAGCGTTACCTGAAAATATACCTACTGATTGAAAAACATAAACCCCATGTGTTAAACCAACAGCAAAAGTCCTATTTTCCTACAACTTGTCAACATTTAACTTGGGAGAGTATGAAGAAAAAACTTCACTTTCAAGGGTAGAGAAGACATTTAAAAAAAATTACATTACCTGCAAAACAGAGAACATGTATGGAAGATGTAAGAATGGAAAGACACCAACAGCAAGGGAGAACTATATTTTTTCACATACTGAATATCTCAGGTTTGATTCCAGGTATTCCTGCCTAAATCTCCCTATAACATACATGTATACATTCATACATAATCTTTTCAGCATGGGATACATGATTCTTCATTTGAGATAGAGGTAGGGATGATAGAGATAGAGACTTTCGGTCAGTCTTGACTCCAGGCAATGCCTAGACAATTTTCTGCAGTTTTCTTGGCAAGATTTCAGAAACGTTTTCCCCTTGCCTCTTCCTAAGACTGAGGGAGGGTGACTGGCCCAATGATACACCACTAGCTTTGTGCTTAAGGTTAGGGGTAATCACACATCAAACTGGTTCTTTGATTGATATTTACAACAATGTAGTGAGGGAGTTTGATGGAGTGACTGCTCCATTAAGAACATTGAGCTTCAGGGCTAAAAAGGGTTTTGAATCTGGATTTCCTAAACCCAGTGCAACATCCTAACCCTTAAATCATACTGGATCTCTTTGAAAAAAATCTGCCTCTAGTCTAGAGAGAGGGACTGTGTCCATTAAAATACCATGTTCTGTGATTTAGTGCCAGTATGTTTATATGTTTATTGTAGCGTTTTTCTGGAAATGGAAGGTTTCAGAATTATTTCAAGGGGATTTACTCTTATATCTCCTCTACTTTCTTCATGGCTGAAAAAAATAAAATGAAAATAAAAGTAAAATGGGGCAGTTTCGGGGAAACCTCACAGAATGACAATTCTATATACTACTAAAACCTTTGTGCAACTTTTATTGGGTGAAATGATGCATCATAAGCCAACAATTTTTGAATCAATGAACCTCAAACTGAATAGTTTACAGCTTTTGTTCAAGTAGCTTTTGAACAAGGAGTTCAAAATCCATGACCCATGACCCTATGGGATAACCCCATGGGATTAAAATTTGGGTAAACCTGGATAAGGAAGTGATCCGGATGCCTACTGATGGGGTAGAACTGCCTGGAGGATGCCTGTAGTCAACAGGTGAGCCCTTTTTTCTCTGTGTCAAGGGGAGGGACCCTTGGAGACACTCTGAGAAAAGGGGGTGCAGTTTTCCTCACAATCCATGGCTTCCTTTGTTCTTTTCCTTCCAGTAAAGTGGAAGGCAGTTCTCTAAATTAGCCAAGGAGAAGGAGTGATTTCCAGTGCTTCCTGCCAACTGCCCACAAGCAATGTCGAGGGGGAGCAGGGGAGATGGCAGGAAATCAGAAGTCGTTCCCACTCCCAGTGCCTTTTTGCCAGTACATGGTCTCTGTTTCTCTGTTTAGACCTTCAATGTAAACGAGACAGGAAACATAATTAGATGAACTAATTCTATTTTATTGTAAAGCTACATTAAGAGAATCTTGCAAGTGTGAAAGTACAAACTTCCTGCCACCACCTTTAGCTGCTTAATCCATTAGACTGGGTCCTTCCTAAATTTCTTTCCTTCTCTGACCCTTAAACCACTCCTGCCTCTTGTCAGATTGTTTCCTATGCAGTATTTCCCCCCTTTGTTTCTCAAGGTCACCCACACATTCTATTACAATATCTGTAAAACAATTAACCAATGTGGTCACAGGTTGTCTAATACACACACACACACACACACACACACACACACTGTCTCACACACACACATGTGTGTGTGTGTATGTGTGTATGTGTCTATCTATCTATCTATCTATCTATCTATCTATCTATCTATCTATCTTCGGTTATTCGGGTTTTCTCCCGCATAAAATTGGAAAACCCGAATAACCAAAGATCCACATACAAATACCTGCGAAAACCTCAGAAAACACACACACACACACACACACACACACATAGATATATGTGTGTGTGTGTGTGTGTGTGTGTGTGTGTAATTGAATTAACCAGAGTTAATTTTATTTTAGTCCTATTGACAAATCAGTCTAAAATTAATAAGTAGGGAAAATCATAGAGGTTCCTCAAACATTCCACCTGTTGCAATAATGCAACAGAATTCAATTTAAAGCTTGTACCTTACGTGAAGATTGGGATAAAAGAATGATAATACCACTATAAAAGTTCGAACCTTGCATAGGGATGAAGTTGTGAAAGTTGTAAAAATTGTGCTCCATAATACAATATAGAAAAACAAAATGAGTGAGTGTTTGGCTATGTGCTGTGAATGTGATGTTATTCAAAAACAAAACACAGTAGTTATTGTTGCTTATATTTGCAAATTGTATTCTACTATTACCAGGACAGGAAGAGTTATGTTATCAGGGTGCAAGTAGGATGCACAAACATGACAGGAGTTATATTGAAAATGAATGTAATTGTTACGAACTAAGCTAACACGTTCATTAACAACCCTAATAGTTTTACTTCAACAGCAGGCTCGTAATCCTGCACTTCTGATTGGCCCGCGAATAGCGAGTCGTGATTGGTCGTTTCTGGCTGATCTGATTGGCTGACAGCGGGTCGACTCTGATTGGACGTTTCTTAGAGCGGTAAACTCAAATCATTGGTTGTTTTGACAGCAGCCAGCTCTATAAAAGAGCTGCTGCTGCCCAAGTATTTTGCTCTGTTCTGAAGTCACTAATAAAGAGTTGAAGTCACAGTTCAATGCCTCATCTCTGTTCCTTGCGCCCATGCTCAGGACTTAACACTGGCGACAAGGATGGGATGCGGAGACGATAGAGCTGACTGAACACTCATTGAACAATACAGAGCACGTGGCTGAGAGCGCAAGCAACAAACGGCAGGATGACCAGCGGCGCCATACCACCCGCTCCATTTGACCCGGCAACCGAAGACTGGGACTCGTATATGGACCGGTTCCAGATGTTCCTGGAGACCAACAATCTGAAAGATGCTATGCCTGGCAAGAAACGAGCGGTATTCCTGACCCATTGCGGGCCTGCCGTTTTTAAAATGGCTAAGGCGCTTGCAAAACCCGCGGAGGTGAAGACAATGGATTGGGATAACCTCGCGCCGATCCTCCGGGCCCATTATGCACCCGCGATGCAACACTCATCCGAAGACACGAGTTTTACCAGAGGGACCAACGGAAAAACGAGAGCGTTGGAGACTTCATCGCGGACCTCCGGAACCTGGGAGGCCTCTGTGGTTTTGCAAACCTCGAGGAAGCCATGAGAGACCGAATAGTTCTGGGATTAGATGACCACACAACACAGAGCAAGATCATGGCGAAAGGGGACATCAGCCTCACAGATGTCATCGCCAACGCTACTGCAGCAGAAGCAACCAGGAAGTCAGCCGCTCGAATGCGCCGAACGAACGCACCGCACCGCCAACTCGCTAGGGACAGTACGCCTTCCTCTGAGAGGCACACTACTACCGCCCATCATGAAGACCTCGAATCCTCATCAGACAGCGAGGAGGAGGAGGTCAACCGACTCCGGTCCGAACGCGACCAATGAGACCAACGGAACCAAAGACTGCCACGCCAATGCGCTGGTTGCAGGGCAAACCACCCACG
Organism: Notechis scutatus; assembly: GCF_049901735.1. Taxonomy (NCBI): domain Eukaryota; kingdom Metazoa; phylum Chordata; class Lepidosauria; order Squamata; family Elapidae; genus Notechis; species Notechis scutatus. The sequence continues at coordinate 299,605,222 of NC_142009.1, forward strand.
ATCAGACTGCAAATTCCTCGACGCACTCTGCCGCTCCTGTGGAAAGAGAGGCCACATCACAAAGGTCTGTAGAAGCAAGCGAGGGTCCAGTCCAATCAGGAAGGAGAATAATCTCCGCCAGGCTACAGGCAACCCACCGGCAAATCGGGACCGCCTGAACCACCAATGGAACAACCACTACTACAGAAATCGAGCACCTGCCACTTCAACTAGATGAGAAGAGGCACACCAAACCATCACTATCGGCCACGCTTCGTCCCTGGATGCAAGGAAGATCCGAGTAAGGGTCGCTATTGAGAATCGACCTTGCGTGATGGAAGTCGACTCGGGGTCGTCCCTATCGATGGTCTCCTGGAAAACCCTCAAACAGCTGATCCCTGCCATCCGTCGTCAGGACCTCAGCACTCAAAAAATCATACTAAAGGACTACCAAGGAAACAGAATTCCGGTTGTCGGCTCCAGCCATGTCCAAGTATCCTTCAAAGACCGCACCACATCGCTACCTCTGACCGTCGTCGATCGTAACCGGCCCAGTTTGCTAGGGTTATAGTGGTTCACCCCACTCGGAATTGAACTAGCTGGCATCCACCAAACCGGAAGCGATGACTGGGAAGAGGCCCTCGTCCAGGAATTCCAGGACGTTTTCACAGAGAAGCTAAGCAAGTACAAGGGGACCCCTATATCATTTAATCTCAGCCCCGATGTAGCTCCCATTCGCCTTAAGCCTCGTCAGGTGCCCTTTGCACTCAAGCCAAAGATTGACGAGCAACTGGACAAATTAATAGCCCAGGGTGTGTTGGAACCGATTGACCACGCCCGATGGGAGACACCAATAGTAACACCCATAAAGCCAGATGGATCGTTAAGAATTTGTGGGGATTACCGGGCCACCCTAAATCACGCGCTTCAGCAGAGCGCTTACCCAGTACCTGTGGTTCAACACCTTCTTTACTCCCTGGGTGGCGGAAAAATATTTGTGAAATTGGACTTAGCTCAGGCGTACCAACAGCCTGATGCGAAGACTGCAGAAGCCCAGACTATAGTCACACACAGAGGTGCCTTTAAGTGCAATAGACTCCAATTTGGAGTAAGCGTAGCACCGGGCATTTTCCAAAGTCTGGTGGAGAGACTATTACAAGGCATAAAAGGGGTCGTGCCTTATTTTGATGACGTCTTAATAGCTGCCCCTACTAGAGAAGTATTAGAAAAACGACTCAGAATGGTTCTCCAAAAATTTAAAGACGCTGACCTGAAGGTAAAAAAAGACAAGTGTCAACTTTGTACGGAGAGGGTGGAGTTCCTTGGATACCTTCTTGACAGACAGGGAATCCACCCCACCGGAAAAAAACTAACTGCAATCAAAAACACCCCAAGACCTAGAAATAAGACAGACCTCCAAGCCTTCCTGGGACTCATTAACTTTTATAACATCTTCTTGCCCCAGAAGGTGACTGTAGCTGAGCCCCTACACAGGTTACTCGACAAGAAGGCTTCCTGGGTCTGGGGACATCGGGAAGAACGAGCATTCCAACAAGTAAAAGATCTCTTAACCTCAGATGCTGTATTAATGCAGTATAACGAGACTTTGCCTTTAACTGTCACCAGCGACGCCTCACCGTTTGGAGTGGGAGCCATCTTGAGCCACGTCCTGCCAAACGGCAATGAGGCACCTATTGCGTTTTTCTCAAGGACCTTATCAAAGACTGAACGAAACTATAGCCAACTCGATAAAGAGGCTCTCGCTATTGTATCTGCCATTAAGCGTTTCCATGAGTATGTATATGGAAGACCATTTACTATAATCACCGATCACAAACCATTGCTTGGCATTTTAGCGGAAGACAAACCAACTCCCCACATTTTATCGCCAAGAATGACACGTTGGTCAGAGTTTCTAGCCACATACGATTATCAACTGCAACACTGCCCGGGGAAAGCCATTCCCCACACTGACGCTTTGAGTCGTTCCCCGCTACCTGAAGCCATCGACGATCCAGCTCCAACCCTAACTGCACTCCAAATTGAAACACTTCCCTCACCACCGCTGACTGCACGAGACATCACCACAGAAACAAAACGGGATCCTGTATTGGCACGAGTCCTCAGCTGGGTAGAACGAGGTTGGCCTGACAACGAGTTCAACGACACCTTTGCGCCTTTCAAACATCGGCAAACAGAACTATTCTCTCAAAAGAGCTGCATTTTGTGGGGAGACAGAGTCGTCATCCCAGAGAAGCTACAACATAAAGTTTTAAAACTATTGCACGATGGTCATCCAGGCATCGTGCGAATGAAGGCACTGGCAAGAAGCTATGCGTGGTGGCCAGGTATAGATAAGCAGATAGAAGCCTGGGTGGCCACATGTAGCAAGTGACAGGAAATTCACGCTGCCCCACCAAAAGCAACTCCAACTGAGTGGGAAGCACCTCGCGGTCCCTGGTCCCGCATCCACATCGATTTTGCGGGAGCCACAAAGGGCACACTTTTCTTATAACAGTGGATGCCTATTCCAACTGGCTCGAGGTCCACAAAATGAAGAGCACCACCACAGAAGCAGTCATTAAAAAATTGAATAAATTATTTGCTACGCACGGATTGCCGGATGTTTTAGTCTCAGATAACGGCCCCCAGTTCACTGCCCTGGCATTTGAACAGTATCTAGCAGACAGGGGCATCCGCCACACTTTAACATCGCCGGCTCACCCTGCAGCCAACGGCAGGGCTGAGCGAATGGTCCAATTCGTGAAGAAGACCTTACACAAAATGGAACATGGGGACATTGACGACAAGATAACCAGAATGCTTCTCCTCCAGCACATCACCCCACACAGCACCACAAACAGAACTCCGGCCGAACTCCTGATGGGCCGGAAACTTCGCTCACACCTTGATCGCCTACACCCTACCTACATGCCAGAAAAGCCTTTGGGATCCAGCAGCAAGTGTCGTGCGTTCAAGGTAGGCGACTTAGTCTTTGCAAAAAACTTCTCAGGTGACCCACTATGGGTCCCTGCTACCATAACTCAACTCACCGGGCCCAGATCCTACCGTTTGCAAACTGATGATGGAAAATTATGGAAGCGCCACATAGACCAGCTTTGCTCCAGACTGGCACCTACATCCATCTCGTCCCCTGAATCTCAAACTGGGGGGGGAGGGACATCGAGGAGGCCAAAGAAGAAATAGCAGACGACCTAACAATTGGAACTCAGCAGCCTACACAAACAACCATGGGATACTCACCTCCAGAAGGAGAACCGAACCGGGTGATTGCCTCACCACGTAGCAGCACCGCGATGCAAGTGAATCCAAGGAACCCCGATGACAGCATTGGCGAGAGCGGTGAGGACAGCCCGAGTCACACAACGGAGCAGCAGGACCATCTTCGCCATCCAGCTCAGCAAGCAGCCCACCGGAACCAGAGAAACCGGTGGAACAGCGCAGGTCAAGCAGACAGGTGAAGCGACCTGCCTACTTGCGAGAATACGTCACCCCACCCTAAGACGGAACCTAGGGGAGGGGTGTTCGAACTAAGCTAAGACGTTCATTAACAACCCTAATAGTTTTACTTCAACAGCAGGCTCGTAATCCTGCACTTCTGATTGGCCCGCGAATAGCGAGTCGTGATTGGTCATTTCTGGCTGATCTGATTGGCTGACAGCGGGTCGACTCTGATTGGACGTTTCTTAGAGCGGTAAACTCAAATCATTGGTTGTTTTGACAGCAGCCAGCTCTATAAAAGAGCTGCTGCTGCCCAAGTATTTTGCTCTGTTCTGAAGTCACTAATAAAGAGTTGAAGTCACAATTCAATGCCTCGTCTCCGTTCCTTGCGCCCATGCTCAGGACTTAACAGTAATTGCCCTATGCTTCACACATGAAGTAACCATATCAACACTGACAAGGAGTATTGTGTTTTTATGTTTGAAATAGTCAGATCCCGAGTTAGTAAACCATATCAAACACATACCACAAATACTCGTTAAAGTACCGGGCTAGAAACCAGGAGATAGTGAGTTCTAGTCCCACCTTAGGCACAAAATCCATTGCTTGATCAGAGGCCACTTGGTCTCTCTAAGCCCTAGGAAGAAGGAGACAATGGCAAGCCACTTCCCAAAATCTTGCAGGGAAAAATTCAGACACTCACCAGGCATAAATATTTATTCAAGGGCACAAAAGAGAGGGAGAGAAAGAAATATTTGTGCCCAATATCTTATTTTTTTTATGCAGCCTAAACATTTATAATGGTAGGAAATAAATCAATATTTTGTGATAGAGTACATGATTTCCATGCAGAAAAATCTAAGGTTCAATCCAATGTCTCCAGGTGGGGCTGGCAAAACCTTACCCACACATCAAAATACCATTGTTAGATAACCTAGGAACATTGAAACGAAGATCTAGTTAAATATAAGGTAAAATTTTGTGTTTCTATTACATCTTTTGGAACATTGGGCTTGAATCCTGATTTCTTTCCTGCAGGATGAAGTCTGTTTGAATCCATAAATGGGGGCCTATGACCTACAGCTTTCTGAATCAGTGCAATTTGGGATGGGCTCAGCTACTTATTTCTAAGGTTATCACTTGCATGTATGTTATCCATAAAATCATATTATGCTTTCTTACCTGCTTGTCTGTTGTAAGTAAATACATAAAATGCTCATTCAGATATTTTTTTTCACATATTTTCCTAAAATATGAATTTCTAAATATATTTTTATCCCCCAATAAACTTATTCTCCATCTCTTTCTATCTTCCCTTTTCATGTATGCATATCTTAATTTCTCCTGGCACATTTCTCTTTCCTGGAACATTTGGAAAGTGTGAAGGAATGGATACCTAAACTCCAACCTGTCCATTAGAAAGCGCAGATCATACCAGAATCCATAAGATTTGTCATTTTGCTAGCTTCCCTAATCTCAACAAGTTTTCCAAAAGTAGCATTTAACCCTACCAGTATATTTTTCCTGGAAGGCTCCTCCAGTCAATCAGATAAAGTTAGCTGCAACGATTACATATTCCCCATTTTCCAGCATTTCCGGTTTTATTGCAGTAATAATCATACTTCATTTGAGTGTAATTAACTTCCTAGGATGATTACTGTTTAAACACTTGTTGATTATCACCATACATTCACCACGAGCTGTCAAGGGATTTATATTGTTGGAAATTCCATCCAGAGGCTTCACAATGTTCTTTCTACATTTCTACTGCAGTGAGCAACATAGAGAGAAAACTCTCCCAGGATTTCTTTCAACGGCATCAGAAAATAAAGTCAAAATCTTTCAAAATATTTAGTAACAAGTAGGAAGAGGAAAGTCTGTTCTTAATTTAATAGTCAACTGACAGATGAAAATTTGCTATCAACAAAGGAAAGTATCTGATATTAGATAGGGTTTTTGTTCAGCTAAATGCAAAGCACTCCCCACTATCTTCTACCTTGCTATTTATAGAGCTTAAAATTTCTATGCCCTCTGAGATTTTGTAAATTAAAATAAATAGGAACATTCTTTTTTTATTACTACACTTCAATATTATCATAGCAATGATAAAAATAAAAGAAACCTCTTTGAGTGCCCTCAACATTTCCTTCTGCAATTCCTCAGTGACCAGCATTCAGAGCCCTGCTGCCTTTAAACTTGGAGGTAGGTGCTAGGGAAAAGCCATGGCTGCTTATTGTTCATGGAATTTTCTAATTCCTTCATTACAGCCTTTTAATACAATAAGAGATTGAATGTGGACTGAGCAGTTTAATCCAGTGAAATCACAGCTACTGGTTAAAAGTCATTCAGTTAATTACAGATTACAGATTAACAGAGTTGGAAGTGATTTTGTAGGTCATCTAGTCCAACCCCCTCCCCCGCCCAAGCATGAGACCCTACACCAGTGGCCCCCAACCTTTTTTGAACCAGGGACCGGTTTCACAATTATTTATTCTTCCACGGACCGGTACCTGAGTAACATGAGACTCCACCGCCATCGGGATGGCTCTTCGTTTTAAGCCGCCCCACCCCTCTTAGATGAAACTAAGGCGCGAGCACCCAAACACCACTTTCCAACTGAAAACCCAGAAGCACTTTCCAACCGAAAACCCGGAAGCAACCGAAAACCCGGAAGCGCCGTCGAAACAAGATGGTGGCGCCCAAGCTTTGTGGCCCGGTAAAAAATGATCCACGGACCGGTCCCGGTCCGGGGACCGGTGGTTGGGGACCCCTGCCCTACACCATTTCTGACAATTGGCAGTCCAATCTCTTCTTGAAAGTCTCAAGTGATGAAGCTCCCACAACTTCCAAAGGCAAGCAGTTAACCTAGGGTTGATGTTACATCCAGCAATACATTTAGAATGACATTTCAGTGTCTTATATTCCAATGACCCAGACCTTAATACCAGAGGAAAATAAGATATTGCAGATGGTACAAAAGGGTTCAGTCCAGATTGCTTTCTGGTTGTATATTTAATACTTATAAACTATAACTGACATCAGTTGCATAAGCTCATCATTGATGTTTAAGACGAACTCAAGATTTGATTGATTCAATGAGCTAATTTTTATCTATGAAGTAGGGCATGTTTGTAGCTGAGGTATTATGAACCTATTTATAGAGTTTACATTTTCTTTGGGAATCCTATTATATCTTTCACAACCAAGGAACTTAGGATAGTAAGAATAAGCCCTAATCTTGCTCAACTTTACGTACTAGTGAGAATGAAGATGTTTTTGTTCCATGGAACTTTCATGGCAATTTAATATAAGGTTCACCTGCTTTTTCAGGTTTTAATTATAGTATTGTTGTTTTTCTAGTCTTCTCTTTGACATCTGTTTCCAATTTAATATACCATCTTAGAATAGTGAAGTAAAGCAGGTGCGAAGGAAGGAAGGAAGGAAGGAAGGAAGGAAGGAAGGAAGGAAGGAAGTTGTCCTTCGACTATGATATTTACTCAAAACGCCAGTAGATAAATATACAGAAATAGAGTTATGGTCATGAACTGTGAGCAGCTAAAATGAAAAGAAAATTCAGATTTACAATAGCTGCCAGAGAAGGAGTAAGATAAGGTACAGGAATCCCTTTAACATGCAAAATGAATGAGAATAAACTTTAGAAGAAATTAATTTATTAAAAATGTATCATTATATATTTCTAGAATAACTTCTGACACATCAACCCTCTTTTTTAGATTTTATTCTCAAAAGATACTGGGATTTCAATGTTTTGTCACTAATCTTTAATACTCTGGGAATTATGCTTTTTAGATAAAAAATTATTTTGGTCTTACTATTTTGATCTTTTATGTCCTAAGTAAAATAGACACTCAAGAAAAAATATTATTTATTTTATTATACAAAACAGACATTTGCTCACAATTAGTATGTTAAACAGTAAATAACTTGTACATTAATTAATTAGCCAAGTGGTTAAATTAAACAAGTAGGTAAGTAGGTTAAACTGTACTGGATGACCCACGCACATATTGCAAGCAAATTAAAAAGAACAATTGTTCCAGATAATTCAGTTGAGAGAGAAAAATCCTTTCCTATCTTTTAGAGATATTTCCTAGCAAGCTTTCACCTCCTACTCCTATATGCATACAATATCTTGGGTATATTTTAAAAAATGAGCACAGCTTGCAGGGTGAGGCCCTTGAAATTAATATGTATGGTCTGTCATTGTATTAAATCAAAATCTGAATTCATTTCTGACAAGCTCAAAGGCTCAAAATGTTAATGAATGGGAAAATGATATAATTAAACCTGAGATTTCTGGCTCTGAGACAACACACAATTATTACAGAAAAGCCAGATTGTATGGTAATGGATTTCTAGTACTCTTGGTGTCTTAAATGCATTTAAAGGATTGCAACTGTTAAAGCCCAATTGCCACTGGGACACAGAGGCAGGTGCATCCATCCATTAACCAGAAGCTTCAGAGCTGGAAAATAGTAGAGATTCATGCACAAGGAACTCCCAAGAATATAAAAAGGGCATATGTATGTATATGTGTAAATGCATATGCCTACACACATATGTATACATATCAGTTGCACAAAAATATGTGTGTGTAAGGATAGAAAGCTTTTTCTTCTAATTCTTTTTAAACACTAGACATAGGTGGAATTTGACAGAATGGACTAAAAGGTGAATCTGTGCAACTGAGGCTAGATATAGACCAGGGCTGTCAAATTCACAGGCTGGAAGCGTCATGCACTGGCCATGCCCAAGCCCGGTTTAGCAAAGGGGGGGAAGTCCCAATATGTCATGTGATACCACTGTGACAACATGAGTTTGACACCTCTGATATAGACCATTTTGTGAATCCTTACCTGACCCATTTAGCTTAAAATGTAATTAGTAGTGGCTCCTCAAAATTCAGGCAACTATTTTTTCCCAGCCCACATAGAATTGCCAGGGATTTAACTTAGGACCTTCTGGATAGAAAGTTTGTGCTCTACTATTGAGTTATGACTCTCCCCCAATTGTCTCTAGACCTACACTTGGATTCCTATTGACTTACTTTACATTTAGGTGAGCTGTATCAGAACTTGGCTGAAAAGTAACTTATTAAAAATGTGAGAGAAGTTAACAGCCTGGAGGCTAGGGAAGAAGAGTTCATGCCCTCCTTTTACTACTCAAGGCAGAACACCAAATTCAGGCTATTCTGTATCATATGGGAGGTTGCCTATTTTACAGCTCCTTCTGTCAACTGACGAATTATCAATCCTACTTCAGACAGGTTCCTGGGAAAATCCTGAGTGTTAGGGAGAGATATACTTCATATTGAGTAAGGAAGGTAGTAAGTTTGCTATTTGTCATGTAAAGAGGTTAATATTCAGCACTTGAGGGCCATGGCTGCTAAAATTTGGACTAGGATGCATATAGGATACATCCTTGTGGCAGAAACCAAGCATCAGTGATGTAACCTGATTCCAATACTGAAGCAAGGATGTATTGTCTTGATAGTTTTGCAGGAAAATCTTTAATTGTTTAACACTGATGACAAGGTACAGGTTGTCCTCCCTTTTTATATCAGTATGCTGATCTTGTGACTAGACTTCACAACAGGCATGATAATATATCTTGACACTTCAAAAATTTAATCCCATGTTCTATTAGAATGAGAATCACTAGTTCCTATCTCAATCAATCAAAATAGAGCTAGAAGGGAATTTAAAGGTCTTCTAGTCCAGGGGTCTCCAATCTTGGCAACTTTTAAGGCTGCTCGCTGAGGAATTCTGGGAATTGAAGTCCATAAATCTTAAGGTTGGAAACCCCTGTTCTAGTCCAGCACCCTGCTCAAGCAGGAGACCCTATACCATTTCAGACAGATAGCTGTCCAATCTTTTCTTAAAAACCTCCAGTGATGAATATGAATATTCAGTGATGAATATGAAGCATATGATTTCATAGGCTTCAGCCAAAATTCTTATACATCTGTATGTGGATCTCACACAAAATTATTGAAGAATGGGCTTATGTAAGCAAGAAGCAGGCTCTACAATCAATTTGAGGGGAACTAAACATTGAGTTGAAAGGGGTAATTGGCCATCAAGTCCAACTTCCTACTTGTGGCAAGAATCCAAACTAAAACTTTCCCAGCAGATGGCTATCCAGATTCTGAATATACCCAATGAAGCCCATCTCCTTCTATAAATAATTTTTCTCCTGTCCAAGTGCTCTTTCTATTAGAAAGTTATTATTAACATTCAATTGGAATCTGTCTTCCTGTAACACAACTTCCTGAGTTAACACAGGTTTTGACCTTTTTATGACAGATCTCAGGTATCTGAAAAGTGTTAACAGATTTCCCTTCAGTTGCCTTTTTTTTTCACTGCTCAGCATATTCAGATCTTTTATTCTTTCTTAATTTAAACTCCCCTTATAACTACTTTAGTTTGTCTGAATACTTCTTCCTATGCTCTAATTTTTTCAAATCACATTATATGGCAATCATATCCCAAGACAGAGAGGAACATCAGTTTTTTTCAGTCATATAAAAATGAGACTTAACTGATGTTTAAAAAAAATACCAAGAAGGATCAAATCTCAGACATTCAGTATAAAATACAGACACTGACACTAAGACATGGGCATCTCCCAGACCAAAAAAACATCAACTTGTTTTCACTTACTTAGCTTCATTATCCTCAATACACTGAATCCATTGACAGCCTCCATTTGCTGCAATAATAATAGATTAAAACATTAGTCAAAATTCCCACCATGTTATCCAGTTGTCTAAATGTATTGATAGAATTCAGAAAAAATGTTTTATTTATTATTAAACTTCTATGCTATTCATGTTTCCCAGGTGACTAGACAGCTTATACTCATATACTTAAAATACCACTTAAAATCTTAAAACAATAAATAAAAAACATACATTTAAAATTCAGCTAAAATCCAATTAACCAAGATGAGAGGAAGGAAGCAAAGTGTGTACAGGGAAGAGGTTCTAATCCATTAACAGCCTACATTCCATTAGGATCCCAGGCAAGCTAGCAAAGCTATTTCAAGCCATTTCAGAAGGCCAGAAGGATGGGGCCAGATCATACCTCAGGGGGATAGGATGTTCCAGAGGGCAGGCACCATGGCAGAAAAAGTTTTTCTCCTAAACGCCACCTACTAAACTTCTTTGGCTGATGGGCTCCACAGCATTCCTCTTCTGCTGGCATGGGTGGGGTGGGCTAGTCCCATTGGGATAAGCCAGTTCCTCAGATACCATGGACCCATGCCATGCAGGAATTTAAAGGTGCTAATCATCACCTTGAATTGGACTGGAAGCAAACTAGACACCAGGGCAGTTCATGGAACAGCAGTGTCATAAGTTGAAGTTTCTGGATATACTTCAAGGGTAGCCCCATATAGAGCTTGTTCTAGTAGTCCAAATGTGAGATGACCAGGGCTTCAGTGACTGTGGGATTTGTGGGACACTCAACCCAAGACTCCAAAATGTTTTTATGGTTACATTCATTTGTGATTTTCGTAATTGCAATTCTATGGTATCTCAGAGAAAATAAAAATAATGAAGAGATACATACACATTATAGAATGGTGTATACTTACACTGCACTGTTACATGTGATTTCATGGCTAATAGACCAGTTTCCCTTTCTAAGAACAGAGACAAACTCAAAGGGAAATCAAGTCCGATATCCATGTCAGCGTCCACATGTGGTTGTTTCCAAGGCTTGGAAATTCCCACTTTGATAGTCAACCAAATGGAGTACAGTGCATATTTGTGTCTGATGTGAAAAGCTGGTATATAGGGATCAGAGCAGGAGCAGAAAAAAAGTGAATTTTGGTTTTTTTAGTTCCAAGAAAAATTATGAGTACTCTTTCCCACACTTTTCTGTTGTGATGGTAATGGCTTTCTGAAATGTTTTGTTCCAATGAGATTTAAGATAGCTCTAAATATCATTCAGTTGCCTCTTGTAAGGTTCCAGTAAGCTTCAGGAAGATCCCTTACTACTTTAAGAGTTCTGATCATATTTCCATATGTACAGTATATTACAAATAGATAAAAATATTACAAATAGATAAAAATAAATTAGTAAACTGTTCATCCAAGCAAGTTTCTCAATACAAGTTAAAAAGTATTAAAACTAATCAATGTGTTCCATGAACTGTGGCTCCATTCCAGCAAAATCTATCAAGTGCTCTGAATTTTTGCTGTAGGCAGGGAAGTTACTGGAAATCCACCTTTCCTCCATAAATGAAGTTGCATTATGATTGGCTGAATCACTACTCCAAGATAGCATTTACTCCTAAAGTCTGAGCACTGTTAAGGATCATTTCCCAAAGAAACTAAGGCTAGGGAGCGTTCTCTGAGTAGCGACTACGTATCAATCCTATCACTAGAATTAAAATATTGAAGGCTGTTGACATGCAAGGAAAATAGATGTATTTCAATTACATCTAATTACAGTATTAGCAAAATCTGACCAATTATTAGCACAGCACTAATCAAAGAAGTTACATAAATATTTTTCAAAATCCACTCTGTTCACTACTTTCAGTTTTTAAATACATTATCACAGCTGTCATAATATCACAAATATTATAATAAATATTTGAAATTTTAATTCAGGTCTATCTTATGCTATTGTGGAAAGGGAACTTCATGAGGACAGTGGTGACACCCAAGCAGGAAAAGCCCAAAGGGAACATCAGGCCAGCCATAAAACAAACTTGCATAGGAAAAGAGATTTAATAAAAGGTATTGAAAGAAGTCCCCTAGACAAAAGCCAAGTAATTAAGAAAGCTAGGGAAACAAGAAAAAGAAATCCTTTACAAACAACAGGTCATGCCAAATCAGCAAAAACAAATAGACAAAAGACAGGAAATAAATTCCATAGGAAGCAGACAGGAGATTGCCACAAAACAAATATAAGAAAACATTAGGACGAAACTGATAATCCAATCAAACCACCCCGCGGAGTTTACCCTCCGGCGGAAATGAAGACAACCCCTGACAGGTTTTAAAACATTAAGAAATACAAACACAAGCACTCACACACAAAAGGAGAAAAAAAGTATAAAAATCAGGGGTTTATTATACAAAGCCAGCTAGCCCCAGGAACGCAGACTTCTTGCTGTCTCTTGCCTTCCTGAAAAAATAAAAAGACCCAGCTTTCAAGCAGTTGTCTGTATCCTTGCACCGGAGTTCTCCCAGCAGGAAAATTGAATCCTCAGAAGAAAGGCATTTGCCAGCCTTTCAACACTATTTTGGGCTAGATACTTTTTCCTGCTATTTACTATTAGGTGAAAGATACCCTTTACTGACTGTAAAATACTCATTTTTATACCTTTTTACAAGCTCATTTTAAAAAAAAACTACAGTATTTCCTTGCTACTCATGTTATGACATCTAGTGTCTGCATAAATGCTATCTACCATTCCTTGATTAATTTTAAGCATTATATGGAAGGTAGCATACGTAGCTAGATAAAAGACATGCAATTTCAAAATACATCTGGCCTACATTAAATTTTACACCAATGCAGTTTTGAATAATGAAGTTAGGCAAAGTTAGGCAAGACAGGGAAGAAAGAGACATTCTTGACTAATTCTATAATAATCTTCTTGAGACAAAGTTTTATTTAAATTAATAAAACATTTCTTATACATTCTGATTCATTGTTATAGAGTCTTTAGGAGCTTTCTTGAATCTAGATGCCATCCTGATGTATTTGAATTTGATTTTCAGGAATTATGGAATTAGTCCAGCACATCAATAGGGCATGTTAGGAGAAAACTTATCTGCAAAGTTGCTTGATAAATTTGATTTTGGGGGAATTCTAGTGAGGCAAATATGGTTTAGATGCCTCTGGTGCATTCAGAGACAATGCCAAAATTCCTTTTACTCCTTGCACAATAGAGGTTTTATTTCTTCCTCCAGATTGAAGGAATGATTCAGGAAGCGACCCATGTAGCTCCCAGGTGGTCACTCTGCAAGTAAACTATGAAAATGGAGGTTTCTTTGATCATCTTGTGAGATGACTGACAGAGGGGTGGGGAGCTTCATCAAATTCACAGTTGAGACAGCCAAAATTTGGACACTAGAAATGACCTTTCTTATTTCTAAATCACCTTTTCTTATTTTCTTAATCAACTTTTCTTATTTTCTTATTTCTAAATCACCTTTTGGATTTAGCCTTTTCTACAGTTAAAGGGAGTCCATTGAATGAGATAAGTACTGTTCTTTGGGGGTCTTGACAACAATTATTTTAATGCAGGTCTAATTCTCTATTGGCACAATTATCCAACACATTAGTGGATGGAATATAGACAACTGCAGTGGAAACTGACAGACCCATTCTTGATCTAATATTTTAAAATTACCTTATTTTCAGCACAAAACTGCTTAATCAAGACTGCTTACCCTAGCAGGGAAAGTAACATGGCAATTATCAAAAAGGCCTGCTTAATTCCTATGTTTCTGCATTGCCGATACAAGAAGATTCCTGATTCCAGAAGAAACAACAATCACATGGCTTTGGTTATGTCCTAACCATACCTTGCTATCATTAAGGAGTGGGGTGGTGGTGCAAAATAGACTAGGAGATCAAGGGATATTTTTCATGCATGACTTAAATCACATTCTGAATAAATTAAATTTGTAATTCATATAGAAATCCTGCATGTAAATTCAGTTCTTCTTCTGTATTTTATTCTGAAGTCAATGGATCACACGTGACCAAATTGTGGGGAAGTAAGAGGAGAGGACTAGGAAGAGATTTTTAGCTACTTGGATGACACAGTTTCACTTTATAGTAACACAAGCTTTTATTGGAAATTCCAAATTGCTTCTGCCTAGTCTTTTCTCCATCTTATTTACATAAAGTACCGTATATGCCGGCGTATAAGACGACCCGGCGATAAGACGACCCCCAACATTTCCACTCAAAATATAGTTTGTTATATACTCGCCCCTCTTCCGCACGCCTTCCACTTTTGCACTTTTTTTTTTTTGAGGCACTTTTGTCTATCGTGGAAGGAATCCTGTGAAGCTGAAAGGAGCAGCCAGCCTTCTCCCAGCTCCCAGAAGCGAGGCTCGCACCGCCCGAGCTCCGCTGAGGTATCCGGCTGGGGCTGTCAGGAGTTGTTACCGCTGGCGCGGCTCCGCAGCGGCTCCAGTCCAGCGTTGCCTTGGGAAGGGAAAGGCAAAAGGAAGAGCGCGGCGGCGCTTTGCAATGGCAGCAGCGGCTCCTGGTTTTGCCTTTCCCTTCCGGGCAACGCGGGACTGGAGCCGCGCGAGCCGTGCCAGCGGTAACAACTCCTGACAGCCCCAGCCAGATACCTCAGCGGAGCTCGGGCGTGCGAGCCTCGTTTCCTTGGGAGCGGGAGAAGGCTGGCTGCTCCTTTCGGCTTCACGGGATTCGTTTCCACGGTGCGCAAAGTGCCTCAGCCGCGGGCAGCCGCAGTGCTTCCCAATTACTATTTGCCGGCGTATAAGACGACCCGGCATATAAGACGACCCCAATTGGAGGCATCTTTTTCAGGGCAAAAGTCATCTTATACGCCGGCAAATACGGTAGTTGCATCCCATCAAAATTCAGGAGATTCTCCAAGAATTCCTATTCAGCCATAGGCTGTTTTCATCCATTTCAGAAAAGTAGGAAAAAACACTGATTATACTTGAACATGTAGGAGTTAATCTCATTTGTCAAGAGCCCAAGAGCCCAAGAACCCATCTAAATTTCTCTTTTTGTAGCTTATTTGAATGGCAAAGTCCTAAACACCCAACTCTGAAGGATTCAGTGGATGCCCTATACAGTCTTAAGCCTGTATAGGGCATCCTTTGGATTGCTTGACTGACTGGTTGCCCCAAACTCCTCACTTCACCTATTAAGTACTATCCCTTTTGAAACAAATTGTAAAAATTGATTACTAAAGCATGTCTTTGGCTCTCCTTTCATTTGCCTGTTTCTGATTCAAGTCCCAGATTCTTTGCATGTTAGCCAAAGATACTCTACCAGTCTAAATTAATTAGAGAAACATATTTTTCCTTGTAACTGCTGAGTTTTCCAAATCTTCTTCAATAATCTTTAAATTGCTTATGGTTTGATGCCTGAGGTTTATGGAATCTTTGTTAATACAGTTCTAACTTTTATCATTGGTTTATACTTTATCATTTTAACTGTGCTTTGATTACTTTTCTATTGGTTTCTTTTTGTCTATCTTTTTGTTAGCTATTGGGAGCACTTTTTTTAGCTGGAAAGTAGGACATACAATTTCAACAAGTACACTTTAAAAATAGTTTATGAGATTACTCTCAGTTAGGGTTAGCGACCTAAAGAGGAGTTAATGGGAACCACTAAAAATCTCTTCCTTTTGCGCAAGTATGTGATTCAGGTACAAAATCCTCTGAATTGAAATTAAGAAAAAATAATGTAAATGGTGCAATTCATATAATGCAACTAAATAACACATTTTCTGAAAGCAGCACTTCTAGCTCAGAATAAAGGTAGGACCACAAGTATCTTCATTACAGTTTTAAATACAAATAACTGTAAATCATTAAAAAGAGGGTTAAAACATGAATCTATATTTTAGCAGCTTCTTGCAACAGAGAATATAATAATTAAGGATAGATGAAATACAAAAGATGTGGTACAGTCAGGATCTGCATCAATTTCTTCAACCATTTACATTTCCCACATGTTCCGGGCCTGACGTTGCTTTTGAAAATGTGAAAGGCAGCTAGGATAGTTAGTACCACTGAGATCACTGTCAACACCCTCATAAGCCTTCTAGAATCCACTAACAGAATCAAGTATATCAGAGGACACTTAATCCAGAGTTCCCCCAACTTAAAGTCAGTTAACCATCAATAAAGTGAATAATGTAAAAATAATGATAATTTCATCACTTCTTGATTAGTTCAATTTCAATTTCAGGAATGGTAAAAAACTGAAGCAGATCACACTGTATTCCCCCAAATTGGTAGACTATGATTTAATGTAGACATTACTTTTACCATTTATAGGTAAAGTAGGATTTCAATTGCAGTTCAGCTGTGTGGATAGTGGGAAATTAAATTTGAGATTTTTTTTGAACAGCATAGGAAAAGCTGCTTCCCAGAAATTTGCCAGTCCTGTTCTTATTCTTATTCCACATCAGAAAACAGCAGATAATCTATTACCAAAACATGAGATTGGTGGAACACATAACTGTGCCCCAAAGAGATTAGCTTTTAGCCATTTCTGTGCAAGAGCAGGAAAAATGGATACAATATCAAACTTTATGGTAAGTAAACCTTGCATTTGGTTCATTGCAATAATGGATTCTTTAGCTTTCCCACAGTAAACCAATCAGATTGTTTGAAGTTCTGTGTCTTTAGAAATCTATTCTTGCTGGGGTGGGGGTTGCCTTGCCACCTGAGAGAAGCAGATAACCCAGTTGAACAAATGAATAATCTGAAAAATGTTTAACCTACCCCTATGAAATGAATTCTTGTCTGAGAAGAAAATGGACATTTGCAAAACATTGCAGAATGAGAACCAATGGACATCTACTACATGGATAACACAGCTCCCCCTTAAACCAGTTAGAAAGAAAATCAAAGACATCCAGACTGACCTGACTTAACATTCTTGCTAATAAAAAAAGGCCAAAATACACAGAGATCCAATTTTCAATATTCTACAACTTTTTTCTTGTAATAAATCTAACCATCAAGTCTTTTGAAAATCTACTTTTCTTAGTTACTATTATGGAACTTGACATTCATCCATCCATCCATCCATCCATCCATCCATCCATCCATCCATCCATTTTATTTGCTGCCAGATGGCTGTTTGCAGCATTTAACATAATTAGAAGGCTAAGTTGTACTCCTAATTCCTCAAATATTGCCCACCCTTGCATAAAGACATGATTTGTTTAACTATGGCTTAGTCAATAAACCAGAATTAGTTGGATTCATTCAACACAATAATTCAAATTCAAAGAGCTCGCAGTACAACTGAGCAGTTGTATAAATCCCGTACAGATGTTTGAGAAAATTATAGTTAATTTCAATGTAGTCTCCACTTATTTCCAAATATATCTACACAGAAACAGGCAGCGTCAAATTTTAAGATGTTTCTGCTTATCATTTCAACCTCATTTCACTGAGTCAGACTCAATTCTCTTCTGCATACAAGTACACTTGTCTTCTCAAAAAAAACAACAAACCAATATTCAAACACTCCATAAATAGCACCCGGAACACTATTATCATTTAAAGGAGCACTGCTGTCATTTAAGGGAACTCTGTTATTTCTTTGATAGAAGTTATCAATCGTGCAGTTGAGATATGAAACAAAACAAAGAGAAACAAATATATGTTGCAGTGAAGGATAAGAAACCTGAACAGTAGCTTTTCAGTCAGGGATGACATGTTGTATGCTTTAGGAAATAACATGTTCAGTAGCAAGTTGATATACAGCTCTCCACAAAAAACCATGCTTTTTAAAAGGTTGACAAGCTAGTTCATACTTAACTGTTCAATATTCCTGTGAAGAGTCTCATTTTCCTACTAATATGAGTGTAATCGCAAATGATTCAATTATTCCATAGTAATTACTTCTTTTAAAAAATGCCATAACCACCTCAATTATTGTTTGACAAAATAAAAATATGACCTCCAAAACTTGTCATAATTAATATGCAGTTGTGCTCTAAAAATGCCATAAAGCTATTTAGATGGATGTGAGTATTATTAGACTGGTAGATCTGAATACATACTATTTATTTTCACTGGCAAATGGACAACATTCTTCAGGCTAGTCCAAGAATGGGTGAGATGCAGCATCAGGAAAAGAAAAAGGGAATTTGGGAACCACTCTTCTGGCTTCTGACAAGATTGCAAGCTATTTCATCTGCTCTTCACATCCTCTAAATTAACTCTTCATAGAGTTCTACTGGCAAACACACTTCTGCATGTAGATCTCTAATTGTTACATCTAGCTGAGAGTAAAATGCAGCTGAAGATCTAACAGGGAAAAGTTTTACATACTTGAATAAAATATAGGGCAAGATTACAGTACAGAATTTGGATTATATGTCATAAATTGTGTATGTACATTTGTGTAAATAAATAAATAATAAGCCAAAACCAAATGACTCATGATAAGGTTTAATGTGATGTGTATCCCACCCCAAAAATATTTTGATATTTAAAGACATAATTGTGAATGAACAGTAGCCACTCACCAGAGATATAATCTATTAAAGGTTATGCTGTAATAATCTGGTTAGTCAGATTACAGGAGTACAGAAATGCAGGCAAGTAAAAAAAACTGTTTAGGCAATTAAAGAGGTTTGTGTTATACTTGGAACTACTTTGTGTGAATCTAAGTCAACAAAGTAATCTGAAGAAGGATGTGGCAGGAAAAAGCTAGTTAATATGACAACAATACAACACAAGGTTATTGTTTCTAGAACACAAGAATACTAGTCAATGTAATTGTGGAGGATTGTTTTTATGCCTATTCATTCCTGTAAATATCCTTTATCCATTAATAACAGAACTAAGCAATATCTATCAATTTCCTTTGTAAAATCAAATTCTACTCTGAAAAATATATCCATTGATGTCATCATGGGCAGAATGGCCAAGTGTTCTTTTTCATTAAATCTACTGTTGAGATTTGGGCATTAGAAGAGATGGTGAAGAGAGACATCCCACTATAGTAATGCAAACCAGCTCACTCTACTGTATGTTGGATGGAGACATCAGGAAATCTTAATTAAACTGCAGAGAGGATAAGATTGTAAATATCAACATCATCCAAGAGAGGAAGATACCAAATGATATCCAACCTCTTCTGCATCTCCAGAATCATTGTTGGAGAACTACTATGGGGTGACACATTAATAAGAACAGCTACCCAGACAAAGCAGAGCAGCATCTTCCTTGGACTCCAACACAGAAAAGCTTAGCTGAAGTTAAGTTAAAGGAAAAGGAAGAAAAATTAAGAATGCAATCCTATGCATGTCTTGTCAAAACCAATTCCCATTAAGCTTAATGACCCTCATTCTGAAGTATATGGATCTAGAATACACATGCTTGTAAGTAATTTCCATTAAAATAAGTAGACTTCTTTTTTAATTCCTAGCTAGAAAATCCTTTGGGGAAATAATGATGTTCCTGCTTTCTTAGGCTTGTTAACTCATACTTTCCAGTCTTACTTATCTGGTTTTTTTATGAGCAACCAGCAAAAATGAACCCCAGAAAGAGATTCTGCAAACTTTCTATGCCCTAAATATGTACCGAGAAAACATTACATGTATTCATTTCCAACATTTCCAATGTATAAGAATATTTCTATAAATATAAATTTCCAGTCATGCTGATAATACCACTTCAAACTTATTTCTGGAGGCATGCTATGTATTCACACACATGTATACATACATATAAAAGAGTACAGTTAAAGTCTCCATTTCTGGAAGGAGAGCAGACTGTGCATAAATGAATTGAATAGGGTTAGCACCATTGTTACGAACCTTACATTTTGAAGTCAAGTAAATTAACAAGGCAGAATTAAAAAGGAACATTTTGTCTAATGCTGGAACTGGAGGCAACTATTGAGGGACACAAATAGTCCCTGAAAGCTAAGCTCAGTTGCCTTTCCTTTTGTCTGCAGCAGAACATTATCACTAATATATTCTGTCTCAGCTAAAAAAGGAGCCAATGGCAGGACATCTATCTTCCTAGAAGAAGGTTGCCAAGCAACCAGCAAACTTTCAGCTCAGAGCTAATGTATCTGGGCACAACAGTCAGATTCCCCCCATCAGTTGCAACTAACTTGATTTTGATGGATTAAAAGAAAATGAAAATCTACTCAGCTCCTCCCTTTGAAGTGCAGGGATCATTAAGATAACAAACAAATAGCCATAAAACACAGACTTGATTCATTTCAAAGACAGTTGGTAAAAGAACATGGCCATTAATGAAAGAAACCATTGTTTTACCATTCAAAGGAGCAGTTACTAAAATCTCACTGTAGGTTAAAAAAAGAGACTTCATGCCTACATTGTCAATAAGACAATTTAACTTTTCATTGCTATTATATTATTATAGTTAGGCTGAGATTTCTAAGGGATGTCCTATCTTTCTAAACTCATAAACAAATGTATCATTTTCATTATTAGGAGATGTACATTATGTTGAACTGTACCAGTTGATCAAAACCATTTTTTTGTCATGAGGGTGTTAATTGAGGGTTAGGGTTAGGGTTAAGGTTAATAACACACATCAGGATATTGTCACCACTGTGCTGGGAGATGGACAAAATTAGTGATTGCATTTTACCATTTCAAGAGCATTATTATTTATTTGTATCCCAACTTTTACAAATAGCTCAAGGTGCCGAACCTATCCAATACACTTTCCTCCTCACAACAACAATTTTCCTCACAACAACAATCCTGTGATGTGAGTTGTGTGAGATCTGGGCTGTGTGTATTATCAGACTGGACAAGAGACATGAGATCTGGAAATCCTACCAGTTCTTTTGACATATAGGGTCATGATCTGATGTTTGGATATCAATTTCTTTAAAAAGAACTTGTTGGCAGCCTAAAGTTGTCTAGAGCATGGACCAGAATTGCTAGAATTGTTTTGCAAATAGCAATACATTGAACTAATACATACATTCAAAAGGTAAATAGTAATTTGGGGAGCTTGTACTAAATTAAATATGAGGTAAACAAGTTTACCAGTGGCATTCTGGCACAAGAGTTTAAAATTTTACACAGTAAGGTAGAAGTAAGAAAAGCAGCACAGGAAAGAATTAAAGCAGAGATGTTATGGAAAGATAAAAAAATTCTCTGTACCATCTTCTCTTCATCAAATCTTTCTACCACCAACATCAATCTTTTTTTATAACAAAAGAAGAAAATTGAAACTGTAGTTCTAATGTATGCACTGAAGGACTATACAGATAGTCCTTGACTTACAACCACAATTGAGCCCAAAATTTCTGTTGCTAAGCAAGACAGTTGTTAAGTGAATTTTGCCCCATTTTAGTTATCTTTTCTGCCACAGTTGTTAAGTGAATCACTGCAGTTGTTAAATTAGTAACAGTGTGGTTAAGTGAACGTGGCTTTCCCATTGACTTTGCTTGTCAAAAAGCCTTTGCTTGTCAAAAAGTCTCAAAAGCTGTTCACATGACCCCAGGACACTGCAACCATCATTTTTCATTGTTCATCATTGTTCAGTTTGTCTCTGCTGAATCAAAGTCTGCTTGCAAAAAGGAGAGAAGAATAGTTGGTTTCCTCTGTTCTTAGAAGTGAAGCCCTTTCCTTCACTCGGATAAAAACCCTTTGAACATCGTGTTACAACCTTTTGTTTACAGAGTAATAGCAATCTGCTATTACAAAGAGCAATAAATTCCTCTCATTCAGTCAACTACAGCTGCTAGTAAAACAATTAACCCTTTCCTTGCAGACTCTTAATACTACCTCATTACTTTAATCAAACACTGATTAATTCATTACCTCAAAACTTACAACTTTTCTACCTCATCACCTATATCAACGATTAGATAATCAATTTCTATAAAATATTTTATTAATGGTTTAATTGATTTATTGTTTTAATTGATTGGTGTTATTAGAGTGTTTAGTGCAAATAGTGTGATTACTGACTAGTTTAAAAGATCAAGATTCATGTAATTTAATTGAATAGTAAAATCAATGATTTAGTGAATTTAAATGAACAGTGTGATTAATGATTAGTGTAATTAATTGATTAGTGATTAGAGTAATTAATTGATTAGGCTGATTGTTGCTCAGGAATATTATCTGACTAGAGAGATTACTGCAATTGATTGTTTGATGTGATATTGGCTATATAGATTACCCAAAATTGTTCCTTTAATTAATTCAATCAACGTACTATCTTAACAAACCTACCATGCCAAAAAGAAAATCCAACGCCAAACCACAACCTAAAGAGAAGATAATCCCCACCAATGAACCACAAGACTCCTGCACATGCCTTAAATGCTACAAAAATCTAAAGGATAATGAAAACTCCATCAAATGTTCTCTGTGTAAAAAAATACGCTCATCATGACTGCTTGGGATTACCTGAGCAAATGATTCAATACCTAGAATCATCCAATGAGTTTCCATATCTCTGCAAATCATGCAGACCCAAACTGGATCTGTCTAAAAGAGTTGATACCATTGAAACCATTGAAACATCCCTTAACACCATAGTAGCATCCCTGGACGCCGTAAAAGAAAGAATATCCAACCTTGAAAAAAAAGACACAACGTAAAAACCTGAACATCCAATAGCTACAAACCACATCTCTACCCAACAACCACAACCCAATCCAAAACCCAATCCACAAATAAACACAACCCAGACAAATATTGATATCCCAATCTTCATCAGAGAAGCCGTTGAGCGTGAACGGAAACGTCCAAACGCCATCTTATTTGGTCTAGAGGACATCAATGACAATGATGACATCACAACTGTCCGAAACATCATCAGTGATTATCAAGCATCAACCATCTCCGCTGATGAAATACTTGACATTTCCCGCATTGGCCGAGAGCTCAAAAACAGAGACGGCTCTGTGGCCCCACGCTTGTGCAGGGTCATTTGCAAAAGTGAATCAAGCAAACGTAAATTCATTTACACTATAAATTCACTCGCCAAAACCAACACCAACCATAAGAACCTCCGTTGTCGCCCTGACCTAACCATACAGCAACGTGCCTGCTCCCGTGTACTCCGCACTGAACTCAAAAAACGTCTAGACAATGGAGAGAAGGACCTGTACATTGACTACCATGCTGACTGTATCAAAAGTAAGCCACACAACCCGCAACTCAGCTTTAACCCTCAACCACAACCCTACCTCAACCGATCCACCATCACACCCAAGACTAGGCATGCACGCCCTAACTACCTCAATTCCAACTACTACTGGCCTTAAATGCAAACTACTCAATGCAAGAAGCCTCGTGAATAAAATACCTGAATTTTTCCTCCTACTAAATATGGCTAAATTCGACATTATATTTGTCTGTGAAACATGGCTCAATGCATCTCTCCCTGACTCCATTACCACAGTAAGGGACTATCATGTTTACCGATCAGATCGTGAAATTCGTAGAGGAGGTGGTGTTGCTATCTTCTATAAAAAGTCCTTACATCTAAAAATATCCAAGTTACCCAGGAGCTTGCTCTTCCTGAGACCATCATCTGTGAACTATCCTTAAATATCACAATTCGATTCTTACTATGTTACAGAGCACCTGATTATGACATCGAACATGTAAACAAGCTAAATACATTACTAACATGGGCTGCATCCTGCCCATACCCTTTTATCTTTCTTGGTGATTTCAATCTACCTCATATTGACTGGACCCTAAATGAATGTACAACTGAAATCATACACACAACCTTCTACAATGCTATTACAAATCTGGGACTGGAACAACTAGTAACCAACAACACTAGACTAAACAACTGCCTCGATCTCATCTTCTGCAATAGTTTGAATTTAATTTACGGAATACAAACTAAAGAACCCTTTTTCAGCAGTGACCACAATATGATTGACTTTTGTCTCAACATACGCCCACACAAAAATCACCACAATGATGTAATCCCCAATTGTAACTTCAAAAAAGGCAACTATGATCTTATAGACAACGATCTCTCATCCCTTGATTGGCAATCTCTATTCACTGGATGCAATACTGTTGAAGACCATTACAACATATTTTTACTTGAAGTCAAAAGAGTCATCAAACTATATGTACCAACAACAACTCCCAAAACAAGACAAAAAAGCAGATTACCCATAACAATAAGGAAACTTCAATCCAAAAAGAGATCACTCTGGCGGAAAAACAAATCTGGTCACGTTGCCAATTTCAAAAGCCGATACAAAAATTTATGCCACCAGATAAAGACCGAATGCATCAATTATCACATTAAACAAGAGGAAAACCTTCTAAGCACCAATTCCACCCGTGCTTTTTACAATTTTGTAAACAACAAACTAAAAGACTCAAGGTCTATCCCACCCTTGATAGGACCTGATGGTAAAGACTGCAACGACGACACCACTAAAGCCAACATCTTTAACACATTCTTCAGCTCAGTATTTGTAAACAGCAATGGATCATGCCCAGTATTTCCTAGTCATACCACAGATAACAACAATGATCTAATACATATCGATTTTACAGAAGACAATGTTGAAAAAGCACTACGCAATCTAAAACCATCTCTATCTATTGGACCGGATGGAATATGTGCCTACTTCTTAAAAAAGCTATCCACTGCCATAGCCAAACCTCTAAGCATAATCTTTGAAAAATCTTTCAGGACCAGCTCCTTGCCTAACCTATGGTCACAAGCCACAGTCATCCCCATCTTCAAAAAGGGAGACCCAAGCCTAGTTGAAAATTACAGACCAATCTCCTTATGCTGTGTCACCTGTAAAGTCATGGAATCAATTATTAACCAATCCATCATCCTCCACTTAGAGACAAACAACCTACTCTCCAATAAACAATTTGGTTTCAGAAAAAAACTATCCTGTAATCTGCAACTCTTACACTGCAAAAACATATGGACGACACAACTCGACCAGGGCAAAGCAATAGATGCAATCTACATAGACTTCTGTAAAGCCTTTGATTCAGTGGTACACGACAAACTACTCCTAAAAATAAAATCCTATGGTATCTCTGGACAACTGAATAACTGGATAGAAGCATTCCTGGCAAACAGACAACAAATGGTCAAAATTGGGAGCGTCCTATCAAATTCTGTACCTGTCAATAGTGGTGTCCCCCAAGGCAGTGTTCTAGGACCAACTCTCTTCATACTCTACATAAATGACCTCTGTGATCATATTAAGAGCAATTGCGTTCTTTTAGCTGATGATGTAAAGCTGTTCAATACCACAGACAATACTGCTACCCTACAAAAAGATCTTGACTATGTATCAGAATGGTCAAACAAATGGCAACTTCAAATCTCAACAAATAAATGCTCTGTCTTACATATTGGCAAAAAAAATCAGAAAATAAAATACAAGCTGAATAGTCAAGATCTTGTTGATGACCCAAGCTCTGTAAAGGACCTTGGAATACTCACCTCTAATGATCTAAGTGCTAGAGCCCACTGCAACTACATAGCCAAAAGGCATTAAGAGTTGTTAACCTAATCCTACGTAGCTTTTTCTCTGGTAATATCACACTACTAACCAGAGCATACAAAACATTTGCTAGACCAATACTCGAATACAGTTCATCAGTCTGGAACCCACATTACGTATCTGATATTAGCACAATTGAGAAAGTCCAGAAATATTTCACAAGAAGAGTTCTCCACTCCTCTACTCGTTGTAGAATACCTTATGCCACCAGACTTGAAATTCTAGAACTAGAAAACCTTGAATTACGCCGTCTTTGGTCTGATTTAAGCATGGTATATAAAATCATACATTGCAATGTCCTACCTGCCAATGAATACTTCAGCTTCAACCATAACAACACAAGAGCACACAATAGATACAAACTCAAAGTTAACCGCACCAAACTTGATTGCAGGAAATACGACTTCAGCAATAGAGTGGTCAATGTCTGGAATACTCTACCCGACTCTGTAGTTACTTCCCCAAACCCCAAAAACTTTAACCTTAGACTGTCTACTATTGACCTCACCCCTTTCCTCAGAGGTCTGTAGGGGGCGTGCATAAGCGCACCAACGTGCCTACCGTCCCTGTCCTATTGTTTCTCTTATTCTTCTTTTATCTTTCTTATATGTACCCATTTCATGTATTCACAACTATGTATACACTTATACTTATTATCTTGTAAACAATTGGCAAATCAAATAAATAAAAATAAATAAAATAAATAAATAAATCATAAATATGAGTCACTTGCCAAGCATCTGAATTTTGATCATGTGATCATGGAGATGCTGCAATGGTCATAAGTATGAAAAACAGACATAAATCACTTTTTTTCAGTGCTGTTGTAACTTTGAATGGTCACTAAATGAAATGTTATAAGTCAAGGACTACCTGAACTCATGCTATACTCATAGTATTAAATAATACTATTACATCTCTCCATTCACAGTTCCATAGTAAATTATCTCAAGCAGTGAACATAGCATACACCAGCCTTTATCGGACCTGTTCTCCTGCCAATTCTCTCAGCCATATGATAGTCGGGATATGGAAATTGAAGACCACTCTATTTGTAGGGCATCAAGCTGGTAAACACTGAAGTATGTTATGAATTCCATAAATATAGTAGGACATTAAAATAACATGAGATTTTGCTATCTGAAAGGAAGGGCTTCTCACATCTGAATATTTCCAGATCAGGGAACTGGAAATTAAATTTTATACAGGAGACATTGAGAGAAATCAGTAAATGTAGTGTAGAAAATAAGAAGTGTGAGAGGACTACAACTTGTTCTTTAACATCTCATAGTGCAAAATATGAATAATAATCTTAAACTACAAAAAGGCAGAGTTGCTTTCAGAGTGAGATAGGAGACATAATAAAATTGATAGATTGATGATAGATAGATAGATAGATAGATAGATAGATAGATAGATAGATAGATAGATAGATAGATAGATAGATGATAGATGAAAAATTCCAGATCCATGTTAGAAAAAAACATCATAGAGAAATTTCCATTAAAACCAATTATCTACTAGGGTGTGGTTTGATAGATATGTTAAATCTAAAGATAGACATTTCAAAGGGATACTATAATTCTAATTATTATGCTGAACAGAGAGCTGAACATGATATCTAATTGGCCATTTTATGTTTCTGTGATTCTCCCATATCAGCCTACCATTGTTTTTCCTTCAGAAGCCATCTTCTGATTCTTAAAATCTTGGGTGTGACACTAAAACCTGTCAAAAATGGGTATGAAACTCAATATTTACAATAATAAAGGAGGACAAAAAAAATAAACATGTAGAGAATAACATGCACGTCTGAAAACACAGTGGTATTATGCTGCAGATTTCAAGTATTCCATTATTCTTGGTAAGCATTTCACATAAGTAATAATAGGCAGACTTCTGTGATTGTGAACCTAGTCATTGATTTTGAAACAGATTGCTATTTCAGTGGGAGCACTCAGTTCTTAGGTAGGCATCAATTGTCTGAAATATTACAAATATGTTTTTCCAGCTTATCAGTGGATCAATGATCTATCCTATATGCATCGGAGGTCCTCAGTAAATTTGATGAACTCTCCTGAAGTCCATAACTGCAACTGCTAATACACAAATGAGCCTTTAGGAAAGTTTGGAATGTATTATTAATTAATTTAAAGTTACAGTAATTGCAGTGGTGTTCATCATATTGTCAGTAACATATCAGAACCTTTCTCCTTTCCTAACATTATCATTCAGTGTTGTATCTATCTTTTTGTTCTTTCTAAAGCAAACAAATTAAATATTTCCAGAATTTTCAGCTAACAGAGGAAGGTTTTTTTTAAAACAGGTTTTTTTAATTTTTCAAAAATATCCTAAATGTTTAGGATATTGTGTTATTTAGCTTTATTTAACTATACACTGTTTTTCTGAATCAAATCCAGTGAAGATAATAAATATGTATAATATATAAATATACAGACTAATATAACAGTGTTTTAGAAATATACCTCAACATTAAAATATAATTTGGCTGGCATAAAATCTCTTTCCAGGGGCATAGCAATAAATCATAAATAAAATAGCAGTATGACTAATACAACAACCAGCTAAAAACATTAAAAAGATGTCCCAAAAGTGCTTTTTCAAAAGGCAACTGGGCTTTGTTTTTTCCTAGAAGATGTTTCACTTCTCATCCAAGTAGCTTCTTTAGATCTATTAAAAAGAGATGGTTTTTAAAAGTCTTTTAAAATGCTGAGTATTTGGAAAGCAGTTCTATAAAGCCCACCCATCACTGAGAAATCCACCTCCAGTCCCACCCAAATCATAACAAAGTGATCTTTTTTAAAGGAAGACCACTGCTGCAGTACTACTTTAAAACATAGGAACATTCATGCAAGCATAATGAACCAAGAAATAAACTTGGTACAACCATGGGTATCAGTTTTCTTTAATCAAATCTTCAACTTCCAAATGTTTTTGCCTTACAAGTCCCAGAATTCTCATCTAACAACAGTATTGATCATCTTAGTCTAGCTGGGAGTCCAGAGTTATAGTTGATATATAGTTTCAAAAAACTGTGTACTCTGAAACCAACCTCTGTCATCTATCAATTATTATTCATTCTTATGCTCATATTGTTTTTATTTATTTATTTATTTGATTTGCCAATTGTTTACAAGATAATAAGTATAAGTGTATACATAGTTGTGAATACATGAAATGGGTACATATAAGAAAAATAAAACAAGAATAAGAGAAACAATAGGACAGGGACGGTAGGCACATTGGTGCACTTATGCACGCCCCTACAGACCTCTTAGGAAAGGGGTGAGGTCAATAGTAGACAGTCTAAGGTTAAAGTTTTTGGGGTTTGGGGAAGAAACTACAGAGTCAGGTAGAGCAGGGGTCCCCAACCACCGGGCCGCGGACCGGCACCGGGCCGTGGAGCACTCTCTACCGGGCCGCAAAGAATTTTTTAAAAATGGCGGCTTTCTTCACCTTCGGTGAATGCTGCTGGGATCAGGGATCAAGGACACAAATGAAAGAAGGGGAGGGAGGAAGCAACGAAGCCTGTCCTTCTCTCTGGGTCAGCTCTCTCAGTCTCTCTCTCGCTCCTCCACCAGCACAGGAAGAAACTGCTTCAAAGAAGCGGGGGGCTTTTCCTGTCGCTGAGCGCCCGTTTCTCCCCACCCCCACCCCGTCCGCCCGCCCGCCCGCCCGCAGTGCTCCGTTCTGCCTGCCTGCCCTTCGTTAATGGTTGAATCGGAACAGCTTCGGCTGAGTAAAAGAGGCGAATAGTTATTATTCCCAGCGAAGCTGCTCCCAAACAACCAGAAACTAAGGCAGGCAGGCAGGCAGGCAGAACGGGACACTGTGGATTGAAGCGGGCGGGCGGGGTGGGGTGGGGGTGAAACGGGCGTTTCGGAATAGCTGCGGCGACAGGAAAAGCCCCCTCCTTCTCTCTCCCCTCCCCCGGTCCTTGCAAAAAATTTTCTGCTTGAAACCGGTCCCTGGTACAAAAAGGTTGGGGACCACTGAGGTAGAGTATTCCAGACATTGACCACTCTATTGCTGAAGTCGTATTTACTGCAATCAAGTTTGGTACGGTTAACTTTGAGTTTGTATCTATTGTGTGCTCTTGTGTTGTTATGGTTGAAGCTGAAGTATTCATTGACAGGTAGGACATTGCAATGTATGATTTTATATACCATGCTTAAATCAAACCGAAGACGGCGTAATTCAAGGTTTTTTAGTTCTAGAATTTCAAGTCTGGTGGCATAAGGTATTCTACAACAGTAGAGGAGTGGAGAACTCTTCTTGTGAAATATTTCTGGACTTTCTCAATTGTGCTAATATCAGATACGTAATGTGGGTTCCAGACTGATGAACTGTATTCGAGTATTGGTCTAGCAAATGTTTTGTATGCTCTAGTTAGTAGTGTGATATTACCAGAGAAAAAGCTACGTAGGATTAGGTTAACAACTCTTAATGCCTTTTTGGTTATGTAGTTGCAGTGGGCTCTAGCACTTAGATCATTAGAGGTGAGTATTCCAAGGTCCTTTACAGAGCTTGGGTCATCAACGAGATCTTGACTATTCAGCTTGTATTTTATTTTCTGATTTTTTTTTGCCAATATGTAAGACAGAGCATTTATTTGTTGAGATTTGAAGTTGCCATTTGTTTGACCATTCTGATACATAGTCAAGATCTTTTGAAGGGTAGCAGTATTGTCTGTGGTATTGAACAGCTTTACATCATCAGCGAAAAGAACGCAATTGCTCTTAATATGATCACAGAGGTCATTTATGTAGAGTATGAAGAGAGTTGGTCCTAGAACACTGCCTTGGGGGACACCACTATTGACAGGTACAGAATTTGATAGGACGCTCCCAATTTTGACCATTTGTTGTCTGTTTGACAGAAATGCTTCTATCCAGTTATGCAGTTGTCCAGAGATACCATAGGATTTTATTTTTAGGAGTAGTTTGTCGTGTACCACTGAATCAAAGGCTTTACAGAAGTCTATGTAGATTGCGTCTATTGCTTTGCCCTGGTCGAGTTGTGTCGTCCATACTATCTTGTTTGTAATATCTCCATAGGTTTTTGCAATGCCATCACTATAACTGATGGAATCTGCTTCTTTTGCCACACTCATTTTACTTCTACTGATAAAGTGGAATATTTGTAGCTCAGGGTTGAAATGAGGGATCCTTGATCTCTCTGAGTTTGGTTATTTTCTTGCAGATGTTTCATTACCCAAACTGGGTAATATCATTAGCACTGATGATGTTACCTAGTTTGGGTAATGAAAGGTGTGCAAGAAAACAACCACGCTCAGAGAGCACCAAGAAGCTCTCATTCTATTTTTATTTGCAGGTCTTTGTAATTTGTGATTTTCTCAGTTCTTTCTCTTCTCTTCTATTATCTCCAGGAAATGCCATGTCCACTATCCAGAGTTTTTTGTTTTACTTATCAACGATGGTTAAGTCTAGGGTATTTATGTGACAGGTGCTTGTCTGTTTAAATTCTGAAACCCCAGAGCTTTTTAGTTTGTTCATTTTCTATTACTGTGTCTATTTTGTGGTCCCACCAGTTCTTGCTTGGGGCAAATGGTATTTCTTGCAGATATTCCAATGCACCATTGTTGCTGCTTTGTCATGTCATTTTCTGTGGAAGTCTGTGCAATCTTCTTGTAATGGCTAACTACATGGTCCACTGTTTCTTCAGTTTCTTTGCAGAGATGGCATTTGGTACCCGTTGCTATCTACTCAATTCAGGCTTTGTAATGCATTTATTCTAAGACTTGTCTTGTGCAACCAGAATTAGTGCCTCAGTCTCTTCCTTCAACTTTCGTGCTGTTAGCTATCTTGTTGTTATCTGATTTCTCTGCTAGATTTTTTTTTTTGACCACGTAACGTTTTGCCTTGCCCTATTTCTTATCGTCTTCATTTCGTCTATCTTATAGGCCAGATTGTTCTCTCTAATATTCAGTAAGCCTTCGTGTGCACTAGCTTCATATATCTTCTTCACTGTCCTTCAGATATTCTTCCAATGCCCTTTTTTTCCCTTCAATTGTCTGGTCTACTTGCAACAGTTCATTGTCTGAGACTCTCACATTAATACCTTATTTGCAGTTTGCACACCTATATTCCCAGTTGCTTTCCATTTCCTTAAAAAGAAATACAGCATAGCTGATAGACAATTTTCTTCTTTCTTTTTCTTTTTCTGACTTTCTGTCTTTGAAATTCAGTATCATCTGGTCAACCTTTGAATAGAATAGTGCTACAAACATGGCACTATTTTGTGATAGCTTTCTATAAAGAGGACTGAACTCCCCCCAAAAGGAATGTAACCTTCCTATTTAGATGGTCTGTGATTCTCTAGAGGTCTGAAACGGAAGACTTACATATCATCATCTACTTTTTTTAAGGACAATATCAAGAAATGAAGTTGAAAGAATATATGTTCCCCCAAAAGATAATCCCATATGGAATCTGCTATTACAATGCTTGTACAAATCTCACCACTTTAAAGATTTAAAGTTATTTGTGTTTATGTTTACTTAGAGCTTTTCCATAGTACTTTCACAGAATATAATAATGAGAAGAATAGGAATAAAAATGATCAAATAATGATTCTGGTGTCCAAATTAATATGGCTATATTAGATTGCCATAATTATCTGGATTTATACCTTGCACTTAGCCAAAATGAACCCAACATAGTTAAAAATAGCATTATAAACCAGTTATGAGCACATACAATTTAAATCAAGCTATCATATAAGTAGCTCCTTCATCTACAAAACCCAATAAATGGAATATTCTTGAAAAAATATCAGTCTATTAAAATGTATAGAAACTCTCAAAAGTTCCCTAAATTAAGAAATAAAAAGCTACAGTATTGTCACATATTCAAAGACAATTAAGCCACAGGGACAATATATTGATTATTTACACACAGAGATATCTTCAGCAGGACCTACCAGACTCATACCCTGTTTCTAGTAAGTCACAGCCATTGAGACATTTAATCCTTAATCTGATTCTTGGCTAGACTCAGCAGAAAACTCCCAAAGATGACTTGGCTAGATTAAAAACTTTACTGTAGACAAAAATGAAAGAAGTAATCACAAGATTGGAAAAAAAGAGATCCTCATTGCCATGATTGTGTGAACTTATCCATTATTTTTGCTGCTGCTATAACTGAATTATCACTCAAGCAACTAGCCAACAAATCATTCTACTGTTTCCCATTCTCATAGGTGGGTTCAGACTGAGGAGGACCAATAAAATAGAAATAATAGAAATAGAAATAGAAATAGAATAGAATAGAATAGAATAGAATAGAATAGAATAGAATAGAATAGAATAGAATAGAATAACAGAGTTGGAAGGGACCTTGGAGGTCTTCTAGTCCAACCAGCAACTAAGGCAGAATTCCTTAGCTTAATATGGATATCATGGATATAGATTCCCATTGAGATAACCAATGTTATGTAAACAAAGGGAGAAAGAAATCATAACTCAATGAAATGAAATGTATGAGATAAGAAAAGAAAATATAGTTGAATCTGAATCTACACTTCCATATCCTTTTATCTTTGTGAATTATCCTTGTTTTCCCCACATCCATTCACTACCTTTTGTTCTTTAAACTTCTTTGTACTCCCTTTTTTCATTTTTTCAACTTCACCAAGCTACAGCTTTCAGGGTCTTCCCCTTCCTCCTGAACAATTCCCTGTTTCTTTTTGCTAACTGTACAGTTTTGTTATGAATCTTATTCATTTTATTTTATTTTGTTTATTATTTATAATCACAATCACAAATGGACTCCTAGAGACTCACAATAGCATATAATAAGAATCCAGAATACAAAAACCTATAACCTAAAACTACATCTGCTGTCAACCCCTGCATACTCTGGAAAAACTCCATATTCTGCTGGATTACTATTACAAATACAATAATGTGAAATCATAACTACTAGTTCTTTAGCTGGTGTTGGTCTTCATTCACACAGAGTTCTTCCCAAGAACCTAGAATGTTATAATACTTTGGCGTAGTATATGTAAGGATTCAAGCAGTATGGCATTTTGTTAGTGACAGATAGAAACTTTTCAATGCAGATTTTCTAAGTAGCATCCAGGCCATTTGGTATAGCACCCAGTAAGCCACTAATAATATTTTTTTCTTTAATATTTATACATTACTTATTTCTGAAGTTCATATTCAGTTTATTAGCAATACTCAGCAGCACGGAAGCCTAGCGAAGACATTTGCCTTCCACTCAAAGGTTGATAATTCAATCCTAGGCAAAGGCAGAGGCACAAAGAGAATCAGGGCACAAAGAGAAAAATATTTGGTGTTAACTCCATGTAGGCATCAGGAAGGGCATCCAGCCAGTAAATGCTCAGTTCCATTCAGTCACCCTGACTCCACCCCAATTAAAGGGATTAAAGGGTTGTAAAAAGGGGGGGAAAGCCTATTAGTAATATAGATAAGACACAGCCTTGATTCCCGGTGTCATACTCATGCCAGATACAGCATTCCTTGATAATGATAAGAACAGCCAGTTTTAACACATTTGGGTCAGACGGCCACAAGTATAACCAAAGCCCAGTTTTACCCCAAACATGCTCTTTCTATTCTGTACCTGCTAGAATCCATAGCCTACTCTTCCAATCAGAATATTTTGCTGCATACCATTAGTTCAGGGGTTCCCAACCTGGGGTGCTTGCACCCCCT
Source organism: Notechis scutatus (assembly GCF_049901735.1). NCBI lineage: Eukaryota > Metazoa > Chordata > Lepidosauria > Squamata > Elapidae > Notechis > Notechis scutatus. The sequence goes on from NC_142009.1 coordinate 299,639,632, forward strand.
GGGGGTGCAAGACGATATTCCAGGGGGTGCGAGAAAAGTCCAGGTAAATAATAGGATATTGGCTATATGTTGGCCTTTTTATTTATTATTTATTTCAGGGGGTGCGAGGTTCGAGTGAAATTTCTTTAGGGGTGCGGGGCGAAAAAAAGGTTGGGAACCACTGCATTAGTTTGAAAGAAGAGACAAAATGCTGACACACAGTATTTCAGGACATGAAAATTGCCAGGATAATACATAGATTCTGGTTTCACCTATGCTACTTTACCTATATATTCGTCTGATTAGATTAACAGTAGAAAACCATACTCTCATGTAGTACTGGTAAAAAGAATAATACAGCATATAAACATTCTCCCTTGCCTGTCCATATAAGAACTAGATGATACTTCATTTAACAACTTTATCCTTCTAGACAGTTCAAATGGAGGGAATGGCAGAAAAAATTCAGATGATCTGGAGACTGAATGGACAAGACTGTCCTTGAGAAATTACTTTTTGTGCTGCACAGTGATCAAGAATGTGTGTTTGTGTTATACAGTTCCCCAAGGAACAGCAACATTTCAGCTGCCCTTGGAAAATTTTAATACAAGTGCTAAAAAAAGCCATCAAGCTAGGAATGAAAATCAGATTCAACTAGACTTCAAAATAGATGGATAATTCAGAACAGGTATTAATTTTCCAGATTGGAAGATGATTTGTTCTGGTTCTGCCAAACAAATTCTGATTGTGAGGTGTTTCTTTTGACCTCTGAGATTGTACAATGGGCAGCAAAAGCAGGGTAAAACAGCATTTGTGTAAAACACTGTCAAAATGTAATCACCGAAACGGTAGTAACACCGGTTGAATCTCACCCCTGAAGATCATCTATGTGATTCTGTCTCAGTGACAGCATTCAGATATGGGATGGTCTTCTCTGAGCTACATTAGCAAGCTGTCTGGTCAAAAGAATGAATTATTTTATAGAAAAGATCACCAAATTAATCCTTTATAATCTTACCTCATTTGGAGATTATATGTAAAATGTGTATAAAGGCTCATGAGTATGGGTGACACTGGAATTTTATAAATTCTAAAAAATAAAACCTGAAACAGCAAAAGAAGAAGAAGAAGAAGAAGAAGAAGAAGAAGAAGAAGAAGAAGAAGAAGAAGAAGAAGAAGAAGAAGAAGAAGAAGAAGAAGAAGAAGAAGAAGAAGAAGAAGAAGAAGAAGAAGAAGAAGAAGAAGAAGGAGGAGGAGGAGGAGGAGGAGGAGGAGGAGGAGGAGGAGGAGGAGGAGGAGGAGGAGGAGGAGGAGGAGGAGGAGGAGGAGGAGGAGGAGGAGGAGGAGGAGATCATCTTTCATTGCAGATGCTTCTTTATCCTCAGGAACACCATCTACTTCTATAATATGTCTGTCATTGTCCATTCAAGAGGCTACCATGAATGGAGATTTTACCACATATTGTTCTAAATCAATAAAGTCATAAGAACTTTAGAAAAATAAGATTTTAAAAGATACAATTCTGTGGTGCTGATTTCTGTGAAATTTGGCTTTTATTTATCTAATTCAACATAGGTGCCACTTGACTATTGTGAACTGGGCAGTTCAAAAATAATAATATAAAAAACCAATAACACCCCCCACACACATACAAATGATAGCTATATATACACAGCTTACAAATAAAAATAGCAGATACACTCAAAAGGAGGCCCTGCCTATCTCATTCCAAGACCTGGGAGGATGACCAGGTCTTTATGGAATACCAGTGGCATGATAGCTACATAGATTTCAGAAAAGATGTATTTCCTTTTCCTTCCCTGGGCACTTGATCAATCAAAGAGATCTGGAGCATGTCAACTTGGCCAACATTTACCAACCAGGCAAAAAGCATGGGACAGGCAGTCCCTCAGATAACCTGGTCCTGTGCCATGTAGGGTTTTATAGGTAATAATTAATACCTTAAAACAGGGGTCCTCAACCACCGGGCCGCGGACCAGTACCGATCCGTGGAGCACTCTGTACCGGGCCGCAAATAAAAAAAATAAAAAAATGGCGGCTTTCTTCGCCTTCGGTGAATGCTGCTGGGATCGGGGATCAAGGACACAAATGAGAGAAGGGGAGGGAGGAAGCAACCAAAGCCTGTCCTGCTCTCTGGCTCAGCGGCTTCGGTTTCCTCCCGCCTCGTTCCTCTCTCAGTCGCTCTCTCGCTGCTCCACCAGCCCAGGAAGAAACTGCTTCAAAGAAGCCAGGGGGTGTGTGGCTTTTCCTGTCGCCGCAGCGCCTCCGAAGCGCCCGTTCACCCCCACTCCGCCCGCCCGCCCGCGCTTCAATTCAGTGCCCCGTTCTGCCTGCCTGCCTGTTTGGTTGTTTGGGAGCAGCTTAGGCTGAGAATAATAACTATTCGCCTCTTTTTATCAGCCGAAGCTGCCCCGAAACGAAGAAGGCAGGCAGGCAGGCAGAACAGAGCACTGTGGATTGAACCGCGTGCGGGCGGGCAGGGTGGGAGTAAACGGGCGCTTCGGAGTAGCTGTGGTGACAGGAAAAGCCACCCCCCCTGGCTTCTTTGAAGCAGTTTCTTCCTGGGCTGGTGGAGCAGCAAGAGAGCGACTGAGAGAGGAACGAGGCAGACACCTGAGGGAGGGAGGGAGACACCTGAGGGATGGGGCTGAGGGAGGCAGGGCCGAGGCGCTCCCTGACTTGGTGGTTTGCTGGCAGACGCGTTTTATTACCCGACTAGGTAACAACATCAGATGTTACCTAGTCAGGTAATGAAACGTCTGCAAGCAAACCACCAAACTCGGATTCTTCTCCCCCCCAGTCCTTGAAAAAGTGTTTGTGCTTGAAACTGGTCCCTGGTACAAAAAAGGTTGGGGACCACTGCCTTAAAACATACCTCAAAACAGACTGATAACAAATGTAGCTCATGGAGCAGAAGTGCTACATGGAATAGAATAGAATAGGAATAGAATAGAATAGAATAGAATAGAATAGAATAGAAGAATAGAATAGAATAGAGTAGAGTAGAGTAGAGTAGAGTAGAGTAGAGTAGAATAGAATAGAATAGAATAGAATAGAATAGAATAGAATAGAATAGAATAGAATAGAATAGAATAGAATAGAATAGAATAGAATTGTCCAAGTGTGATTGGACACACAAGGAATTTGTCTTGGTGCATATGCTCTCAGTGTACATAAAAGAAAAGATACATTCATCAAGAGTCAAGAATCATAAGGTACATCATAGTGTACAATAAGAGAGTACCAAGGCATGCCCATTACTGCTTTTACTGCTGCATTCTGCCAGTTGATACTTCTGAGTGATTTTCAAGGGCAGTCCCAGCTAAAGTGCATTGCAGTAGTTGAGTTTTGAGGTGACTTATGGCATTGAATGACCATCTGAACTGCTCCCAATTTCAAGGAGTACAGCTGGCACACCAGATGGAACTAAGCAAAGCCTCCTTGACCACAACTGCCACCAGCTATCATCTGCAGGAACTATATACAGAAAAGGTCTAATTGGATTGAATTGAATCAAATTGTGTGCGCGCGCATGTACACGTGTGCATTTTTACACTGTGACTGCATTTGACATGTTTATTGTTTTTTGGTGTATGCTGTCCACAGTCACTTCTTGTGAGATGGGTGTCCATATAAATTTGATAAATAAATAAATATCTGTAAGTTAACATTCCTGTTAAAGGGCCATGGCAGCCTCTGAATGGTGCCTACTAGTTTTGGTGCAAAATCAAGTCATACAAACCATAATCAGAAGACCTGTTAGGATACCGATGATTACAGAACACACATCTATAACCAGAAGACAGATCAGTATATTATATTTGGCTTCACATTTATGCCCATATTAGTTATGCATTCATTGAAAAATGTTAATATTTACTTTTCCTGACTAAAGCCAATTGCTGAAAAGCAATCATTTTATTCTTGCTAGATATTCTCAAAAGAACAGGTTATCAGAAAAGTCTACCTAGATATTTAATCAGACTTTCCTTTTAATGACCTAATGTTTTCATTTTGTAACTGCTGGCAGCTCACGCTGGGTAGAAATTTAGTACTCTCTGCATTTAATTATTATTTTATCAGAGATTTCTTTACCTTCCAACAGTGAAGAAATAGCTGGGATTTAAAATACAGCGGTGCTCATATTTTAAAATCATAACACAGTGTCATTATAAGTTCCCTGAAATTTTTTTTACTGGTTTGACAGAAACAGATTTTTATTTCTTATTTTTGTTCATGAGAATTTGGTTCTTACTGATACAATTTCACTACTGACGAATAATTCTTTTAAGTTCTCTAATATTAATTTCTATGCAAATTACTAAAGAGATCCATTGAAATGGTATAGAAGTCTTTATAGAACTCCAATTTCTTTCATTCTCCACTAATGACTTTTGATTGTTAGAAAATAGGAATCAGAATGGATCATGATCCACACTTCCCAGAATATTTTAAGGCCTCTCGTAATTCCCAGCCCTGGCTGTGGGTGCAGACAATCGTACAATCACACTACTATTGATAGTCTATCTAAGGAGTCTGGTGTAATGGTTAAGGCAGGGGTGTCAAACTCAAGGCCCATGGGCGGGATCTGGCCCACAGGGTGCTTAAATATGGCCCACGGGCCCAGCCTGGAAACAGCAAAGGACTGGCCTGTGGTGCCTCTGCCAGCAAAAATGAAGCTCGAACCTTCTGCCAGAGAAAAAGCTCAGGGAGACCACATGTGGCCCTTTTCACTGGCACAGGGCTGCAGGAGGCCATTGCAGCCAAAAACGGAGCCTGGGTGAGCCATGCACAGTCGCCCCAAATTCCATTTTTGCTGGCAGAGGTCTGCAAGAGATTGTCGCGGCCGAAAATAGAGCCTCAATGAGCTTGCCACACCTACCGTGGCCACACACTACTGGCCTGCTAAGGTAAAGACAACTCTGATGTGGCCCTCAATGAAATCGAGTTTGACACCCCTGAGTTAAGTCATCAGGTTAGACACTATGAATTCTAGTCTTGCCTTAAACAACTAAGTGACCTTGAACCAGTCATTCTCTTTTACCCCTGGGAAACAGCAATAGTAAATCACTTTCAAAATAGTTTGTCAAGACAATTGCAGGAACTAGTCCAAGCGATTGTCAGGAATCAAAAAGTGACTCAAAGATATGTGTGTGTGTGGGCACACACGTGCCCCCCCCCACACACACAAACACCCTTCATTAAAGGCTTCAGAAAGTTAAATTGTTTGAGGGAACCATTTCTTGCATGAAAATCCTTAAACTCAGCATAACCTCTTTAAAAAAAAAGTTAGTTAGCTAGATAGCTAGTTAATTAATTTATAAAAAAATTATAAGGATATTCAACCCATACTGTGTGACTCTGTGTAGTAAGTAACAAAAAGAAATTTTAATTTAAAAAAAATAACTGTGCATCATTAAGAACTAAGTTTATAATTCAGAATGTAAACTTATGGAGTTGTAGTGACTATGAGGGCTTACTATATATAGAGGGAAACTATTTAGTTGGTTATTATACCCAGACAACACTGTTCCAAAATATTGGGCATGGAATATCTTTTGAAACAGTTCAAAAGATTTGGTTAGTACAGAAACTAGCAAGTCAGATGTCAGGAGAGGTAACTTGGACAATGCCTGAGTTTGCATAATATACCATGCCCAAAACTTTGACAGTACAAAATATTTACTTGCTCCTATGACCAATTCTGAGTCTTAAACTTGGTTACAAAGTCTCTGCTCTTGACTCTGCGAGCAGATTTAGTCAAACAAGGGAGCCAAAAACAAGGATTTTTTTGTGATGACTGTTGAGGTAATTCCCCGTTAGGAGAATGAGTGCACACAGGGAGACGTAGTGAGAGTGGTGAGGAATAACACACAACCAGCACACAGATACACTGTATAGTAAAATGTAGGTTTTTACTTCCAGTAAACGGTTAAGCAAAGTCCAACAAGCAGTCCAAGTCATACATGGTTAAAGCAGTCAGTTTTTCAGTCCAGAGATAATCCAAAAATCAAAGTCCAGTATCAAAAACAGTTCAGTAAATAGACTCACATCAAATCCAAGAATAACGACGATCAGCAACAGTCAATAGGGAAATATTCAGGAAACAGTGAACATCAGAACATCGACCAACTAGCAACTATCAACAACAGGACATCCAAACCAGGTTTCTGGCTCCATCTTATGACCATTTGAGGAACCACACGCAATTACAATTTTAGCATTCCCTTAAAGAGACAGTATTAAATGTCTATCCTGGTTTATATATTTCCAACCCAGCTGTTAGGTGACTTACATTCCTAACATTGACCTTTGAGAGTATGTTTGATTTCTTCCTGGTTTTCTTTAAATCTTTATAAACTGTGACTTTTTTCTTTCAGTCTACTTTTAATTTAAAAAGGTAGGCTGAATTTTAAAACATGAAATCATGATTGTTCGTCCTATGAAATTGCTTAAAAGCTGTATTTCAGATAGTAAAGTTGAATTATTCTATTCTAATTTTTTTAGATTTGTTTTTTAAATACCGTTATAACATTGAAATATTTGTCTTATATATACTCTCATGTGAAAATTTTGCTTTGAAAGACAGCATCTAGAAATAAAGGTAATAACGGATCATCAAAATCCTGCACATTTGTTCCATTACAATTGCATCTAGATAAAATAACAGATAACAGATTAACAGAGTTGGAAGGGACCTTGTAGGTCATCTAGTCCAACCTCCCGCTCAAGAAGGAGACCCTACAGCATTTCTGACAGATGGCAGTCCAGTCTCTTCTTGAAAGCCTCCAGTGATGGCGCTCCCACAACTTCTGAGGGCAAGTTGTTCCATTGGTTGATTGTTCTCACTGTCAGAAAATTTCTTCTTATTTCCAGGTTGAATCTCTCCTTGATCCGTTTCCATCCATTATTAGTTAGTGATGTATATTTTCTTCAGCTCGGAACAAAGTTGCCTAAACCTGTGTAAAAGCTGTTCCAATCCCAAATGGCACCTAGATTCTTAATTACCTTAACAAGGTGGCTCACAGATTGTTTTCCACTGCTCTTAGGCATTGCGTACAAAATTAATTGATCTCTGAGACTCCAAATGCAAAGGAAGGAGGCTAGTTCTATACTGCAGAAAGGAAAGAATTGACTATATGGTAAATTAATTTACTATTTTTACCATGTAAGTTGCTTTTGCTCTTAGCTGGCGGTCAGAAGAGCACACCGAGGGAAGGTAAAGCTTCTATTAATAAAATGGATATCAAATAAGGATGCTCAGAACAATCCTTCAGAGGAGAAGAAAAAGAAATAGGTTGCAAGGAACAAAGCTGTCAGATTAAATTTATTGATATCCGCTGTTTGGGCCCCAGGATTTATCTGGCATAGGATGTCACTGTAGCTCCTTACCTACAGATAATTATAGCTCAGGGTTGAACTATGGGTTCCTTGGTGTTCTCTAAGCTTGGTTGTTTTCCTGAAGACGTTTCATTACCAAACTAGGTAACATAATCAGTGCTCCAACAAACAAGCTCAAAGAGCACTAAGGACCCTACTTACTTAAAAAAATACAGCAGTTCTGAAAAATACATGAACATTATTGGAAGGAGATCGATGGAGTTTCCAGAGTTGAGGGACCCATAGGAGAATTCCCTGGATGGTTCTATCTCATTACTTCTCCCACTCTGAAATAGGATTCTCCTTAATTCTTTCTGTGCAGTGTGTGAACAAGACATTATTAAATGAAACAAGTAACAGTTACATCAAGACAAGGTTGAATTTCTTATCCAGTTTGCCCTACTGAATTATTTTGCAGCCAGTTTTCCAAACTTTAGAGAGAATATAGACACTCAAAGAATATTAGGGTTGCCACCTCTCCTGCCATTTTCAAGTCATTTGGAGTTTTGCAGCCTGGATGAGATAGTATTAGAATTTGATAGGCTTAGCAACTCAAAACCTAACAGTAAAGATGCCACCATGTATGCTTACCCTGAACACCAAATCTTAAGCCAATTCTAACCCTCCTTCTCTATTTCCTTCCTTCCTAGATTTTGGCCCAGCAACTCAAAGCTGAAGAACTCAGCTGGTGACAAGCAACTCATCTGCCACCAATGGAGAGGCATCTGCTGCATTAAAGCAAATTATCTGGAAAGAGAGTACATGGTTTGTGGCTGGCCCTCTTGCTTTTTTCTGTTAGCAACACAGCTGACACAGAAGAAATATACTGCTTTTGAACCTATTTCTGTCTCTGCACTAAAACATGGCTAATTATATTTTATATTCTACTGGCATTCATGAAATTCGTGGAAGATGGCATATATGAGTACATTTAACAAGTCTGACAGGTTTCCCTGCAGCTACTTCTGCCTTCATCATTACAATCAAACCTAAAATTACCGATCCTAAGAGATTAAAGGCCAACATCTCTCTCTCTCTCTCTTGGCAACTTAAAAGTAGTCACCACGAGGGAGGAAGGGAGCAGCCTCTATAGTTTAGTGGAATATAAATGACTTTCTGAAGAACTTTTGTGGGTTGATTTAATAGGCAGATCAAGCCAGCCTCTTTTTATTCCTGCACGTAAGCAGGGGTGGGATTCTACCTATTCGCTAGAACTGGTTGTTAATATTCTAAGCAGTTTGGAGAACCGGTTGTTAGAAGAAATTCCTGGCCTAATCCTGTAAGGAAGGCAGGAAGAAAACATGCTGGTGTTGCTTGCAGAAACTGCCTCTCTGTTAACCCTTATTACATTCTTGGCAGGACTAGACTTCCTGTCTCAGGAACTTCTCTGAAGTTTTTTTCCCCCTCCTTTGCTGGTAATTTGCTTGTGTGGAGTGACCATTCAAAGTTACAATGGCACTGAAAAAAGTGACCTATGACCATTTTTCACACTTATGACTGTTGCAGCATCCCCACAGTCATGAGAGGCCAGGCGAGGAGATGCGTGCCTCAATGTGAGTGATATTGATTGGCCACACCCAACCAATAACATGACCACCAAGCCATGTCCACCCAGTCACATGACCACCAAGCCATGCCCACCACCTAAGCCACGCCCACAGAACTGGTTGTTAAAAATTTTGAATCCCACCCCTGCATGTAAGTAATTATGTTGGCAAAGTGGGAAGAGAGTCAGCAAAAGTGCAAGACAGTGTTTTTCTGACTGGGAATTCTGAGAGTTGAAGTCCATTTGGCCCTTAAAGTTGCCAAATTTGAAAAACATTGGTGTAGGGCATGGATCCCCAACCCCCAGCCCAGGCCTGGCATCAGTCTGCAGCATGCCAGTAACCAGGCCGTGCAACAAGTGAAGCCCTATCTATGGGGTGCAGGCAGCACGCAAAACTACACCCCCTATGGTCCTTGAAAAAAACTTTCTCTACAGAACTGTTCTCTGGTGTCCAAAAGGTTAGGGGACACTGGTATAGGGGATAGAACTTTTGTGGGGGGAAATAAGAATCACTTGTATTCTGGAACATATTCATATTATTATTACTTTTTATTTATTTATTTATTTATTCCTGACATTTATAACTTTTATAAAGCAAAATATCCTAATACTCCTTCCTCCTATTCCCCATATAACAACAGCCCTGTAACCTGAGCGGGACTGCGAGAGAGTGATTGGTGGCCCAAAGTTATTCATGCCAAAGTGTGACTGGGAAGTTTCTAACCTGGTGCCTTAACCCAGTGATCCCCAACCTTTTTGACGCCGCGGCCCGGTACCAGCATCAGCTGGGCGCCGCAGCCCGGTACCGGCATCAGCTGGGCGCTGCCATCTTTTTTTGATGAAAACGTGCTTCTGGTGAGCTTTCTACCCGGAAAAGCTCACCGGAAGCACTTTTTCATGAAAAAAAGATGGCGGCACCCAGCAAGCCGTGGCCCGGTAGGAGTTGTTCCGCGGACCGGTACCGGTCCGCGGACCGGTGGTTGGGGACCCCTGCCTTAACCAATAGACCAAATATACACATTACTAAGCTTTGTTTTTTCCTGTGTATACCTCAGATTTTTGGGGTGTGGTGGTGGGGAATGGTTCTTTCCCCCCAAAAAAAGCAGTAGGGAACTCATCAAAGCAGTTTGGAGTATTTTCTACTTTGTCATCAATTTTCTTCTTCTGGGTGTTTTAGTTACATTTTAGTTTGCTTATCTCTCCTGCTATCTATTTTGTGCATTTGCTGTTTTTGCTCTCTCTTTATATTTTAATGCCTGTTAATTTATTTATAAAACATATTACCCATGCTCTCAGGCACGCAAGGGCATAAAATATCCAGATTCATTTATAAAAGCCGACCCCTAGTAACTCTTCCACATGATGCTTCATGTTACCTGGGGTTTGGGGACAAATTAAAGTAATGTAGGTAAAACATTTAAAAGTAATAGAAAAGACATTGTGGAAACAGATTTCAATTTAAAAGAAAAGAAAGTAATATACTCCAAATTATTCCAGATGTCTTAAAAGCTTTACACCTCACATTAAAGTATGGCTTTCATAACCACAGTTTCTTGAATATGGCACAGTTGGCTGACTCTGTATAACATGTTAAGTTGAGTTTTTTTTTTTTACCAATCAAAGGCTGGTGGGGGTCAATGACATTGAATGGTGGGCAGAACTAGACAATCAGAGTCCCATCTCTTTTTTCTGTGCATGCAGTGTATGTGATGCATGGACAAGCTTCAATTGCCAATCACATCTGCTATTTGGGAATCACACACACACACACACACCACCACCACCACCACCACCACCACCACCACCACCACCACCACACCACCACCACACCAAATACCATTGAGTTTGCACTAGATGCTAGATGCACTAGATGCTGCCAATCCTTACCTATATTCTCTAACCAAATTTCCATTTCCTTTTCAAGGCAAACTTTTGCTGAAGAACTGTCAAAACAGCACATTAAGTATACATTAGTGATGTGGGGTAACCACCTCCAAGATATTAATGTCTTCTCTATTAAGGTATTAAACTACTTTGTAACAAGAAGAGATTATTTTAGAAAATGCACACAGAGATAAGAGGAGTGTGGTCTTGGCTTGTTTATACCTCAATGTTGCTAAGCATCAGCTGCTTAAAAATATTCACTTAGCCATTTCTCATTGAAGTGGTATAAGCACATACTGTAGTAATTTTGACAGCATTCTTGAGATAGTTGTTTAGCTGCACTTTTATCAAGCACTAAAAATTTTAAGATTGCTTCAAATTTTACATGCTAAGATGTTTATTAAGTACTCTAGAATACAGAATTGCAATGAGCTATGTAATATACACAGATGTAGAAAGGAGATGCAAGTGGCATAGAGGCAAAAATATACCAGGATCAGAGTCCACTCACAGCCTTTCAGGAGATGCAAGATTGATGGAACCAAACCCAAAGTAAATAAAAAAGATGACCTGGATGGACATAAGCCAGGTTTGTTCCCAGAGCAGACAAAGATGGAACATCAATCCTGACAGACACCTCCATAGTTTCACAGGAGGATAAGCAGAAGGAGGAAGTAAAGCAGTCAATCTTGCAAGATTATGTTGTAATATTCCATCTTAATAAAAGCTGTGTGAGACTTCCTTTGGTTTGGTCTACATTGCAGGGCTGACAAAGCAGGGAGAGTAAAAAAGTTCATTGGATATGAGGAGAGACATTTCAGTCCGGGAATGGAGAGAGTTGATTCAAAGAGACTCCATCTTAATTCACTGGCTACAATCTGAGTGAGGGTTTCCTTTTATTATTTCAAGACTGTGTTTTTATCCTGGTTAGCATTAAAGATGCTAACCAGGATAAAATTTGTGTGGTTTTCACCAGCTACACGATGCTTGACAGTTTGTGACTTTGGGTCACTCACTCCCTATTAGTCTAACTCAATCTAATAAGATTGTTGTTGTTGCAAGTAGCTAGAGAATCAGTGCCACCTTAATATCCTAAGGAAAAATAGATATAAATCTAACAAAGAAGTAGATTACATAGAGAGGAAACAAGATTTATCTACAACACTGATTGATACACTGAGGTATTCCACTGGAAACCAATTTTACTTCTTTCCACTGTAGCAATTCCTACAGTAAATCTTAGCAGCCCCCTCAGAGTCTTCTATCTGCTCCAGTATATGAAAATTATTTGATCACATTGCTAATTGATACTTAGGCCCATTTTCCTTTTATAGTTCTTAACATTTAAATGCTCTTTCTGTAAAGATATGTATTATTTTCCCACCTCATAAATAGCATATTTGACATTATTAGCACCTTTGTATTAAATGCACAATTTAACACTGTTCAAAAGTAATTTTCAACAAATTTTGAAACTAAAAATTGAAATTGAAAGAAATGTTGCAAGTTAGTGTTCCTCTTTGTATAGAAGGAAAGAAGGAAATCAGTTCCATTGCTATAGAGAAGTTAGCAATACTATAGTCCAAAGTTACTGCCTAAGAAGTATGTGAAATATACATTTTGGCAAATAGTTTCCTTAACAAATGCAGGCCCATTCCACTGCTTGACTTCAATAATTTGTCCTGATTTTTTTTAGTATTCTGGTTTTTATAAAATCAAAGCAATCATCTTTGATCACATAGGAAATTTGATCAGTGAAGTATATTTCTATTCCATTAATATCTAATGGATGCATTTATATTCTTTTAAATCAAACATCAGCTTTTGTTTTGTTAATGTATCTTCAAGGAGGTGAAATTATACCCTGGCCTGATTCACTCAGCAAATTGTCTTTCTTTCTTTTTTCTTTTGCTATAGTAGTCAAATCGTTACTGAAATGCTATTATTCTAAGCATATTAACTTGAAATAAGATAGCTGAAATAGAGACAATGCCATGAGAATGGGGAAAGCAAGCCTACCAAGAATGGAAAGAGAAGTAGGGGACCATGAATAGCATCCTCCAAATTAAACTGAGTTTTGCTATCTAGGTCAGAAGATGGGATACACATTTCATGTCATTAACTATATCAGTGCCAAGTTTGCATAAGTGAAAGTGTCTGATCCTGAAGTCTTATGGCAATGAATCAGTAGATTCAAACCCATGTCCAACTAGTCTTAATCACTGAATTCATTCTTTTGACATGTAATAGTTGGGGAAATACTATCAGTGATAAATCAATGCCTATAGAATTGATCCTCAAAACAACTATTAGGAAAGGCAGCTTCAGAGCATATTTATTCAAAACTAAATTATATTGTATTTACAATTTACTAAATTAATATTTATCTATTTTTATAAATGCCCTTTGGATTATGGGGCCTGTTTCTAAGGCAAAATAATAAGTGTTTCCATGAAACTTTGAATTCTAGTTAAAATGTTGATAGGTTTAAATAATATTTGCAGTAATTCCCGCTATTAAGACATAATTTCATAGGTTTTGAAAAATGGCAATACAGAGAAATAAGAGTACAGAAATGTGATAGTTTGGGTTTACTTGATTATGATTTATTTTTACATGTAGAAATGTGACTGTTTTATGGTAGTGCTATAGATTCTTGTTTGCTACTATTGCATTTAGAAATATAGTTTATTTTAATATTAAAATAAATAGTTTCTAGGTTTTCTCCATCACTTCCTACACAGATAAGAAAGAATCCATAAAATAAATTAATATGTTCTGATTTGGCATTGAACTGTGATTTTAGAGAAATATTTGAGATGATGGGCTATATTTATGAGAAATCCTTTTGCATTATTGTAATCCTTTTTATTGAAATGAATTGTTTTTCTTTTTATGGAAATAAATTATCATAATCTTTATATTTATGATGAGAATGAAATATAGGAATATTATATCCAGATAGACTAATATCTCCATATTAAATATACTCCATTTCATAAGAATAAGTTGTATTGGTAGCATGAATTATATGAATATTGGCTATTTTTCCAAGTTAAAAAACTTTCACATTCATTTGTCAGCTATCACATTCTGATCATGCAAAATCACAGCACCAGATTTATTTACAAAACTCTTAATCCTACATCATATTTAGTTAGATTCAAGAATAATCTTGTCACAATGTGTTCACTTGATTTTGCTTTGTACAATATGTAATTTAGAAAGCATGATTATATAGCTTAGTATGATATGCCAATCTAATCCCACATTAAGCTATAGATACATTCAGCTAAGGTTTTGTATGATATATGAACCCAATCAGTAAACAAGCATACAGTATGGAAGATAGATTCTTGAATACAATGTCAACTATAATTATAGATAGGTTGAGTTTATCTACAGGACTGGGAATCAAGGCTGTAGGGAAGCTCCCTCCTCTGACTTTTCTTTAATCCCACATAAACATAAACTGCAACTTTATTGCTAAAGAAAAAAGAATGCTCCATTTTATTGATTGATATTATTTGAGCTGACTGTAATTGACTTCCAGAAATAACAATCAAGCAATACAAAAACAAAGAGGAAAATAAATGTTTCATTGCAAAGAATATTAAATGGTAAAGAATGAGGATTAAGGGAAAATTCCAGGGTTTAGGTATCAGCAAGCTTTAGTTAAGCTTTGGGTAGTAACAGAGAATCATTCATTCTTCTCATTTACACTATTAAACATGGACAAAGAACCAGGGAGAGCTCTTAGATTGATTTCATTCAGTTTTTTAAAATGCTGCCACTCCTTCAGTCTGTATTCAAATATAGATATATCCAGCATTATGTGGATTTTAAAAAATGGAATTACAAAATAACACCACATCAAAATGATGATGATATTATATGCATTTATATAGTATATATGTATGGTCCAGAGCAAATAGAATAAAATATTTTCAGATTCAGCTAATTAGGAGTCAGCATTTTGATCTTACAAAAGATTGATGAACTACTGTATGTTAAGAATACTGAGAAACTGAAGCTGTGTTAAGGACAATCTAATCTAGTTAATGTCCTTTGGTTTGTAAAAATGAGGCAGTGACAGGTTTCCACACTAGGAACATACTTTTTATAAGAAACTTCTCACAACAAGCAGTTCTTGCCAACAGAACAGACTTCTATAGGCAGAGCAAACATGGTTCATGTTTATATTCCAAGAAAATGAAAAATAAGTCCTTGCTCAATGAGTGTGAATTACAATCTGATTTTCAGTAACTTTTCCCTATCAATGCATTTAGCAATATTAGCACTATAAGTAAATTATACTCATACAAATAAAACTATACATGTATTGCTATGACACATCTGCATTTAGCATAAAAGGGCTCATTCATCTTTTTCACAGTTGTCTAGATTAATACCTCACACTATGCCTTAATGTGACTTGCTTGATTTTCGCTCCATGTGCTATGATCTCTAGTCTCTGTTATCTGTGGATTAGTAAAAGGCATGAGTCCTGTATGTCCTCCTATGTAGAAGTGAGCCTTCAGTCAGTCTTCACTAGATAACCAAGCAGTTACCAGAGAGGGATGCGGTTTGTATGCAAGATTAACTGTTTCCTCAAAGGAAAGCTGAAGGAAAATATAATGTTATGTAAGAATAACCTTGAGGAACAAGGGGAAGAAATGCTGCCTAGGAAACAATCAGATAAAAGAAGGGAGAGTTCCCAGTGCTTTAATGGCCAGAGGATGAAATTTAGGAAGGACACGCCATAATTCATCAGGCTGTTAAAAATGGCCGGCAGGAAATCTGTACCTTCACACTTGCAAGATTACATTAATGTAATTTTATATAAAGTAGAATTAATTCATCTAGTGGTATTTCCTGTCTGGTTTACTTGAGAGGGCCAACAGAAGGCAAGCCACACTAGTAGGACCCCTAAAAGAGGTATATGGCCTCATCAACTGACTGCAACAATTCAGACTTATGACAGAAATGCTTTAATATAACACTTGTGCAACTCAGAAATCTTGACTTTGTTCAGACAATATACTGAACTGCAAACTAAGAAACCATGTTTTAGCCTAATATGTTGTGTGAATCCAGCATGGACTAGTGTGTCTTGAGAACCATAAAACTTAATCAGATCGCTTGTATAATTGTAAGCTATCTGTTAGCATGTCATGCAAATGCAGCCCTACTTTTGTCTTGAATCACAGAAAGTAGGGTACAATAAAAGTAATACATACATACATAGATAAATATCTGGCCACTAGCTAACACACCTGTTAAGTCTGGGAACGTGGGCGCAAGAACGGAGACGAGGCATCGAAATAGTGACTCCAACTCTTTATTAGTGACTTCAGAACAGAGAGCAAAAGACTTGGGCAGCAGCAGCTCCTTTTATAGAGCTGGCTGCTGTCACAACAACCAATGATTTGAGTTTGCCGTGCTGGTAGCGTCCAATCAGCGGCGACCCGCTGTCAGCCAATCAGATCAGCCAGAACAACCAATCACGATCCGCTGTTCGCGGGCCAATCAGAAGTGCAGGATTACGAGCCTGCCGTGGAAGCAAAACTATTTAGGATTTTGAACTAACGCGTTTGCTTAGTTCGTAACACCCCTCCCCCCTAGGTTCCATCTGAGGGGTGGGGTGATGTATTCTCGCAAGTAAGCAGGTCGTTTCACCTGTCTACCTGATCTGCGTTGCTCCACCAGTCCTTGCCCTGACTCTGGTTCCGATGGGCTGTTCGCTGAGCTCAGCGGCAAGACTGGTCCAACCTCTTCGCTGGGCGACTCAGGGTTGTCATCTCCGCTTCCGTCAAGGCTGTCATCCGAATTCCTTGGATTTGCTGTTGTCGCAGTGTTGCTTTGTGGCGAGGCGATCATCTGGTCCAGCTCTCCTTCGGAAGGTGAATATCCCAGGGTTGGTTGTGCTGATTTCTGGGTTTCGGGTACTGGGTCGTATGCTAGCTCTTTTCCGCCCCACTCGATTTCCCTTCCCCCCCAGGTTTGAGGTTCAGGGCTTGTGACGGGAGTAGGTGCCAGTCTGGAGCGAAGTTGGTCGATGTGGCACTTCCACATTTTCCCATCAGCAGTTTGTAAACGGTAGGAACGGGGCCCCGTAAATTGAGTTATGGTAGCGGGGACCCACAATGGGTCACCAGAGAAGTTTTTTGCAAAAACCGGGTCGCCTACCTTGAACGTGCGATACCTGCTGCTGGACCCCAGGGGATTTTCTGGCGTGTAGGTAGGGTGTAGGCGGTCAAGATGTGAGCGAAGTTTCCGGCCCATCAGGAGTTCGGCTGGGGTTTTGTTTGTGGTGCTGTTTGGGGTGATATGTTGGAGGAGAAGCATCCTGGTCACCTTGTCATCGATGTCCCCTTGCTCCATCTTGTGTAACGTTTTCTTTATGAATTGGACCATTCGCTCAGCCCTTCCATTGGCCGCAGGGTGAGCTGGCGATGTTAAGGCGTGGCGTATCCCCCGGTCTGCTAGGTACTGTTCAAATTCAAGAGCAGTGAATTGGGGTCCATTATCTGAAACCAGGACATCTGGCAACCCGTGCGTAGCGAATAGTCTATTTAGTTTTTTAACGACTGCTTCTGTGGTGGTGCTCTTCATTTTGTGGACCTCTAGCCAATTGGAATAGGCATCCACAGTTATAAGAAATGTATGCCCCTTGGTAGGTCCCGCAAAATCGATGTGGATACGGGACCAGGGACCCTGGGGTGTTTCCCATTCAGTTGGCGGGGCTTTTGGTGGAGCTGAGCGAGTTTCCTGACACTTGCTGCAAGTGGCCACCCAAGTTTCTATTTGCTTATCTATACCTGGCCACCAAGCGTAGCTCCTCGCTAGTGCCTTCATGCGCACGATGCCAGGATGTCCGTCGTGCAATAGTTTCAGAACTTTATGCTGTAGTCGCTCCGGAATGACGACTCTGTCTCCCCACAAGACGCATCCTCTTTGTGAGAAAAGCTCTGTCTGTCGGTTTTTGAACGGTTTGAAGGTGTTGTTGGGTTCGTTGTCAGGCCAGCCTCTTTCCACCCAGCTGAGAACTCATGCCAAACAAGGATCCTTCCTTGTTTCCGAGGCGATGTCTTGTGCAGTCAGTGGTGGTGAAGGAAGGGTTTCGATTTGTAGCGTAGCTAGGGTTGGAGCTGGGTCGTCTATGACTTTGGGTAGCGGCGAGCGGCTCAAAGCGTCAGCGTGGGGAATGTCTTTCCCCGGGCGGTGCAGCAGTTGGTAATCGTATGCGGCTAAAAATTCTGACCAACGTGTCATTCTTGGCGATAAGATGTGGGGCGTTGGTTTGTCTCCCACTAAAATGCCAAGTAATGGTTTGTGATCGGTAATTATGGAAAAGGGTCTTCCATATACATACTCATGGAATCGTTTGATCGCAGCCACAATAGCGAGAGCCTCTTTATCAAGTTGGCTATAGTTTCTTTCGGTTTTAGATAAAGTTCTTGAAAAAAATGCAATAGGTGCCTCAGTACCGTTTGGCAGGACATGGCTCAGGATGGCTCCTACCCCAAACGGTGAGGCATCGCAGGTGACAGTTAAGGGTAAGGTCTCGTTATATTGTATCAATACAGCATCTGAAGTTAAAAGGTCTTTTACTTGCTGAAAAGCTCGCTCTTCCCGATGTCCCCAGACCCAGGAAGCCTTCTTGTCGAGGAGCCTATGCAGGGGTTCAGCAACAGTCGCCTTCTGGGGCAAGAAGATGTTATAAAAGTTAATGAGTCCCAGGAAGGCTTGGAGGTCTGTTTTATTTCTAGGTCTTGGGGCGTTTTTTATAGCAGTCAGTTTTTTCTCAGTAGGGTGAATTCCCCGTTTGTCAAGAAGGTACCCCAGGAATTCAACCCTCTCCGTACATAGTTGGCACTTGTCCTTCTTGACCTTCAGGCCAGCGTCTTTAAATTTCTGGAGAACCATTCTGAGTCGCTTTTTCTAATAGGTTTCTAGTGGGGGCAGCTATCAAGACATCATCGAAGTAGGGCACGACCCCTTTTATGCCTTGTAGCAATATTTCCATCAAACTCTGGAAAATGCCAGGTGCTACACTCACTCCGAATTGAAGTCTATTACACTTGAAGGCACCTCTGTGCGTGACTATAGTTTGGGCCTCTGCAGTCTGTGCATCTACGGGCAACTGCTGGTACGCCTGAGCTAAGTCCAATTTTGCGAATATTTTTCCACCTCCCAGGGAATGAAGAAGGTGTTGGACCACAGGTACAGGGTAAGCGTTCTGCTGGAGCGCGTGATTTAGGGTGGCCCGGTAATCCCCACAAATTCTCAAAGATCCGTCAGGTTTTATGGGGGTTACGATTGGGGTCTCCCATCGGGCGTGGTCAATCGGTTCCAACACGCCCTGGGCTATTAATTTGTCCAATTGTTCATCAATCTTTGGCTTGAGTGCAAAGGGCACTCGACGAGGCTTAAGGCGAATGGGCACAACATCAAGGCTGAGGTTAAATGATATGGGGGATCCGTTGTACTTGCCTAGCTTCTCGGTGAACACGTCCTGGAATTCCTGGACGAGGGCCGCTTCCCAGCCATCACTTTCGGTCTGGTTGATGCCAGCTAGTTCAATTCCTAATGGCGCGAACCACTGCAAACCTAGAAGGCTGGGCCGATCTCGATCGACGACGGTCAGAGGTAGGGTTGCGGTGTGGTCTTTGAAGGATACTCGGACGTGGCTGGAACCGGCAACTGGAATTCTGTTTCCTTGGTAGTCTTTCAATATGATTTTTTGAGTGCTGAGGTCCTGGCGACGGATGTCAGGCATCAGCTGTTTGAAGGTTTTTCCAGGAGACCATGGATAGGGACGACCCGGAGTCGACCTCCATGACACATGGTCGATTCTCAATGGTGACCTTCACTCGGATTTTCCTTGCATCAAGGGATGAAGCGTGGCCGATGGTGATGGTCTGATGTGCCTCTTCTCGTCTGGATGAAGTGGCAGGTGCTCGATTTCTGTAGTAGTGGTTCCATTGATTGCTTGGGCGGTCCCGATTTACTGGTGGGGTGCCTGTTGTCTGTCGGAAATTATTTTCTCTTCTGGATGGGCTGGACCCTCGCTTGCTTCTGCAGACCTTTTCGATGTGGCCCCTCTTTCCACAGGAACGGCAGAGTGCGTCTAGGAATTTGCAGTTTGATCGCGGGTGATTTCCCCCGCATCCAGCACATTGACAGGGAGGCTTGTGATTTCGCTGGTCTCGCTGGTCGCGTTCTTACCTGAGTCTGTTGACCTCCTCTTCCTCGCTTTCTGATGAGGATTCGAGGTCTTCATGGTGGGTGGTCGTTGTGTGCCTCTCGGAGAAAGGCGTAGTGTCACTGGCGAGTTGGTGGTGCGGTGCGTTCGCTCGGCGCATTCGAGCGGCTGACTTCCTGGTTGCTTCTGCTGCAGTAGCATCGGCAATGACATCTGCGAGGGCGATGTCTCCCTTCGCCATGATCTTGCTCTGGGTCGTGGGGTCTTTTAGGCCCAGAACAATTCGATCTCTCATGGCTTCCTCGAGATTTGCGAAGCCACAGAGTCCCCCCAGGTTCCTGAGGTCAGCGATGAAGTCTCCAACACTTTCGCTTTCCTGTTGGTCCCTCTGGTAAAACTCGTGTCTCCTGATGAGTGTTGGCACTGCCGGTGCATAATGGGCCCGGAGGATTGGGGCGAGGTTGTCCCAGTCCATTGTCTTGACTTCTGCTGGTTTCGCAAGTGCTTTCGCCATCTTAAAAACGGCGGGCCTGCAATGGGTCAGGAACACAGCTCGTTTCTTGCCAGGCGTAGCATCTTTCAGATTGTTGGTCTCCAGGAACATCTGGAACCTGTCCATATACGAGTCCCAGTCTTCGTTAGCCAGGTCAAATGGAGCGGGTGGTATAGTGCTGCTGGTCATTCTGCCACTTCTTGGTGCGCTCTCAGCCACGTGCTCTGTTAGCGTTCGGTGAGTGTTCAGTCAGCTCTATCGTCTCCGCATCCCACCCTCGTCACCAGTGTTAGGTCTGGGAACGTGGGTGCAAGAACGGAGACGAGGCATCGAAATAGTGACTCCAACTCTTTATTAGTGACTTCAGAACAGAGAGCAAAAGACTTGGGCAGCAGCAGCTCCTTTTATAGAGCTGGCTGCTGTCACAACAACCAATGATTTGAGTTTGCCGCGCTGGTAGCGTCCAATCATTGGCTGTCAGCCAATCAGATCAGCCAGAACGACCAATCACGATCCGCTGTTCGCGGGCCAATCAGAAGTGCAGGATTACGAGCCTGCCGTGGAAGCAAAACTATTTAGGATTTTGAACTAACGCGTTTGCTTAGTTCGTAACAACACCCTTCTCCAAACCCATGCTTTCTGGGTGAATTGAATTACAACCCCAGTCACATCTAGCAGAGATGTAACTGATGGGATCTATAAATAAATAAAACCGGAAAGGCATCATGCAGGGTCCCTGATATTGAGAAAATTTAAAAAATACAGTAAAAGCACAAAATGTTCAGTATTTTTGCCTGTAGGATTCAGCAGTACTTAAGAACATCCCAGCAGTTTATCTAAAACCTGAAGAAGTTCAGATATCTAAAATTCTATAGTAAAAAACAACAACTTCGTTTTATGCTGAAGTCATGGAACATGGTTCTCACACAATGGCTAATGATAGGAATTGGAATCCAAGACAGTGGAAATAATTATACTGAGAATTTTCACTAATGCTTTTTACCACTACGTTAGGGCAGAACTTGGTTGTTTCTCCTATACACCCATCTTTAGAAAGACTTTCAGAAAGCCTGCAACATGGTCAGGTGCTGGTCTATGGGAGTTTTGCCTGGTGAAATGCAAAGCAACCCACCTATTTCCCAGAGATCTTTGTCTGAGCACAACTATCCTTTAAGTTGCAGGCTTCAGCTCCCCCCAATTCAACTGCAAAAGGGCCTTGATTTCTCATGTTTGAGAAATGCTGCAAGAAACATAGAAATCAAAGTGTTCTGAGGCATTTGTGATGACGCGCAGCTTTCTCCTACCTTTCCATCCCAAGTGGGAAGGGAGAATATTTTTCTCAGTTTCCATGACAACAGTGTCTCCTCTGTCTCTTATTAGATGCCATCAGCTGTTTAATTTTTTAAACCAATCAGAGAAGCCTTTAGAGGGTTACCGGTTTCTGCGGCCATTCCCACTCCAAGGGTTACTTGAGGCATCTGCCACAAACGAGAGACTGAAAACCTTAAAAGGGCTTTTATTTTCCTATAGTTTGACATCATTTTATTACTATTAATAAACCTGCTATTAATAAACCTTGAGGAGGCCTTTTTGAAGAGTAACGTTTGCTACCAGAGCTCATCTGCTTTAAAAATACATCAGTAGCAAACTTTTTGGGAGAGTTCATATTTAATGTTTGATTTTACTATGAATTCAATTTGAATTTTGATAAAAGGGGTTTTTGTTAATCTTTTTGGGTAAAGTTTGGGTAATACCTTTGCAAGTATAGGACAAAAATTGTAAAATAGTATGTTTGTAACATTAAAACTGTTCCATGTATTTTCAACTAGAGTGGAATAGCTTATGTAAAAACAAATACAATATCCAGTGGGAAGCCTATGAAAATTAGAGATCAATATTACAAGCTTAGAAGGAGGCTAATTTTAACTAAATAGGATGACCTCTCAGCCATTCTGTTATCAGTAGCTGAAAGGATCAATGGGTCTTAGCTAACATACAACTTATGAATATACAATTATAAATATAGGAAAAATAGGACGAGCTGGCCTATAGTAATTTAAATTCAGTGGAGTCATCAATACTAAAAAAAATATGCATGTTAATAGCTAGATCAAATTTTGCTAATTAATGTAGTGCCACAGTTCTGACAGTCTCTTTAAGTTAGCTGCAAAATTGCAAAATTTAATATATAAGTAGTTGCAATAATTATAAGAGTGCAACTGAAATGTTTTTGTAGAAAAAACAGAAGATTTCTAGACATAATATTTAGTGATACCTAAAAACAGTAACTCTAGGAAAAATGATCATTCAGAATCTCTGTATTGGGAAATGTTATTTCATAAGATACGCCTCTATATCAAGAAAAAATGACAGGATTTTATTTCTTTCAGTAAAAAAAAGTATTTCCATCTAAAAAAAGTATTTCCATCTAAAATAATGTCTTAATTTAAAAACTGTCACAAAATAGCAGTAACAGCACTGTATTTATCACAAGCGCTACAACTTTTGACACGTTCTTATCACAAAATGCCAAAATCCAAATACTTGAAGGGAGACTTTGCCAGCCAACTTGGATGTCTTTGAGTGTTATGCTTGGAAAATTCTCTACATATTGTCCTGAAAAGGTATTTATAAAATGCATTAATTAAACAGCAAAAGTTAACAAGTTAGACTTTTTTTCTGCCTCAAGTAAAAAAATGATTTCCCCCCAAAAAAAACATGACATTCCTCTAGGCAAGACCTTCAAAAGTTTTACTACTCTTATTAAAATTAACTTCAGTGAGTGAATGAAATAGGATCAGCGCTGTTCCCATAATCACTTGAGTACGAGCTGCATGCTGGTTATCTTAAAAATCAAGGACATGTTAGGAAAGCAGATGCTGACAGTGTACAAACTTTAGAATCCAAGCATGCACAAATGCAGCCGCTTGGATGTTTTATAAGCTTTAATGACAATACTGGATCCTCAGCCAAAGATTTAAAAACAGGAAATGAGAACCCTTTCAGTTACCTTTAATCTTCATATGTGTGGCTTTGTCTCCCCCCCCCCCCCTTTCTTTTGCTTTAGTTGCTTTTGCAGTTTTTATTATATTCACACAGTTAATCCCTTCATTCTGCTCTTGTTCATCATTTGGAAATTATCCCCAAAGACAAAACCACAGCCCTAACCCAGATTGTATGTCTTGTGTCAAAGGTACTGTAAAATCACTGAAAAGGGGGAAATCTGTGGGGTCCTAGTGCTCATTTTGTCTTGCAAATTATGTGACAGTTATTTAGAGCTGAGGTGATTTCTCTGAAATAGCTCTACCCATCTCCATAGACATGGAAGATTCTTAGACATTATGGACACAATGCAGCTGAAGTTTATCCCTGGTTTTATGGGTAAAATAAATATGTTAAACTCTTCCAGTTAGAGCAATTGGAATTTGTTTAAATGATGAGGGTCCTTTGCTCAAAGCCACTTTTATGGCAATTTCCCTTATTTTATTTCCATAACAACAATCCTGCAAAGGAGCCTTGACTGAGCAAGAATAATCAGTCCAAAGTCTCCCAATATACTTCCATGGCTGAGGAATGGACCTGAAGCTTTTCTTACTCAATTCTATAACAGCTTTAACAGATGTTATGCTTGTGCTTCTGTGTGCTGAAGCACTTTTTTGAAGTTAAACCAAAAGTGGTGTGATTGTAGGATTTATATGAAAGAGGTGTTTAAAATATATTGGAAAATGTATTCTTTGGGCAACTTATGTCTAGTTAGCTGGTTGCATTTTGTTCATGAGAAAGAAGACCTGAATAAAAGCTGAAGCCATCATGTGTACCACCTCTTTATCCAGTGCTGTGCCATGGCACAGATGGCACTTCACAGTTGGTGCACTGTCAGAAGATGTCACTAGTGATCCTCCGCAAATGAGACTATGATTTTACCATAGATAAAAAGCATCGGTGACTACAGCTGTGTTCTGTCACTTGTACATAGGAGCTTCCTTCCTGAACTGTTTTTATCCCTTTAAATAGAGAAGATGGCCTTGTATTTTCAGGCTTGCTATCACTAGATATTTGGGACTGCAACTTTCAAAATTCTGAGTGTGGAGGCCATTTCATGATTTTAAAGCATCGGTCATGATTTAATTGACTATCTTTGTACTTATTTTCAAGAACATTTAAATCACCTCTCAGGTTTTTTTTTCATTTGGGCCCAAAAATATCTTGGAGAACTCTATCAAGAACCTTCAGAACCAGTATAAGAGGAACACTGCCATTTTCTGAAGTTTACCCATCTAGCATGTATTTATTTATTTTATTTATATGTTGCTCATCTCACTATCAAAGCAACTCTGGGTGGTTTACAATGCACTCTGACAAATATTAAAATTCTAGAAATGAAAAATTTATTTCAATTAAAACCAACACTCATGGATTCCTATCTCGTTGGCATGCCAGCTTTTGTTCAGATGTCTCAAGAATCTTTCACTGCCTACTGTGGATCAAACATCAGGACAACCTTATCTGTCCCAGTGTGGACTCTTCTGTTTTACTGATAAGGTTAATTTTTTTTTTATAGAAATAAGGGGGAAAGCCCTCAGAAGTTATTTCTGATAATACTTTATCTATTAAATGCCTGTCAATATAACCACTTATCCTGAATACATGCTGCATAAAAGTTCAATATCACCACTGAGACAATACAACATTCTTTCAGAAAATTCATGTGAATTTACCACTTAATCTGAAAAACAACACACAGATCTGGCTTGTGTTTGTACCTTTGAGGTATATGGAAATCAGATAATGCTGTTTAGTTTCCACAACAAAGTAATAAATATTTCTACCTACTGCTTATTAAAGGCATAACTTTGGTAGCCTGCAGAAAAGTTAGCAATTTAATGTACAGCAGTATTTCTTTGGATATCATAACATATAGGTTTGGTTACTTTTCTATCTCTCTTGATTAACCCAAACAGAATTGTAATAGACCTTAGTTCAAGAGTCCCCAACCCCAAGTCCATGGACTGGCACCAGTCCGCAGCATGCTAGAAACTGGTCCCGTAAACAAGTGAAGCCCCATTCATGAGTTCCAGGCAGCACATGAAATCACTCTGCCTCTGGTCTGTGGAAAAATCTCTCTCCATGGAACCGGGGCCTGGTGCCCAAAAGGTTGGGGGCCGCTGCTTTAGTTGACTACAATATTACCCTTGCCACTCATTTAAATGTGTAGATAAGATAATGTGAATATTAAGTTCTTCAAAGCATCTGAAATAAAAAGTAAAAAGAGAAAAACATTTATATTAATGCAGAATAGGAAATTCTGAGTCCTAACTTATTCAAGCACTATTGTGAGTTTTACTATATTTTGGCTCGCAGCAATATCAATTGCAGTAATGTAGGCCTTTCTTTGAAGCCATTTATGTATAAGATAGCAATAGCAATAGCACTTAGACTTATATACCGCTTCACAATGCTTTGCATCCTTCTCTAAGTGGTTTACAGAGTCAGCATATTCCAACTATCTGGGTCCTTATTTCACCAAGCTTGGAAGGATGAAAGGCTGAGTCAACCATGAGAATCAAATTGCCAAACTGCAGTCAGCTGGCAGTCAGCAGAAGTAGCCCTCAGTACTGCATTCTAAGCACTGTGCCACCAAGGCCCATAAGATTGTAAATTTACCCTGCAAATTTAACCAAATATATAATAATAGATTAGTGACCAAAGCAAGATGGTGCAGTGATAAATCTTAGGTTTGATGTTGAAGTCCTGGATTTAAATTGTTCCTTAATAATAATAAAAAAAACATTAGCTGTCTTTGAATCAATCATTGGATCAGTTCCTTCCTTGTGATAGGCATAATCTCTATGATTATAATAGAGTATGTTATAGCAGCTCAGCTATTTTGATTGATTTTCTGTTTTATAATTTGAATGTCATAACAATCTAATTACCAGTGAATTGTTCAGTCTACCATGGTTAAGCAAACCATGATTTAATTCAAAGTGTTATCTCAGTCATGTCTCCCCTCTTAAACTTCCTCCTAAGGCAGCTGAGATGATAAATGTAATATTGCAAAACTCCTTACAAATAGGGTTCTTCAAACTTTTTATAAATGACTGGATAAAGAAACAGAGGTAATGCTCATCAATCTCTAGATGGCACATAATTGGGAGATGCATTTAATACCCTAGAAGAGAGAAATGAAATTCAAAACAATCTTGATAGACTGGAGAAATGAGATGATAAACATAGAATGTAATTTAGCAGGGATCAAGCATTGGCATCTGTTCGTAACCATAAGGTTGCCAAAACCACAGAGCAACATATTATGACATAACAGGGCAAGTCCATCTTTCTTTTCATACTTACATTGCAGCACGACATCCTTTGTCAGAGTTTTTATCACAACATCATATTTTGTTACTCCCCACCCTTGCACATGGCTATAGAGACAATGACAATGTTCTTCATTTAGGTAACAGAAATCTAAAATAAGATGGAAATAGAATATTGGCTAGGTTTAATACTTTTGAAAAAGAACCTAGAATAATAATCAACAATAAATTGAATATAACTCACCTGTACATACAAAGTAAGTGTGATTTTAGGCATTTTCACATCGTGGGATGTAATCATTCCATTTTATTCTGCTTTTGATGAAAATGTTAATCTAATATTATGTCTACTTCTAAGTACCACCCTTTTAGAAGGATCAGGAATGTCCACAAGGACAGAGAGAGTGTAAAAAAATTCAAGTTGGTGGCCACAACATCATGATTTAAGCTCTGTTTTATATGAATTGTGGCCTTCACTTTATTTAGTATACAGGTGAAACTCGAAAAATTAGAATATCATGCAAAAGTTCATTTATTTCAGTAATGCAACTTAAAAGGTGAAACTAATATATGAGATAGACTCGTTCCATGCAGAGCAAGATAGTTCAAGCCGTGATTTGTCATAATTGTGATGATTATGGCTTACAGCTCATGAAAACCCCAAATCCACAATCTGAGAAAATTAGAATATTACATGCAATCAATAAAACAAGGATTGTATATAGAACAATATCGGACCTCTGAAAAGTATAAGCATGCATATGTACTCAGTACTTGGTTTGGGCCCCTTTTACAGCAATTACTGCCTCAATGCGGCGTGGCAGCCTGTGGCACTGCTGAGGTGTTATGGAAGACCAGGATGCTTCAATAGCAGCCTTCAGCTCTTCTGCATTGTTCGGTCTTGTGTCTCTCATCTTTCTCTTGCCAATGCCCCATAGATTCTCTATGGCAGGGGTCCCCAACCACCGGGCCCCGGACCGGTACTGGTCCGTGGAACATTTTCTACCAGGCCACCGGTTTGCTGGGCGCCGCCATCTTGTTTCGATGAGAAAGTGCTTCGGGTGAGCTTTTCCGGTTGGAAAGCGGCGTTTGGGTCCTGAAGGAATCCTCGCGCCTTAGTTTCATCAAAGGGGGGGCAGCTTCGAACGAAACTAAGGTGCGAGGATTCTTTCAGCACCCAAGGCAAGGCAAGCCAAGCGACTGTCCCGAAGCCGTCCCGAAGCCCATCGACAAAGGTACAAAGGAGGAGTTGAAGGTGGCGGGGAGAAGCGGGGGACGGCTGGCTGGCTGGTCGCTCGGCTTGCCTTGCCTTGTCATGCGTGCTGATGCTGGTACCGGGCCATGGATCATTTTGTGATGCCGGTACCGGGCCGTGGCACAAAAAAGGTTGGGGGCCACTGCTCTATGGAGTTCAGGTTAGGCGAGTTTGCTGGCCAATCAAGCACAGTAATCCCACGGTCATTGAACCAGGTTTGGGTGCTTTTGGCAGTGTGGGCAGGTGCCAAGTCCTGCTGGAAAATGAAGTCAGCATCCCCATAAAGCTCGTCTGCGGAAGGAAGCATGAAGTGCTCCAAAATCTCCTGGTAGATGGCTACATTGACCCTAGACTTAATGAAGCACAGTGGACCAACACCAGCAGATGACAAGCCTCCCCAAATCAACACAGACTGTAGAAACTTCACACTGACTTCAAGCATCTTGCAGTGTGTGCCTCTCCATTCTTCCTCCAGACTCTGGGTCCTTGGTTTCCAAATGAGATGCAAAAGTTGCTCTCATCAGAAAAGAGAACTTTGTACCACTGAGCAACAGACTAATTCTGTTTTTCTTTAGCCCAGGTAAGACGTTTCTGACATTGTTTGTTGTTCAGGAGTGGCTTGACAAGAAGAATATGACATTTGAAGCCCATGTCCAGGATCTGTCTCTGTGTGGTGGCTCTTGATGCATTGACTCCAGCCTCAGTCCACTCCTTGTGAAAGTCCCCAACACTTTTGAATGGCCTTTTCCTGACAAACCTCTCCAGGCTATGGTCATCCCTGCTGCTTGTACACATTTTTCTTCAACACTTTTCCCTTCCACATAACTTTCTATTAATGTGCTTTGATACAGCACTTTGGAAACATCCAACTTCTTTTGCAATTACCTTTTGAGGCTTTCCCTCCTTATGGAGGGTGTCAATGATGGTTTTCTGCACAACTGTCAGGTCAGCAGTCTTTCCCATGATTGTGATTCCTACTGAACCAGACTGAGAGACCATTTAAAGGCTCAGGAACCATTTGCAGGTGTTATGGCTTAATTAGCTGATTAGAGTGGGACACTTTGAACCTAGAATATTGAACCTTTTCACAATATTCTAATTTTCTGAGATTGTGGATTTGGGGTTTTCAAGAGCTGTAAGCCATAATCATCACAATTATGACACATCACGGCTTGAACTATCTTGCTTTGCATGTAATGAGTCTATCTCATATATTAGGTTCACTTTTTAAGTTGCATTACTGAAATAAATGAACTTTTGCATGATATTCTAATTTTTTGAGTTTCACCTGTACGTATGTATGTATTTATTCATATATATTGTTTTGCTTGCTTATAAGATGCATATGGCAATACATCTCTGGGTCACTTACACCTTGAGTTTTAGACAAGCTTCTTCCCCAGACAGGGATTCGGACAAACTTGAGAAGACTGTAAGAGATATGCAAGCATTTTTCAAATATGAAAGAATGACCTACAGAAGATCAAGATCTGTTTCTGATTACTCCAGAGTGTACGTTACGAAATATTAGAATCATATTGCAAGACTGCAGATTCCAACTGTGTTCAAAAAAACATTCCTAATTATAAGAACAATTAAAGAGTACAGGTAGTCCCTTCTTAATGATCACAAAAGGGGCTGGCAATTCCATTGTTAAGCAATGCAATTGTTCAGTAAGACATTATGGAACTGCCCTTCTTAGTGACTGCTGTTCTGGCAGTCCCTGTTACCATTATTAAGTGAACCAGTAGAGGAGCCATCACAATCCAAGCCATTCCCAGCATGGTCCCTCCCAAGTCTTCCAAAGTAAAGGGCTGCCCTCTTTTCAACTCCCCACAACCACTTATCTGCATCCCTCGTGTTTGCCCTCTTGGTTTCCTTGCATAGTGGCAATGGAGGCCCAGGTCCTGTGGCAGTCTCAACTCACTGCTGTAATCCCTAGATATCTACTAGAGCTTCATCACTGCTGCCAAGGAGTGCCAATCAAGCTTCACACTGCAGACAGCTTCCCCAGCATGCATTGAGAAGCTCCAGTGGTCCAGCCCCACAGGCAAAGCCCCAGTCACTCCACCACCATGATGCAAAGCAGCAGACATAGAAACGAATAAGAACAGCTATTGGTTACTTTCCCCTTTCTTAAATTATTTTAGCTACAATGCTACTAGTTGCAATATGAAAAACAGATGCCTGATTTCTTATTTACCTCAAAGCCGCTTTTACATATAGAATGCTATGAACATTTTCCTGAAAAGAGATTTCATTTATAGTAGCTCAACAGTACTTTCTTCCAAATTAATTCACACAGGGCTGCGTACTTAGAGGGGTAATTTTCCATAATCCTTCTAAAGAAAGGGATTAAAGGCTCTTTAGAGGAAGAACTGCTACTCATGAATTATAAACATAGGTATAGTTCATAAATCACACAATGCCATGATGTGGTTTACTTGATGATGACCTAGTACAATATGTGAACTCAACTATTGTATCTTTTAAACAATACTGTATGGTTTATTGTTAGATGTAAAGCCAACCAGTATGCTTACTGGTTAAAACAAATCATACTTTAGTTAGTGTGCAAATGCTGCCACGCTGTGTTTTATAACTTTGCATATTATTTCAAAATCTATAATTCATGTTCAACCAGATATGGTAATACATCAAGTGAAATAGGCAAAGTTTCTCTGAAACATTTTTCAAATCTTCAAAAACATTTGTCTATGGCAGGGCTGTCAAACTTGCAGCCCACGGGCCAGATGTGTCACACGCTGGCCACGCCCACACTCAGTTTAGCAAAGGGGGGAAAGGCACAATCTACATCACGTGATGATGCCGTGATGTCGTGAGTTTGATACCACCAGTCTATAGGTATTGAAACTGAAAAACCCCTCTCACAGCTGATACAATCTAATCTAGAAGAAATAAAGCAGTTGGTCACAAATGCTTATTGTCCACAAGTTCTCCTTACACTGACTATAGTGCTGGATCACATAAAATACCGCTCTGGTCCAACATTGTGATCACACAAAAATGTCTGAAAAGCCCAGCAGGAAATGACATTAGGACTATGTCTTCCTTCCATGGCTATTAAGATCAAATGGGCAGGTACTAATAAAGATTTTCCTTGATATAGGCTGATTAAAGAAGATACACTGAGGAAGTCAGCAGAAAAACTCTGCAGATGACAAAGTTAGGGAATGAATTACTAATAAATGAGACTTATTTATTTCAGAAGATCTGAAATTGTTATTCCTACCACCTGCCAAAATGTATGTCTACCTAATTAGTCTCCCATTTGACACTTATATGTACAGAAATCCATTTTGCTTGATGTGTTATTATTCAAACTCAGCTGAGCCCATTGACAGAGGGAGATTACGCATCTATAAAGCCTAATGAAGTTGCTGTTTCTATTAAATTCGGAATCACCTTTTCATGTTAGCCTCTACAAAGCAGAAACTGATAATTTTATCAGTCCTGCTTTTCCTTATTAAAGTTATCTTAAAAATAAAGCTTACAGACTAGCTCATTAATAATACACAGTACAACTAATGATGCAGTTAACTAGAATATGTGTTCCCTCCACCTCCATCCTCAAATGTAGTCCCACTAAAGTGTTTATCCTTGTAAACTGGTTTTCTGCTGGTGTCAAATCTTTCCCACCCTTACAGTTAAATACTCAAAGCTCCAGGACTGATCTTGAGCATTGCCAGGCAGTTGAAGAAAAGTTTAGACTTAAAAGAACTCAAGGCATTACAGAATGTAACCTATGGTCACAAGCCACAGTCATCCCCATCTTCAAAAAGGGAGACCCAAGCCTAGTTGAAAATTACAGACCAATCTCCTTATGCTGCGTCACCTGTAAAGTCATGGAATCAATTATTAACCAATCCATCATCCTCCACTTAGAGACAAACAACCTACTCTCCAATAAACAATTTGGTTTCAGAAAAAAACTATCCTGTAATCTGCAACTCTTACACTGCAAAAACATATGGACGACACAACTCAACCAGGGCAAAGCAATAGACGCAATCTACATAGACTTCTGTAAAGCCTTTGATTCAGTGGTACACGACAAACTACTCCTAAAAATAAAATCCTATGGTATCTCTGGACAACTGAATAACTGGATAGAAGCATTCCTGGCAAACAGACAACAAATGGTCAAAATTGGGAGCGTCCTATCAAATTCTGTACCTGTCAAAAGTGGTGTCCCCCAAGGCAGTGTTCTAGGACCAACTCTCTTCATACTCTACATAAATGACCTCTGTGATCATATCAAGAGCAATTGCGTTCTTTTCGCTGATGATGTAAAGCTGTTCAATACCACAGACAATACTGCTACCATACAAAAAGATCTTGACTATGTATCAGAATGGTCAAACAAATGGCAACTTCAAATCTCAACAAATAAATGCTCTGTCTTACATATTGGCAAAAAAAAATCAGAAAATAAAATACAAGCTGAATAGTCAAGATCTTGTTGATGACCCAAGCTCTGTAAAGGACCTTGGAATACTCACCTCTAATGATCTAAGTGCTAGAGCCCACTGCAACTACATAGCCAAAAAGGCATTAAGAGTTGTTAACCTAATCCTACGTAGCTTTTTCTCTGGCAATATCACACTACTAACCAGAGCATACAAAACATTTGCTAGACCAATACTCGAATACAGTTCATCAGTCTGGAACCCACATTACGTATCTGATATTAGCACAATTGAGAAAGTCCAGAAATATTTCACAAGAAGAGTTCTCCACTCCTCTACTCGTTGTAGAATACCTTATGCCACCAGACTTGAAATTCTAGAACTAGAAAACCTTGAATTACGCCGTCTTCGGTCTGATTTAAGCATGGTATATAAAATCATACATTGCAATGTCCTACCTGTCAATGAATACTTCAGCTTCAACTGTTGTGAATCAATAAAAGTGAATAACCTAAATGCAAATTAGGGGTTGAAAACCTGCACGCTTGATTGGTCCTTATACAACAACTTGGGATTGGGCCAGAACCAGTCCCTGATTGGCCACTTTTTGGGACTGTTCTTATTGGTTAGTAGTTTGAACTGATTGCACATTTTCATTGGTTAATAAGGCAGCAGCTAACCCTATAAAAGGGTTACTGCTGCCCATAGCATTGCTCTGTTCCATTCTGATTCCTGTTATTATTAAAGAGTTGAAGTCACTGGTCAGATGTCTGGTCTCCTTATTCTCCAAACTTAACATTGGCGACGAGGATGGGATTTGGAGACCGAAGAGCTGACTAAACCTACAGAGCAACCTACAGAGCACGTGGTTGATCACGCACCATCAACGGCAACATGGCCAGCGGTGTCGTACCACCCGCTCCATTCGACCCAGAAACCGAAGACTGGGAGTCATACATGGATAGGTTCCAGATGTTTCTGGAGACCAACAACCTAAAAAATGCAACAGCGGGGAAAAAAAGAGCTATCTTTCTAACTCACTGCGGGCCGACTGTGTTTAAGATGGCAAAGTCACTTGCCAGGCCAGCAGAGGTAAAAGAGATGGACTGGGACATCCTCGAGCCTTTACTACGGGCTCACTATGCACCTACGGTGCCAACCCTCGTCAGAAGACACGAATATTACCGGAGGGACCAACAGAAAGGTGAAAGCCTTGCCGATTACATCGCGGACCTCCAAAACCTGGGAGGCCTCTGCGGATTCGCAAATTTAGAAGAAGCTCTCCGGGACCGCCTGGTTCTGGGCCTAGAAGACGGCGCTATCCAGAGCAAAATTATGGCTAAGGGGGACATCAGCCTCACCGATGCCCTTAAAGAAGCCTTGGCAGCGGAGGCGACAAAGAAGTCGGCAGCCCAAATGCGCCGCACCAACGCACCGCTACATAAACTCGCCAATGATGCCTCGCCTTGCTCAGAGAGACACCCGGTATCAACTCACCACAAAGACCTAGAGTCCCCGTCCGACAGCGATGAGGAAGAGGTCAACCGACTTCGAACGGAGAGAGACCAGTCCACACAACACTCGTTTCGACCGTGTGCCGGCTGTGGAGCAAATCACCCACGATCCGGCTGCAAATTCCTTGACGCACTTTGCCGCCATTGCGGGAGACGTGGTCACATCGCAAAGGTTTGCAGGAGCAAACAGAACTCCAAACCCCGACAGGCCGAATTCCAGTCTTCCGGATTCTTCGGCACACACCGAGAAAAATTGAACCACTCCTACAGAAACAAGCCGTCCACCACTTCCACCAGGCGTGAAGAAACCAGACGGGAAGAGACCCACCAAACAATCACCATAGGCCACGCTACAGCCCTTGATGCCGGGAAAATCCGAGTAAAAGTCGACATCGAAAACAAACCTTGCGTGATGGAGGTAGACTCGGGATCTTCCCTCTCGATGGTGTCGTGGAAAATGCTCCAACAGCTTATCCCGACGATTCGCTGCCAAGACCTTAACCCTCAAAGGGTTATACTCAAAGACTATCAGGGCAACCGAATTCCCGTCGTCGGGTCCCGCAGATTCCAGGTCTCATTCAAGGACCGCACCGTCGCACTACCACTGACTGTCGTGGATCGAGACAGGCCTAGTCTTCTGGGCCTTCAATGGTTCAGGCCGCTCGGAATCACGGTAGCCGGAGTCCACAAGGCCGAAAGCATCGATTGGGAAGAAGCACTCCTGCAAGAATTCCAAGACATTTTCGCGAACGGACTAGGCAAGTATAAGGGGACCCCAATCTCGTTTAACTTGAACCCTGAAATAGCACCCATCCGCCTTAAGCCGCGTCGGGTGCCGTTCGCCTTAAAGCCTAAAATCGACGAACAACTCGATAAGCTGATAGCGCAGGGCGTACTGGAACCCACCGACCACGCCCGTTGGGAAACCCCGATAGTGACGCCTATCAAGCCTGATGGGTCCCTAAGAATTTGCGGAGACTACCGGGCCACATTAAACCACGCACTGCAGCAAAGTGCTTATCCAGTACCGGTAGTGCAACATTTACTCCATTCCCTGGGCGGCGGGAAAGTTTCGCCAAACTAGATCTAGCCCAGGCGTATCAACAATTGCCTGTAGACCCAACCACAGCCGAGGCGCAAACGATCGTAACACATAGGGGCGCATTTAAATGCAACCGGCTCCAATTCGGGGTAAGCGTCGCCCCTGGAATCTTCCAGAGTTTAATGGAAAGGTTGTTACAAGGGATAAAAGGCGTTGTCCCATATTTCGACGATGTACTCATCGCCGCACCTAACAAAGACATCCTAGAAAAACGACTCAGAGAGGTTTTACGAAGATTCCAAAATGCAGGCCTCAGAGTAAAAAAAGATAAATGCCAGTTATGTACCGAAAAAGTAGAATTTT
The DNA here is from genome assembly GCF_049901735.1 of Notechis scutatus. Classification (NCBI taxonomy): domain Eukaryota; kingdom Metazoa; phylum Chordata; class Lepidosauria; order Squamata; family Elapidae; genus Notechis; species Notechis scutatus. The sequence continues at coordinate 299,675,067 of NC_142009.1, forward strand.
TGGGATATCTCCTGGACAGCCAAGGAATTCATCCCACCGAAGACAAATTACGAGCAATTAAAAAGGCACCCACTCCAAGGAACAAGGCAGACCTACAGGCGTTCCTTGGACTTATCAATTTCTATAATGTGTTTTTACCCCACAAAGCAACAGTAGCTGAACCATTGCATAGACTATTAGACAAAAAAGCAACGTGGGTTTGGGGACAACGGGAACAACATGCTTTCCAACAAGTAAAGAAATTGCTAACTTCTGATTCAGTACTTATGCAGTACAATGAGACTCTGCCACTCACTATCACGTGTGATGCATCACCTTTTGGGGTTGGGGCAATTCTGGCCCACGTGTTACCGAACGGAGCGGAGGCCCCCATCGCATTTTTTTTGCGAACCTTAGCTAAAGCTGAACGAAATTATAGTCAGCTGGACAAAGAAGCTTTAGCTATTGTTGCTGCAGTTAAAAGATTTCACGAATATGTTTATGGCCGTGTGTTTACAATAATCACTGATCATAAACCGCTACTGGGGATCATTGCGGGTAATAAACCAACCCCGTATATATTGTCCCCCAGAATGACCCGTTGGTCTGAATTCCTGGCGGCCTACAACTACACCTTGCAACACCGCCCGGGGAAATCGATTCTCCATGCCAATGCATTGAGCAGAACACCGCCCCCAGACGCTGTTGTGGATCCAGCCCCAACCCTCTCAACACTACAGATTGAAGCTCTACATACACCACCATTGACGGCTAGAGACATTGCTTTTGAAACGAAACGTGACCCAGTTCTGCAACACATACTACGCTGGGTTGAACGGGGGTGGCCGACGGACCAAATTGCACCTGAATGGGCGCCTTTCAAAGCCCGCCAAACCGAGCTGTTTTCCCAAAAGGCTGTATCTTGTGGGGCGATCGAGTCGTAATCCCTGGCAAATTGCAACAGACTGTGTTGGCGGTATTGCATGAGGGACATCCGGGCATTGTGCGGATGAAATCACTCGCACGCAGCTATGCTTGGTGGCCGGGAATCGACAAAAGAATTGAGGCCTGGGTCGCTACGTGCCAACGTTGCCAGGACGTCAGCAACGCCCCACCTAAAGCAACCCCAACCGAATGGGAACGCCGAGGGACCGTGGTCCCGTATTCATATTGACTTTGCGGGGCCTACCAAAGGTCACACTTTCCTGATTACTGTCGACGCCTATTCTAACTGGCTCGAGATTCATCGAATGCACACAACTACAACTGACTCAGTTATTAATAAATTAAACAGACTATTTGCCACACACGGGTTTCCAGACGTGTTGGTCTCGGACAATGGCCCACAGTTCACTGCATTGCCCTTTGAACAATATCTTGCTGATCGGGGCATCCGCCATGCGCTAACCTCGCCCGCGCACCCTGCGGCGAATGGACGGGCAGAACGCATGGTACAATTTGTGAAAAAGACCCTGCACAAAATGGAATTTGGCAACATCGACGAGAAAATCAATCGCATTCTCTTATTGCAGCACATCACGCCCCACAGCGTGACCAACAAAACACCCGCTGAACTTCTTATGGGGCGGAAAATACGATCGCACCTTGACCGGCTCCACCCCGCTTTCGCACCGGAAAAACCTTTCGGCTCCAGCAGCAAATGCCGGGAATTTAAGGTAGGCGATTTAATCTTTGCCAAAAACTTTTCCGGCGACCCGTTATGGATACCCGCAACCGTTACCCACCTCACCGGGCCTAGATCTTACCGCCTGCTAACAGACGATTGGAGGGTGTGGAAACGCCACATAGACCAGCTCCGATCGAGATTACCACCCAGCGGCCATGACTTCCCCGGTTCACCAACTCAAGGGGGAGGGAGTATCGAGGGAATTGACTTTGATACAACTAATAGCAGGTCAACGGGAGCCCTACAGCCCAGCGAAGCACCGGAACGAGAAGCGGGGAGGGAGTTGACACCTTCAGGGAACTTTAATACGGGGGAAAACGAACTGCAAAACCCCGAAGAAACACACAGTAGCAGAGACAACCACAGTGAATGCAGCACGGAATCGCCGTGCAGCGAAATAGAATTTAACAAAGGTCATCCAAACGCTCCACCGGAACCGGACATTAGACAAAACCGGTGGAGCCTCGGAAATCATCCAGGCAGACCAAACGGCCTGCCTATCTTGAGGATTTTATTACAGCTCCCTCAAACGGAACCCAAGGGGGAGGGGTGTTGTGAATCAATAAAAGTGAATAACCTAAATGCAAATTAGGGGTTGAAAACCTGCACACTTGATTGGTCCTTATACAACAACTTGGGATTGGGCCAGAACCAGTCCCTGATTGGCCACTTTTTGGGACTGTTCTTATTGGTTAGTAGTTTGAACTGATTGCACATTTTCATTGGTTAATAAGGCAGCAGCTAACCCTATAAAAGGGTTACTGCTGCCCATAGCATTGCTCTGTTCCATTCTAATTCCTGTTATTATTAAAGAGTTGAAGTCACTGGTCAGATGTCTGGTCTCCTTATTCTCCAAACTTAACATCAACCATAACAACACAAGAGCACACAATAGATACAAACTCAAAGTTAACCGCACCAAACTTGATTGCAGGAAATACGACTTCAGCAATAGAGTGGTCAATGTCTGGAATACTCTACCCGACTCTGTAGTTTCTTCCCCAAACCCCAAAAACTTTAACCTTAGACTGTCTACTATTGACCTCACCCCTTTCCTAAGAGGTCTGTAGGGGGCGTGCATAAGCGCACCAATGTGCCTACCGTCCCTGTCCTATTGTTTCTCTTATTCTTCTTTTATTTTTCTTATATGTACCCATTTCATGTATTCACAACTATGTATACACTTATACTTATTATCTTGTAAACAATTGGCAAATCAAATAAATAAATAAATAAATAAATAGAATGGGTGAGACGATTATACATTTCTAGAGTAAGCACCTCTGTCTTCCTTTCAGCTACTTCCATTTCTTTGTGGCTGCCAGTATAAGTGCAAATTCAGGTCCTTTCCTAACTAGCAGCTCCTCTGTCCTGGATTCTTCCAGTGCAGTCCATTGATGCTTTAATTATGCAGCCTTCCTGCCAAAAAGCCATCAAATGGGATGTTTCTTTATGTTTATGATTTATACAGAACACAACTGGAGAGTTTGAGATGACAATATATATTTATTGCTTTCCCGACTTTTCTCATTCTCTCTCTTCTTGCTTTTGATTTTTTTTTATAACACTTGAACACGGGATCTGGAAACATTTGCCCCCTTCCTGTCTGGATTGCTGAAAGCAGTTCCAATTATCCAGAATAATAAAATCTCAGTCTTCTAGGCTGTTTGCCACCATGCTAATGGTAATGACAAAAATAAAACAGGTGGCTTGCTATAAGTTGTAACCCAATAGGTAGTTCAACCCTCATGTGTAATCAGGCCTCAGGATGTGTAACTACTAAGAATAGAATAGAATAGAATAGAATAGAATAGAATAGAATAGAATAGAATAGAATAGAATAGAATAGAATAGAATAGAATAGAATAGAATTCTTTATTGGCCAAGTGTGATTGGACACACAAGGAATTTGTCTTGGTGTAACTATAAGAATCATGTCCTCTTTCCCACTGTATGTCCACCTCCACTTATCTCTCTGCTGTTTTTATTTTCTCCTGGGTTGATATTTAGGCAGTAAGCACTTGGGAAATACTAAACAGGAGTAAAATAGATAAATATATCCCTAGGATATCCCAAAGGTGCTTTTTCAGGTGGCAACTGGACTTTCTTGTTTTTTCTTTGAAGATGTTTCTCTTCTCATCCAAGAAGCTTCTTCAGCTCTGACAGGATCCTGAAGAAGCTTCTTGGATGAGAAGCGAAACGTTTTTCAAAGAAAAAACAAGGAAGTCCAGTTGCCACCTGAAAAAGCACCTTTGGTACAATCATGACCTGGATGACTGAGAATGTCTACAGACTTTTATCCCAGGATAGCATTACTTTCAGTCTGAAAAACACTCAAAACCATTTTAAGCAAAATAGGCTTGTCATAGCTTATATCCATGTGTATCTACCATGGTCCCACTCCAAAAAGTGGTCAGAGTGCATAATTAGAGGCCCATCCTTTTTCTGCAAATATTGAGGGGTTTTTTTGTGACATTCATTCATTCATCCATCCATCCATCCATCCTTCATTCATTCATTTAGTTCACAATATGAAAACTGTGGATCCAGTTTGAATATGCACAAGTGGTCCCTTTTTAGTTATATATTTTTAACTAGTGTGGCTATATTGGGCTCTGCCCAGCATCATGTAGTGGTGAGTTGGACAAGTTTATAAATGCTTTAAATGAATAAATGGACTACATCCACTAAAGTATTTTGTAAGAAATTATTCTGCTCACCCCTGAAGCTTGCTGTTTAAAAACACAATCAAATTTCTGTTGCCTCAGGGTAAAACACTCACTCTCACTCATTTATTTATTCAATATTTAAATCACACCTGCACACTTATACTGGCCTTCAAAGTAGATTATGCAGCTACAATTAATGACATAGTACATTAAAGCAGCAAAGCAGAAACAATAGCCATTAAAGCAATGAATGATTAAATAATGGATAAAAGTATAGTAATCATAAATTAAAATCCATGGAAAGGTTTGTGAGTTGGTGAAAAAAATGTTAAAAATAGAAACAAAAGCATGTTATAGTTTTGTGTCAAGAATTTTCATAGAATGGGTGAACCCAACTAGCACAGGTAAGAGTCTTTCTTAAGAATTACCTCATGGTGATAAGCTAGTTTCACCCAATTAGTCATGAGGAAACGGGCAGGGTTTTTGGAGCTGTAAATTCAGTTATCTGCATTTTAAATCCATGATCCTTAAGAGCTCTCAGGAGATGATATGTGGTTGGGTCCACACAGTTGTGAATGCTTCTTTACAGGAGGAAATGGTTCTACCCAACTTGAAAAAGCAATCATCTGCCTCCTTACTGAAACCTATGGATCCGGACAATATTTGCCCAGTCTCAAACCTTTCCTTTCTAAGAAAGGTTGTTGAATAGAAGGTAGCCTTACAGTTCCAACAGATAATCCGGACCCTTTTCATTCCAGATTTAGTCCTGGTAATATTACTGAAGCAATACTGATCATATTTGTCAATAATCTTTGGTGAGCTTGGGATGGGGGCAGTATATGCAACCTGGTCCTCCTTAGTCTCACAACAGTTTTCAACATCATTGTGGTATACTTCTAGGCTCATGGAGGTACAAGTAGGCCACTGTATTGCAGTAGGTGGGGACATATTAAGCCTTAGGATCAGGGGTGGGATTCTATGGGTTCTGTCCAGCTCTGTAGAACCGGTAGCTCTGAAGAGCAGCAGACATAGAACTGGTTCTATACCTGCTGCTGTTTTGGTTCACCTGCCCGCCCTGGCTCTTACTTAACCATTATTTCCTGGTTTTTCAACCTCAGCTGCTTTGTGCGGCACAGCTGTGGTTGAAAAAGCAGGAAAAAAGTGCTTTTACAACTGCTGCGCACTCACGCACAGTGCTGCTCAGCTGGCCAGGCAGCAAGCCGACAACGATTCACACACCAGTCAGATCCCACCCCTGCTTAGGGTCCTGCTTTATAAGGCACTTAAGGTTTCTGTTCTCTCCCCACTTCTATGTAGCATTTACAGGAAGTTGCTAGATGAGGTCCTCTTTTGACACATAGCAAGGTACTGTATCATCAATACACTGGTGATATCTGGCTGTATATTACTCCCCTGTATGTTTCTGACTGTAAAAATCGACAAGATTGAAAAACGCTATATTACTGCATCTTTTTAGAATCTCAGAAAGAAGCATCTTCTATTATCTGTTCTTTGAAAATTCTAGGAAAATTCCAAGACCTGAACCTGAAACTTATATTATGTAAAGCACTTATCAGGGTTGGAAAGATTTGTGGTGCCTCAAAAACTCCTACAACCATTTTTTGGTAATAGTTAATAACAGAAAAGAAATCAATATGTAAATCTGCTTCTTGCAGCTTTGTGCAATTGGAATGTTTTAGGCTACAACTCCCAGGAGAAGCTTGGCTGTTGTCAGATTAGGAAAGATTTTATGTCTTTGTCATACTAAGTTCTGTCTTTAAAATGACGTATTCCATATTAACAATGTGCATTATATCCATACATCCTACCTTTTGACTGACTGTTAATTCAGAGCTTCTGGCTAAAACAACTGTTCTAGCTGTTTGCTTTCTTCCATATTTCCTGTCATTTGTATCAACTTGCTTAACGAGAACATCTGAAGAACTAAAAAATGTACAAAATCTTCATCATCAGCCAAATAATGATTTTACCTACTTGTTAATTTAGACATACAAGGCATAACTGGGTGGATCACAACAACAGTGACAGGAACATTTTAAAAAACCACTCAAAACCAATATCACGTCATAACAATGGATTTAGGGTCCCTCATTTAAATGCTATGCAAACATTAAATGTGCCTGCTTCATAATCACAAAGTTATATTACTTCCAGTCAGATTGCTTCAACTCTCCATAGACTTTTGACTGTCTCTCATGGATTGAAAATTGATCTAATTTTACAATTAGATTCAGAATAAAAAATGCAATTGAAAGCATCTCATACAAAATATTTATATTTGTAGCAATGGAACTGGTCTGTAAAGCAGTTTTTCTGACTACAATTTCTCTTGTTTAGTGGAAACAGGATAATAAAAGTTTGAGCAAACGATCCATTTCAAACTACATTTCTCAAATTGTCTTTGATCTCAAATTCCCCAAATGTTCATGGAACCGTCAGGTGTTTTATTTCTGAAGTATTAATTCAGAAGAACCTACTTCCACCTGGCATCTTCCAGCTGTACAGGTAGTCTTCGACTTACAAGTAACCTTTCGGAGTTACAACGGCACTGAAAAAAGTGACTTACAGCCATTTTTCACACTTATGACCATTGCAGCATGCCCATAGTCGTGTGATTTACATTTGGATGCTTGGCAACTGGTTCATATTTATAACAGTTGCAGTGTCCTGAGATTATGTAATCACCTTTTGCGATCTGACAAGCAGAGTCATTGGGAAAGCCAGGTTCTCTTAACAATGGTGTTACTATTTTAACAACTGCAGTGATTCACTTACCAAATATGGCAAGAAAAGTTCTAAAATGGGGCAAAACTCACTTAAAAAATTTCTCACTTAGCAACATAAATTTTTGGCTCAATTTTGGGCGTACATCAAGGACTATCTTTATTGGGACTACAGCTCCGATACTTCACAGTTAGCATGACCTGAAAAGCACCAGAGTAGGGAAGGTTGCCAATGAAGAATAAATACACTTTTATCTACTTGGGCTGTTAGCTTTTATTTTCCTTCTCTAAGTTGCTATAAATATTTTCATTGGGCCATTCAGTTTTGTTGTTTTATTGTGAGATTGTTACTGCTTTACCACAGGTCATATACAGCACAGCAGAATGCAGGCTGCAACATTTCATTAGGGAAAAAAAATCAAATGAATTTCAGAAACAACCGCATCCAACAACCTGCGTTAGCTTTGTCTGCTGGGAGACATTAAAAAAAACAATTCAGAGATTCTCCAAGGTGCTGGAGCTCAAAGCATTGCATGGCTAGCCGAGGTTAAAGAGCAGCGGCATTTCTTGGTTTTGTGAAAGAGCAAAGAGTAAATTAACCAGGCTCTACTGTATATTCTTAGCTCTTTCTGCTGGGAATTATGCACTTAACTCCCATTAACACTCTTCAGCATGGAGATGATACCATTTCCCTTAGTCTCAATCACTGTCAGTAGATTCCCTGCGGGGAGATGATGATAGGTTTGAATAAAAGAAAACAGGAATCTGAAGAGGGAGAGCCTTTTGTATCAAGAGAGAGAAATGAAAGGGGAAGCGAGAGCAAGGGAACCAGAGCATCCTCTTGAACAGAGAACACAGCGGAAAAACCACTTGTCATGCTGCTGCACTAAACAAATTACACATCTTTATTTCCAAGGCAACTGAGCAGCATGTTTCCAAGAAATACCATCAAAGGAAAATGGATGAGATCAAATTTGCTTCTAGGGTCAAGAGAGAGATGAACTAGACTGGGCTTTCCTTCCTGTTTTCATTGACTCATATTACAACATTCAGGGTTGTACTCTAAACTCCAGCAAATCATTATTAGTTCTGTACATGACATGGTAATGTCTATCATTGTGCAACTGGGGAGGGGTGTGTGTGTGTGTGTGTGTGTGTGTGTGTAGGTGGAACTCGGCATTGCAGATGTGCTCTGAACACAAATATGCATTGCCTGGAAATGTTGCCTGTTCTTCTGAAAACAGAGTCTCTACAAAAATGGAGAAATTAAATGGAGATAGAGGGCAAGTTTCACTTATAGAAGCTGTGCAGGTATTCTGTAAGATCTCCCCCATTGCAGATACTTGGCTTTGGGCCAAGGTAGCTCTAAAACTAAATGCTTTGTATAGTCAGCAAGTGCAAGGCATATTTCAAAAGCCTTTTGAAGTGTTGAACAGAAAATACCCAGTATGGAACTATGACTGAAGAGTCCCAATAAGGACAAAACTAGTTCAGTAGGGCCTTCTACAGTCAGTAGATAATATAACATCTAAAGTTTCACTTGTATTTAAAGGTAGTTATCTAACTTCTAATTTGCCCATCAGAATGCATTTCAGGAATTCTCTTGTGTTTGTCACTGGAAGAACACATATATGTTAAGATATTTAGTTAAGATAAGAGAAAATCAACTTTTTAGTTATCTCTATGGATGTCAAGAAAACAAGGGTATTCCAAGGATCTTGGATACCTGATTATTTCTAACATCCTCTCTCACTGACTGTTTAATTTTGTGAAATTTAAATGCAGGTATACTGAAGTTAAATCCATTTCTTTGCTAAGATACTTGAGAATAACTTGATATAAAATTAATTACTGGAAGTAATTTAGTTGAATTTTAAAGACTATGAAATAGAATTTATCTTCAGTGAATCAGCTAAGCAGAAAATAGAGGACAGCTGTAGGACTTGGAAATCTTCAAGACCATTTTGCTATATTATTAGTCTCTTCAGCAAACTTGAATATGACAATTCTTCTCTTTCATTAGAGAATTAGTTCATCTAGGTGAAATTTTGCATTTCTATAAATAGTAATAAAATGTAAGAACACCTTTTAAATTCTGCTCTATAATTCCAATGGGTCTTGATCTTTTTGATGTTGGCAGCCATTTTGTAATAATTTTACATATTTTGAATAATCAACTCTTCTTAATCAGAATGTTATTCTAAGCTTCTTATTGCTTAGGAGATGGAAAAGTAGTGGGCTAAATGCTTCTAAATAAATTTAGACATAAAGGTAGAGAATTTCATTTTAATTTTTTTTTTTTTTGTTAAAAAGCTATCTAGTAATAGAAATGATAATAGCCTAAGAATGTGGAGAGCTATGGTAAGGCAGAAATGATAATTCTGGGCCAAATGGCTACAAAACATTCTTCCGATTACATACACATATTGTGTTCCTTCAGAGGTGTGATATCGTGGTTCTTCAGTGAAAGGCTGCCTATGAACTATGAAGTTAGCTGGTGGCCAAGATCTTTCTACAAGAGTTGTTTAATTCATCTTGCTGTAGCTCAATGGGCTGCTAATTTGAAGAGAAACATTCTTAAATCTCAGGTGTGAGTATGATGCTACCAGACAGTAAACAGTTTAGGAGGAAAAGGATTTGAAGAGTATGAGCTTATTGCTTTTAGAAGTTATTGTTGCCTTTTGTTGCCTTTTAAATGAAACTTGGCTGTTGTATTTGCATCAGAAAAAGAATCTTCTCTGAAGCATTCATTGTAAGCTGTTTGGCAGTTTTGTTCAGGTCGGTCACCAGTTCTTTGTTTTCTTTGTTGTAGTTTTACCACAGAGGAGAGAATAGCTTCTCTGCAGGAAAAAGTGCTTTGCCAGGATGCTAAGGAGGAACAGATGCAGCTCACCTAGTTTTTGTAACCCTATCCTCACTTCTGCAGAGAACATCCTACATCAACCCAAATAAACATGTGAAGTCAAAACTGTTGACTGTCGGAGAAGTAAAGACTGTTTTTTTTTTGAGCCTATTTAATGCTTTCAAAGATTTGCTTTCTTAAAAAAAATTGTTTATTTAAATATTTTAATGAAATTGTAAATACGTAGTTTCATGCACACATTTGGCATTAAGGGTTGATAGAGGCAATACAAGAAAGTTACATTTATGCATTTAATCACTGGTTTGAAACATTCCATCTTAAATGTGTTGGTCATTTTCTTGTTTTCATATGATCAAATGGAATTCTTCAAATTGTATACTTCACAGGTGTCAAACTCGTGGCATCACATTGCCGTCATTTTCCCTTCACAGAGCTGGGGTGGGCGTGGCCTGTGAATGATGCATCCAGCCCATGGGATGCCAGTTTGATATCCCTGGACTATACTTTGTAAAATTCACAACATTCAAATAAGTGCTGCCACAACTAAGTTCATTATAGACCTTAATAACATTCACAATATAATGCTTCTGTACCATATCTGTGAATATGCACATCTGTGCCTCATATATGTAAACTTTACAAACGTGTGAAGGATCCAGTATTGATATAGTTCTCTCCCAAGGCTGGATATTCTCATATCCAGATAATGTGAATAACAGGTGTATTCAAATTATTCAGATATTTATTATACTAAAAAATTAGTAATAGAAAAAGTGGGTAAAGTGTCCTAACAACATGGCAAGCTGTTACTAGCAACTTGGGTTTCAGATTACTTTTTTTTTCTTTTCCTATTCAATATCTAGTTTTGGAATTGAAAAATGGGCTTATCATAACCACAAGAAATTCTAAATGAACGATGAGAAGGGCACAGAAGTGATTGTGGAGCTGTCATTGTGTATTTTAAAGACAACATTGAATCCAATGAACAAGAACTCTGAATTAAGGCAACATCTCCCCAGAATGTTGGGTAAGGGTTTATAGCAGTGTTTCAAAGACATTGGAGAACATTTGTGGTGTCATTTTTTTTGGAAAGATTTGTTCATTGGAGTGGCAACAAAAGGGCTGTTTGTATCATGCCTGCCACCCAACACTTGGACCAGTTTTCCTGGATTCATGTGTTTATGTCAGGTGATATTCAGCAGGTTCTGTCCAGTTCTGGAGAACCGGTAGCGGAAATTTTGAGTAGTTCAGAGAACCAGCAAATACCACCTCTGACTGGAGATTTTACAGCATCCTTCCCCTGCCACGCCCACTAAGCCATGCCCACAGAACCGGTAGTAAAAAAAATTGAATTCCACCACTGGTTTATGTCTATTCCAGATAACTGCATTAAACTGCTTTATTACAATGTAGCATGTTATTAAATGAACTGGTTACTTTCTAAATGGCTATTTTTAAATATAGTATGTTATGCTTATATTAAATGATCCTTTGTGATGCATATATTTTAGTGGTTTCATTATTAATATGTCTCATTCTTATGTATTAAAAAAATCCTGGTGGCTGTTGTGAACTGATTCTAGATATTCTGTTTCATGAAGCAAGATGTTCTTGTATTTATTTCGAAGCATTATAAAGAAACTTGTGGGTCTGACACCCTTTAGCTTTACAGAAGGCAAAAAACCCGACAATGTTATTCAGCATTATCTTAGCCATTTATTTTTGTCTGTACATTTTTTTCTATTTGTTAGCTATGGCAGAAAAGTGTTTTCTTTAGAAGAGAATCCATATTTCTGTTAGCTTCTTATTATAATTCTTAACAATCATTCATTTAAAAAACTATGTCCCTGTTTCATTTGAAGTTCCAAATGTTGGTGCTTGTTTACGCTCCCTCTCTATTACCTCTAGATAGTTTTTTATTGCCTAATATTTTCTCACTTGAAAGATACTCTGTATACTTAATTCCTTGATAAACAAAATACATTTTTCTTAATTCTTTTCCTAAATAGTATCACTTCCTAAAATTATTCTGATGGAGATATTGTCTTATTTAAATCAGAATGATAATTTGCCACATGTGGAAAACAGTGGTTAGGTTCACCACTGCACCATGGTTTATTTTGTAAGTCACAATTGATTAGGTTCCAGCAACATGCTAAGATACAAATAATGATTTACAAATCTCAATGACTGGATTCACACTACACATTAAGTCACAAATGAAAGAGTCACATTAAGCTTTGGTTCATCAAGGCCATTACAAAAGCCAAACATAGCACAGCTAGCTTTAAGTATTGCAGTTCAGTGTGCTATATTTGATTTTATCTCTTGAGGAGGCCCATTTAATCTATTATAGGTTATACTTCTTACATAGATAGATAACCACCAGTCAATTCCAGAAGAAAACTCTAGCCTTCCAGTTCACAGTGACCTCTAAAGCATTTGATCTAAGTACTGCATTTAAACCATTTTATTTTTATCCTGTTAGTTTTCCCTTCTTTCTTGTTCCTCTCTCCCCATTCCAATTCTTCTTCACCCTATGCCTTCAATTGGCTTCTTTATGGATGTCACAGAAGAAATTGTTTCCAAATTAAACATTATTACAACCTGATAGTTTTGAAGTTTTGATTTTTCAACGTTGCAGAAATTAAGTATTGCCCAAAAGGAATGTAAAATGGGAACAAGGAAGGCCACATGGGGACTTGGAAAATTTGCTCCTTGATTTATTTCTTTTTGTTCCTTTATTTCTCTCTCTTTCCAAAATGGATTCCAGAAAGTCTGGCTGATGGTCTTGAAGAATTCCAGAACAGTTTGTCCTTCTTTGACCCAGTTTGACCGAAAGGAAGAATTTGGCTCCAAGGTTTTTGTCGCTAACCCTTCTTCTGCCCAATGCTGATACCTGCAATGAAACTTCCTAAGAACTGGGCAACTTAGCACAGGAAGCTATTGTTTAAATTATTCACTATTATCCTTCAGATTCTTAGAGAAATATAGATAGCAATATCTACTAAAGCTATCTACAGTCCCCCTATTAAACCTGCAGTCATCAATATATTTAGGAGACAGTCTATCAGAGGACATTTTCCTAGGAATAGAGTTTATATTTGCCTAATTTCAGTGCACAGGCAGTTTCAAAAAGAGAGCAAGTGAAAAAGTTGGTCAAACTAAAGCTTGTGCAACACACAGAGCTTTCTCCTATGCTTCCAACAAGGATAATACCTGGTGGCTCTTGTTTCATCAATATGACCCCATTTAGCATGGCATTCTCAACTGGGTTATAGGGGAGGTGGCAGGCCATAGGAACAGTTAATCCCCATTAAATAATCTAATTAATTATTCCCAAAGTGACCTGATCTCATTTGAGACCAAATTCCCTCTCTGCATCATGCAGACTTCTCTGAAAGTCTACTCTATGGAAACAATGCTCTCTAGCCTTCTATCACTATGGCTGTTTTAATTTTCCCATAGCTATATAAGAAAATGAAAAAGAAACAAATCTGTGTGATAGGTAGGCACCCCTGAACCTGTCTATGATGGCTCTGACCTCACTGCAACTCTCTGGATTTTAAAAGCTTATTAAAGAAGCAGAAAGGATGGAAAAAAGGGATATCCAGGAAAACTAAAACCTGGGCACTGGTCAACCAACCAAACCATATTATACAAATTGAGCTGTGTGGTGCTAGCTCATCCAGATGTGATGGCATTGTTGAGTAAACATGGTCAACAGTTTGGCTTACCCAATGGCTAGATTTGTGTAACATGCTAGATGCAAAATATGGTTGTCGTGTTATGTCTCAGTGTGTTGCGTAACTTGTAGTCAGAGTGAATAGTTCATGATTCAATGTGTTATGTGAACCCAACCAATTAAATTAATCCAACAAACCATGACTGACCCATATTGTACAAACACAAATCATTACTTTAAGATATTATGAAATTATGTCTACCTCTCCTCTCCGTTTCTCATTAAGGGAACATCACAACTGGGGGGAAAAGAAGATATTTACATGTGACAGCCACTGTAGAGTCACATACATGTGGACAACTTTTCTTAACTAATTTATGCATACCAAGTTGCTGTGAACAATCATTAAGAAAAAGAAGATAATACAGTGGCCTACAATAAAGCTACAGCATGGAATGAACCTGAACATCTAAAACAGTGGTAGTCAACCTGGTCCCTACCACCCACTAGTGGGCATTCCAGCTTTCATGGTGGGCAGTAGGGGTTTTGTCCCCTACTTTATAAATCACCATTACTGTGGAACTGGTGGGCGATTAGAGAAAAGTTTACTTCTAACAGAGATACAAAAGTGGGCAGTAGATATAAAAATGTTGATTACCCCTGATCTAAAACATGACAGGAAAGAATTTAAATCATGTATGAGATAATTTACTCAGATTTAAAAAAAAAACAGATTCCTTTTGGGTTTTCTTTCTTAAGGTAATAATACTGTCAAACAATCATTAACTGTAAAAATCTTCTGTTGACTCAGGTAATTATCATTACACAATTGATCAGGACAACTTTTAAAAGCAGACAAAAAGCACAATCTGTCATTGAGATAATTTTATCTGTATCTTTATTAAAAATGCCTCCAGAGTGATGCCTCTTACCCCAGCATATTCAGTGGAAGGTTGAAACTGAGTCAAATGATTCACGTTGCGTCTATTTATGCATGTGAGAAGCCCAATTTTAAGGATAGGAAAAGGACAGTAACAGAAATCCCATTTGTTGAATTATTGGGAAGTATTATTATGAGTTGTAGAGGGTGCTTAGCTAAACATTACTAAAACTGACTATTTAATTACATTTTTATGCCACCCATGACTCCTCTACAAGGTGACTGGGCAGCTTATTTACATATCATCCTACCTATATAAAAATCTTGCAGGTAAATCCAAACTTTTTTTTTTGAGGCAAGGAAAAATATCATGTCAACTGCTATGGCATGAGTAAATTATACAGTGTTTTGTCATCTATTCAGTCCTGGGGAACACCCCTGCCAACTCACTCCCACTACCTTCTTTGAAACCTCTTCATCCAAGAATACTTGAAAAGATGGATGAGAGAGAGTGACTTTGGAATCTGGCTTCACAGATAATTTTCTACTTTGTTGTCCAGACCTTTCACCTCAGAGCTAGAATTTATCATTTGATTGTTCAAAGCAAACATTCCCCAAGGCTGAATTTTACTTATTGCTTCATTCTATAAATCTGGGAAAGTATAGCTCTTAATGGAAGAAGAAGACCAAGAAGAATGTTGTGCTTAACAACATCTAACAAAGTGGTCAGAAGGATCTCACTCTCTGTAATTAACTCTATTTGCCCTAAAAATCAAGGTTTTAAAAAACAAATAATATGTAACTAGCTAAAAAGTTCACATGACATAGTAAACCACAAACTGCCCAATCTATCATGATGTATGAATATTGCCTTATACCCTTTGAACTCAGAAAACTGAGTTGAGTAGAACATATGTGAGCTAATCATGGATACCATGTAAACAAAGTCATTACTTAGACTGATTTTTAAATTTATATTTGTAATCTTTTGCCTGTGAATTGCCTTGTCTTCTTATTTTCCTTTCCCAAAATACATTTCTTTTTTACCTAGAAATTTGACTACTTTGTTTTAAACTGGGAATTTTTCAATAAACCTTTCTCACTTGCAAGACTGTATGGTTGCACGGCTACCTCTTGTGTTCACAAGGTTTTGTTCTATATTTCTGGTTTTAGGCAGGAAGATCTAAAGGAGTTTTTTGTTTTCTAGAGCAAAAATGAAGGTAGAAGCCGTGAACAGAAGGACTAAATATTCTCCAATTGGATGGATCAAGACATTCAGTATTTTCAACCTATCTGGTGCCACCCTGTCATTATTATTGATGCACCTATGACCATCACAGTGTCCCCACTGGTCATGTGATTAAAATTCAAATGCTTGACACTAGTTTGTATTTACAACAATAGCAGTCACATGATCACCATTTATGATCTTCCTGAAGGCTTCTGTCAACAAGTCAATGGGGGAAGTTAGGTTTGCTTAATGACAATTGATTCATTTAATGACCACAGTGAAAAAAGTCATAAAATTTAATGATCGCTTTGCTTATCAACTGAGGTTTTGTCCCAGTTGTCGCTTTAAGTTGAGGACTATTTGTAACAGTTCCAGGATGGACTGTGATGGTCACATAGAAAATAGACAGAGTCTTGACAAATATATAGGAAATATGGTAGAGGCTATAACTCATAAAGCATATTTTACATACAGAAGAACCAGTTTGGTCTACTGGTTAACTATTGGCCTAGAAACCAAAAGACTGTGAGTTCTAGTCCTGCCTTAGACATAAAAAAAACCTAGCTGGTATACTTTGAGGTCATCACCTCCTTTCAGCCCAGCTGAGCTCATAGGGTTATTGTTATTGTAGGGAAAATAGGAGGATGAAGTAGCATTGGTATATTTGCTGCCTTGTGTTACATATGAAAAAGGTGGAATAAAAATCTAAAGAAGGAGTTCAGATTCAATCACTGCCATTTCCAGGTATGCATGAAAAGAAATCTACCTTAAATTCTGTCATTGCCAACAGTGCTCTCTATCTTTCTACATTGCATGTCCAAGTCAATGTCAGGAATAAAATCAATGGACTGAAAAATAAACCCTCTGATTTTTATTCATATGAGCTAAAGTTATGTGGCCCAACAAATCTGATGCAATCCCCAGGAGGCCAAATGGAAATTTTATACAGAAAACCTCAGATGGCCAGCTGAATGATATGAAAGGTTTCCTCGATTTCTGATTATCCCACGAGAAAGCTCTTGTTCTGCCAAGCCATTTTCCCAGTCTTTTAATGCTACCTTATAAATCAAGTTTTGTGCAGAGTGCATAATCTTACCTTGTAATATGCTGCTGGAAATGAATCAAGCCCCATTCAATAAAAGGCAGCAAAATAGATAACAAAAAGAGCTGGCAGATCATGGGGGGAAACAAATCTGCCATTCCCTTTAAAAGACAAATGTTCTGACTTGGTAACAAATTGGCTACTTTATTTTCGTTGGGAAATTGAAATTGCAGATTCCTCTGCACTTGTAGTATACCTTTATAATTAATAGTTATTGCTATACCTTGTATGTATGTGCCTCCAAGTCAGTTTCTGGCTCCCGACAACTGCCTGGACTAATACCTGCAGGTTTCTTGGCAAGGTTGTTTGGAAATGGTTTGCCATTGCCTCCTCTCTATGGCTGAAAGAGATTGACTGGCCCAAGGTTACCTAGGGGGCTTTGTGCCTAAGACAGAAGTAAAATTCACAGTTTCCCACAGTCTCTTCTAGCCCGGTGCTTTAACCACTACACCAAACTGATTCTCTATTGCTATATTTATCTTCCATTAATTTGCTTCTATAAAGTCAACTAAGTCAGCATAATATTAATGGCTGTCATTAACTTTTGTTTTATCAGATATGATGATAGCCACACATCTGTAGATGAAGCTGACAGCACAAACAGCACAAAAGTAACACCCATATCTCTATTGGGTAACTTAGTATTTTAGAATTAAATCAGAAAAAGAGAAATGTCCTTGTCTGGCTTCTGTATATCATATAGAATTTCATATATTGTTTTATCCTGCCTTTCCCCCTAACTCTATACCATAATTCCTTCCATTTAGCATTGTTTTATCTCAAAAAATGATGAACTAACAGTGAAAAGGTAATATGACATCAATAATGTTGATATCAATAATGTGGTTGCTATGTTGACCAACATGGTACTACGAGTAGAAACTCTGAAGAGGAACTTTCTGAGGAGAAGCATAGTAGCCACAAAAAGCTTCAATAGCACTTTTTCTATTACAATAGACAGGTGAGCCAAGCATTTTTATTTTAAAAATTGCATCAACTGTAATAGGATAGAAATAAGCCCAGCTAAGCTACTTAACCCCAGATGGATTTCTAGCTTTGTCAATAAGCTCTGCCAGTTTAAGTATATACTGCTCTACCTTAAGGATGTAATTTTCTGCTTCCTCAGATTTATGCTCTCTGATAGCAATTCCAGATCTGGTCTGCAAAGTCCAGATGACCATTCAAAAGGCAGAAAACTCTTCGCTGCTAGTGGCTGTCTGGATTTTTGCAGCCCAGATTTAGTAACCCTGGTGATAGCTTTCCTATTTATCCCCTCTTCCACTTGTATATCTTGAACAAATAGATTTTTATACAAGTCCCTTGTACTTCGAAGATATTGTTTATGTAAAGCAGCCCTGGGGTATAAAACAATCTACTGTAGTGACTGAGCAGGAGTTTTACCTGTTTTGGAGTGGCTAAATAGGAAAAAAACAGCGAGCAAACAAAATATCCACTTCCAAGCCTGTTGCTCCTGTTGATGTAATGACAGCTGAATCGTGCATTATTTCCTGAGCACACCCCTGGGAGACTTGTGTTCAGATGAAAAGGCAGAAAGGAGCTTCCAATGCGCTGCCATCTGTGACTGTCACACTATAGCTACAACCAGCAGCCATGGTTTGGCAAGAGGCTAAAGGATATCAACCAGGAAAACAAGAGCTTGTTGTAAAATAAAAACATTTTGGATTTATTATATACCTCTTTGTAAACATATATAAGAAACCTGGTATCACCTTAAATTATATATTAAAAGAAACCCTGCAATGCTTCTATGCCCTGGGATTTTTAAATTACTTCTATCAGCAGGCATCATTACATAACCATAACACCACTGAAAAGATGAACATTTTGTTTCATGTTGACTGAAAATTAAAATGAAATGATGAAAAGGTTAAATCCAAATGCAAAATAGATTGTAGGATGCATTGATGTAGACACAATATTCAAGGGGATAACAATCGGGTATAATTGAAATTTGGTAGGAATGGAGAATGTTGTGAAACATGAGTCTCATTTCCACTAAAAATTCAGTTGATTACATTTACCACAAACATCAAATATAAACTTGATGGTTAAAGTTATTGTTGCTAATAATGTGCCTGAAACCTATCATTCTGTTCTTGAAAATGTTAATGGTCTGATGGATTAAACTGAGAGTTAATAGGGAGAGGCCTATTAAAAGAAAGATAGCAGAGCCGCACTGAAGGCTCCGGATTCCTGTTTGAGATCTGAAATACAGTATGTCCATCAAAGATCTTAGATTTGTAACATTATTATTTAGTGTTATAGCATTAGAACATTTCTGAACTAAAAGCTGAGGCAACACATTGGAAAACTACAGATTGTGTTTTGGTTTCAGTTTATGCAAAAGCATGAAGGAAAATGCAAACAATTAACATTATCATTAGATTCTAACTTGTGGTAGTCTAGTAGGATGTGGCTGTACCTGTAATCATAAGTGAATGCAGCAAAAGTCCTTCTAATCCTCTTTTTCCAAGAACAGTTGTCCATAGCCAGTCTTATTAAGGAGATCAATAGGCTTAATTGAACTTATCCAGGAGACAGTTTCAAAGACTCCCATTGGTTAGTATGTGAAGCTCACTTGAAGAGTTGCCTTAATTTAGTCTCCAACCCTGACCAGGACAAGGATATAAAAGTCCAAACATTTTATCTTGGCTCTAGTTCCATCTGACCTTTTTTTTTTTTTTTTTTGCCGTCCTCCTTCTTCTGGACAAGTGGATCCAGAGATCTGGATCACAACTTTATAGACTCTTAACTCTTTCCACACTTCCTATTACTTTCAAATTTTATTTTCTTAGTTTGCTATTATGCTTCAGTTATTTCAGCATCAAGTTCTATCCTATTTGTGTTTAGCAAAATGTAGCAATAGCTTGCCTTCAGTTTTTCAAATGAAGTTATGTACAGAAGAAAGTCACATATCAGAAGTTTATTTTGCATGGCTTGATTGGATTTTGAAAATGCAGAGACAGGAGAAAGTAACAGAGAATTTCCACTTCAAGATCTGAAATGTGAGTAGAGAAGAAAAGGGAGAAGTATCATTTAACCAGCTCTGCTACAGATCCAACTTGCAGTTTACTTTGGTATTAGTAGTTTTGTCACTTGTATTACTTTTGATTTATCTCAAATGCTAATTTAATAGTTCCTTTTATTGATCCCCATGTAATCAGATAAGAGCTACAATGCTATCAGCTCCTACATAATATGTGTAACAAGTCATTAAATGTGAGTCATAAGATTGTATCAAGATTGTCTTTTCTTGAAGAATACATCCAACGCTGAATCTGTAAGGCGTGTTTCGATTACATGGCTGGTGGTGGAGATCGCAACAACTACTGTTTTCCTGACAAAATTACAAAAGTAGATTTGTAGAAGTGTGTTGCAAGCTCCATCCCTTTGGAATGTGTGCATGATGTTGTGATACTTGTTTAGAAAACAAAATGTTGCACTGTGATGTCTCTGTTGACCTAGCCCACTTCTCCCCCTCTGAATGCTGCTGGGGGCTGAAGATTTTGGACCATACTACTAGTAGTACATACTAGTTCAAGGAAACAAGGCCAAATTTGCAGAGCGCTATGTTTCCTTGAGCTTGTTACAATTGTCCAAGGCATAATTTGGTCCTTAGTAAGGTAAACTGTATTTAAGCAGGTGTCTTGGAATTGTTGCATATCATCTTCTCTCATATCTTGTAAAAACTATTAAGATTAAGGGATGAATAAAATGCTAAATATAATTATCTTTATTGCCAGTATTAAGGTGAGCACCACCGTTTATAAAGTCAAGGTGGATAAGATATACACCAAAGGGGAGGTAGCAATTACTTGAGAAAATACCAATTATTATTAGAAGTATCACCCCAAAAAACAGAGTAAAACCCATGCCTCAATTTTGGAGCAAGACAGAAGGTAAATATTTGTCGGGGTTCACATAGCACAACCTAGTTTCTCAATTAAACCACTTTCTGGGTTTGTATTATATATTTAATAAAATAAATAGCTGGTAACAACAGATAACTAAGCTAGTAAATAAGTGCAACATCTTGTATACCTATAGTTCCTACAAAAAGATTTTTTAAAAAATTTGATTTGGTTAAGTGTACTCTACAAAATTGGTGTGCACAGAGCATGGGCAGGCATCATTAAATTCCTTAATGCATGTTTCCAGATATCCATATTGCAATTTTCTATTGCAGTCCCAATTGTAAATACTATTTTGGACTGTACTTACTATTATTACTGTATTTTTTTCATGCAAATCTATGTATAATTTACTAGTCATTAATAGCAATGTTTTAACAGATCAGTTTTTTCCTATTTAGATTTGTGCTTCTATAAACATACACTTACAAAATCATTAAAACTATTAGGTTAATATTTAGTCAATCAGTCAGTCAATCAATCAAATTATATTTTAGTTTCTAACCGGCATAAATTATAACATAAAATATTGTTTTCATATAGTCATAGCTACAAAATTTGTCACAGAATTATCAGCTATGGCTTAAAACAATCTTTGTTTATAGATTGCACAAAACTGACTATAACTTTAAGTCATATTACCATAAAATATAGGTACTACAGTATGGCTATAAAGCTAAAATTTATCATAGTAAAATTATAAAACATTATAAAATGGATTAAAACCAAATTAAAATACTAACCAATTAAATTAAACTGTGATTTTGTTATTTCAGAATGTTAATATTATCCAAGAAACTCTAAAGCTATGAATACATGAAAACAATATTTTTCATGCTGTAACCAAGAACATGGTAATGTTGTGAAAGAAGCATTATCCAGAAGCAATCTGTAGCTATAAAATTGATCTGTACAGCTTGGTAAGAGATCTATGTACTACTGATATATAGAATTTATGAATTTATCGTTTGATGGTTTCAATCTGTCCATCATCGTAAAAGCAAAATTATTTCCTCAAAGGAATCCTTCTATAGCTTCCCCATAGGACAGAAAACTGAAGGAAAATGTATGCAGGTACTATAGTACAGTACTGCATATTTCTTTAAAAAAAAAATTTATTGAATATAAAATTAAAATAAACAAACAAACACATACACAACATAGAAAAATACAGAAAACAAAAAAAATGAATAAAAGGCAATTCCATTATCAACAGTTTGTGGTTCCTTATTTGTTATCATTTGTTATCATTATTGGTGTCATATTTACAATTAAATCTTAATGCGGATATATAGTTACTAACTCCTACTGTACTGTATATTTCAGCTAATAGAAAGATTTAGAACCCTAGCAAGGTCAGATTGTCTTCCTATATCCACTATAAACAGCTTCAAAAGATTTATCAGTGGCTCTACTGTTGGTAATGGTGCCTCTAGAATCACTTCTAGAATCCATCTACGGTACACTCCCAAAGGCCATAAGATATAATAAACTCACTTTTGCAATGAGTTTGCAATTATATACCACATGTGTGGTACCAGATAACAGAGATAACAGATAATCAGAGTTGGAAGGGACCTTGTAGGTCATCTAGTCCAACCCCCCGCTGCCCAAGCAGGAGACCCTACACCATTTCTGAGAAATGGCAGTCCAATCTCTTCTTGAAAGTCTTAAGTGATATATAAAGCACTTGGCTAAAGGAGAAGCAACCTTCTCTAAAGCTAGTTTTGCTCTTCAAAATGTACTTGTTCTAGCCTGTCTTTCCATCTCCAGTATGAGTGCCTAGCATAAAATATCTTGACTGTATTTAGCAAGGCATCCCTCCTATCTTTTAAAATAATGATGGAAATGATTGCTAAATTCATTTAGCAGGGGTTTGTATATGCTTATTAATGTTTATAAACAAGTAAGCTAAGATTGAAGTTTATCATGCTGAGGTTTGGGTTGGTTTGATTTTTCTCCTGCTCAGGTACAATTACCTCATTTCTGAGAGTCTTTCCAGGCCTTAGCCAAAAATCAATTTTTTAACCTTTGCAGTCATTCCTGGTAGCTAATCAGACAAAGTCTTTAAATCCTGCTTGCGACAGTCATAAGCCAAGACTTCATCCCTTTAGAATTCACTGAAATATCATTCTTCTAAAATACTTGTTCCACTGCCTTGGACCATAATTAGGGGAGCCCACAGTTAAATGCCAAAATGAGGTCAATGCCCAATTGTTCTTCAATTGTTTCTCTTCTGTCTTTGAAGCAGTTATTTATATGAAGGTGTGGGGGTTTTTTTTGTTTAATAAGACATTATCTTAATGTCCATTTTCTGTGCATTCAACCTTGCAATAAGCTTTTTTTTTCTTGTTCCAAGTAACCATTTGAAATCAAACCACAATTTACAGAAATGACATTTGTCAGTTCAGATGAACAGAATTTACACTGGTTAAACGCTTTTGTAATTTCCACACTACTTACTGCAGCTCTCTTTGTTGTAAGTAAGAAATTCAACTAACAGCAAGTAAAGATGAAAACAGAAAATATGTTTTCTGAAGCAGGATTATTTTTATCAAAATAATTCTTTAATAGTTCTTTAATAATTCTTTTAGTTCTTTTATGAAAGAACAATTTCATATGTTGGTCTCTTCCTGATGGAAAAATGGGTAAAGACTTCAGCATAATCTTGTTGGTCAAAATGTTTGAAATGAAAAATGCCTGGGAATATATAGCTGCTGAACTAAGGAGAAATTCAAAAGCAATCTAAAAAGCAAGTTTCTACAATATAAATAATAACATTCATTGTGCACCTAGCCCCAAAGGTAAATTCAGACAAGTGGTCATTTTCAAGAGATATATATAAGTTGGAAATTAAACCTGCTAACCATATGGGCCAAATAGAAATTTGCTTAAACCCATTTTTTGTCTTTTGAACACAGCATAAATGGTCGTGCAAGGGCTTCAGGAACTAGCAGACAAAACCAATGATGTGCATATAAATTATCATCAGGATCCATCTGTCCTGAATCACTGAAATCTCCACCTACTACAGTATACACTTTGAAGGAACTTTAGTTCAAAGCTTCCCAATTCAGTTTCTTGACATATTATTTGCACCAGAGATATGTATATTGATGATAATTAGAAGGATACAATTTCTGAAGTGGTATACCCCATAGTGTATTGTGTAAATGAGAACAATCTTGGTGTTGTGACATGCAGAGTGGTAGAGATAAAAAGACTTCAGCTGCCTTAAAAGTTCTTCTTCACATTCTACTTCTGCACCAAATATATATGCACTGTTAAAGAAAGGGTCTTAAAATGTGCAATCTTATTGCACTAATTAACATTCTATCTGGGTATCAGTATAATGCACAGGTGGAAATTAGATTTTTAGTAAGGAGACCAAAGTGACACCATGTCATACAATTTTTTTCTACAGTGGGCCTGGAAACATTGAATATTATTTCAACATTTAAATTGTACCTGATGCTCAATCTATTTGGAGAAAAAATGTTTCAAACTAATTAGCAGATTAGCTACTTGGTGGAGGTGAATACAATATACTTCACTTTAAGTAGCTTAACATGGAAATAGAAATGTCTTGATGTGGCTGAAACATCTTTCTTTGAGCCGTCTATGTTCCAAGATCATTGCTACAGACTTGTATCAGAAGAAATATAAAAACAAACTCAATACAGTAAAACGAGCTACTGTACATAAGAATGTGTGGTAAAACAAGAGGATAGGTCAAGAATGCATGGATGCTGAACGAATGCAGATTGAATTTAAAACCAAAGGACATATATGGAGGCACAATGAAATAGATCAGATAGAGGAAATCATGGAGTGCAGAACAAGTATACAAAGTAAAAATGAATGGATTGAAAAGGAGAGTAAAACTCAGAAATTTATAGCCATATTAATTTTATGATATCCCAAACAAGTGGCAAGATGTTTAAAGAACTAAAGGCCAAGTATGAAGAATTGTATGAAGTGGTGCAAGCAAAGTTGGAAAGATGTGAGATATAGAGCAAAACTGATGGTGACCAATTTTTTTTATCATTTTTATTAGTATTTCTGACTTCGTGTCTTATGTTTGCAGAACATTATTTATCCTGAAAGGGAATAACTTGACCAGTATCTATTAATGAAGAACTGATTTGCTTTTTGCTTCTTTTCTTTTCCGTTGTGCATTTTGCTTTGTGGATGTCTAAGTCTGATGGCTGCTTTTCCCTCCAAGTATGGCAACGATCTGAGGAGAAAATAATCAGGATAACAATACATTAAATAATTATAAAGAACAGGATTTCCTTATGCTTTACTAGGATTTTTTCTATATCAGAGCACTGCTGTATGGAGGGATGTAAAGCTCTTGAACATTGTGCCTCATTGTTTCAAACTTTTGAGACATCTGTTTCCCCTAAATAAATATTTTGATGTTTCTTTCATAATCTAAGAACTAGGCTAAGACCTAATCTCATTGATTTAATGACTATCTCCTTTTGTTAACTGAAACTGTCTCCTTGGCACATTATAAATAGCCTGCTGTGTGCAACCATCTTGTACTGATTAAAACATTCTGTATGATGCTCTGCCTTTCTGCCATGGTTCCAAACAGAGAAAAGCCACAGAGGCCAAGAAGCCAAATGGCTGTTGCCTGTTCTCTACACTTCACTGGGTGAGCCACTGCTTTCAACAAGTGCCAATAAAACCCAGAAGGGAGGCAGGTAGCAGGTGTCCAAAGTATACAAAAACTCCTGGCAAAGAAGAACAAACAGGAAAGGTCTTTGTCAGAAATTTGTTTACCTCTGTTTATAGATACTGATGCACTTTTTTTGGCCCCATTCTTGAAGGCACAGGGCATGGGGTCCATGTTCATTGTTAACACATGGCTTCATATCTGGACGCCTTATCCAAAGATCAAGGAGATGGGATTTTCTTCTTAAAGAGAGAGGGGATTCAAGGCACCTGCCCCATGTGGAGCAGTTTTAGTGGAAGTATAATTTAAAGTTTGAAATTATTAGTTGGAAATGTCTCATTCAAAACAGTGGTAAAGCTAATCATTCAAAATACAATGTCACAGTTACTTCGGTATTACAATATTAAATTCCCAGTTACTGGGCAGTTGACCTCAATGGACAAAAAGAAACAGAGGAGAAAATAGAGGAAAGAATGTAGGATGAGTGTTCAAGGGAATATTGCGCCAGTGCCCCTCAGAATTGTGAAAAGGCTACCCAGAAGGATGTAAGAGATTATGTTTAACTAGGTCAGTTTCTAATCCTAAGGCTGTCAAACTCCCGGCCTGTGGGCTGGACATGTCATGCGCTGGCCACGGCCGGTTTAGCGAAGGGGGGGGAAATTCCTGATATGTCATATGATGCTACCATGACGATGTGAGTTTGACACCCTTGCTAAAGATTATATTTCAAGTTATTTTCCAAGTGGTTTGCTAACAGAATTTAACACCAAATTTCATTGTCACCAGCATTGGCAAGAACATTTGGTGGCAAATGTGGGGAGGAATGGAGGTGTGGTGAGTACCACAATTTAGATAAGCTAAGTGTGATCCATATTTAGCCCAACAAGCTGGAGGTTGTATCAGTTTCCCCACAACCTGACTGCCTTTCAGAGGTGATATCCAACTCCCAGAATTCCCTAGTCTACAACAAATCTGACATATCTGTAGGACAGACAGACTGGGAGAATTATGTTCCTCAAGAGCATCTTCTAACAACTGATTTCAAACAGCTTCAATAAATAGTGTGTTTGTAATTTGTGCTAGAAAAAGCAGGGAGGAGAAGGTATCTAACTTTTCCTTCTGTTAGTTCTGCACTCTAACTTCTCAAGGCTTTTCAGAAAGGAAACAGGCCCTCGGAATGTAGTGCAAAAATTTATATGGAATATTTAGTTCAGATTTTACTTTTTTGCTATTCTTTGGTTATGTTACTTTTCTGACAAAAATGCAACAGTTATCAAATGCTCATGTCATGAATCAGAGGAGGAAAAGCTCTAACTTTGGCAAAATAAATATTCCTGTTTCTGAGATTTGTGAAAAAGGGCAGCATTTTGAATTGTGCATGAATTAAAAGGGATAAAATTTAAACAAAGTTGATCCCTTCTTTTAGAAAAAGTCATTGTTTCTAGGGAAGCTGCAGTCCACATATCTGGGAGCTGTTCTTAAGTAAAAGGAAAACTTCTTTAGGTCAAATTGAAGTTCCATCTAATCTTTTTTATTCATATAACACAGCTTCCATTACTGCTTAGGGTTGGAATGCACAGACCTAACAGATTAATGCGTTTCCTCTCCATAATTTATGTAATGGCAAGCTGAAGCATTAACCTCCCCATGACAGTTTCTCTGAAATTCCAAAGTTGTGAATGCATTGAACGTGCAAGGAAACAGAAAAAGAATTAAACAAATCAAAAGTGAAGTATTTGCCTAATTAAGTCAGAAAAGATTATCCAGCGCCATGTTTATTCAGAAATAAGGACAATTTAGTTTAATGGAATACATACACACATACATACCATACATACATACACACACACACACACACACACACAATTTCAATATCTGTAGTTCTTGCAAATAATTTAATAAACACATTTAAAAACTTTCCTCAAGTATAAGCCTTTGTTTCTCTGGAAATGGGGGAAACATGTCTCCCATTCCCAAATAGGATGGGATCAAACTTCTAGGTTCCCTGTTTTACATTGAAAAGGTTGGGTTATAAGAGGCAATGCCAGTTCTCATAAGCCTTGCAGATGCTTAGGAGATTTATGTTACCTTGAACATCTTTAAATCCATTACCAAAGTGAATACTGACACATACACACACCCATATGGAGTATGGCTATTCATATGTTGCCCAAAGCCTGGCATATCTCTCAAGTTGATAGGTGATGCATAAGCCAGAACTACATGCTTAGTGTTTCAGGAAGGAGGTTGATTCAACTCTATACACAACTATTTGCCTATTATTCATCCTTAATAATTGCTTTATGCCTGAGACGATGACATTAACAGATTTGTCGAGCTTAGAATGTATTGATCTAAGTATATATGAATATATTTTATATCACTATTTTAATTTTATTCAAAAAAAGTTAAAATACAAAACTCCAAAAAATTTTTTTTAAAAAGAGAAAAAGCACAGAACAAACAAGAAAAAGATACATTAAGAAACCCCAGCAGATATAAACATTTTATCCCTCCTAATTTAATACTCTTAATATTATTACAATATTGGTTTTGCACTCCTTGGAACTACTAATTCTGACCAACTTGTAAAAAAATTATTACAGCATCTTATCTATACCATATTGTCCCAAGAGTTAAGAGTAATTTGGATCTAAATCCACATTTGTTTCTTAATATCATCTCTTAATTGTTGTCTGATTAAACAAATAAATTCAATCCTTAGTATCAGTCTATCTTCCCAACAAGGTCCAGATGAAAGTGGTTTCTGATTACTTTACTTTATTGTCATTGCACCTCATACAACGAAATCAAAAACCATCTTTAGTGCACATCATGACCATGAAAATAAACACAAACACACATCCTTCACACTCCATACATTGAACCGAAAACCCCCAACACTGCACTATACAGTAGAATTCAAAAAAGCTACTGCCCTGGGATAGAAGCTGTTTTTCAGTCTATTTGTCCTTGTTTTTATTATTCTGTACTGTCTGCCAGATGGTAATAGTTCAAAAAAAGGGTTCCCAGAATGAGATGGATCTTTGAGAATGTTTTGAACTTTCTTAAGGCAGAGGGAGCTATAAAGCTCTTCCAAAGAGGGGAGAGGGCAACCAATGATCTTCTGGGCAATGACGTTAACCCTCTGGAGTGCTTTCCTGTCTGCCACTGTGCAACTGGCAAACCATACAGAAGTGCAGTAAGTTAAAATACTCTCTATGGTGTGTAGTGGTAGAAAGTCACCAGCAGTTTTTCATTCAGTTGTTGTTTCCTGAGAAGTCTCAGGTAGTATAATCTCTGCTGGGCCCTTTTGACCAATGCTGCAATGTGAGCACCCCAGGTCAGGTCCTCTTTTAGGGTAACACTCAGAAACTTAAAACTGGCTACTTGCTCCACTCGATCTCCATTGATAAGGTTGTAAATTAAATGTGATAAATTCTTTTCCTAACTTTGTCCAGTCCTCCTGGAGAAAACCAGTTTGTTATTTCCTTCATTCATGCTTCTGCTTTGGGAAAGAGTAGTGGCTTGAATTTCAGAGAGGCATAGCTAATCAACTCAGTTAATTCTGAGTCTATATAATCTATATCTCTTTCCAATGGATTTCCTTCATTCATGCTTCTACTTTGGGAAAAGAGTACTGGCTTGAATTTCAGAGAGGCATAGCTAATCAACTCAGTTAATTCTGAGTCTATATAATCTATATCTCTTTCCAATGGGCCTGAGCTTTCAGGTCACATTCCTTTTGTGAATTTTGTGGACAACTCACATGTTCTCTCACATGTTCTACTTAAAATAAACAAGAATTGGTTTAACATCAGTGGATGTTCTGTCAGAGGTCAATGCCAGAGTCCCCAGAAAGACTGATAGAAAATAGTCCTCAACTTATGCTCAAAATTTATGTTGTTAAGTGAGAGATTTGTTAAGTGAGTTTTGCCCCATTTTACAACCTTTCTTGCCATAGTTGTTAAGAGAATCAGTGCAGTTAATGTTAGTAACCTGGCTGTCAAGTGAATCTGACTTCCCCATTGGCTTTGCTTGTCAGAAAGTCGTAAAAGGTGATCACATGACCTTGGGACATAGGAACGGTCATAAGTATGAATCAGCTGCCAAGCATCTGAATTTTGATCTCATGATCACGGGGATGCTGCAAAGATTGTAACTGTGAAAAACAGTCATAAGTCACTTTTTTCAGTGCTGTTGCAACTTTGGACAGTCACTAAACAAACTGTTATAAGTCGAGGACTATGAAAGTTAAAATCACATCTAGGTGTATGAAATTGCAAATATGCCATAGCACAACCCATTAGTACCTTGGGTAGATAATTGTGTGACAAACTGATCATAACAATTTTGGAAAGAGCTATAGTTTCAAGGATATATAGAATATCTGGTGCCAAGTCATTAATTAATGAATTTCACAGGTTTTCATACTGCTCTAATCTGTTAATTCTGAGTAGCTTGAAGTTTGACAATTACAGTTAAAAAACCTCCAGTGAAACAACAACAAAATGACAGTACTTCTGCAGGAGAACAGCCCCCCCCCCCCTCAGTTTATTGTTATTGGCATTCTTTTGGCATAGGAAAGCCCGTCTTTCTTGGAACCATTGAATTCAGGTTCCACATAGAGTAGGCAGCCATTGAAGGTAACAATCAGTATCATGTCTTCACCTAAGAAGAGATTGACCACAAGGGCACCTCCTAAATAAATTGAACTTGTTACTATGGTAGTGCAGCTGCTTCATTTCAATCCAGTTGAAACTTTTGGGTGGTCTTCAAGAACAGGCCCGCAAAGATTAAATTGAAGTAGCCAAATGTGGGATTTTTAAGGATGGGACTTAAAAAAAAAATTTCTGCTTTTTTCCTTTCCCAGAATTTAAACATATTTTTGTAAGTGGTACTGAATAGTTTCTCCAAGGTCATCTCTGTAGCTGCCTATAATACAAGACCAACATCTAATGCAAATTGTGTTCCTCCTCCTCTTATTTTGAAAGCAGGAAAAATAAAGTGGAAAAACTGCCAACCACTATGTCTCCACAAAGCAGATAATATTTAAAAACTCGACCCTATTCCACAGCATACTACAAAAAAGTAAAGGACAGATTATAGGGCAGCAGTACTATATTTTATATATTTCTCATGCTTCAGTTGGCACATACTTAAGAGTCCCAATGAGATGGGAAATAGGGAGAAAGCACTTTGCATACAAAAGGAGCTTTAGCACAAACCAACCTGACCTCACAACATACATAAGAATTGGAGCATGATGCTGATATTTCTCTGACTAGAATTCCAAAGAAATCCTTGCCTCGGGGTGTCAGAAAGCAACAGCTAGCATCACTCCACAAGCAGGGCAAAAGAGCTTCACAGCGATAAGGAGAGCTGAACTATTTCCTGTGATGCAAACTTATTCTCAGCTGTTCACTCACATCCACCAGATTAACAACAAGGGTTGACTTTTTCTGTGATCACATGATACACGGACATTGCCTGGTGGCATTTTCAGGGATTTGTAGGCAGTTTTTAACGCCATTAAAATTTGCTGCAGTACATGCTCATCCCCTCTCTTCCTTCACCAAGAACTTTCATATTGCTGTAGCTTAGCTCTAGGATTATCACAATGTGGGGAAAAACATTTCTCTCCCAGTCTTATTATTTGGTTCTTTATTGGTTTATAAGATTGAAACTTAACAGACACTAGTCAACTTACAAAATTCACAAAAAATAACTCGATCAATCCTGTCATTAATTAAAATAGTAAAGGCCTAAATGTAATCCCCTGAGTTAGGTACAAAAATTAATAAGCTAAGATTTGTTTGCTATGTCATTACTGGTTATAATAATTAATCTCCAAAGTAGCTGATGCAGATGGTAAAGAGTGTTAACGTTTTCATTTTTTAAAAAAAAGATTTGAAACTGTGACAGAAGAGACAGGCTCTCTTCCCAATAGCTTTTCATTATCTCATCACAATGAAATCATCATTGCTGTACAGAAAGTATTACATATTAGAACAATTACTTCTGTTACAACAGTTTACATCAGTGTTTTTCAAACTTAGCAACTTGAAGAAGTGTGGACTTCAATGCCCAGGTTCTTTGTTACCTTAGCCAGTTGGCTCAAAGATTGCTTTGCTGTGCTCTTACGGATTGCCTAAAAAATTAATTGATTTCTGATGTCCAATTGCAAAGGAAGAAGCAACTCCTAACTGCAGATAGCAGAGAATTGGCTGAATGGTAAATTAATTTAATATTTTTACTATGAAGGTTGTTTTTGTCCTTAGCTGGTGGCCAGAAGAGCACACTGGGGGAAGGTAACTGTTCTATATTAACATACTCCAAACCCTGAATCCTGATTGGTCCACACGGACCGCAACCTGATTGGACAACTAAACGGCCGTGATTGGCGCACTAAGAATCAACCGCGATTGGCCGAGCCGATCACGGGAGATTCAAAGCCCTGTCATTGGCTGCCGAGCCGCGAGCAATCCCTATATGAAGGGTTGCCGCGGATCGCAGGTCTTGTACAGAACTGTATACTGAATAAAGAGCTGAATGATCACTTTTGGTCTCGCGTCTCTGTGGGGACCGATCTACCCGATTTAACAGTAACGCTTCTATTAATAAAATAGGTAACAAATAAGGATATTCAGAACCTTAGAGGAGAAGAAAAAGAAATAAGCTACAAGGAATGAAACTGTCAGATTAAGTGTATGGGTATCAGCTGTTTGGGCCCCAGGATTTTTCTGAGTTTCTCATCCACTTTGCCCTACTATATTGCCTTCTTTTGCAGCCAGTTTTCCAAACTGTAGGGAGAATGTTGCCATCTCTCTACTGCCACCTAAAAGTCATTTAGAATTTTGCAGTATGGATAAGATAGTCTTAGAATTTGATAGGCTCAGCAACTCAAAACCTAACAGTAAATTTATGCTAATCTTGAACATCAAATATTAAGCAACTCTAACCCTTCATCTCTATTTCCTTCCTTCCTTCCTAGATTTTGCCCCAGCAACTCAGAACCCAGAAGAATTCAACTGGTGACAAGCAATTCAGAATTCAACTGGTGACATTACACCTCAGCACTACAAACTCAACTGAGTGCCAATTTGCTTCTTGGTCCAATGCAAAGTGCTGGTTTTAACCTTTAAAGTCCTTCATGTCATGGGACTGAAGTTACCTGGGATCGCCTCTCCCCAATTACACAGCCTGTCCCACTAAATCTCAGAGAGTAGTCATATAGTACCATTGGCTAGGCCCCTTCATTTGATAAGACCCAAGAGACATTCTTTCTCTACCATGACACCTGTCTTCTGGAAAATTCTTTCCCTCAGAATTAAATTAGCCCCATCCTTTATGATATTCTGTAAAGGTCTCAAGTCATAAAAAGAAATTTGCTAAGATGGATCCATTGTTGAGGTAGCTTTTTTTTATCCTTGCAGTTTTTATTGTTCACTTTTGTACCTATTAATAAGGTATTTTATATTGTACCATTTGTTTTATTTATTCTTCTTATTTCATCACTGAGTCACTTTCAGTAAGATGGATGCCTATAAAATTTTGATAAATTAATACATACCAGAAAAGAGACTGCATCACTTGTGGTTGGTCTTGTTTTTTCTGCATATTTTAGCAACATACAGTAACTGACACAGAAGAAAATAAATGTACTTTTCTGGAACACATTTCTGTCTCTATGCTAAAACATGGCTATCGTATTTTAGTTTCTACTGACATCCACTAAATTCATGGAAGACAGCATACATGAGTGTATTTAACAAGAATGACAGGTTTCCCTGCAGCTACTTCTGCCTTCACCTATGAAAGTCAAGCCTAAAATTAC
The DNA here is from genome assembly GCF_049901735.1 of Notechis scutatus. Lineage (NCBI taxonomy): Eukaryota > Metazoa > Chordata > Lepidosauria > Squamata > Elapidae > Notechis > Notechis scutatus. Next base: position 299,708,360 of record NC_142009.1, read on the forward strand.
TGATCCTAACAGATTAAAGGCCAGCAACTCTTTGCAACTTAAAAGTAACCACCACGAGGGAGGAAGGCACCAGCCTCTATAGTTTGGCAGAATATAAATGACTCTTTCTGAAAAGCTTTTGTACGTTTATGTAACGAGCATATACAGTCTGCCTCTTTTTATTCCTCAGTTAATAAACTAAGCTGGCAAACTGAAGAAAGATTCAGGTAAAGTGCAGGGCAGTTGAATTATGGCAGTTGGTCCACATCTCTTAAGGTTCCAAGTTTGAAAATTCCTGCCTCTGAGGACACAAATTCTACCATTTGTGAGCAGTTATGAAAAGTCAAAATGTAGAAAATAAGAATGGATTGTATCTGTTTTGGGATCAGCCTCTAAAGTACCATAGTAGTTCCTCTCTGGCTTGTACTAACTGTCAACAGTGATTTGATAGTAATATGTTTACTAAAAATTAGCATATAACAGTTGTGTGTGTCCAGATCTTGAAGAAAGTCCCAAAACACAGTGGAGATGAAGGTACAATTGTAAGTTGTTATATTTGCTAGTGTCTGTCTTCTAGTGGTTAATAGAAAGTATAGCATTTTATGAGAAAAAACTGTAACCCCTCCTCAAGTGGATTGGTCTTGAGACCTCTAGTGTTAAGACTGAGACAAACGTGTTCTAAATCTGATCTTTGTAGCATCTTTTTTATTAGTGTTTTGTGGTTACGATATGAGATGTGGAGGATTCTTCTCAAGCAGTGTTGTTGGAAAACATTTAACTGTTTAATCATCTTGGCTGTACACTTCCATGTTTCATATATTGCAGTTGGTATAACAACATTCTTGAAGAGATTTATCTTTGTGGTAATACTTATAGCTGCCATAGAGGCAGTAGGAGAGAGAAATTGTCAGGATGTTTGAAGTTGTACATCTTAGCAACAATGCAAACATGGTGAATAGGGTTTTAAAATGGCAATGAATGTCTGAAAGCTAGTAAGACCAACATCATTCTGGACAGTGAAACCAAACTATGTTTGCAAAACCCAACATCACTGCCTGCCAGATGGCAGTATTTAAGGAACTGGTTCAAGTAGAGGAAACATTTATTAAATTGGACTAGAATGACTGGTTGATACCTATTGTCCTTGTTCAGAACAAAAATGAAATTGTGAAGGACTGCAGAGAATTTAAAATTATTATTAACCTTGTGCTTTGAGTAGAATGCTATTCATTATCTTAGACTGAGGAGAACAAATTAGATCTGGCATAGGCTTACTTTATAGAGGGAACTGGTAATAGCACACAGAGGGTTACACTGATGGGATTGCAGATATGGGAAATGGCAGAACCTGGCTGGGGCTTTTAAGAATCAGTAAATTCTTAATTTATTAGATGTATTAGTTATGACTGAAAGTATTTGCCTAATTTGGAAATAATACTTCATTCATGAGTTGAAAAGGAGGAGGAGGAGAAGGAGGAAGAGGAGGAGGAGGAGGAGGAGGAGGAGGAGGAGGAGGAGGAGGAGGAGGAGGAGGAGGAGGAGGAGGAGGAGGAGGAGGAGGAGGAGGAGGAGGAGGAGGAGGAAAAGTAGTAGTAATAGTAGTAGTAGCCCCCATTGCTGGAGACTGAGTCACTGATTCCTTCTATCAGGGGCAGTAGAAGAAGTATAGGATTGGCAGGTTACAGGGATGAGACAATGAGCAAACAGAGAGTTAATGGGGGATGTTGATAGAGTTGATTCAGCAAGCTTGTTCAAAGGGGGACCCTTAACAATTTTTTCTTTTTACAGTGTGAACTAGCTGATTTGAAAGTCTGAGAAGGCAATGACAAAGGGAAAAAAAACTGGACAGAGTTCTGTAATTATGACTTGTAAAGCTTGAGGCATGACTGAAAACCTGCTGTATTTTATTATTGATCCATTTATTCAACAAATGTGTATTTATAGCTGATGTGGACTTGCAGTTGTGTTTAAAGAAACAGCCAGAATATTGGTCACATTTCACCTAGTGCCATAGCATGGTCATCTATCAGAAACAATGGAAGGATTACTGCAGGGGATGCTAGAGGAGTAAAATCTCCCTAAGGAGGAAATTTAAACAAAGGAGTAAAATTCAAACCATGGATGGGAATGACAACCAGAAGTAAAAGTAATATTCAGCACAACTGCTTTCAAGCATTTGCAAAACAAAAACCACCAGACTCCAAGTCTCCAGGGTGTGGAAAGAGATAAAAGGAAACAGGATTTCATGACCTTAAAAATCAGAGTAGAGAAATTCATGCCCTTCAAGAGATTGAAGAGAAGAGTCATGGTCGGTGATAGCCCACTACAGTACTATGAAGAAGTGAAACAAATATATGCCCCAAGATCTGGCTTGTCAGGGGCATTGTCTGCAAGAAATATGGATCAAGTAAATGACAAATAACTGTCATGATTTATCAGATGCACTCTTCACATCAAGTATATTTTAATATGATTCCTGTATTTAGTATGGGATTGGACCCTTCCAACCATATAATTTAAGTTTTTAAAAAACCCAGGGTAGATATAATTGATTCATAGAACTATCAATAGACTGTGGATCGATTCACTTTGATGTTACAAGCCCATCCTTAAATATCTCCTGAGCAATGCTAAATAAATCATAGGAAGTGTATTTGTTTAGCCTGTAAACTTTCTTTTGGCTTATAGAAATTCTTTATATTTGTTGACCAATGAAAAACCTGCCAGTTAGTTAATTAGATTGAACTTCATATCCCATTAAGGGATGTTGTTGTTGTTAAAATCTGACTCAGAAGGATGTGATTAACAAGCAAATTGGATTGAAAATGAGACGTCTTTTGTTAGTTCAGCATGCAAATGGATTCATGAAAGGATTTATTAGGTCATATCCTTATAACACAAATGCAGAACTAGCTATTTATTTATTTACCTATCAAATTTAGATCCTGCCCTTCTCACTTTCACTCATATAACTTGATATTGTCATTTTAATCAGATAGAAGAATTAATGTTCTCAAGACTGCCAATGCCTCAGTTAGCAACTCTAACCAATGAAGCTTATTATTTAGCGAATACAAGTCGTAGAATGATTTAATTAGGTAAGAAGCACCTGAAAAGGCATCTGATATCATTAACAGCTACTGATATTTGGAATAACTATTTTTTTTATGTCAGGAGGTTGTCTACATCAGAAACTGACTAGAAAACCTATTGATGCAAAATCAATGAGTTTTATTATGAGTTCTATATTATTGCTGATCTCTTTAAACCAGTATAATAATTTCTCCAGAGCTGTATCTGACCCTGGATCATGGATAGGACAACTAACATGAAAGCCAGTGAGGTTATTTTTCTTGCGCAGCAACTGGTGAAAATGACTTATGGTGGAAGTCGAGAAGAGAGTGCAACTGAAGGGAGTGCAAGGAAGGTAGGTCAAGACCAATTCTAGTGGTGTTGGTCTTGACCTATCTCAACTACCCTCGTCCCTCTCTCTTCAGGGATTCTTCCCACAGAATAATTGCATTGCAAAGGCTATGTGGATACATGGACCATGTTTATGTATTGGAAGAAGGAGACATTCTAGCTGAATAAATTTCTGGGTTTATTCTGCCCCCCCCCCCCTTTACTAGCATTTCTTTATTTGATTTCATTAGGTTTTTCATATATGAAAGGAATGGAAGATTTGTAATTGTTTTTATGAACATTATTCATATGTCTCATTTCATAGAGCAAAAAGTGTTGTCCTTCTGTTACTTCAGTCTGGCAGCAAACAAAATGTTATCCTAAAGCAAGCATCCTAAAGACAACCTTCAAATTATACTAGCAACTTTGACAACCTTCAAATTACATTATCAACTTTTGACAGTAGAGAGGCTCAAACTTTCACAGGATATTTTCTTGCTTTTCTGACACACAAAATGCCATGTGAGCTCTAAAACAAGTCCTAGGATAGCTTTAACATACTTTAAAAGGACAAATACAAAGACAAAAATTAAACACCCCTCCAAACTGGGTAAAATTAGAAAGAAGCCATCCTCTTTCCCACCCCTGAAGAAAACTTTTGGCACTGTCTCTAGCCTCCACCTTAATGTCACTAGATTTTCTGCTCTTTTTGTAATTTCAAGTAAATATCCAAAATACTTCCTTGCTATTTCAGCAAATAAAAATTGACTAAAAGATATGTTTTCATAGAGAAATAGCTTTGCAGTCAAGCTTAGAATCTATGCTTTTTGCTTTTGCAAAGTCAAGAAATCTTTCCTTTAATACAACCCAGAACTATCAGGTTTCACCAAGAGATTTATAGAATTCTCATTAACTGAGATTTCCTGTAGGAATCCTGCTAGGATTACCTGTGCTTACCAGTAAATCACTTGCTCCATTTGGTAGATTGAATTCAAAGAATAAAGATCCTCCCAAGAGATAAGATTTTATCACAGTGTTTTATTATCTGATATAGGTCTGAATAATAAATAGAATTTTTCTTTGAGTGAGATGAGCAATCTTTAAATTTGACAAATAAATACACTGATTGCAGTCCATCAATCATATATGACAGGCTTTAAAACAATAAATAAACACCTCTGGTTTCTGAGATCTGTCTGTGATTGAGAAATGATTGAAATCATATCAAAGAACTGTCTTAAGTCAGATCCAGTCCTATACAATTAAGTTTTGCAATTAGCCAGACCCTCCTTCAAGTCCTGCTATGCTGACTCATCAGGACAAGAGGGGGATTCTTGGAAGAGATTAATAAAGGATGCCAGGAGTATATAATTCTCGGCAGGGCCACCCAAGTCATGAAGTCTCAGCTGATCAGATAAAACAAGCCCTGGAGGTGCCTGATTGCTGTAGTCACAATAGCAAAGGCATCATTTCATACTGTGCAGGAGAAGACAATGCTCCACTCTTGCATTTTACTAAATAAATTTCATGGATGGAAAATATACAATAGTGTTGGATGACAGGCCCCTCAACTCAGATGCACTTAACATGCTGCTGAGGAAAAGGATCTTTGGCCTGATATAATTTAACAATAAAAGTACTGTATAAATTATAAAGAGAGGGAAATAATAGTAAGAGGAAAAAGAGAGAAGAAATATATAACTATTTTCAGTTGTAGGTATGTGAGTGCACAGTGGGACTAAGAAGTTTGTGAATCTTTTGAATATTCAATATTTCTACATAAATATATGATTTAAAATGTGATATGTTGTCCCCACATGTTACGTTGTTCAAGAAATATCCTTCTGGGTTCAGTTCCAAGTGGGGAAAAAGACACTGGAAACATGGAGGCTATTTGGAAAGATGGTTTAATGGTGGACAGCAGGACCACATGGCTTGGAGCTCCAAAGTGAAAAAGAAAGGATGATCACATACTTCAAGGTGAGAAGGTCAAGAAGGGAAGACCAAGATGCTGAGAGACCCTTATATAACCTCTGTTGGGCCCCACCTTAGTGTTTCCTGTTCCTGTGTAAGAAATATATCCCACTGGCTGTCAGTCTTAGCTAACTTTGTAGGCTTTGTCTGGACCACATGGCTTCACCTGAGTGTTGGCTGATACAATCTTCCCAGGCCAGGTGGTGAGATGGGTAGACCCTTTATTATGTAGAATACTCTTGGCCTAAGCCTTAATGGCCCATTAGCAAAGGTGTGGGGGGGTGAGTTTCTGCTTTTCTGAGTTTCTACTTTACTCTTTTTAGGGGAAATATTCTGCCTTTTTAATATTTCCTAGGATATTTCATTTTTCTAGGAGAGGGGTGAGTGCTAACTTCCTACAATGTATTGAGAAAAATTATCCAAAACTAAAATAAATAAATAAAATGGCTTTGATTCATTTTTAAAACTGGGTTCTCAATATTTAGTTTTAGAACTTGTGTGGAGGGTTCACAAACCTTAAAACACCATTCTATATAAGGAGTAAATTTCGATGAGTTCTTAGGACTTACTCCAATGCACACATGTATAGAACTGCAACTATATAGCACAACACAAAGGTTATAGCACAGCACAAAGCTTGGGAGTTGTGCCAAAGAATAACATTAACAGTGCTTCTGAATATATCTAGCATGCCAAAAAATAAATACAACCCCCTGCATGTTTTATGTTAGGATAGAATTCCCAGAACCAAAACAACAGTAGGAGTGATTTTGGGGCCACACTAAAACCCTGATCTTATCTTCAAGGTTAGACGTAATGACTATATATTACATTTGCTATCAGAAGCAAGCTGCTGCTGCTAGATAACAATTGCTAGGAACACAAGGAAACACAAGTGTGGAACGGTAGTTGTATTCCTGTGTCACTTGTAGGCATCCTAAAGACATTTTGCTGGTCACCATGAAAAGAGATTATAGAACAGGGGTCTTCAAACTTGACAGTTTTAAGACTTGTGGCTTTCAACTCCCAGAATTTCTCCTCCAGTCATGTTAGCTCAGGAATTCTGGGAGTTGAAGTCCACAAGTTTTAAACTTGCCAAGTTTGAAGACTCTTGTAGAACGTGTCCAATACGGGTGCTCTTATATTCCCATAAAATATTTTTATTTATTTTTAGAAACATATTGTAGCATTTTTTTCAATGACAATTTATGAGTCTTTTTTAATAGGCAGTATAATTCATGTTTGTACCTGAAATCTGGCAATGGGTGTTCAAATCTCTTAGTAGCTATTCAGATATTTAGTGGCCATTAACTAACTTGCCTGATATTGTAAGGATAAAAGAGGGGGGGGGGATCTACATATGCCAATCTAGCGTTCCTTGAAAAAGAAATCATATTTATGATGTTAGAAGTTCAAAATTAAGTTTAATAAGTGTGTAGTCTAGTTTTAGGGTTGCATATCCTTCAAAAGCAGTTTGGAAGAAGTGCTTCAGAATGCAGAATATCACAGGAAGAACATTTCTTTAAAGTGGGAATGCGAAAAAAATGCGTTTTTTAAAGACCTACTGAGCAAACACACTTCCAAATAATTTTCAAAAACATGCACAGCTCTATCCAGCATATTAATCTCAGCAGAAATCTTGGCTATGTTCTCATATTGCCATATTACCATATTAAATCATGGTATTGTTTTTTTAAGTTTTAGTTCAGTCTAATTTGTAACTGAGACTCTACTGCTTGTATGTGCCGTTATGGAAAAAGCTGTTAAGAAAACTATCATGAGACAGATTGTTTTCTTTTTATAATAAATACTTAATAAATAAATATGATTATGCTTTCATCTAGCTGCAGTGAAACTATCTTGATGTTAGATTATGAATATTTGGTTTTGACATAATCCTACATCATGGCTATATAATAAGGGAGAATCTAATCTGAAAATCCAAGCCAAGGTATTTTGCAAAAAATATATATAGCACCAGGTCGTCTGCAGAGAATGTTTTTGAACAATTTATTATTCAGGCTATGTTAGTGCTCATTTAATTATTCATTTTGTTTATTTATAGTGGAGCTATTACAGATAATATGGTGAAAATCCCCAGCAACCTCAAACACCAGATGTTAGTTTTCTATCTGAAGTCCCGTAAGGCAAATCTAAGCACCAGCAAGAGAACTTTAAAATAAGCCCAATTACTTTTATGCTAGCATGTTAATTTGCCTAAAAGAAAATAAAGCAAAGAAGCAACAAGCCTGTAATCAGTGCTCGCTCCTTCCTCCCTTCCTTCCCTTCCCTTCCCTTCCCTTCCTTCGCACATAAAAACATAGGAAAGGGTCTTATTCTAAGCAAAATGTTGGCCTCATAACCACGAACGGCAGAAAGTGTCAATTTGGTGCCCTCCATATATTTTGGAGTCTAACACTCATCGGCTTCTACCAGTATGGCCAATAGCAAAGGCAATTATCCAAAATATCTGGAGGATTCCAAGTGGCTTACTACTAATTTAGTAGTAGCTCACCAAAATGACTGGCAAAAATCTTTCCCAGGGTTACCTGGGATTACAGTGACTTCTTTTTTCTATACCTTGTTAAATCTTATGAGAGACATTGAACAGAAATCTTGAATGAACCTCTGAAATCCAGGTATGGATAGATTTATTGAACAGAAGAACAAGTCCCAATTCACTAATAGCAGTGGGATTCATATCACTTGAGTTTCAGGAAGGTTGAGATTTTCTCAGTGGGTTTAAGATATTTTTCCATTCCTTGGCTGAAAAGATTATTGCAAAGAATTGTCTTGTTTGGCTACATTCAAATCATAGTTTGAGGCTCTTGATAAGTAAAATGAAAGTTCTCAATAATCTGTATTTAGTATAGACATGTGACATGAATCCTGAAAAAATGCTGAAAGCTTTATAGATTGGCTAAATTTATACAAGCATATTCTGAATATACTTTGATCAAGTGCTAATTACACGAGCATGCTAGCTCGTTCAGATTAAACTGGCATTTTCCCAAAAATCTGCTTTGTTGTGATTGATGAATCTTCCTAATATGTGGTTTCATATTAGAATCAGTAACAGTGGTGGTATTCAGCAGGTTCTGACCAGTTCTGAAGAACCAGTAGTTCGGAAAACCGGTAGTGGAAATTTTGAGTAGTTTGCAATTCCACCTCTGACTGTCCCCGTCCCCATCTATTCTCTGCCTCCTGAGTCCCAGCTGATCGGCTGGGTGTTATTTTGTTGCCCTGCACAGGAGAACGGAGCTGGAAATCAGGTTAGTGGGGTGGGGAGGGAATGGAGATTTTACAGTATCCTTCCCCTGACATGCCCACCAAGCCACACCCATCAAGCCATGCCCATAGAACCAGTAGTAAACATTTTTGAATCCCACCACTGGTCAGTAACCAGCAACACATAGACTTTTTATATATTCCTACAGGGTAAGCTTACCATTCTTATCCATTTGGAAAATATTTTCATAGATATGGCATTAGGCATACTAAATAAATCATATTAAGCAATTCAGAATTAGAAATATGACAGAAATAAATAAAGATCTTAAGAATTTTTTAAATAAAACTTTTACTGCATAACATTATTTACATAATAAAATAGAATTTCTAGACACACATATCACAGTAGTAAAAAGATAAACATAAAAAGCTTTCAGAAGATTCTGAAGCAGCATGTGATTACTTTTTTTTCTTTTGAGAAAATTGGTGGGTTTTTCTCATGAAAAAAGAAATCAGTATGACAACCAAATCTCTCCATATTGTCCCTTACGTTATTGCTACATTTTCATCCAATTGCAAGTAATGGGTAGCTTGAAAAAGCCTCTGATTATCTCTTCACAAGCAAAATATTATGAAGTTCAGCTTCTCCCATTTTAGTCAGTTTTAAAATAGTATATTTTTCCTAAATTCCACAACAAGATTTCTGAAACTAAGGTTTTGAGTTTTCTTCCTTCTTCCCAATAAAAAACCTAGCACCTAAAAAACTTTATAAATACTATGTGATTAGATATACCGATATTAAGTAATACAATTACATCAATTTTGTACATATTTTAATTGTAAGCATCTATTATTTAAATTAATTGACAATTTGTACTGATATATAATTTACACATGCTTAAAGTTAAATCAAGTGATTATATCTCATTGCCTCATTCTTTTTATTAATCCAGATACAACAAAAATAGACAATTTCACCAGTTTGTATTAAGTTCCAGTATAAATAACATTTCTTTGAACCTCTTTAGCCATTGCCTTATTGGTGGAATGTCTTATATTATCAGCCTTGTAACCAACTGCTTATGCTAGCAACTTTTAACAAATTAATACCATTCCTTGAATACCTGGCTTTTAATGAAACCTAAGCCAACAATGAATAGATCACTTTAAAATATATCCCACTAATATTTTCTACCATTATTTCCTCATAGAGCCTTAAAAACAATTTTCACTCAAATGTTTATAATCTGTACATGGATTTATATATATTACCCACATTTTAAAATCCTTTTAGTCAAATAGATTGAATATTGATACTTTTTCATACTATTTCATACTATAGAACTACTTTTGAGGCAAAAATAAGTTGATAAAATGGTTCTTTAGATTTAAACATGTGAATTATAAGGGAGCATACATATACCTACTGGAAAGCTGGTTTGATATAGTGGTTAAGGCACCAGGCTAGGAAATAGGAGACTATGACTTCAAGTCCCCACCTTAGATGTGAAACCAGCTAGGTGGCTTTGGGCCAGTTATTCTCTTTCAGCCCCAGGAAGAAGCCAATGGCAAACCATTCCAAAATTTTGTCAAGAAAATGTGACATTATGGGAGTTGAAGTTCACAGATTGTACAGGGGTCATAGTTCCCTGCTCCTGCACTAATCTATGAGGTCGCCAGGAATCCAGACAACAAAAAAATCCCTTTCTTCTAGTTACATTTTTAAGACTTCACTGAAATCAACATAAATGCATTTCCCATTTTTGTTGATATATTTATAGTGTTGGTTGTATTCTTTAAATAATGTGTAAACTTTATCTAATAAACCTTATTTAGGGGACACTAACTTTCAAATAATTTCCTAGAATTGTAGGTTAAAGTATTACTAATTAACAACTTGTCTGCTCTTATGAAATTAATCATTGCAATTTGCATCCATTTATTATTTCCTGCGCTCAGTGGAAAATAAAGTTTCCAAACTTTTATATTTGCACTCTTAAAACATAAGCATTTATGAAGATTCTAGATATCATTCCACACATCTAGAAGGATGCCCCAGACCGGGGAAAGGTGATCTAGCTTCTATCTCTGTTATAAAATATTACACACATTGACTTATTTGTTAAACAAATTTAAATGGCTGTCCAATACACACATGGCTACCATAGATAACTTAACACGTTCAAGGTTCATGGTATAAACCACCACCACCCAAATTAATCCTGTGAACTAATTTCATTATAAGCTGTTTAGGATAGTATTTATTTTCATGATTGCTCCTTGCCACATTGTTTCCTGACTCTCTTCTGATCTAATTCATTTTGGAGGAATTTTCCATAGTGAAGACCAGAGTGAAAAATGCAGGAATGGCAAAACATAGTTTTCAATCAAGTTTAAACTAAGGATAGAGTAATAGTTTCATGTTTTCTCTTTCTTCTATGAAATGTAAATAGCAATTCACTTAAATCCATATTTAGTAATAAGTATGACCACTGTTACAATTGGAAGAATTTTATAATTAAAGAAGCCAAAATAAGAATGCATTAAAACACTACAGAATGATATGGAAATAAAGGCAGACAAAAATAAGGATTTGCACAACCTTTCAACTGACAAGAAATTGTTTTCTTCTTGCAATTAGTGGAATTAGTACCCAGAAGCATCAGCATAGTATAGGCACTAATCTGTTTTCATCTAAGTCCCAGGTCAGCAGCAGAAACTACTACTGGCATCTTTCAACCTTGGAAATATTTAAGCACAATTTCTAGAATCCTTCATGTATCCTTCCCACCGGTGGAGGGGGAAGCACTATGCAACTAGTATCTGCTCGCAAGCACAGCAAAATCCATGCGCAATTGTTAAATCAGTTGTCATCCAGCAAGCGGCATGTGATCTAGAGGCATCAGACACAATCAGCGCTATCACGCAGATCATGGCTTCGGAGTCTCCTCATGGTGATATGGGCTGCAAACAAATTTAATAAATAAATAAATGAGTAGACGGATTTTGAAACTTCCTCCATGTTGTTTCCTTGATAATTATCTTCTGACACATCCCCTTCAGCAGACAAGTGGTGAAGGGAGAAGGTGTTAGGAAGTGAGAATTACAGGTCCTGGCATCACTGTTCTTCACATGCCCTCAGACATGTGAAGAGAGTGCACTAATCTCCCTATCACTAGCACTTCCCAAAATGCAGGACCCAGACAGTTAAACTGCTAATTCATGCTGAGCTGTTAGAGGCGATTACTGTAGTGCAGACGACATGAACAACAGACAAGATCTGCAATGTTTAGGCCGGTTTCTCTGGACAACCAAATCTTAATCAGATGGCTTTATAGTCACACACAGTTTGCAAACATGGGAAAGTAGCCTGTCAGGTACAAATTGCTAGCACTGACTCATAGATTTCAACTGTTTGTGCAGGCAGCTCTTCATTTGGAAGGAAGTAAAACCAGGATCATCTCCATTGGCACTAAGTTTGCCACTGACACTTTTACAGAAAAGTGCTGAAAGACTGCTATCTCCACTGGAGTCCAAAGGAGAAGTATACATTAGACAGGCACCAGATCATCTACTACACGGACACCTGATTTTCTGAAGGCTGTCCCCCTGGAATTCTGCCAACCTGCTCAAGCAACTGGTTAATCATGACACAAGGCACGGTTGTTCTCCCCTCAATCAGAAGATGAGACCTATTGCCGAGCTGGTTTCTTAGGCCATTCTTTGTGATAAATGTAACTGCAGGGAATCATGCTGAACTAGGTTATGCTCTTGGTTATTTTTAAGAACACTTCGGAAATTAACTCCAGCAGAAAGTGAGCTCTCAAGAATGGCAGAGGCTTGGCAGGCTGACTTCACACTGGACTCAAACAGTGGCTAAAATGTCCCAAGGGTGCTTTTTCAAGAGGCAACTGGACTTTCTGGTTTTCTTTTGAAGATGTTTCGCTTCTCATCCAAGAAGCGAAACGTCTTCAAAGAAAAACCAGAAATTCCAATTGCCTTGTGAAAAAGCAACTTTGGGACAACCATGACCTGGATATCTGAGAATCTCCATAGACAGTGGCTAAAATACTTGAGCGCCATGCTAGCATGTAATAGAATTGGAAGGGATTGCAAGATTCATCTAGTTTAATCCTTTTCAGGAAAAAAACAATTAAACAATTAACTATGATTTAAGCCTCACCTATTAAAAATCTCTCAAGATCGAGAAGCCACAACTTCTACAGGTTCTGCTATTATACAGGTTATACCTTCACATATGGGCAATGATGATATTGATAATGTCAAACTCTTGATAGTCCAAATCAAGATACTAAGAGGTTTCTTTAAACAGATTTATTCAAAATGGGAGGATTAGGTTGTAGAAATCCTGTCAATATTTTAACTGTTAGGATCCAATTTATCTCCAAATTTATTAGGGCGGTCTTTTTACAAGTTTCCTTGGTAACAATCCTTTGTACAAGTGATGCAGCTATCCATTTTTTTAGATAAGAAAATAATACGGTCAAGAGACCATTGGGAGATGGGCACTGCAGAAATATGAAAAATAAATAAATATATGTAGTTGTTCTTGAACTTGTACTATTTCCAAATTACCTGTTTCCCAGACACCAACAAACCATAACAGTGAGACCTAGAGGTAAGGTCAAACAGGGTGTGCAGGCTCTGAGGTTACACGCACTCATATGACACATGGACATGCAGCATGAAGACATCTATCCAACAGCAGTCCACATAGCCAGGAAGAGGAAACCAGCTTTCCATTGCCCAGTTGCCTGTCTGCTTGAGAAATAAGCTACTGCTGGAGGGGTTTTGTGTGAATTCATGTGCAGAAGCTAAATTTTGGTGGGAAGATTAATATGCTACCTTCAAAAGAAAAGCAGGTGCTGGATGCAAAATTAAAGATATTTCTGCTCATGCAACTCTACCGTGACTATATTCCCACACACAAAGGATGCGAATACAGAAAAGTTCTAGCAGTACGTTGTTTCAGGTTGTTCAGAGTGCACAATGCACTCAGTATGTGCGCATTATTCAAAGTGCATAATATTCGGTATCTATGCCCTTGGTTTCTAATGCTGAGATTTAAACACAGCAAGTGTCCCTAAACAGGAACAGCCAAGAGCATGCAGAGTGGATGTGCACATGTACATTCAGCAAGCAGTCACCACTATCATATCCAAGGCATTTCCTGATGATGGCTGTTTTGCATTCATTGATTCTGGGAGGCATGGCTTTCAGGCTGTTGCTTATTCAACACAATTTGTGTGTTGCATTCTCTTGTTTCGGCTCTTTTGTCTGTGGAAAATTCAAAGCACGTTTAAAAATACAAATATTTGTATTAGGTGGCCTGCTAACTGCTAATTCATGGTCAGAGCATTCTTTTCATACTGTTATGCAATGTTGATTCAGCCCATAGGGCTCACAGGCTTGAGCTAGGTTCTTTTTTTCACGCTGCAGTTCTCTTTTAGCAATTCAAGTGAAATATCCAGCCACAGAAAAGGTAATGATTGTATTTTGACTGAAAGAGTTGTCTTGTGGGATATAAAAAAAAATCAACCAACCAACCAACCCATTCATCCAGAGCCAAGCAGTTTCTCTTCACATTTCTTTCAATTAAAATAGCAATGGCCAGATCAAACAGTTGCTTCTAAGAGACAAAAGCTAAGATTATCAGATATGGACTACAAAATCTGGATGACCAGTAGATGGCAACAAGGAGCTAAGAGTTTTCTTATCTCTGCTATTATCCTACTGGTTGTCCAGATTTTGCAGGCTAGCAGTCCATTCTGCATCCCATTGTTTCCTCTTTACAGAACATCTAGAACCAATCCCACTTCCAGATTATTTAACTCAGAATAGAAAAACTGGATTTAGTTTGTCCAGACTGTGATCGGCCTTCATGGAAATGACAGAATTCTGGGAATGAAGTGTTCAAATAAATTGGGTTTTTTCATTTAATTAAGCAGTCTTTCATTATTTTTCCTTTTCCATGTTCATGCAGTTGTATCAATTAATTTTGCATAAATATTGAGGAAGAAGAACCAAAACTAAAGAAGTAATTAAACAAAGTCAATACATGTCATGGAAGTTTGAATGGATAGGATTTCTCTGTTTCCTTGGATCCTGTGTAGATTTGTAATGCTGAAGAAAAAATGTTTTGCAGCTTTTGGAAACGGCAGTTCTTTTGCAAATTTGTAACAAATTGAACTTCAGGTAAGATGAGACAAATTTTCTTGTCCATACTTCATTGCTGATTCAAATTCATTGAAGCTAATACGGCCATCAGAATCCTGATCAACCTCCCTATAAAAGAAAAACATTTGGATACTTTATTAAAGAAATAGTTCTATATTTTATAGCATGAAAGTATGTTGATTCTGTAAGGCAAAGACTAATATCTAATTGACAAATATCTAAGGCCAGCACTTCAAATGCACAAAAGGACTTTTACAATTAAACGTCCTCTTTCCTTTCATCTACAATATGTCTTTGAATCTATTCCAGAATGCTATTTGGAAACAACTGAATTTCCAGTTCAAGGTAGGTGGATATTTTCCGATAAAACTATTAATCCTTAATCCTATAGTGTTAAGCATATAGGGTGCTATGTACATTGTCAAATGCTCAGGTAATGAATATATTATCTAAACTCAGAACAGTGTATACAACATTTGCAACTTTTAAATATAGCTAGTTAATTATAGGGAAATGCCTAAAAACTGGGTATCTGAAAGCAAAGGCTGTTCATGCAGCCTTTGGAAGCTCCTTTAGGGTTTTTTAAAGATTTTTTTTTAACCCTGCCTTTAATATTTTTTATAAATAAGTCAAGGTGGCAAATATATTTCATACTTATGAATGAAGACAAATATATGTGTCCCAGGATATTATTGCAAGATCCATCCCAGTTCCGATCACTAGAACCAAAGGTTTATTCCTCCAAGCTTTCGGGCTCATGCTGGAGCCTGAAAGAGAACAACTCTCTCTCCAGAATGTATGCACTGGGCTGAACCATTGCTGAAGATAAAGTCCTTGGTGCTCTCTGATAACAACTCTCTGGTTGTTTTCTTGCAGATGTTTCATTACCCAAACTAGAAAACATCATCAGTGCTGGTAGGTCTCAATCTATATTCTAGTGTAGTGATGGCTAACTTCTTCCATGTTGCGTGCCACAAGTGCACCCATGATGCAATGTGAGTGTGACTCTTCCCACCCCCTGCGCATGCACGCAGGACCCCCCTGCACCACACACCTCTGCACATGCGTACGCAACCCCCCCACACGCCGCATGCCTCTGCGCATGCGCTCATGTCTTCTACACGTGTCTCCCCCTGTGCATGCGTGGCAGATACCTGATAACCATCTGGCTGGTGAGGGCACGCGCGCATACGCAGTGGGGCTCTTCCAGGTGACCTCTTGCGTGCTGGCAGAAGTGGCTCTGCATGCCACTTCCGGCACACGTGCCATAGGTTCGCCATCATGGTCCTAGTGGCTTGCCCTGTCAGTGTTGGTGGGAGTGGTTTTGGGAGGTTCTTTGGTTGAGCTGTTTACTATTAGCTTGTTTGGTAGATCCTTGATTGGGGTATTGTTTAGTTCTTGATTGCTGGTTTGATGTTAATCTTGGTGTTCTGGTCATCTGGGTGTTGATTACTGATGGAGAGATGTTTTAGTCTTTTTGTTCCTTTTTCAGCTTGTTGATTATCTCCCTTGAATGTAGATGCTATTTATGTCTATGTGCCAGTTATAACTGATATGTCAGAGTGCCAGACTTCCAGGAATTCTCTAGTGTTTTTTGACTTGGTTTGGTCTAGGATGGTCAGAGTTTTCCAGTTTTCCAATACTATTTATTTGACTATTTTCTATTACAATTTTTAATTGCTATATTGATGGTGGCCAGTAAAAGTCAAAATGGATTTTTGCATTGATCTAGCACAGGTCACACAATACTGTTAAATAAAAATAATGCATCATTAGAATGTGTCCAAGAATGAACACTTACAACTGTTCATCTTGTAAGTTGCTCTACTTTGCTCATTGTTGACTGTTTGTGAAACCAATTATTTTGTTGTTGCTGTGTATCTTTATTTTTCATTGTGAATTATTATGCTGATGTTAGTAACTGTATTCATCACCCAGAGTATGTGCTTCAAACAAACAGCCAGATAAATTGAATAAAATATAAATAAATAAATATTCTGAATGTGTGAGTTTTCAAGTATTATCTAGTTCAAATGAATAACTATGATGAAAATGACATGTTTCATTTAAATGTATCTTTGAAGTAGGAGAAATATTTATCTCTTTGATTCAGTAAATATAAATCAATAGTCCAGAATAACTGCTGTTTATTATTCATCAAATTTTTCTAGTAATTTTAAAAACTATTTATTTTGTGCCACTCAGCACCTAAGGCTAATCTTTTACTAGAATGATAGATGTAATTAGTGCACAACTTAACTCAATGCAGAATATAAATTACACTCTTATTATATTAGGTAATTAAAGCATCCTGAATCACTTCCTACCCTGCCTGGCTGCATAAAGCCACCTCTCCAACTGGAATTTTAAAATCTCAGTGTATTGTCTAAACAGCATAAATAATTACTTTTAGTATGCTCTCTCCAGTTTCTTGATTAATTAAAATGCATATATTATAAATGTTGCAATTGTTCCCCCTCCAATTAATAACCCAATTTCTAATGCAACACATTCTCTTACTCAGTTTTCAGTGCTCTCTTTCCAGATAACATTTTGGATATTTCAGACATTTCTTTAGCTGCTGATCTACCGGATAATTCACTGATACCTGGAAATCCAAGTCAGGTGACAGAAATTGGCAGAAACAGCACAAGAGTGTTTTATGCATACAGAATGAACCACAGAATTTGCCTACCACCAAGTCAGATAATTGGTTGCCAGTATTGTCAGATGAAAGCAATTTTAAGCATGCATCTTCCGCAGCCCTATTTGAAGAACCTGGAGAATTCAAACTATAATTTCCTCCTTGCACAGTTGCAGCTGATCTGTTTACTAGGAAACATATTCAGCTTGCAACCATCATTTTGGTTGTTTTCATTCACTGAACAGAACAAACACTGTTGCATCTAAGGGTTGCTATGTTTTACACCAGGGCTGTCAAATTCGCAGCCTATGGGCGGATGTGTCATGAGCTGGCCATGCCTACCAGTTTAGCAAAGGGGGAAAATAGATTAGATGACCTTTTAAAATTCTCTTCTTCCATAACATACCAGGAAATAGTTGTATTATAATGCCAAATGGCACAATTGTAATTTTACAATACTGCTACCTATTGTTTAAGATTCTGGAAATCTCCTTCAGGAACAAAGGAAATATTTTAATGTTTATCCATATACTTATATTGCTAGTTAGAAATTTCAGGGAAATCAACATGCTGTACAGTGTAAGATGACATCAGTCATTTGTCTGTATCATGTCAAGAAGCAGTCTCAGTTCAGAAGTTGGTCATAGTCAGTGGGTATCCATAGACCATCCTTGCGCTGATCATTCTTGCAATATTTTATTCTGCCTGAATGTGTAGTTCTGCCTGAATATGTAGTCGTTGCTCCATGGATGAATTTGCAATCATGGCATGACTGAGAGGAGGGATGAAAGTAATTTTTTTTGTTGTTTTCAACTAACCATGATTTTTTATATGGAAATAAGGTCAAACTGTGATGTGTTCACCATGTTTTATCCAATTAGCAGGAAATACAAATACAAGTTTTGTGATCATTATATTACAATATAGAGGAAAGATACAAAATGCATCCTACTGCCAGTAGTGTTAATTTCACTCTAAAACAGGGGTGTCAAACTCACATCATCACAGCAGTGTCAACGTGATGTATTGGGACTTTTTCATTGTTCTTTCCAAGCAGATAAATGTACAATTCTTTTTCTACTTGATAATGGTGCATTTTGCCGGCTATTATTATTATATCATCAGCAAATATTGATTATTCTTTTGAACTACCAGCAAATAATAAAACAAATAATGCCATAAAGATAGAGGGAGTATGGGTGCAGAAAGCCAAGATTTTCCATTAAATTTCACCATTTGTGAAACTGAACTTCACCATTAATAAAATTCAACCATTAGATATAATTGAACTTCCCTATTCAAAGAAGGATCACAATCTGGGATCCCTCTTGGATTCACAGCTTCTGCTAGAAAGGCAATTCAAGACTATGGCTAGGAGAGCCTTTGTAGTTTTGTAGATATCTATTGTAGCCATTTCTAATCCAGGAGGCTCTTTTGACAATCACTCATGCCTTTGTCACTTTATGCTAAATATACCACAACTCATTCTACATAAGGCTGCCTTTAAATTCCTTTTAGAAGATATAGCTGGTCCTCAATGCAGTTTCATGAGTACTAATAGAAATATAACCCATATTACCCATCTAACACTACTACTTTGGAAGTTTTACTGGTTTCCCAGTACAATTCAAGGTGCTGGTTGTCACATTTAAATGTCAGGACCTAGGTATCTTTGAGACCACTTTCTCTGAGTGGAACCTGCCTGTCTAGTAAGATCTATCATGTAAGGCAGGGGTCCCCAACCACGGTCCGCGGACCGGTCCGTCCGTGGAACAAATCCTACCGGGCGCTGGTTTGCTGGCGCCGCCATCTTGTTTTGATGAAAAAGTGCTTCCGGTGAGCTTTTCCGGGTAGAAAGCTCACCGGAAGCACTTTTTCATCAAAACAAGATGGCGGCGCCAGCTGATGCCGGCACCGGCCGCGGCGCCCAGCTGATGCCGGTACCGGGCCGCGCATAAAAAAGGTTGGGGACCACTGATGTAAGG
This sequence comes from Notechis scutatus, assembly GCF_049901735.1. Classification (NCBI taxonomy): domain Eukaryota; kingdom Metazoa; phylum Chordata; class Lepidosauria; order Squamata; family Elapidae; genus Notechis; species Notechis scutatus. The sequence goes on from NC_142009.1 coordinate 299,727,773, forward strand.
CACTGAAGGCTCCCCAGTCTACGGGAATGTTCTCCATAAAAAGGGGATGACTTCCTTCTCCAAGAGCAGCATTCTACTGGAGATAATGGGGAAGCAATAACATATCATTGCTCTGTTGGAGAAGGATATCAAGACTTGGCCTTCTGAAGAGCCTTTGGGAATTAAGTGAGCAACTGAATTGCTTCTGAAGTAGTATTGCCATGTGATTGTTGAGTATTTTAAGTAATATCTCTGTGTGGTAGATTCTGATTTTTTTGTTATGTCACTAGTGGTTTTTTATTTAACTATATTTTAACCCTCCTAATGTAATGAGGAATATACAGCCACCAAGATTCACTTTTAATTTATAAGATATAATAATTATAAGATATAATAAATAATTAAAAAAAATAAAAGACTTATGAACTCTGTTTCTATTGGCTCTGATAAGGTTCTAAACTATTTATCAACCACTTTTTAAGAACTATTTTAACACAATTCTTACAGCACAACAATTCTTGGAAGGCACTCTACCTGGATGACTGAGAATCTTCACACACACACACACACACACACACACACACACACACATACAGGGGGGAAGGTGGAGATGGAGATTGTTTGGGCTGAAATCTTGAAAGAAAAATATATTTTCTCTCTGCAATTTAAAAGGCAAATAGCTTACTTTGTTTAAATACTGAAGGAAAAAAGGGAAGAACTCACAACAGAATGCAGTGCAAATAATTAAGAACGTAAAACCATTCTTGCTTACTTTAATATTCTTAATAAAAGTACTGTATAAACAAGAACTGAACTGGTAATGAATTTATAACAAATCATAGGAACACCCAGGGCTCTTCAGTCATGTTTTGTTTTCTGCACACTTATTCCCACACCCTCATACCTCTTTTACTGGCAATATGCCCTATAGCTATGTATTATTTATTATTTATTTAGAAAGCCCTGTACCACTCATCCAGGTACATTGAAAAACTGGTCCCAAATGAGAACAATTAAAAGCAGTTTATGATAAACTTAAAAAACCATCAATTTATATTGAATTACATAAATAATCCAATAAAAGCTTCTAAAAATAAAATGCTTAAAAGCATAAATGGCTTAAAAGCTGTTGAAACAGGGGAGGGGGGGGGGAATGCCAGATCTGTAGGCGCACCACTTTAATGAGTGCCTAAAAGACAGGATAAATCTTAAATCACTGCCTGAAGGTTCAATGTCAACAACATCAGAATTCGGATGGCATGCCACAATATTGGGATGGCGTGCCAAAGTAACTATTATATAATTTAAGTAGTAATATTTCTTCTTGGAGAATGTATGTTTTCAGATGTCACTCAATGACCACCCTCATGTTTTATCCTTTGTTTAAGCCTTTTAAGCATGCCAGGAAGAGAATGAAAGCCAGGCAAAAGAAGAATGCCACAGAAGGTAATTTTAATACCGGGATTATGGGAGTTGTTAGTATAACGTTTAATACTAAATAGAAGTTGGGGAAAATACCAGCTTGTAATTTTATAATAATATTTATGACAGACATATAGCAATACCACTTAGACCAGGGGTGTCAAACTCGTGTTGTTACGGCGGCGTCACATAATGTATCAGGACTTTCCCCCCCTTTGCTAAATCAGGCGGGGGCAGGACCAGCCTGTGACACATCTGGCCTGCAGGCCATGAGTTTGACACCCTTGACTTAGACTAATATATCACTCCATAATGCCGGGTCCTTATTTTACTGACCTAAGAAGGAGGGAAGGCTGAGTCAATCTTGTGCCCTGTCAGGATCTAACTCCTGGATGTGAATAGAGATAGTGTGCAATACTGCATCATTCTAACTATATGCCAGGAGGGCCCCTGTGATTGGTGTGTGTGTGTTTGTGTGTGTGTATGGAGGGAGGGAGGGAGGGAGAGAGATTATAAAATGCATATTTTTATAAGTTTAAATTGGAAGCTATTATTGCAGGACTACTGAATTGTCAACCTGACTGAACACTTCGTACAAAGAGTGTTGTTTGGGGATGAAATGACCAACCGATATTTCAAGGATGGCAGCTTTTTCAGTAATCTGTATTTTTGTCTAATAAATCAGTCACTGCTATTTATTTCTAATACTTGTATCTTTGTTGATGAGCTTCCTGCAGTGCTCTGCAATTTACTCAGATACATGAGTATTAATTTCATTTTTAAAAATACATATAAAGAAAACCAAATAAATACTTAACAAATGTGGAACAGCTACAAAAAAGATCGTTATGGTTTTTAGAATAATGTAGTATAGACCTAATGACAATCAAACCTGTTATTTTGAGAGGACAAAGTATCAAGGAAACATTTTAATTGCAATAATATAATCAAGATCTGATGTAGATACTCTCTAAAATAGTCTGAAGTGCTCTCGTTTTTCAATGGCAAATTATTTTAAAGTGATGTGATTAAATAAGAAAGGCAATGTATTGTACTGAAGAAAAGAGTTCAAAGATTTAATAGAAATGGTTACTTTTTATTGGAAATTCTTTATTTCTTTTATATAATAGGATCCATATTCAAATAATGTGATTAATGAAAGCAATATTTTATTACTTCTGGGCAATCAGTTTAAATAAAAATAAGGAACTAAGAAGACTCATCTCATTGAGGGCTGGGATACTCATGTAACATTTTTATATAAAAACTCATATGCATATATGTCTTCTATTAAATTACAAGTAGACTTCAACCTATGACTTTAATGGAGCCTACCTGTAAGTCATATGTCATAAAGACCAATCCAATTTTTGTGGTGGTCATTGGGTGAATATCACTGTGGTTGTTAAGTGAATCCACAGTCATTAAACAAACAAATGGTTTTCTTCATGTACATATCCAGCACTTTTTCATCCTATGTAATCAAAGACCTAGACCACTTAGCAACGTGCATTTCTTCATTTACTCTTCCCTTCTAAGAACAAACTGGAGGACCATCTTAACTCTAAAATGATAATATGGTTCGCTAATTCTTGTAAAAGCAATCTTGCCACTACATCATGGGTGTCAAACTCGATCGCGTCACGTGACGTATTGCAATGTTTTTTGCCTTGCAGACTTGAGGTGGGTGGGGCCTGTGTCTGACGCATCTGGCCCACGGGCTGCCAGTTTGACGCTCTTGCACTACATTATCTTGCGGATGTTCAAAGCAGAAGAGGGTTATTATACTGAATTTTCTTGCATCCTGGTTCCCTTGTCTTCCAATGTTAATGATTTATCAGATCAACTATTCCTGTGAAATATAATACTAGGTAGAAAATTACATTCCTTCTTACATTTGTTGATACAATGAATGTTAGAATCAAGTTATAGAAATATATTTTATAAAACAAAATGCTACATTTTGTGATGACCCAGGGCAAGGCACAGAGGCAACACAGCCAGCTGATAGTTCGAATTCCCCTTTATTGCTCCAACTTTCCCCCAAAGGCTGCCATCAGGAAGAGGCGGTCCTTGCTTGTCGCCTGAACTCTATCGCTCCTCATCTCCACTGCTTCCCATTCCTTCTCCCCTCTCTCGGTCATCCTGTTTGTTCTTCCCTGCTGGCAAGCCATCCCAGGCCCGAGGGATGCCTTGTCTTGCTCCTCCCCGTCCTCCTCCAGAGCCAACGAGGCTGCCCCGCAACCTTCTTCGGCCCCAGCTCTGGCTCATCCTCCTCCGCTGATTCAAGCTCCAATGGGGCCATGACACATTTATAGTTATTAACAAAAACCAATACTTATGAGGTCAAAATAGATATGTTCACATCTAGATTTTCTTAGAGAATATTATTTCCTTCCCTCAATGAGTGATCCCCCTTAACTGTTTAAGTATGAAAACTCACTTAAAAGGTTTCAAATAGCTAGATAGATATAGATTGCTATCATAGCTGCCTTCTTAGTAGGAACAGATGGAGCAACAGAACTTTATATTCAGCATATGCAATTGCATAAAATATGAAGCTTTTAAAACACTGATGTGCTCTAATGTTTATTAACAGAAAAATGTGCTACACAGCTACAAATCAGAAAACAGAAATTGTACTATATTAATCTACACTTTCAACATCTGCTTAACTACTGATTAAATTATGTCAGCTTTGTTCTCAATACAACACTAATAGAGACAAATACAAATTTATGGATGCTTTTCCTCTATTAAAAAAAAGCATATCCACTCAAGCTTTTTCAAATTCCATTAATTTCATTAGAAAGCAATGGATATTCTGGGCACTTTGTCACAAAAATCTAAATCACTTAATAAGAGTTAGGATTTCTCTGGATACCTTTTTGTAGTTGTGCTCATTGAAATATTCAGCTTTACAAAACAGTCATAGCAGACTGGATTGCATCAACCAAGGATAATATCAAAATTAAATGAAGTCATAGCAGAGCTCTATACTGAACTACTGAGGTTACATTTGGAATACTGTGTCCAGTTCTGGTCACCATAATACAAAATGGTGCTGAGGCCCTTGAAAGAGAGCAGAGAGGAGCAACTGAGGGAAGACATGATAGCATGACAGCAGCAATATTTGAAGGGCTGTCACAGAGAAGACAGCATCAATTTATTCTCAATAACACCTGAGGGTAGAGCAAGAAGCAATAATTGGAATCTTATTTGAAGAAGGTCCAATTTGGAAATAAGGAGGAACTTCTTAACAATTAGATTCCCAGAGTTGTGGGTGCTCCATTGCTGGAGGTTTTCAAGACAAAAATTAGACCACTATTTGTCTGAGATGGTTTGAGGACTCCTGCACTGGGCACAGGATTGGACAAGAAGATCTCCAAGGTCCCTTCCAACTCCATGAATGATTCTATGATTATTGATAGTGTATTAATCCTAAATGAATTAGCTATTTGTGAACATATAAGTTCATTTTTGCTTAGTTTCAGTTAAACAATTTGAAAGAACAAATTTCTTTAGGTGAAGCTGGTGGGGATTTTATTATGAGAAACTAGAAAGTGTAAACCTTAACTAAGAATGTTTATTATATATATATCTCCTATCTTTCATTCAATTGCTGTCATTTAAAACAAATTTAGATTGTTTAAAAACATCATTTTTCAGGGAAATATTGGCAATATATTTTTTCATCACAAACTGCCCCAATAGTTATGAATATCAGTTTAAACCCTGAATATTTTGCTCATTGCTAAAATCTCATTTACTAACTATGAAAGTGCCTATTATTGATGCTAAATAGAACACACATACACACAGAATTTATAAAGTAAAACATAAAATTTACAACAATTTTATGCTAATATAAAACCATGTGAAAGAGTTATTTTATAACTGTACAAACAAAACTTCTACAAATTCAATACTTTTTAACATCAAAGCAAGAATAAGTCAATAATACACACACATATACTTTCAATTCACAATATTTATATATTTCATAGTTTCTCATAATGTGAGAGAAATAGGTGGTTAATTATTATTGTCATTATCAGAGTATTTTATACAATCATCATACAGAAAAAAGTATTTTTCTCCCTTATTTTCATCATCTTTCAATTTATATGTTAATTTTTCCATTATCACACTAGACCATAAGTTATCATACCAATTTTTCTTATATGCCTTCCAGATGTTTCCAATATTTTGCTATTATTAATCTAGCTGCCATTCATAAAAAAATTAATAGTCCTTTGCATTTCAGATTTGTATTGTTTTTTATATATATATATATATATATATATATATATATATATATATATATATATATATATATATATATATATATATATATATACTACTAAAATGTGTCTGTAAGCTTTAACTGGGCATCATAGAGCAACTACTTTTGAACCAAGGTACCCCAAATGGGCTAACTTACAGAATGCACCCAAAATCTGACAACCCAGACTCTCATGGGATTCAAATTTGGCAAATTTGTGCTTGTTTCAGTGTTGCTGCACCACCACCAGGAGATTAAATACACTTGTCTCACCCTGGCCATCAAGAGGCTGAGCAAGCCAGTCCCTCCTCTGACCACTGGAGATCAAGTAGAGTAGTCCCACCCTAGCTCTCTGGAGGTTGGGTAGATTGGTCCCACCATTAGCTGCCAAAAGACAATCAGTTGCAGTCAAACCAGCAGGAAGTCAGAAATTGGAAGTTGCTCCTGGTCCCACTGCTTTTTTTGGGGGGAAGGGGCCTTGGTCATTCTGTTTCTCTGTTTAGGCAAGGAAATATCTCTGAAATGATGACCCAGTGGGTCACAGATTCTCTATTCACAATGGTAAAAGGCATGAATGATTCCTCTATTCTTTAATTACAACTAATGCAATTTCCTGAAATATCATGTGCTAAAATTTACTAACTTTTGACTTGGAATGGAATGTATGAATGGCCTGGGAAAAAGAGAGGAGATACTGTCTAAGAAATAATCAGACAAGTGAGGCAGGAGCAGGGGTGGGATTCTACAGGTTCGCACCTATTCTCTAGAACCGGTTGTTAACATTCTAAGCAGTTCGGAGAGCCGGTTGTTAGAAAAAATTACTGGCCTAATCCTGTAAGGAAGGCAGGAAGGAAACATTCTGGTGTTGCTTACAGAAACTGCCTCTCTGTTAACCCTTATTACATTCTTGGCAGGACTAGACTTCCTGTCTCTGGAACTTCTCTGGAGGTTTTTTTTCCTCCTTTGCTGGTAATTTGCTTGTGTGGAGTGACCATTCAAAGTTACAATGGCACTGAAAAAAGTGCCTTATGACCATTTTTCACACTTACAACTGTTGCAGCATCCCCACAGTCATGAGAGGCCAGCGAGGAAATGCATGCCTCAATGTGAGTGATGTTGAGTTGGCCAGTAAAAATATTTGCATCCCATCCCTGCTATTAAATGACCTGCAAGCTCCTGCCTTTTTGTCTGTCTCGCTTATTATTAATAATATTGTATTATCAATCTCTTGGCAATAAATTTCACATGTAAATTGACCCTCTAATTATTTATTCTTTTTGCTGCATAGGAGAAGAAACTTTCAATAATATTCTTTCTGTTTTTTGTAATCTTGCTTTTTCTACATAATTTTCCCATTTAAATTTGCCTCAGCTTTTCAGATGTGGGCCTTCATTCTTCATATTTTTTAATCTTGACTTTTTCTTATTTTTATTGCTGGAGATTATTTATGTATACAAAATAGTAGCCAGTTTGTATCATCATCTGATGACAATAAATTTTAATGCAGATGGTTCTCTAAATAGCTTTCTCTTTATATAAAGGAAGATAAAATACATTGTCCAAAGATAGTATAATAAAATAAATAAAATACTCTCATGCTGAGTATCACAAATACTAAAAAAATGCTTCACTTTTGAATTTGACAATGACTGCTATCTTTTCCCTAACAATATTTCCACAGAATGAAAGCAAATGTCTGATGCACATCAGCGTTTTTAAAAAGATATATTATAAACAAAACTAACTGTATTGACTAAATGAAAACATAACCTTTCAGTCTATATTTTATTATTCCATTACTGTTTCTTTTTACAATTTTATTTTCATCCATGATTGAAAACATTTTAAACCTCACAATCAAAGCCAATGAATGAACAAGAGACAAAAATAAAAGCAGACAGCCAATCAATATTATCAACAAGGAGACTATATTCCTTGAAATAAAAATGTGAGGTAGCTGTTCATATTTGTTGAGTTTTCTTGCTGTTTTCATTTGTATACCTAGCAACAGACTATCAGAAAATTAACAAACAGTGATATTTTGATACTGTGAAATAAGTTGCAAAACTGTACCAAAATGCTTTTCCAAAAGATTAGACTTTCTTGGGTTTTTTTTCATTTCGCTTTTCATCCAAGAAATTTACTCCCCAACATTCAGTCAGAACTGTAGAAGCAAGATGTTTTTAAGGGGGGGAAATGCCTGACATTTCCAAAGTTCAATATTAATGTGGATGTTTGACCAACATTATCAAATTTAGGCTCTCTCAGTGTTTCTCAATCTTAGCAACTTTAAGATGTGTGGACCAATTCATAGATTTCCCTATGAATGGTGAATTCTGCGAGCTGAAGTCTACATATCTAGAAGTAGCTAAGGCTAAGAAACACTGGCCTACCCCCAAAAATTATCTGTTATGATATCCCCACCTAGTGGAACTGCAATTACCTATTTTCAAATAGTTGCTTGAAAAGCAAATGGATGTGCAATGTGCAAAATGGTAAAGCAATCAGATGCGTCTTTCCTACAACTTTCAGGAGCAAAGACTCATGCCCTCGGCCTTTTCTGTGCTTAAATCACTTTTCTTTGTAACGATTTCTTTGAGTCTAGAGAAAGCAATGCTATGTCAGATTCTGCCCATGGTGTTTTCTTTAAAATTACATTTTTAAAATATTCAAAATGTATTTAAGGTATTTTTCATATCATTCTATTTCTCAACAATAATAAAATACTGCTTTGATTGAGATGCTAGGGAAGGCTAAGGCAATCAATAATTTAGGTTATTGTTTCTACACTGAACTGAAATGTTTAAATGGCTGCATTTTATTGAGGATGAGACTGCGTATGTTTGCATTTTATTTTTATATGTGCTCACTACAGGTGATGTGATTATGAAACACTGCAGCCATGCTTTTAAAAAATAACCTGAACAAATAATTTTTACTAGTCAATTTCAAGGAAGAATGGTTTCTTACAATTTCCAGAACATCAAAACAACTACCAATATTTTCTATCAAACACTTTCATATCTGTTACTCAGCAACAAGATCATAATTAAGTAGGATAATTTTTTCACAGGTAATAGATAACAGATAATCAGAGTTGGAAGGGACCTTGTAGGTCATCTAGTCCAGGGGTCCCCAACCGCCGGTCCGCGGACCGATACCGGTCCGCGGAACAACTCTTACCGGGCCGCTGGTTGCTGGGCGCCGCCATCTTTTTGGTAAAAGTGCTTCCGGTGAGCTTTTCCGGTAGAAAGCTCACCGGAAGCACTTTTTCATCAAAGATGGCGGCGCGCCTCGTGAGCTTTTCCGGGTAGAAAGCCATTTCTACCTGAAAAAGCTCACCGGAGCGCTGCGCCGCCATCTTTTGACGAAAAAGTGCTTCCGTGAGGTCATCGGAAGCACTTTTTCGCCAAAAAGATGGTGGCGCCCAGTTGATGCCGGACCGGGCCGCGGCGCCCAGCTGATGCCGGTACTGGGCCGCGGCGTCAAAAAGGTTGGGGATCCCTGATCTAGTCCAATCCCCAGCCCAAGCGGGAGACCCTATACCATTTCTGACAAATGGCAATCCAATCTCTTCTTGAAAGTCTCAAGTGATGGTACTCCCACAACTTCCGAGGGCAAGCTGTTTCACTGATTGATTGTTCTCACTGTCAGAAAGTTTCTCCTTATTTCCAGGTTAAATCTCTCCTTGTTCAGTTTCCATCCATTATTCCTTGTCTGACCTACAGGCGCTTTAGAAAATAGCTTGACCCCTTCCTCTCTGTGGCAGCCCCTCAAATATTGGAAGACTGCTATCATGTCTCCCCTGGTCCTTCTCTTTACTAGACTAGCCAAGCCGAGTTCCTGCAACCGTTCGTTGTATGTTTTAGCTTCCAGTCCCCTAATCATCCTGGTTGCTCTTCTCTGTACTTTTTCTAGAGTCCCAACATCTTTTTTATAATGTGGTGAACAAAACTGGATGCAGTATTCTAGGTGTGGTCTTACTAAGGCTTTATAGAGTGGTATTAGTACTTCCCTTGATCTTGATTGTATCCCTCTGTTAATACAATTTAGGATTGCATTAGCTTTTTTGGCTGCTGCTGTTGCACACTGCTGGCTTATATTTAGCTGGTTGTCCACTAAGACTCCAAGATTCCTCTCACAGCTACTGCTATTGAGCCTGGTTTCACCCAGTCTATATGTGTATTTTTGGTTTTTCTTGCAGGACTTTACTTTTCTCTATATTGAATTTCATTTTATTAGATATGGCCCAGTGTTCTAGTCTGTCAAGATCCATTTGGATCTTGAGCCTATCTTCTTGCCAGCTTAGTATCATCTGCAAATTTGGTAAGTTCCCCTTCTATTCCCTCATCTAAGTCGTTAATGAAGATATTGAAGAGTACTGGGCCTAAGACGGAACCTTGTGGCACCCCACTGCTTACTTCCCTCCATGTAGACTTAGACCCATTAAGGACTACTCGTTGAGTACGGTTTGCCAGGCAGTTGCGAGTCCATCTAGAGGTGGTGCTATCTATTCCACTTTTTTCTAGTTTACTAAGAAGTAGGTTGTGGTCTACTTTGTCGAATGCCTCACTGAAATCTAAATATATTATGTCCACAGTATTTTGCTGGTCTACTAATTTAGTCACTGTGTTGAAGAATGAAATAAGATTGGTTTGGCATGATCTGTTTTTAACAAACCCGTGCTGACTGCTAGTTATTACTTTACTTGTTTCTAGATGTTGGCAGATTTGTTTATTATCTTTTCCAGTATCTTCCCAGGTATTGATGTTAGGCTGATTGGTCTATAGTTTCCTGGGTCTGTTTTTTTTTCTCCTTTTTTGAAGATGGGAACCACATCAGCTCTTTTCCAGTCCTCTAGTAGTTCCCCGGTACTCCATGATTTTTGAAAGATATGGTGCAGTGGTTCTGAGATGACCTCTGCCAGCTCCTTTAAAACTCTGGGATGTAATCCATCAGGCCCCGGTGATTTGTTTTCATCAGGATCAGACAGGTGTTCTCTTATTATTTTTTTGTTTATTTTAACTTTTATTTCTGGTCTGTCTTTTACAGTTATGTTTTTGGTGGGTTGAGCTATAGTTTCTTTTTGCGTGAAGACAGAGGCAAAGAATGAGTTAAGCAGTTCTGCTTTCTCTCTGTTGCCTGTTACTTCCTTGCCATCTTCTCTCAGTGGACCAACTGTTTCCTTGATTTTTTTCTTGTTATTTATATGAAGAAACTTTTTTTTATTATCTTTGACTTTTGTTGCAAGTCTTTGTTCGTTCTGAGCCTTTGCTATCCTGACTTCGTCTTTGCAGATTCTGGCTATCTGCTGATATTCTTCCTTAGTTGTATGTCCTTCTTTCCATTTTTTGTACTTGTCCTTTTTTTCTTTCAATTTGCCAGAGAGATCTTTGTGCAGCCATGCTGGTTTCTTCTTGGATTTCTTGTTTTTCTTTCTCAGTGGTATTGAGCTGGTCTGGACTTCTATGATCATACTTTTCAGAGTTTCCCAAGATTCTTGAGTTGTTTTCCCCTTTAGGATTTTCATCCATGGAATCTTTCCCAAGTTTTCCCAAGTTTATTGAAATCAGCTCTTTTAAAATCCAAGACTCTGGTGTCATTATGTTCTGTTGCTTGTGTTTGTGTTATGTTGAATTCTAGTATGGCATGGTCGCTCTCACCCAAGGTTCCTGCAGTTTCAACTCCCTCTATCACATCTTCTCTGTTTGTAAGAATTAATTCCAGTATGGCTGTCCCTCTAGTTTCACCCTGTACCTTTTGGACAACAAAGTTGTCAGCCAGGTTGGTTAGGCACTTATTTGATTTCTCACTTGGTGTAGAATTAGTTTTCCAATTGATATCAGGATAACTGAAGTCTCCCATTACTATTGTTGTGTGTTTCCTGCATATGTTTGTTAGTTGGCTGGCAAAGGGACATCTATATTTTCTGCTTGATTGGGTGGCCTATAATATACACCTATGGCCATGTCATTCTTTTTTTCTTTTATATTGACCTATATGCATTCTAGGAGGTTTTCATCTTTGGTTTCATGCATTTCTGTAGCAATATAGTGATCCTTTACATACAGTGCAGCTCCACCTCCTCTTTTATGAGGTCTGGTTTTTTTGAATAGTTTGTATCCTTCTACCAGTATGTTCCAGTCATGGGTTTCATCCCACTAAGTTTCTGTTATTCCAACTATATCATATTTACCTTCATGTATTCGTAGTTCGAGTTCACCCTGTTTGTTCCCTAGACTTTGCACATTTGTATATAGGCACTTGAGATGTTTATGTCTGACACTGTGTTTACTGTCTACATAATCTGTGTTGTGCCTGTCTGCCCCTACTTTCTTGCCACCTGTTTGATTAGTGCACATGGTATGGCACTCACTATTAAATGCTTGGTTTTGGTTGGCATCAAGGTTGATAATCTTACCTGCACAAACATCTATTTTGCATGCACTGGTATCCTTATTAGTTTTAGGTTGCTGGGGACAGAAATGTTCTGAATCCATTAATTCTCTGTCCCCACTGTTCAGTTTAAATGTTTATCCAGGAAATCTGTGACTTTAATGCCAAGTAACTCAGTCCCTTTCTTTGATGGATGCAAACCATCTCTTTTGTACAGTTTTTCATTGGACCAGCTACAGACATCATGACTAATAAAACCAAAGCCTTCCCTTTTACATCACTCCTTTAGCCACACATTAAACTTTGCTACACACTGCCCTTTCCCTTTTTGTTCCTTATATACTGGTAGAACCTCCGAAAAGATAAGCCTACAACCCATATTACTAAGTTCATACCCGAAACTCTGGAAGTCTTTCTGAACAGAAAGTACATCCTTCTGGGATAGATCATTTGTACCAAGATGTATAATAGTATCAACATCACAGTCCTTGCTGGCATTCTTGATTATCTTAAGAATACGCTTCTTGTCTCTGCTGGCAGTAGCACCTGACCTCTTTCAAAACCTCAGTATCCTTTCCTAAATTTACATCCCTTACAATTGAGTCCCCAACCAGAAGGTGGCTTCTCTTTTTGGATGTCTTGCTCTTCTTGTGTGACTGGTGCGTAATACCTGATTCACACTTTCTCCTTTCCAAAGTAAGTTCTTCTTCTATGACCATGATCCCCGGCTTACTTGAGCTATCATTATCACAGCTACCTTGACCTGTCACTTTAGTGTCCCTATTAAGGTCAGCAAGGGCACTGTATCTGTTATGCTGGGAAACAGCAAAAGCTTTGCATTTATGGTCCACAGCTCTCACCCTGTCAGATCCTACGGTTGTCCATACTGCCCTTTTCCTGTAGGATATTTGTGGTAGTGGGGGCTGGTAGCACGGCAGCTCAATAGATGGCTGGGTTGGACACCTAATTTCTGCTTGGAGAGCACAGATTAGAGATTCTAGATAGGTAATCTGTCCATGTAGACTGGTAATCTTTTTACAAAGAGGACAGTATCCAAGTTTGAAAAGAGTACTGCGAAAGACAGCTGTAAAACAAATATTACACTGAACTAAGCCGGTCATTTTGAAATAAAATAAAATCACAATCTCAAGCGCACTTACCCTAAATGTCTTATTGGTATTCTTGGTTTATAGAAAGCCACTATCTTTCTCCTTTCTACTCACCCTCTGCTTCCTTCACAAGAAGCCAGCAGCTCCTCCCACAACCTCTGGGAATTTGAAATGCAATGGAAGCAATTCAAACTGCCTCTTTCTTTTCTACTCACCCTCTGCTTCCTTCACAAGCAGCCAGCACCTCCTCCCACAACTTCTGGGAATTTGAAATGCAATGGAAGCAATCAAACTGCCTCTTTCTTTTCTACTCACCCTCTTCTTCCTTCATAAGCAGCCAGCAACTCCTCCCACAACCTCTGGGAATTTGAAATGCAATGGAAGCTTCTTCAATACTGAAGAAGCTTCCTGAGTGAGAAGTGAAGTGTTGGAACAACCATGACTTGGATGATTAAAAATCTCCACAGACAAAATACTGGTTTCTACCATCATTTTATGCTGGATTTCAATTCAATATCTTTAGCCGTTGGTTATCACAAAACTATATGTCTTTCAACCTAACAAGTTATCATGGTACCTGTCAAGAATGCTCTTATCTTCTTCAATTTTCAATTTGGTTTTTTAACTGGCTTCAACTTTTAGGCAGTGCCAAGATTTTAAGACTGTGGCGGTATTTAATATTGAATGTAAATTGTTCTTATATGCTGATGAGATGACTATCCTTGAATGTAATGTCATTACTAAAACTTATTGAAGTTGCATAATATGGTTTATAATCTTGCTATTCCATAACTAGAATAAGTCTAATTGGCTGCCTTTGGGATCCACTGTATCTATAGTCTACTGAAAGAGATTGGTTGCTAATGCTGCATGGATAGATTTCGGTTTATGTTATTCTTAAAGTAAATTACGATATGTTAAGTTAAATATATCTAAATATATACAGGCAATTTCAATAGACATAAATGGATTGCTAAAATATCCACTAAGTCTCTAGGGCAAGATTAATATACTGTATATTTTAAGAAGGATTCCAGTGTTAATCCCTTATTCGATATTCTACACGGATAGATAAATTAATGAGCATTTTTTTATGGCAAGCAAAAGCCTCTCAAACATCTTTTTTTATGATGAAGATGATATAATTTACCTAATTTCAATTGTATCACTGGGCTTTTATTTTAACATCTATGTTTTTTCTAGAACGAGACTTTATATGAAAATTTATCTCTCTTGGAGTTTAAATAATACCTAGAAATCTTAGTAGGTTTTACACTCCAGAAACATTAAAAAGAATTTTTACCTCCAGCCTTTAATATGAGGCAATTACATTTTAATCCCAACTCATATGATAAAACTAATATTATTGAATAAGCCATTTGTGAAAATAGTGGAAAACATGCACTGACTTGAAATGTTTGCAAAATAAGGGACGAATACTTTAAACAAGCTAATTGGTTGTTTTAAAGACTTTAAGAGATTACTATTTAAATATGATTTACTTATAACATGTGACAATTCAACAGGCGCATTGTTTGAATTGAAACAAATCCAATTTTATAAGGAATTAAAAAATTAAATGAAACTTAGAATTAGTTATATAACTACATTTTAGAATGTAGAATTGGAATACCTGGTTCTGGAGATCCATTTATTTTTATTTATTTTATTTATTTATTTATTTGATTTGCCAAAGGGTTGTCAAAGGGTTAAAATTATAAAAAAATCTTCTTATGATTTCAATATGAAATTAATTCATCAGAAAATGTTCATGTTTACTTTTTAAAAGGCTGCAGTTTAGAATTTTTGTGCTGATGCTATAAGAAATGTGAAAGCTCTTTAACTCATATAATGTAGTCTTATTTGGTTTTACAATTCAGTCCAGGTTTTACGGCTGTAGCTCCCCAAAGCTTATGCCTTAAAAGTCTTAAGTCTTAAAAGATGTTACCAACTCCTTCTGGATTATAGAAACCAGAATATCTAAAAATCAGTCCCTCCATCCCACGGATAATAGGATCCAAAATAACAGGAAACTTTTGATTTCCATTTTGGAAACTTTTTTATTCCATACCTCTACTTTTAACACCTGCTAGCTATGATGACCTATTAATACACAGGTCATTTTTTAAATTACTTTTTAGTCATTAATTCATATTTTTACTGCTTGTTGCTAAGAAACATGTATAACATTAAGATGAATGAAACTATATCTTAGGTACTTAGACACATCTCAGATACTTCCCATCTCCCATATGTACCATTTTATTGCAATTTCTTTTAACTTTCTCTTTTTTAATACTGTTTAAAAATATTTTGAGAAATATACCACTAATCAACATACATGAATCACTGAATATGAAACTACTAGCTCGATACTCGTGCTTCACTACGAAACTATGTGGTCGGGCTTAGTTTTTGGGGAGGAAAATAAGGGGGAGGAGGAAATTCTGCCTTGTCTACCAGCATCCATTGGTATTCATCTGGCTAGCATCCTGTCAGTATGTGAGAAAGTTGAGGGCTGTTTGTAAATTGAAACAGTATTTGCTATGTGAGCAAGGAGACAACAAAGAGCCTGGCCGTAGCTTAGCTCAATTGTTCTGTACTAAAGCTGGTTGGTGCTGAGACACTAAATTGAAACTGAAACTCCTCTGCTTGTGTTTTGCATTTGGAACAGATTTCTTTTCAGGTGAGGAGGGGGAGTAGAATTCCTTAGCATCAGAGTGTGTTAATAATAATATACGAAATATTAATGCTCTGATGGTCATTTCGAAAAATCCTTTCTTAGTGAGCACCTAGAAGCCAAGAGGAACATACGTGCTAATTTTCCATTTTTCAGGCTTTACGGTTCTGGAGATTTTGTGATGATGCGTGAGTGATATTTCACTTATATATATATATATAGATTTGATACTATAAAAGAGTACCTGAAGTGCTCTTTGAATATTTATATTCAAGTATTTTCACAAATAAGTGTTTTCTTATCTTGACAAAAGCTTAGGTTGTAGTGCAACACAGCCATCACTTACTTTTGACAACTGCTTGTCTAGCTTGATGTTTAAGGTGTTGTCCAAATTGTTTGTTCTTATATATATCCATACTAGCTGTATAATGTAGCTCTTCTGGATTATACCCTTTATGAAGTAACAGCTGAGCATCTGTAATACAATCTCCCTGATTTTAGCAGTTGCTTCCCCCAGAAAAATCCTTTGGAAATAAATATACAGTCTGCAACTTCATCAGACTGGTTTAAAGAAGACAGAACTTGTCCATTAAATTGACCAGTCCAAAAAATATCAATTTGTTTGTGAATTCTCATCCTTATAAACCCATGATGGCGAATCTATGGCACGTGTGCCGGAAATGGCACGTAATGCCACTTCTGTCGGCACGCAAGAGGTCGCCCGGAAGAGCCCCATTGCGCATGCACGTGCATCCCCCACCAGTCAGCTGATTGTCGGGTATTTGCTGCACATGCGTGGGGGGAGACGCACACGTGGGAGATGCGTGCACATGCGCAGAAGTACACGGTGCACATGCAGGGGGTTGTGTGTGCATGCGCAGGGAGCAGAGTTACGTGTACATTGCATCATGGGTGCAGGCATGCGAGCACGCGCACACGAGTGCACTTTTGGCATGCAAAGTGGAAAAGGTTAGTCATCATAGTTATAAACCAGTGAGCTACTTTACTTTTAACATTAACATTTACTAATATAACACTTCTCTATTCTCCAAGTATTGGTTTGGGAGTGAAAATAGCACTATTCCTACACAACAAACACCAATTTGGTTGGGGTACTGCTATGATGAAACATTAGTAAAAATACAATAAAAAAGGAAAACGAAGGAGAGAAACGTCAAAAGCCAAACTGTAAGGGATAGCCAACTGTAAGGGATAGCCAACCAAAATATGGCAATGGAGATGAATTATGAAATTATAAAAATATCTAGCTCTCTAGAAAACTCTATAATGATGGGAAAGATGGAAGAAAAATCGATCAGCAGCCAGATGGATTAGTCCATTACAGCTGTGATATGTGAATAATTTCAAGACCTGAAGAACAATATCAGATGCAGAGTCATAGAGAAAATGTGTCTATTGTGGTCAGAGCCAACACTGATTTGGTGGCACAATCAACCAACCAACCAACCAACCAACCAATCAATCAATTCATTCAAAATATACAGGTAGTCCCTGACAATGCTTTATCAAACTCAAGTTTCAAACTTGCCTCTTCAGCCTGTTATTTACAGTTACCTGTAACAGGGCCTTCTGGTTGGAACAAAATAGGATAGATGGGAGTTGAATGGTTCCGATTTCTATTTGTTATTGTTTACATTTTGTCCTTTTCAATGAACTCTTGATCTTTAAAATGCTTTTTTATTTTGAATAAAAAAGATAAACCCTGGCAAACTTGTAATAGAAGGCTTTTATCTAGAATATTAGGCCACAATCGTTCTGATACAGATGAGGACAAGTAATGCAGTACCACTGTCTATTGAAAAACCAAGATGCATTTCAGTCACATAAACCAAAAGACAAAAGATTCAATACCTAAGTATTAAAAATCGGAACCAACAAATAGAAATCGGAACCATTCAACTCCCACCTATCCTATTTTGCTCCAACCAGAAGGCCCTGTTACAGATAACTGTAAATAACAGGCTGGAGTGGCAAGGTTGAAACTTGAGTTTGATAAAACATGTTCAGGGATTACCTGTATATTTTGAATGAATTCAGTCACATAAACAAAAGTCACATAAACCAAAGGACAAAAGATTCAATACCTAAGTTTTGGGGTATGGTGGGAGGGGCTTATCTGCTTTTGACTATTTATAGAGAAGTCAGTGGATCTACTTTTGACTAAAAAAAAACTTTGAAAACATAAAGGAACACCAAAATAAAGCTTTGAAAATATCTAAAAGTAAATTCAATTAATATAATTGTTACATGACTAAAATCATATTTAATATTTTAAAAACGTATGAAGCATTCTAATGATGTGAATAAATTGCACACACTGCATTTTGCACTGCACACATTGCAATAACAAAATGAACTAAAATCAATACACGGTTTGAAATTGACTGGATATATGTAATCCCCCATATATTGTTTTCTAGAAAAAAAAGCAGAAAAAGCTTCCCTATTTCCCAGCTTCTTGTCTGTTGTACTTCCTTACAGGAATAGGGAAAGACTTTTTACCTGGAATTCTAAAAATTAATGTGAGCCAAATTCTGCAGTGACAAATAATTCTTTTCATAGTAAGGAATGAGAATATTTTATTTATTTGGGGGCACAGATGAACTTTGGCCTATTAAAATACATTTCAATTCTACAGAATAAGTATAAAATACAAGAATTACACAATACTTTAAAACACGCATTAAATTAAAACAATATGCGATAAATCAGCACATAGGTGAAATATGTAAGCCATTAGAGATTATTTTGCAAAGATTAAGCTATGTGAATATTGCTTAAGAAAGAAGATCATTGAAAAGCTGCTGCAGAAATCACCAAAACTGGAATTACATTGCACTGTGTACCACGTTCCCATGGCAACTAGCCATAGGAAGATTAATGTTTCATATTCACTCTGCAGTATATGCCTAAATAAAAATTTCATAGACAGCACAAGATCTTCGCTGAAGGTATCCACACAAAATCTGATTATTTTCATATTTTTTATCTAATTTCAGGTCATTTTGAATGGGAACAGATAAAGACAATGTGCCTCCAAGTGTGTGATCCTATTCATCTAAGCATGTTAACTTAAAATGAGAAACAAAATAGCTTCTGTTCAAATGTTATCTTGCATATCCGGATCAGAAATCCCCACAAAAGCAGCAATAGCTAACAATCTGCATTTGCTTCATGGCATATGCGGCATACATAGGAATTGTTATGGTGTGAAACTTAGGTTCTTACAGAGTACCCAACTACATAGTTTTTAAAGAAAGGAATTCATTATTGAGGGGTCCTTGGTGCTTTCTCTTGTTTTCTTGCAGATATTTCATTACCCAAACTAGGTAACATCATCAGTGCAAGTTTGTTACTCGTCATGAATGCCAAAACATAAGTTTACTTCAATGGATTAAAAAAAAGGAGTAGTAATACCAAAAATCTGCTTCTGCAAATGTTTATACAAAAGACAGCCTGAATTTTAAAACTGGTTAAATAAAAAGAACTTTAAGATAGAATGTGTGTATGTATTGTGTGTTTTTTCTTTGTTTAAGATAAAATAACCTTTATTGCCACTTTTTTTCTGTGAACACACTGGCACATATTAAAAAATGAAATTCTGACGCCTGCTCTCAAAAGAAAATATACTATACTGTATATAATGCTTAGTTTTCCTATTTTGTCAATTTAGGATTGCCATCTTCCAGCTGTAAGTATCTACAAGAAACATACTCATACTCAGGTATTTGTCTATCACCCAGCATACATGCAAGAGAGCTTTCTGAAAAAAGGAAAATATTAATGTTAATTTAAATATGTAAATTTTCTGTAAAATATTTACAGAAAATATTTAAATTAATTGCCTATCATATGTAAATTTTGTTTATTGCTCAGGCGCATATTCACATATAAACTATTTCCCCTTACATATATATATACACACAGTATACACACACACACACATTTATATATACATAGACACACACCATCTTTTATTAAAAGAAGGTGCAGAAAAGACTGTAATGAGTTGAGAAAAGGAAGCTGAATTAGAAAAGAAAAAAAACAAGACAGAGATGAACTGAAGGATGAAATAGCTGAACATGGGAAGATGGGACATTTGTGCTAGGCTCATCAAGCATAAAACCATGAATGCTTACTCCACCCAAATTCCTACTGAGCGCAACGGTTCATTTTTCTAGGTTAGTGTGCATACTTTGCTGCTATACTTAGGATGGAATTGCTTAGACCAGCTCATTTAATGTGATAACAGTGGAAGAAATCTTTGCTGAACAGGAGAAAGAGCTCTTCCTAGTTTGCAAGGCATATATTTTTGTTGCGCTGTTAAAACAAACACTCTAGAATAGTGGTTCTCAACCTGTGGTCTGCAGGCCCCTGGGGGCCCGTGATGTATTTACAGGGGCTCCGCAAAGACTTGAAGAAATGTGATGATTTAAATCTTGAGTTAAGCCTTGGTAGTCCGTGGCCATGCTCCGTGGCCACAAAAGGTATTTAAAGGAGATCCACGATGAAGAAAAAGTTGAGAACCACTACTTAAGGTGCATATGCATACCTGCCATTGAGCAAGAGGGGTAGAAGCCAGTGCCATTATATCTGCCTGAGAACAAGGACACATAATGTGCCAAGTCCAGCCACTTATTTATCTGCAGCTTAGTGACTCCATCCCTCATTTGCACCGTTTGTTTGGCTCTATTTTGCAAATATTAAAAGAAAAATCTTGGGTTCTTTTACAGGAATCAAGATACTTGTGATTACTAAAATGCAGAAGAGAAATCAAATATTTATATATTGCTACGAATCCTCTCCACTTATGTCTTATGGCAAGCACAAAGAGAAGAAACATGCTGACTGGAAAGGTATCTTGGCATTTATTGTAAGCTAGCCAAAGGGAAGGAAGTAGCAATTGAGACAGGCAATTCTGTTACTAAAACACATGGTTGTAAAGTGAAACAGCAAGTGAGTTGCTTAAATTAAGGCATCAGTTCCAAGTGCAGTTGTTAAAATAGATCACTGCAGTTAAGTGTAATGTCACAGGACCACAATTTGTAACTTCCTGCCAGCTTCCCTATTGACTGCATTTGCTGACTGTGAAGGTCAGAAATAGTGATCACGTGAGCACAACATGTTGTGGGCATTGTAAACGCATGCCGGTTATCAGACACCCAAATCATGATGACATGACCTCAGAGACACTGCAAGGGCCCCAAGCTTGAGGACCAGCCTTTTTCAGTGCCACTGTACCTTTGAATGGTCACTGAATGAGCAGTCAGTAATAAGGACTACTTGTAAATAACTTGGAGAGATACAACTTCTTACAGCCTGTTTCCTCACTGGAAGAACATTGATGGTTGTGGTAGCAATTACCCTTATTCCATGGACCAGAGGTGAGAAAAGTACATCATGATGTTTTGGAAAGATACACAACCAGGGAATTCCATGTACTCAGAGAGCTCAAGAACCATGGACACAGATCAGAGGTACACTTGAGTTCTTAACACTATTTACAGTAAATTGATTATACGATACAAATTTGAACAGGGATATAAACTGAAACCTGTGGATTTTGTTGGTCCAATGCAAAATTTCAACACTTGTAAGACCCGCCTCAATGATTTCAATTATTCTCGACAGGACAAATAATGCATGAACAGATCACTAGAATCCTGCACAAATTTTGTTTGCAAAATCATTATGACTATTGGAGGCCAGCAAGCAGGTACTGAAACAAAGTATGTTATGGACTTCTATCAGTTAAAGAAAGTTAAAGAGTTTGGAATTTGTGTACCATTCCAGTGTTGTGGTTTTTGCTTCATTTTACAGTGACAGTTTTGATATGTGTTTAGAACCTGTATCAAGAGGTAGACTAAAGAAAACCTGAAGTGAATTGATATTGTTATAATGATTAAATATATTTGATGAACTATGGCAACGAAGATTTACTTCTCACAAGTTATAGCATTACCTGTATACTAAGTTGTTGTTAATGTCATTGTTAATATGAAAAAAATAAGAATTTAATTTTAAAAAGCAGTATCTAAAAAAAATCTAAGATAAGTACCGCATTGTGAAATAATTTACATTTCTTCCACTGATTCTCTTTAAAAAGCTATTTAGCACCACCACATGGTTCAAGTGATATATTGTCAATTTAAATACATTTTGCTGTTCCACATGCACTGTTAAGATCAATGTACATATTAAAACTTATGTTTACCTATACACATCATCTACAACCCTGCTGTTCTTGAATGAAATTAAACAATTGTTTACAGAAAATTGTTTAAAGAAACACTGTGTTTTGACAAAGCATGTTTACAGGTCACATAAAACTGAAATAGAGAAGTTCATATAGTAAGGCTGTGGAAAAGCCACTGAATCATTTTATAATTAAACCATTAGCTTCTAAGTAGCCAACTCTGCCTTGTGTGAGTCTGGGGAACTGCCCAATTCATTTGAATTCTGAAAAATGAATTAAAACAAGGAATCCCTCCCTCATCACATCCTATATAATATGGGATGCCTAACAGATGTCTACCTCCACCCGTAACTTATTTGTGTTTTTAAATCAGGATGGAATAAAATCTGCAAGAAAGTTATCTATCAGGAGAGAGGAAGCATCTGAAATGTTGTTGAAAGTGTTGCATAGATTTTGAAGTTACTGCAGTGACAGCCTGTCAGACAACTTCCAGAGCATTCCCAAAGCCCCCCATTACCTTTTGCCAAAGTTATTTGACTGCACTTCTTGCACTCAACATCTTCTTGATCTCTTTGGAAACTATTTGTAATAGGGTAATAGAGAAAATAAGAGAGGAGGATAAAATATATGCAAGTGCATGCTGGGAAGAGAGCAGGGACAGAATACAGAGATCTGATTATTTTGCGGGAAAGTACTATACAATGCCTGCAATAGACCAGACCAGACCATGCAATTTTTCAGAGCATCTCAAATAATTCAATTCATCCTACCTGAATGCTTCAACAATGATCCTTTCTGGTAACTTTGGTGCAACAATACTGAAAGCTTTTTTGAAATCTTCAAATGATAAAAATCCTCTACCTTGTTGAAAATAAAACAGAAAAGGGAATACAGGTTGAAAGATACTTAGATGTACATTCATAAACCAAGACTGAAAACTGCAATTATTGATCCACAAGAAATGAAAAGCTTCATAATATTTTGGAAAAAAATAATGTAAGCTTATGGTTTTTTAATAACATTTGTTAATCAAAAAAAGTGCTCTCACAGTCCTTCTGATTTTACATTTTAATTGGATAATATTATTTCTAACCTTGGTAAACTCTGAAGCATCTGGCTCATTAACTAAAGGCAAATATAGAGTCTTGAAAAATCAGACTGGAGAGAATTATGTCCAATCTGTCCACAAGATAGAACAAGTAGTCCTTGCTTAATGGTGGTAATTGGGACAAGAAACTCTGCAGCTAAGCAATGTGGTTGTAAAATGCAATGTCATGTGACCATGCCAACATAACAGCAGTTGTGGTAGTCCCAGTAGCGATCATTAGGTAAATCCTGTGGTCATATGATCACCATTTGTGACCTCTACCCAGTTTGCCCATTGACTTTACTTGTCAGAAGGCAGTGAAGGTTACAAATGATGATCTTGTGATTGTGGTATGCTGTGATGTCATAATTGCAAGACACTTAGTGCCCAAATCACAATCAGGTGATCAAGGAGGTGTTGCGACTGCCACAACTACAAGGACCTGTCATATATTGCCCTGGATCCATGCCATTAACTTTGAACAGATTACCTGTAAGTGCTTTAAATCCCACCCAAATAAGCCCAAAATGCAATTTGCCTTCAATAATTGCCTTGTAATGATATTGATGACAGAAGGAAAAAGATTTTTATGCTGCCCTAACCTGTACAGAAAAAAGGATATAATTAAAATATAATAGCAAAACATTTTATCAATCAGATATTCAAATAAAGTTATTCCACATTGTGGGAAAACTTACATTGTCTGTCAAAAGACATGAATAACCGTCTTATTTCACTATGGTAAAAGTGTACAACCTTCTTTGTAGTCATAAGATTTAAAAATTCTTCAAGTGATAAACCTAAAAAATAGGGTTATGGTTAGGCATGTATCCACAGAAGTAAATAATTATTCTTTCAACAGATAAAATTCAAACAGTCTATGTAATCTTCATGAATTTTTTATTTATTTATAAAATTTAGTTGCTGCCCATTGTGTGGTTCAGGCAACTAAACATTCATTTCAACTTATTCCCCATTGTGTACACAGGATTAATGCATCACAATGTATAGAAATATAAATATATATGTATATAAATTTAGATAAACTAAATACTAATATATTGACTATGTGTATCTTTTCCAAAATAAGTGTTTCATATATTTGCTAAAGAATACTATTTATCAGATACCTATGTATAACAGCAATGCAAACTAACTTTATTATAAAATATGCAAGTATAGAATGGATATTCTTAATTTAAACAAACATTTTTATAAAATTAATAATTAGTCATTAATACATTGTAGCAAGGTTTGTGAGCAAACCAAAATTAGTTATTACAATTAACCATAAACAGGAAAATTGATTCCTTTTTCTAATGATAAGAATATATTGACTCAAAGTTGTTACTACAAGCTCTCACTTCCCTTCTAGAAAACTTAAGTGCCCCCACACCCGGTATGTTACAAGAAAAATGGGACCAAAAATCCTATAATAATCTGAAGGTGAAAGTTAGTAGGAAGATTTAATCAAAATAAAATAAAATGTAAAAATTAGCTTTAATTGAATAAAATGTGGGTTAGTGGACACTTTTAATAAATTCAGCTTAAAAGTAGGAAGTCATAAATATATTTTGCAGCACACAAGAAATATGGACTGAACTGTTATCCATCCATCTATCCATCTTAAAATTCTGAACCAAAACCATTAGTTTCATTTCCATATTAGTTTATTTCAGCCAATTAGAACCATCACATATAATTATTGTTTCACTAAACTGTTAGTAATGTTATTCCCACAATTAATTTATAGAAAGGTCATATTTACAAATATACTTCTGATTTCCAGGATTTATAATATTACTGTGGATATTAAAGTAAACTATTTTTCTATTATGAAGTAAACTAATGCTAAAATGAATTGCAGCTGACTGATATTTCAGAATGAACCTTAGATAAAGAAAAATTATTTTGCTAGCTAAACTATATTTTAATCTCATGAATTTAATATAGGGCAGAAATATATAAGTAAGAGCTTTTTGTGCTAATTACTATCATTAAGCAAAAAATAATTAGGACCATTTTTAAGGTTGCAGCATAGAAGATTTATTCAAGCCTATACACAAGAATCTAATCAACTAACGGTCAGCAGTAAATTGGCATTAGGTAAGGGTCAACAGAATTCAAGGGGAGACTGGACTTGGATCTCTTGTGACAATGCAAGGACTCTAAACTAATGATGTGTTTAACTCTGCCCCTCCCCCAGCTTTGCATGTTCTTTCCGACACACATTTACTTGTTTGTTTATTTGATTTTAACCCAAATTTCTTACTTCTTTATTTTCTTCACTTAAATATTTGTAAATCAATTTAATAATTTATTGAAATCTGAAGAAAAGAACCACTTTTGGAGCAGATTTACCCTTCACTATTGCAGGGCCTTCTTCCCAGTATGCTCAGGACACTAGGAAATAATCTTGAACAGATCTGGGAAATATAGAGACAGCATAAAGACAAGAATTCCTGTTGCTTTACAATATTAGGTTTGGCTCATAGTCTGAAGCTGTAATTGCACAAAGGTACCTATGTGCAATTTCTCCACCTTCCATATTTTTAATGTAAATTATCACAACTAAAAATAAACAAAATGAATATTTGCAAGTTGATGTCCAAAATGGGTTTCAAAACAAAATAAGTACATCAACTTTTAAACTCTCTAGTTTTTGATTAAGCTCTTATCATCAGTGCATAGTAATAGATTTTCATGTTTATATAATACCAAATGGATTTTGTTTCACAGCCATAACTGAATCCACTTCTACCTAAAATAGAAAAAATAGCATAATCAACAAAAAATCCCTTAAATGCTCACATATAAACCAATTCCTCAGAATTATTAGGATAAATACATAATTATCTAATTATTCCACTTTAATTTTTGATCCACTTCTTGTTTTCCCCACAATCATCCTGTAAAAACTCAACATTAAGAGCAAGATCAATCAAAGTTTAAAAGCCTTAACATCTGTAGATTTTAATTGAAAAGTCAAACACATAAATTTATAAAACCAAAATGAATAAAATTTGAAAGTACTTAACTGGGCAGTAATACTGGTAACAATGTCTCTAATAACATATGTTAAAGAGTAGATTAAGAAGCCATTGTATTAAATTCTAAGTCAGGGCCGTCAAACTTGTGGCCCATGGGCCGGATGTGTCACACCCTGGCCACACCCACGCCCAGTTTAAGGGGGGGAAAGTTGCGATATGTCACATGATGATGACGTGACGACACGAGTTTGACACCCCTGCTCTAAGAGAATCAATTTTTCAAATATCAAAATTAAAATTGTTTTTCTCAAGAAGTAATCTGATATAACTAAAATGAAGTTTAAAACTTTTCCAGGCTCAATGCACCCACTGAAATGAAATGAACCTAATCTAGTCATGACCAAATAAATGCCAATTCAACATATTAAATCAAACTGTTTTAACTGTGGATTTAAAAATCAGTGGTGTTGGAATTAGCATGTTAAACTAGTAGTTCTCAACCTTTTCTTCATCACAGACCCCCTTTAAATATCTCTTAGCCACAGATCACCAAGACTTAAGATTTAAATCATAACATTTCTTCAAGCCTTCGCAGACCTCCTATGATGACATCACAGCCCCCCAGGGGTCTGCGCACCACAGGTTGAGAATCACTATGTCAAACAAAAATAACGTAAGAACCAAACTAAGTTAATTCAGATATAATCTGTAATTCAAATTCCTCATACAATACTGAATTATTAGCAACATTACTAAATGTCATTGAACATGGCTTATAATTTTTGAGGGCAATCAACTATTTGCTATACATCATAGCTATACAATAGCATATACTTTTCATCTAGGTTCCGTTAGTTAGGTAGAATCTATGCGATGTGTTTTCCCTGTTGCTGCTCCTGTCCTCTAAAACAATAACTTTGGATTTGTTAGGCTCCAACCCTGCTGATCTTTCAGAAAAACACTAAAGACTGTTTTTTTCCCTGAAGAATTGGGTCTGGGAGTGATATGACCTGTTGGATGACATTTCCTGACACTTTATGCCTATATACATTTCTGTTGTGGATTTTGTTTTCTTGTGTGTTTTGCTGAGTTACTATTGTCCAATATATGCTGACCTGACATGGGCAGCATGGGCAATTATACAAATTAAGTACCTGTATTTTTTGCACTATAAGATGCACTTCCCCCCCGCAAAAAAGTGGGTAGAAATGTCTGTGCGTCTTATAGAGCTAATGTTGCCAAAGCCCCGCCCACCCACCGGCCCCCACCCACCGGCCCCCACCCTTCGGCCTCTGCCTCCCAGCAGTTTGCCTCCTTTCAGCAAACAGCAAGCAGCCTGGTCATCTTTAGCACATCCTGATTTAATATGGGCAGCTGATTGGCACCCATCACCACTGTCGCTGCCCATCACTGATGCTGCCTATCACTGCCTCCGTGTTTCCTGTTTTCGGCCTCCACATGCCCCATTTTCAGCCTCCATGTATCCCATTTTTGGCTCGTTTCCCGCCACCTGGAATGGGCCAAAAATGGGGCATGTGGAGGTGGCGATAGGTGCTGGCGATCCCTGCAGCCGGGAACAGGTGATCAGCGGTATTCCAGACAGCCGATCCAGCTGCCGATCAGCTGCTCGTGCTATATCAGGCTGTGCTGTAGCTGACCAGGTTGTTTGCTGTTTGATGCAAGGAGGCAAATTGCTAGGAGGCAGAGGCAGATTTTTTTTTTTCTTGTTTTCCTCCCCAAAATCTTGATGCGTCTTATGGGCTGGAGCATCTTATAGTGCAAAAAATATGGTAAATAAATAATTCAGAAGTGACAATGGGCATTCAAACAGTATAGTAAAACAACATAAACTCAAGAGCGGCAAAAGTTCCATGTTTGAGCTGAAGTGAAACAATACAAATATTAAATGAATAAATATTAAATCAACATTAAAATCTATGTTGTCATTCTCTTCTAACATCGAAGAAACAATAGTTTCAATAAAAATGAAAACTCCAATTACTCCTATTTTATTTGATTATTGCTGTAGTTTATACTAATACACTGAGGTTTGATTTGCTAAGATCTATTACAATATAAGCTTTTAGCATTATCTCCTCAGAATTTTGATCAACCCTAAGTTAGTCCCAAACCACAGGTCTTCTCACTGACTTTTTGAATTTGGGAGTGATTTCTGTTTTCTTCACCCCACCCCCCCCACCCCCCCATGAATTGTACTTTCAATACTCCTCCAAACTAGTTCTCAGCTCATGAATGACACAATACTAGGATTCAGTTGGGAATCCCAATATTAGAATTCAATCACTGTTGTCTAGTCAATGTAATTGAAAATAACCTAGCTTGAGATTGGACTTTAAATCTAGTAAAAGACAAATGCTTACAATAGTAGTCTAAGATATTTTCCCATTGGCTGAAACCATCAGATATTTAGTCTTTTAAATTTATATACAGGAGTGAATACGAATCACACAGCAAGAACATTTTTCTCTTATCACAATTTGTCTCATGATTACTGATATTTGCACTCAACACTGTAATATATTTGTCAGCATAACTGTCTTTTCATTTAACACAGAGGGAAAAATCCTGTGTACTTATAGTGACAGCAGTGGAATAAAAGCCAAACAAAACTAAATCTACCACAGATGATATTGCAGTAAAGCTAAATGGTATTTTAAAGTATAGAAGCAGTCTGTCTATGGGGATTTTAAGTCATCCAGGTCTCACAGGTGCTTTTTCAAAAGGCACCTGGGCTGTTTTTTTCTTAAGGAAAAAGAAGACGTTTCACTTCTCATCCAAGAAGCTTCATCAGTAGTTTTCTTCTTTTTTCTCAAGAAAAAAAGAGTCAAATTGCCTTTTGAAAAAAGCACCTTTGATACAGAAACAATCCTTTTGATCTGTAAACCAGATTGCTTCCACCACATTTGAGAAGCAGGGAAGTGCCTCTTTACTGTTTGCGGTGCTGTATCCAGTTTGTGTTCTCTCCCTACTAAAAAGTTTATAATAAGAGCTACTGGGAACACCTCCCTAGCTTTTGGAGGCTGAAGCTTAGAACAAGGGAAAACGAGAAACTTATCTGCAATATCTCAAAAAGATAGCAAGAGCCAAATGTTTTATATTTTTTAATAATTCTGAAAAAAATGTTCTTTGAAAACTTCATATTAATAGAGATTATTTAATGTCTTGTATTCAGGATATTGAAACAATAAGCCAATCCTCAATCTATGAAATAAATGGTACCTTTGAGGGCTTATAGCCAAATAGCATCACTATAGCAACTTTATAGTCTTCTCGGTTTAAGTATCCTTTGTTGTTTTCATCACATGCCTCAAAAGCCTAAAAAAAAATAGATAGTAGACATTTAAAAGCTCACTTATCTTGATGTATATTAGAGCTGTGAAAATCCTTCAAAATGTGCTTCAGAACATACAATAACATGGAGTTAAAAATTTTAAATCAACAAAGTCTTTTTACAGCCTTAGTAACTGCTTCAGAAGCTGTTCCTAATTCTATCTTTATGTTTGTGTATGAAAGCAACATAGTTATTTCACCATAATTTTAAATTAATTTATTTGTAAAGGAAATGGTTAGTTTGCAAGACAGTTTTATGACTGTTTTGCAAACTTAAACAGCTCCAATTTAAAATTGGAAATTATATTGTCTGTAATGTATAATGCTATGTATATATTAGATCAGGGATCGCCAACCTTGTGGACCTCAGGGACCACCAAACTCATAATTTTAAATCCCACAGACCAGAGACCCTGGGAAAATCCCCAAAAAAGTCTGCAGGAAAATTCCCCACCCCTTTTCCTACCGATCGATCATTCTTTATTTGGGATCGCAGGATACCGTCTCCAGCTCTGTTCTCAGGGGAAGAAAGAGAGAGACTTTTGGCTTCATGCAAGGAAAGCAGCAGAAGCAACAGAAGTCTTTCTTTCTCTCCCACAAACTCCACCAGAAATGAGTCTTTGTGAGACTTGTCACGCCAGCAGAGCCTCTTGGAGCAGATTCCTTGCAGGGTCCCAAAGACTCATTTCTGCTGGAGTTTGGGGGAGAAAAAGAAAGACTTTTGCTGCTTTCCTTGCATGCAGCCAAAAGCAGAAGAAGCGAAAAGAAGCAGCCCGGTGGCCAGGCCAGGTACGTAGGGCAAATAGGGCAAGTTCTTCCCCTCCGTCCTTTCTCCCCTTCCCTCACTACCTCGTGTTGTTTGCAATGCAATGCAAGCCTTGTGTTCCCGTGGGTCATTTGGGTGGCACAGCCTTATGCTCCCGTGCAGCCTGGATTAATTGCTTTGGGGGGTGCTTTGATGGGTGCCATTTCTCTGCGGACCACCAAAATTTTCTCACAGACCACCAGTGGTCTCCAGCCCACTGGTTGGTGACCACTATATTAGACAACCCCTGTTCTGTAGGTCATTGTTTCAGAGATATTTCCTTATCCAAACAGAGAAACAAATGACTGTGGGGTGTGCAAAAAAAAAAACCACAGCAAAGTTATAATCAGAAGCCAACATGGGTTTGTCAAAAACAGATCATGCCTTTATCAGATATACAATAATCTAGACACAGTAAAACAATTACTTATGAATGTTTAACAAATGGCCCAACACAGAGGTACATATGACATAACTGGCCAGCCCAGTGCCCAACTGTTTACCTCTTTTCTGCCTCTTCCTACTCTTGAACTCCCTTTCTAACTCTCTTGTCTTCTACACTTGAGACTATTTTTAATAAAGCCAATGATGCAGTGAATTTGGCAATTCCAACCATTTAAGACCAATAAAAAAGAATTTATAATGCTCACAGTTTGAATATCTTTCCTCAAAAAATGTTCCTATTTTTTTTCAGCAGCTGCTAAAATAGTCACAAAATAAGAAAATGTCAAAACAATCCTTAATTGGATAATAGTACTAATGCAGTTCAGAAATACTTTGATATTCTTTGAATGTATATGAAAGAGATTAGAGAAAATACACATGAATCTAATACTATATTTCTCATTAAATAAAGATCTCAGCCTCTTTTAGTTACAGAATCATGCAGCAACATGTCTTTAAAATAACCCAAAGAGAAAAGAAAAATGACAAATTGCCTACTGATGATCACTAGAACCACTTTGTGAAGAAAACTGTTAATGAAATACATGAACAAATTATCAGGTCCTGAAAACACACCAAAGCTACTTCAGAATCTTTGAATAATGATAAAAAGAAACAACCAATAAGCTGTTATTTTAAATTCTAGATATCAATTACAAAATACATTAGAGATTATAAGGCTTTTGGAAGTGAGCATAAAGCAATTATCACATTCCAGAGAACTAAGAAAAAGAGATCTAATTCTAACTTCCATTGAAATTTTAATGCTAACATTAATACAACCCGTAAACAAACTTCCTACCTGGCTAGAATAAAACTTTTAAAATCCCCATCTTCCAAGCATAATGAATGTATAAAAATGTTACATCAGTACATTAAGTCAGATTAAAGTTCATTCAACATATGGTGTATGCCATGGTATCACATAGTACAGAAACAGCACTTGTTGGTGATCTTTAATGATGCATCTGTCCTGATTGATCTCTTAATCATGATGTCCTTCTGGACCTTCTGGACTTTGGGATTATGAGAAATGGTGCTGCAGTGATATTAGACTCCTGGGTGAGGTTATCCATCAGTATGGGGTTAAGTGAAATCAGTAAAGTGATGATGGTTCTGTCTCAGCCCCTATTCAGTAATGTTGTCAAAAGTCTGGTCCTACTTCTGTGATGATCTGGATTGAAACAACAGACTCAAGCTCAAAGCTGATAAGACCAAGTGGGTTCATGGACCTTCCATTCCTAGGGATTTCTAATGTTAGTTTTAAATGGAATAATATCCCTCTGTATATAACAGATACACAATTCCGATAACTTTTGGATTCATTGTTCCTGCTTAAGCAACAGGTTGTAGCTGCGGCCAAGATGAGCTTTGCACAAATCTGACTTCTGCACCAGTTGTACCCATTTCTGAACTGAGGGCCCTATTCACAATTATTCATGCATTAATCACCTCTCATCTTGATTCTGACACTTTGCTCTACTGGAGGCTGCCCTTAAAATCCATTTGGAAACTTTAACTGGTGCAGAAAAAGGAAGTACAAGCAAATTATGGTATGTCCATATAAAACTTCTCCACCTCTATCAGCAGGCTTCCAGGTGAAATTCAACATGTTAGTTGTCATATATAAAAGCCTTTTATGTCTTAGGCTCTTTTATTTGAGGGACTATTTTTCCCATGGCTTCTGCCTATTTTTTCCCATGTATTCCTCCTAATTGCAAGAATTAGGTATGTCTAATTTAATGAAAAGAAGGACTAGGGATGACATGATAGCAGTGTTCCAATAACTAAGGGGGGGCATCTCAAAGAAGGGGTGCTTTTTTCCAAAGCACCTGAAGGAAGAAC
The DNA here is from genome assembly GCF_049901735.1 of Notechis scutatus. Lineage (NCBI taxonomy): Eukaryota > Metazoa > Chordata > Lepidosauria > Squamata > Elapidae > Notechis > Notechis scutatus. The sequence goes on from NC_142009.1 coordinate 299,760,383, forward strand.
AATAAGCAGTGGATGGAAACTAATCAAGGAGAGAAGCAATTAAAAATAAGGAGAAATTTCCTGACAGAACAATTAATTGGTGGAACAGCTTGCCTTCAGAAGTTGTAGGCACTCCATCACTGGAGGTTTTTAAGAAGAGATCGGAAAACAAGCACTTGTCTGAAATGCTAAGGATTTGCTCCTTGAGCAGGGGGTTAGACTAGAAAACCTCCAAGGTCCCTTCTGACTCTGTTATAATCTGTTAATTTGACACAGTTGGACATACTTTTAGTCACATCTTTCAAGCATGCCTCTCTTACTGGATTGGATGGAGCAGGCAGAAATAACTGGGGAGAGGCAGTCCCACAATTTACCTACTCATGCTCCACCTCAGGCTTTACAGGGGAGAACCAACAGTTCGTATTGCACTTGGAAACATACTGGCAATTTAAGGGCATGCTGAGCAGCCCCCATAACTGACTATCCTGCTGCATTCTGGACCAGCTGAAGCTTCTGGATATTCTTGTAAGGCAGCCCCATTGGAAGGTGCATTGCAGGACCCACTCCAGAGGCGACCAAGGCAATTCCCTCCCAGGAAAGGACGCAACCGACACACAAAACGAAGTTGTATTTTGGCACGTATTTGGGGAAAGTTTCCCACTCCCCCAGTGTTTTCTTGGAATGTATCCTTCGCAGGTTGCATTGGTAGGATTTTAGGGGTCTTCAGCAGTTGGGGATCTTTAGATGAGACGAGAAAATACAGGGACATCGATAATAAAAAGCCCCATTGAAACTACCTACTTCAACCCATCGCTTCTTGCGGTATTTCACGGCTGGGCAATCTTTTGATTTTGCCGCTTCATTAGCAGCCGCGCACATTGCCAACAGCAGAAGCACCGCCAACTTGCATGAAGTTTCCCTTAGCAACAGAGCGACTCTCTTCCCCCAACTTCCTCAAAATGCGGCTTTGTCAGCCGCCGAAGGTGTGAGAAAGACCCGTAGGAGGCATCGGCTCTTATTTCTTGATAAACGGCCCAATCATTGGTAGCGGCGGGATGTCAATCATGGAGCCCAGGGGGGCGGAAGCTTTACCCGGAAGAGGAAGTTTGTCTCCCGAGTGCGGCTTTCCCCCCACTTTTTAAGCAGTTTCGCGGGTTGGTCGCAGTTCACTCGCAGAAGCCACCAGTGAGCAAGAAGTTCCCTCCTGGGTTTTTTTGGGGGGGGGAGTTATTTTTCTGTTTCTTTTCTTCCATTTTCTTTCACATATAGTTTGTTCAGGTTTGATTTCTAGCGCGCAGAGCTTCCCTCCCTTCTCTCTTACATGAACAAGTCCCCACGGTCATTTTCTGTTACGAACTGTGCGACGTGGCTCGCGATGGATTTAAGTATATAGAAGAGGGGAACGATCTAAAATCACTAAATTCGTGACATTGAATTATCCACACGTACTGTCTCTTGCCCAGCATATTTTTTATTAATCTGTTTTATGTCGATTATGGTTTGCCCTTAATAAGGATAGAAAACGAGTTTGCCTGCTACAGACTTACTTAGGAACGGAGGGCGGCGAGTGTATAGAGAACCAAATATAATTGAATTCTCTTTGGATGCCCCTGAATTGGAATGTGTGAAAGCTGAAGGCGCAGCATGATCGGTAATTAACCTCTATTGTGAGAAGGTGAGAGAAGTAGTCTCTTCATTCCTTTGGACTTTCCTGGAGATCTGTCCCCTTTTTTTCTCCTTGATATAGGATATCATGTCTCAGGAAAGTCAGCATGGGAAATGGACATTGTCCAGTAGTGAAGATAGTATGGATGAGTTAGCTGATTCTGAGAAGCCTTCTACCTCTGTGAGGCAGAGAGATCAGGAAATTAAAGAGAGTGGCCGCTCATGCTCAGAGGCCAGGAAAGCTGCTCTCAAGAGAAAAATGTCTCCTCTGAAATACGTAGCTGGAAACTTTTCACAGGAGGAGGCCTCAGATCAGAAATTTGCCCAGGAAGATTTTGGCTGGTGTCTTTCCAGTAGTGAAGATGAGGATCTTAAAAACTCGAGTGGAAATAGAGATGCAATAACTACAGTCAGAAAAGTAGAAAGTGGTACACCCATGGAGCTACCAACAGCTTGTAAGATTTCATCAAGTCACAAGTCTGCAGACCCATCTGAAGTGCAGGACAAATGGGATCTGTTGAATGGGCAGAACCCTTTCAGATTCTTCCTTACCAAAGTCAAAGGAATTAAGTCAAAGTACAATTCTGGAGCCCTTCATATAAAAGGTAAGCAGTATCAAGGCAAAAATACGGCGGGGAAAATGTGCTTAAACGTGTTTGATGCTTTGTTTTTCTAAAACAATTATACATGCTGTTGCTGGCATATAAGCAATGTAGTGCAGTAAGAACCCGAGGCCCTAACATTACCTAGGAAAACTGCCCCCTGCTCAAACTCCCTATTTGTTGATTTTTAAAAAAAAAAAATTATAAAAAAATGGGAAACTAGCATGCTATAGAATATCAATCTCAATGATAGTCTGCATTTTCAACAATGCCTGTGGGCTCCACATAGACCCCAAAAGTATTCTTAAAAACTAAATTGGGGATTCTGCAAAATGTGCCTACTAATTCAAAAAGACTGAAAGAGCTTAGGAATTTCTTACATAATTACCAAATTGCCTTCAACCAATCAATTATATGGCCAAAAGGCCCAAAAGATTAAATTTTTCTGTGCTTTATGACTGGCATTGCAAAATACAAATGAACTCAATTGAAAATAATAAAAAAATAGAATTGCTATATCTTGTTTGATATCTGTGATGGCTTGTTCTTGTAAGTCATTCTTAAAATGTATTTATCAAGATACTAAACATATCTTAATCAATTTTGTGCCTTATTTTGCTCCCAGCATATAGGTGAAACTCAAAAATTAGAATATTGTGCAAAAGTTCATTTATTTTAGTAATGCAACTTAAAAGGTGAAACTAATATATGAGATAGACTCATTACATGCAAAGCAAGATAGTTCAAGCTGTGATTTGTCATAATTGTGATTATGGCCTACAGCTCATGAAAACCCCAAATCCTCAATCTCAGAAAATTAGAATATTACCATGCAATCAATAAAACAAGGATTGTACATGGAACAATATCGGACCTCTGAAAAGTATAAGCATGCAGATGTACTCAGTACTTGGTTTGGGCCCCTTTTGCAGCAATTACTGCCTCAGTGTGGCGTGGCATGGAAGCTTTCAGCCTGTGGCACTACTGAGGTGTTATGGAAGACCAGGATGCTTCAATAGCGGCCTTCAGCTCTTCTGCATTGTTTGGTCTCGTGTCTCTCATCTTTCTCTTGGCAATGCCCCATAGATCCTCTATGGGGTTCAGGTCAAGCGAGTTTGCTGGCCAATCAAGCACAGTAATCCCACGGTCATTGAACCAGGTTTTGGTGCTTTTGGCAGTGTGGGCAGGTGCCAAGTCCTGCTGGAAAATGAAGTCAGCATCCCCATAAAGCTTGTCTGCGAAAGGAAGCATGAAGTGCTCCAAAATCTCCTGGTAGACGGCTGCGTTGACCCTGGACTTAATGAAGCACAGTGGACCAACACCAGCAGATGACATGGCTCCCAAATCAACACAGACTGTGGAAACTTCACACTAGACTTCAAGCATCTTGCAGTGTGTGCCTCTCCGTTCTTCCTCCAGACTCTGGGTCCTTGGTTTCCAAATGAGATGCAAAAGTTGCTCTCATCAGAAAAGAGGACTTTGGACCACTGAGCAACAGACCAGTTCTGTTTTTCTTTAGCCCAGGTAAGACGCTTCTGATGTTGTTTGTTGTTCAGGAGCGGAGGAATACGACATTTGAAGCCCATGTCCAGGATCCATCTATGTATGGTGGCTCTTGATGCACTGACTCCAGCCTCGGTCCACTCCTTGTGAAAGTCCCCAACACTTTTGAATGGCCTTTTCCTGACAATCCTCTCCAGGCTGTGGTCATCCCTGCTGTTTGTGCACATTTTTCTTCCACACTTTTCCCTTCCACATAGCTTTCTATTTGATACAGCACTTTGGGAACATCCAACTTCATTTGCAATTACCTTTGAGGCTTTCCCTCCTTATGGAGGGTGTCAATGGTGGTTTTCTGCACAACTGTCAGGTCAGCAGTCTTTCCCATGATTGTGATTCCTATTGAACCAGACTGAGAGACCATTTAAAGGCTCAGGAACCCTTTGCAGGTGTTATGGCTTAATTAGCTGAAATATTGAACCTTTTCACAATATTCTAATTTTCTGAAATTGTGGATTTGGGGTTTTCATGAGCTGTAAGCCATAATCATCTCAATTATGGCACATCACCACTTGAACTATCTTGCTTTGCATATATTAGGTTCACCCTGGATTGAACCGTGGGCGGCGGGGTGGGGGTGAACGGGCGCTTGAAGAGCTGCGCCGACAGGAAAAGCCACCCTGCCGGCTTCTTTTTTAAAAAAAAACTTTATTTTCAAGACAAACAATACATAAATACACATAAACACAAAAACATAATAACATAAAAATCTCTTTTCTGAAAGTTGCTTAGTCCCGGTTAAAACTCTTGGTACAGACACAAATTCAAATTCATATTCATTTTACATACCATTTCATATCTTATTAACATTTTCAATTTTCTATATGACTTCTCCTCTCCTTTAAATTTTCTCAATTTTAGTTTATTTTATTTATCTCCTCTCAATTCATATCATAATATTTATTATTCTTTGTCTGTTCTATTCCAGCCAACCATTTATTTTTCTTCTTTAAAGAAAGAAAAAAGACTTCTCCTGTACACTATATGGAGTATGATGCCTTTATCTCTTTCCCCACTTAATATAAAACACATGACATACATTGGGATTCTGTCTGGTACATTCTAAAATTATACTATATTATCAAAAGTAATACAAATCTATTCATTAATATTGATATTCATATCTTAAACGTTTAACTCATTGCTTTTCAATTAAATCACATACTTTTGTGGGAGCCCTATTTTCCATAATTATTCCCCCCCCACATCACATATTATAGCTCGATATTTCATTAAAATGTTCCTCCTTCTTCTACTTCAAATCTCATTTCACAAAGAATTTCACTAATATACCATATTCTAATCATTAATATTAACAATCATTTGTATCTTAAGCATTTTATCCCTTTCAATTAAATATAATGCCTTTGTGGGAACACTTATGCTTTCCAAAAATTATTCCCGCCCCCCACATCACAATCTTGAATCATATTTCATTACAGTACTCCCTTTTTCTTAACCAAAAATTTCACTAATTTATATTAAATATTTTATCACATTTTAAGTTACATATTGTTTCTAATTTTCTATGATTACTTCTAAATACAGGTATAAAAATGCAGTCTTATGTACCTTTCTAGAATCCCTTTAACAATAAGATTTATCCATTATCTCTAAAAAAACTTTTGCTTCTTCAAATCTTGCTCCCCACCATTAGGGCTTCTCATCCCTTCCTTTCTCTCTTGCTTCTTCTTCTCCTTGTCCTCTTTAACCCCTTGTCTCTCCACCTCCCTTTTATTCTGCTTTCCCCCTTTCTGTTGTTTCTTAACATAATGTCCCTTTTTCACCTTATTCTTCTCTTTTTGGGCTATTTTTCCAGATCTTAAAGACCTTTTTCCCTTTTTCTCTTGCTTTTTCCCTTCTCCAGTCAAAGTCATTTGTTCATCAAAGATGGCTTCTTCTTCTTTGTCCCCATCATCCTCATTCTGCTTCACATAAGTATAAACCGCCATTTCTAAGTATTGAAAAATAGTGTCAAGACCATCTTCCCCTCCTTGTTTTTCTCTTTCATATTTTTGATATATAAGTTTCAATCCATCCATAGATGATGCCATTGTGTAGAGAAAAAGTTTTTCCAAACAACCACTCAGATGTTTTAATCAGAAGTAATTTCCAAAGGTTCCAAAATCACCAAACAATCCAAACAGACTATTTCTTTTAGATACCTTCTTCTTCTTCACTTTCTCTTTCTGGGGTTAAAGTAATCACAAATCCTTTTCAAATATATTTTTTTGGAAGTTTTTTAATGTTTAAAAACTCTTTGCAATTCTAGGCAATCTTCTCCTTATTTTCAATTTTTGCTCCAATTTTTTTCACTCTCCCCACTCACAGCCAAAAAGGTTTTTTTTTTTTTTTTCCGCTGTCACTTTAGGAAGGAGAGTAGAACAAAGAAAAAACTTTCCCCTTTAGAGTATTCGCAGCTTGTAACTCTCACAAGGAATAATATATACTTAGCAGCCTTCAAAATTCCAGGTCACTTTCTCCCGTCTTGTCCCGGTTAGAAGCAACTTTCACTGTTCTTCCAGCTTTCTCCCTCCTGCACCTGCTTTCCCGGCTGCAGCTTTCTTCGTGGCGGCCATTGCTGACCGCCGTTCCTCCGCCTCGGGAAAAGGGGGTTTAGCCGGCTGGGAAGGGGGTTTGCGGCACCCCCAAACCCCTTGCCGGATCCCCCCTGTCTTCAGCTGCCTCTACGGGGCAGCTATATCCCCCAGATCCAAATGGATCGGGGGAACCTTGGCGGCGAACGCAGCAGGGATCGCGCGGTCGCGAATCCCTGCCGCCGCCGCAAGCTTGCAAACCGGAAATCCCCTGCCGGCTTCTTTGAAGCAGTTTCTTCCTGGGCTGGTGGAGGAGCGAGAGAGCGACTGAGAGAGGAACGAGGCAGACACCTGAGGGATGAGGCTGAGGGAGGGAGGGAGACACCTGAGGGATGAGGCTGAGGGAGGCAGGGCCGAGAGGGGCTTCTCAGCCATCCTGCAGGGACTTGTCCTGAGCCGCGGAGACAGCCGTGGGCCGCCACCGCCCAGCGCTCAGTTTTGAAGGCGCTCCTCAGCCCAGCGCAGTTCCTGAATCTGCAGCTGAAACCCTCCGCTTTAAATGTCCCAATAGAAGATAATATCTGTCGCTCAGGGTTGCAATGAGGAGGCATTGGCGCTCCCTGAACTTGGTGAGTTTGCTGGCAGATTTTATTACCCGACTAGGTAACAACATCAGATGTTACCTAGTCAGGTAATGAAACGTCTGCAAGCAAACCACCAAACTCGACTCCTCCCCGGTCCTTGAAAAAGTGTTTCTCAGTGAAACTGGTCCCTGGCACAAAAGGTTGGGGACCACTGCTATAGAATATCAATCTCAACGATAGTCTGCATTTTCAACAATGCCTGTGGGCTCCACATAGACCCCAAAAGTATTCTTAAAAACTAAATTGGGGATTCTGCAAAATGTGCCTACTAATTCAAAAAGACTGAAAGAGCTTAGGAATTTCTTACATAATTACCAAATTGCCTTCAACCAATCAATTATATGGCCAAAAGGCCCAAAAGATTAAATTTTTCTGTGCTTTATGACTGGCATTGCAAAATACAAATGAACTCAATCGAAAATAATAAAAAAATAGAATTGCTATATCTTGTTTGATATCTGATGGCTTGTTCTTGTAAGTCATTCTTCTTAAAATGTATTTATCAAGATACTAAACATATCTTAATCAATTTTGTGCCTTATTTTGCTCCCAGCATATAGGTGAAACTCAAAAAATTAGAATATTGTGCAAAAGTTCATTTATTTTAGTAATGCAACTTAAAAGGTGAAACTAATATATGAGATAGACTCATTACATGCAAAGCAAGATAGTTCAAGCTGTGATTTGTAATAATTGTGATTATGGCCTACAGCTCATGAAAACCCCAAATCCACAATCTCAGAAAATTAGAATATTACCATGCAATCAATAAAACAAGGATTGTACATGGAACAATATCAGACCTCTGAAAAGTATAAGCATGCAGATGTACTCAGTACTTGGTTTGGGCCCCTTTTGCAGCAATTACTGCCTCAGTGTGGCGTGGCATGGAAGCTTTCAGCCTGTGGCACTGCTGAGGTGTTATGGAAGACCAGGATGCTTCAATAGCGGCCTTCAGCTCTTCTGCATTGTTTGGTCTCGTGTCTCTCATCTTTCTCTTGGCAATGCCCCATAGATCCTCTATGGGGTTCAGGTCAGGCGAGTTTGCTGGCCAATCAAGCACAGTAATCCCACGGTCATTGAACCAGGTTTTGGTGCTTTTGGCAGTGTGGGCAGGTGCCAAGTCCTGCTGGAAAATGAAGTCAGCATCCCCATAAAGCTTGTCTGCGAAAGGAAGCATGAAGTGCTCCAAAATCTCCTGGTAGACGGCTGCGTTGACCCTGGACTTAATGAAGCACAGTGGACCAACACCAGCAGATGACATGGCTCCCCAAATCAACACAGACTGTGGAAACTTCACACTAGACTTCAAGCATCTTGCAGTGTGTGCCTCTCCGTTCTTCCTCCAGACTCTGGGTCCTTGGTTTCCAAATGAGATGCAAAAGTTGCTCTCATCAGAAAAGAGGACTTTGGACCACTGAGCAACAGACCAGTTCTGTTTTTCTTTAGCCCAGGTAAGACGCTTCTGACGTTGTTTGTTGTTCAGGAGCGGCTTGACAAGAGGAATTCAACATTTGAAGCCCATGTCCAGGATCCATCTGTGTATGGTGGCTCTTGATGCACTGACTCCAGCCTCAGTCCACTCCTTGTGAAAGTCCCCAACACTTTTGAATGGCCTTTTCCTGACAATCCTCTCCAGGCTGTGGTCATCCCTGCTGTTTGTGCACATTTTTCTTCCACACTTTTCCCTTCCACATAGCTTTCTATTAATGTGCTTTGATACAGCACTTTGGGAACATCCAACTTCATTTGCAATTACCTTTTGAGGCTTTCCCTCCTTATGGAGGGTGTCAATGGTGGTTTTCTGCACAACTGTCAGGTCAGCAGTCTTTCCCATGATTGTGATTCCTATTGAACCAGACTGAGAGACCATTTAAAGGCTCAGGAACCCTTTGCAGGTGTTATGGCTTAATTAGCTGAAATATTGAACCTTTTCACAATATTCTAATTTTCTGAAATTGTGGATTTGGGGTTTTCATGAGCTGTAAGCCATAATCATCTCAATTATGGCACATCACCACTTGAACTATCTTGCTTTGCATATATTAGGTTCACCTTTTAAGCTGCATTACTGAAATAAATGAACTTTGCACGTTTCGAGTTTCACCTGTATGCAGATTCGTAAATCTGCAGGCAGGTTCTGTACCTACCCGTATCTCAATTGAATATTTGGCTAGAAACACTCAAAATTAAGAAGGGCCAACAAGTCCAAGTTCTAATATTGTTGAAATTATGGCTGCAAAAACCTTGCCAAAGTGTACTAAGACACTCCTTTGAACCTGAAACTTAAACTGTGACAATTCTAATATTCCTGGAAATTAATACTAGAGCTGAACATTGTAATTAGTTTTTTTAGTTACTATTTAAACCAAACCAAAACCAGAAATTATCTTAATTTTATTTTGTTTAAATCATGAAATGTAAGCAAGCTGCATTTTTTCCTAATTTGGATAAACCAGAATATTGCAATTAGTTGAAAATAGACCTAGCTGCTTTTAGTTGGCAACAATGAAGGGAGGCTGTTTAGCAATAGCAATAGGACTTACTGTAGACTTATATATCGCTTGACAGTGCTTTATAGCCCTCTCTAAGCGGTTTACAGAGTCAGCATATTGCCCTCAACAGTCTTGGTCCCTGTTTTACTGACCTAGATGGAAGGCTAAATCAATCTTGAGCCAATGAGAATTGAATTGTCAAATTGCAGGCAGCCGGCAGTACTGCATTCTAACCACTGCACCTCCACAGCTCTTAAATTGTTTATGTAACAATTTAATATGTAATCTGCATATAACATGCAAATTGCATTTATAAAATATAATAAATGATGGTTTGTTTAATATAAATAAAAACAGCTGGTTGAACTCACACAGCATGTTAACCATGACTCAGAAAATTATATCATGGATTTTGTGTTTGCAGTAAATAGGTCTTGCTGTCATATGTGTGTGTTCCTACATCATGGTTATAACTCATGTAATCTGGTGTTTGGTTTGGGTTTCCTGTAATGTATGAACCTGACCTGGGCAAAATCTAGGATTAGTTGCTTGACATTGCTAAAAAAAAATATCTGTTACCACTTCAGTAGATATGCTTGCTGTACTTATAACACATATTTTTTTCTTATAATAGATATTTTATCTCCTCTTTTTGGGACTCTTGTATCTTCTGCTCAGGTATATTTTATTGTCTTTTTAATGTAAAATAGAGATCATATTTTCTATAGCAGTGTCAAAATTCAGAATAGTCTTTTGGAAGTGTATAATTAAAATAGCTGTGTATATTAAAAAGGTTCAAAAGCCATGATAGAATGATAATAAAACTATCATTTTAAAGACCAGAATCACAAAATAGGTGGCAGGCATGAAATTTTGTTTGTGTGTACTATTTACTTTTTATTTTAATGGTATTAAAATATGTATCAATTTATATAAATACATTTATGAACTTAGTTACATATTCATTAGAAATCTATAAACTAGAGATGGTAAGTCAATATTTGTAATGTTTTAACTTAACTACTTTTGTAGTTCTGCTCTTTGATGCTTGCCAGGATCTCTGAGTGCAAAAGTCTAACCAAGCTGCAATATTTTTCTTTTTTTAAAAAATAAATTTTATTCAATTTTCAAAGGTTAAAAACATGAAATAAAACTTTATACACCATTGTATCAACATCAAGACATCTTTTACATTTCCTTACATTTTTCTATATATAATTTCTTATTCCATTACCATTGCATAATTCTTTCCTTACTTTTACTACAAATCAATATATTTCATCTTATATTTCAATTTTCTCCATAATACATATACATATTTACATAATTTCTCATTCTTTACCTAATTGGCATTTTAATTTCTTTTTATTAAACCATTCATACCAGGCGTCCCAGGCTATCTAATATATTGAATCTTCCTTATCTTTTAACTTCATTGTTAGCTTGTCCATTTCTATACAGTGTAATATTATTTACACTATTTTTCATGTGTTTTTAAATTTTCTTAGGAACCCGGATTTATTATTCTCCAGCAAATCAAGATTGTACATTAATAATACAACCAGTTGCTGTTAAGTAATATAAGTTGGGATCGACAGTTTGGAATGCTTGTTTAATTAGCTGTTTATTCTTGAGAGTATATCCATGCATAAATTAATAGAATGTGTACAATTAGGCACAATTAGGAGAAACCAGGACCTCCCATAATCCTGCTTAAATTTTGTATCTGTTTTTGTAGATTGTATAGAATGGCATTTGTTAATTTTCTAATATATTAGAGTGTGTGTGTTTTATCAATAAGGCAGCATAGAAATCTGTATAAACATAGGTACAACTTCCAACATGCTGTCATTCATAGGCATAATATTGCATCTCTTTCTTTTTGACTTCTAAAAACTATTTTCTTTTTCCTATGGCAAAGTTTAATTATTGTATAGATGTGGAATGGCTGGTCCAACAATATCCAAAGGAATTCAGGTACATAAAAGAGCTTCAGTATTTAATTTCAGCTTCCATTTTGTATTTTTAATTTGTGCATGCTAAGTTTACTGTTGTCAGTATTGTGAGATAAATGTGTTATTTGCTACATTGGATAAGAAAAATAAGTTTAAGGATACAGCAACAGTATCAATCTTTCATTAGAAGATTTGACTCTGGAGAAAACAAATGTATTTTTGCATTGAAGAACTTTAATCCTTAGCATAATTTTTATTTAAAAATATAATATGTTTCAAACGTATTTATAAAAATATTTTCTCTTGTTAAATAATCTGTAATCTTCATTGATAATACGAGGATAATATCCACCGGCTTTGAATTAATTTAAAATAGTTGCATTGAAGCAATAGCTGTTTTTGGTATTTTCTGGTAGAAAGGTAGCGTTTACATGTAGTCTCCACTCTATGTAAGAGTTCTGTTTTAGAGAATTTATGTTAGTTGATTTTTAGGCTCCTTGGATTGTGTCTTGTGCACAAAATGGCAGGTGTTATTTTCAGAACCCGATGTGTCATGTTCAAATTACGTTATTCCAGTGCAATATAATCCAGAGATTGTCGGTTACTTGCCTACCAGGTATTCAGATACAAGAAGCCAGTATTGGCTGATGGATATGATTGAAAATTCTGGAGATGTAGTCCAAGTGCATTGTGAAATAAATTTCTCCTGTCTATTTATAAAATAGAGCAACACATAGAAAAGGCATCCACTTTTCCCTCCCCATGAATTCTGTAAGGAAATACATCTGTTCATTTTTGTTCCCTTTAATTTTTCCTACCAATCTTCTTTATATTGTGTGGTGCTGAATTATGCTCTCCTCCTTAAGTCATTGCATTTATGAAGGTCGGGATGAAGACAAATGGAAGGGAAACTGAATTGTGGTTACACATTTCTTTTAGAATCCTTGTGGGAAAGGGAGAATACCCTACCTTATTTTGTGCTTGCTTTACAAGAATAACTACATAATTATACAATGTTAGAGGTTAGCATTTTTGGAGGTGGGAAGATAAAGTTGACCTTCCCATGCTGCTGTGAATGTAAGTTACATTTTTAAAGAGGAAGGTGAAAAAGTGTAAATAAAACTTTTTACAATTATCCTTGAGAATGTAGCTCAAAACATTTCTAAGATAATTAAGCTGTTTCAAATAAATAATAATTAGAAGCTTGTGCAAGTGATTTTTTTATATATATTTTTAAACCTTAGGGACAAACCTTTATTAATAGTCCATGGAGAGAAGCGAGAATCCAAGGCTGAGCTACATGAAGATGCTCACCCGTATAAAAATGTTCGTTTATGCCAGGTAATCACTTTTATTATCACTACATTTACCAAAAGTATAGACAGGTCGTCCTCACCTTATGACCACAATTGAGCCCAAAATTTGGGTTACTAAGTGAAACATTTGTTAAGTGAATTTTGCCCCATTTTATGACTTTTCTTGCCACCGTTGTTAAGTGAATCACTACAGTTGTAAAGTTAGGAGCATGATTGTTAAGAGATTCTGGCTTCCCCCATTGACTTTGCTTGTCAGAAGGTCACAAATGGGGATTACAGAACCCCAGTGACGCTGCAACCGTCATAAATATGAATCAGTTGCCAAGCATCTGAATTTTGATCGTGTGACCTTGGGGATGCTGTAATGGTCATAATTGTGAAAAACAGAAGTCTCTTTTTTCACTGCTGTTGTAACTTTGAATGGTCACTAAATGAACTGTTGTAAATCGAGGACTCCCTGTAGTACTCTAACCTGACACTATAAGTTCATCATCTAGCAAGTATGCTCAAAAAATCTTCTCCCCTCCCAATGTTTTCATGTTCAACTTTTGAATTTTTTTCCGTGTATTAATGTGATCATGTAAAGCTTTTACTGTTTCCTAAAAAAATGTATGTATGTATGGTGTGTGTGCGCGTGTGTTTGTGTGTAGAGGGGGGGGAGAGGGAGAGCAGGGAGAGTAGTAAAATGAAGAAGTTCTTTTTCCTAATTTTTCATGTTCTCTCACGTTGTATTTCTTTTTTCCTGCCTAATAAAGTTGCCTGGGTGACCTTGGTCTAGGAACACACTTTCATCCCACCTCACCTCATAGGGTGGCTGTTTTAGGGAAAATAGAAGGAGGATGTTTTCTGCCTTGCGCTATCTCTAAAAGTAATAAAGGCAAGTTATAGATAAAATAATCTACTTAAATCTTCCCTAACTTGGCATTTTTTGTCTATATTAGGACTGTAATTCTCAAAATTCCCCAGTCATTATGACTATATTCACTGAGAACATTGGAAATTGCAGGTTCAGCTCTGGATGACAATGGCGTTGAGATACAAACTGAGAAATTTAAAATGAATGTGTGACAATTTATTGTACAAAATGATGTGTGAAGTATCTTTGAATCAAAGATTATATTATGTAGTATTAGCTATAAAAGGTCTATTGTGCAGTTTGTGTAGCAGCCACCAGAGTGCATCAAAATAAAGCAAAAAAAAAAGTATTTTTAGTATTATTTACATATAATGACAAGTGCCCAATACTGAAAAACATATTTTTAAACCATGTTCTTATTGTAGGCAAAATTGGATATTGCCTTTGGAACGCACCACACGTAAGTAATTTATCATAAATGCTGAATGTCTGCTATAGAAATAAGGTAATTATTTTGATAAATGCCAGTGTGATTGTAGAAATAATTGCAATCTTGTTGTGTTTGAGTACTGAGAAAATACAAATAAAATGCCAATTATCTTGATATACCAATTGCCTCTTCTCACTACCTATTTTCTCTACCTCTTTTGCTTTACAAAATACTGTTTTAGGGTAAGCTGCTCTTTGAATTAATAAGCCTAATTCATGTAGCATTCCCCTTCCAGAATTCTCAGAAGTAGCTATAGTTGGTGAAGGTTGCTTAGGAGTGTTATCAATATATGAGGAGGTTTTCTCCTGGAAAGGAAAATGCTTTATTATAAGGCAATGAGTTTATAATAAAATGTACAATCCTATGAATCTCAACTCTTAGTGTTGAAAATACAGATGTCAGCTATACTAATGGTTTATTTAAAATAATTTAGGCTCATATAGATTGCCTTCAGATGCATTTTAATTTTGATATGTTTTGTGTTAGATTGACCTGGGGCCCAGTTACATTTGTACATAGAGTTACATACATGGTCTTACAACAATGGATACTTTGAAAATGTATCAGAAAAGAACTTTAATGAGTGGATTTCATTTTAAAAAATGGGTTTTCTTCTCAGGCGTTCACAAAAGCCTGAAAAGGATAAGTTTATTTTAATGAATAGCAGAGTGGTGATCCACTTGCGCAAGATCCAAAGCACTTTTTACAAGTAGTTGTGAAGTGTGTAAGACCTATTCTGCCGTCTTTATACACTGGTCCACAGAAATTACTAGCTAAGATTCACAATTTTATATTCATGGTACTATGACTTCTAACAATATCCTGGCATCCAGGAATATAGCACATTTTCCCCATTATTATAATATTGTGAAATGTTATCTGTTTAAATTCTGGATATCCTTCATTATAAAATTGTCTGTTCTATAATTTCTTTGTAGTATTTTACAAGCCCATCTTAACTGCTCATACCTCTAGGCTATGGCTTGCTAGATTGTGATGCCAAATCCCAATTCTGAAATGACAAAATCCAGTTTAAAAAGTAAAAAATGACTTTAATAGGCAGATAAGATTTTATAAGCTGTTGTAGGATGAGTGGATGGATACAGCTGGCAGATATATTTAAGATTAACACAAAAATATTAAGTAAAAACATTTGCAACCAAATCAATAACAAATCTTAAACATGTTAAACATGATTAGGAAAAATAATAAAACCAGAAAATGGTAAAAAGACTATAATTAAAATGAAAGTTATGTAAAAATGATAACATGAAAGTAACTTTAAAAAGCAAAATAATTGAAATGATAAAAATACAGAATATAAGAAGGCGGCTGGCTAACTTTAACAAAGTTATTGATTGTGTGCTGTCAAGTTGGTGTTAACTCTTAACTACATTTTTCTCCATGACGATTGTCCCTGATGTGGTTCTTCAATGGTGTATCCATTATTGCTGCAATTCAGTAATTTCATTTTGCCCTTATATAAATTATATACACTGCTCAAAAAAATAAAGGGAACACAAAAATAAGACATCCTAGATCTGAATGAATGAAATATTCTTATTAAATACTTCGTTAATTACATAATTGAATGTCCTGGCAACAAAATCACACAAAAATTATCGATGGAAATCAAATTTAGCAACCCATGGAGGTCTGGATTTGGGGTTACACTCAAAATTAAAGTGGAAAAAAACACTACAGGCTGATCCAACTTTGATGTAATGTCCTTAAAACAAGTCAAAATGAGGCTCAGTAGTGTGTGTGGCCTCCACGTGCCTGTATGACCTCCCTACAATGCCTGGGCATGATCCTGATGAGGTGGCGGATGGTCTCCTAAGGGATCTCCTCCCACACCTGGACTAAAGCATCCCCCAACTCCTGGACAGTCTGTGGTGCAATGTGACATTGGTGGATGGAGCGAGACATGATGTCCCAGATGTGCTCAATTGGATTCAGGTCTGGGGAACGGGCGGGCCAGTCCATAGCATCAATGCCTTCGTCTTGCAGAAACTGCTGACACACTCCAGCCACATGAGGTCTAGCATTGTTGTGCATTAGGACGAACCCAGGGCCAACCACACCAGCATATGGTCTCACGAGGGGTCTGAGGATCTCATCTCAGTACCTAATGGCAGTCAGGCTACCTCTGGTGAGCACATGGAGGGCTGTGCGGCCCCCTAAAGAAATGCCATCCCACACCATTACTGACCCACTGCCAAACTGGTCATGCTGGAGGATGTTGTAGGCAGCAGAACATTCTCCACGTTGTCTCCAGACCCTGTCACGTCTGTCACATGTGCTCAGTGTGAACATGCTTTCATCTGTGAAGAGCACAGGGCGTAAGTGGCGAATTTGCCAATCTTGGTGTTCTCTGGCAAATGCCAAACATCCTGCACAGTGTTGGGCTATAAGCACAACCCCCACCTGTGGATGTCAGGCCCTCATACCACCCTCATGGAGTCTGTTTCTGACTGTTTGAGCAGCCACATGCACCTTTGTGGCCCGCTGGAGGTCATTTTGCAGGGCTCTGGCAGTGCTCCTCCTGTCCCTCCTTGCACAAAGGCGGAAGTAGTGGTCCTGATGCTGGGTTGTTGCCCTCCTATGGCCTTATCCACGTCTCCTGATGTACTGGCCTGTCTCCTGGTAAGCGCCTCCATGCTCTGGACAGTACACTGATAGACACAGCAAACCTTGCCACAGCTCGCATTGATGTGCCATCCTGGATGAGCTGCACTACCTGAGCCACTTCTGTGGGTTGTAAACTCCGTCTCATGCTACCACTAGAGTGAAAGCACCGCCAGCATTCAAAAGTGACCAAACCATCAGCCAGAAAGCATAGGAACTGAGAAGTGGTCTGTGGTCACCACCTGCAGAACCACTCCTTTATTGGGGATGTCTTGCTAACTGCCTATGATTTCCACCTGTTGTCTATTCCATTTGCACAACAGCATGTGAAATTGATTGTCAATCTGTTGCTACCTGAGGGGACAGTTCGATTTCACAGAAGTGTGATTGACTTGGAGTTACATTGTGTTGTTTAAGTGTTCCCTTTATTTTTTTGAGCAGTGTATTATGCCTTATATAAATCATCCTAGGAACAGGATTATGTTTTAAACTTATCATAGAAATACTATTATAAATTTCTGTTGTGAATTCTCCATCTGGTATAGAATCTAAGAAAACGGCAAGTCAATTTGTGATTATTTTCTTGCAAAGGTACAACCTTATTGGTTGTCCTGTATGGGGATCTTGTATCACGATGGCATATTTGAATTGTATTGAGACCTGCCCATAGTCGTTTGCTGAGATGGGCGGCTACAGAACTCAAATACATAATATTTGCATTGTACACAATTTAGTGAATAGTGGATTTGTGCAGTAAATTCCCTGAATTATAGAGCATTATAATTCATATATGCCATAATTTCAGATTAAAAACATAAAATATTGGAATATTAAAAATATAGAAACAGTGGTGCTAGATAGTCTAGTTATTTGTTATCCATAATGCCCTGCACAATACTTTAGATTTGAAAGGAAAAGGTTCCTTGGAGTCCATAATGGCATGCATGTATGTATCTTTTTCTGGTGTTATAGTTATTTGTAATTCTGTTTGCAAGACAGATTAAATCATGGATGGCAACAGCCACATTCTGCAGATGTATTCATATTGCTTGGTTTACATACAATGCTAGCCTATTGTGTGCCTTTTCAAATTATGCTATACCAAAAGAAAAAAGCATTACGTTAGCATTATGTGTGAATCAGGTCAATGTGTTTCTTAAAACAAGATAGGACTGATGCTTTTTAAAAAATTCACCAGATAAAAAGTTTGTTATAATAAAGTATGATTTGAGGAATTAAATTTAGCAAACAAATTCATTTTTCTTAAGTAAAGCCTAGTGATATTCATGTTTTTTTTTTAATTAAAATATTTATACAAGCAAGGTAGTTCTTCTCAATCACAGTTGAGCCCAAAATTTATGTTGCTAAGTAAGGCAGTTGTTTAGTGTGTTTTGTTCCATTTTACAACATTTTTTGCCACAGTTAAGCAAATCACTTCAGTTATTAAGTGAATTCAAATCTGGCTTACCCCATTGACTAAAAGCTGTTGGGAAAGTTACAAATGGTGATTTCATGACCATGGGAGAGTACAACTGTCATAAATATGTATCATAAATCAGGGTGAATAAAAATCAACGCTTTTTTAAATAAAAATAAAAAAATCTGTTTTATTTAAATCAGATTTTCTTAATTTAAAGCGGGTTTTTTTAATCAAATTTATTTTAATAAAATGCCTTTGGAATAAAAATCTATCTAAAGATAGTTTTCTATTTAAGATACATTAATAATTTAGTTTATTTAGCATGAAATGGAGCTTAGTTATGTAGCATGAGGCTGTATATTCTGCAATATTGGGACTGTTGGTGAGTCAGTAGCGGATCAGAGGAGGAGCCGCTGCAGGACAGAGATGACAGTTGCTCTTTAAACATGATTTAAATTGAGTTGATTTAAATCGAGCCTTTTTACTAGTGATTTAAAGCATGATTTAAATCGACTCGATTTAAATTAAATCCACCCTGTCATAAATACATGCCAATTGCCAAGCTCTCAAATTTTGATCACATGACTGGGGATACAGTTAAACCAAATCAAAATCTGATACTATAGCTAAACCTTTTACATGCAGACCACAATTTCATCTCATTAGTCTCATCCTATCCCAAATGGCATGGTGGCTTAGAGGTGGAGCTCTTATCTTACAATCAGGAAGCTGTGCATTTGATCCTAAATAGTGACATTTGATCCTAAATTCTCTCTCTGGGTACAAAGAGAAAATATATGGTGTGAACTCCACATAGACGTAAGGCAGGGCAGTAAAGCCAGTAAATGCTCAGTTCCATTCAGTCACCCAAACTCCACCCTGTTGCAAGGGATTACAGGGTTGTTAAAAGAAAAAAAAAATCCCATCCTATCCCAGTGCTTAGGAGAAAAGCCAAGCCTTAAGTGCTCTTCCGAACATTAAAAGGAGGGTGAGGGCCAGCTAAATTTCAAGGGAAAAGGGTGTTCTATATGGTAGAGGCTGCTACAGAAAGCCATATTTCCTAGGGTCCCATAAAATGGCAACACTTAAAAGAGGGAACTAGGAACATGCTCACTCCACCCAACCTCTCCTTATTTTTTATTTTATTTATTTATTTGTATCTCACCTTTATTATTTTTACAAATAACTCAAAGCAGTCCTTAAGGAGACACAGTCCTGTGGATAACCTGGTACCATGCAATATAGGACTTTAATGGTAGCAATCAGCATTTGGAATTGTACCCTGTGTTTAAATTACAAAAATTTGGCCATGGTTGAATGACCACAACATGTTTGCTTTGTTTTAGCTAAACAGCACTACTACTGTATATACTACCTTTATTTTGTTCTGTTCTGTTTTACTCTATACTACTCTATTCTATTCCATTTTTTTAAATGTCTAGGCTATCCATCTCACTATAAAGGGGCTTTTTACAAGATAAAAGCAACAATAATCATTAAACATTAAATAAGATGGTAAATGTTAAGATTAAAATGAGCAAAAATCAACTAAGAAGGAACCAATGTATAATGGGGCGGAGGTGGGATCTTTTTAATCCATTGACCACCTCCAATGCCAACTCTTAGTTGCCTTCAGAAATGATTTTATAAACCATTAATCAAAGTACTGTTTCAAACATGTAAACTCAAAGCTCCTTTGAGTGCCATTAGGATAGAATTAGGAATTGTTAAAATAAAATTTGTACTGTTACTGCATATTTAGTTACAAGTTGGTACTTAATATTTTCTAAAACAATTTTTCCAGATAGTGTTATTTTATTATTATTTTAGGCTTCACTGTTCACTGTATTTTGCAGCATATGAAGCATACTCTAAAGAAGGTTTTGCTTTAATTTCTAAACTATAAATATTTATAACACTAGCAGAACCATGTGTAATCATGCAGTGAGTCAGTTATATGACTAGGTATATTTTTATTTCAGTACATTTTGATTCTCAGGTGCCAGTTTCTAAGGCAACCTAACTTGTTTGGAGGAAAACATCAGGGCAATATCGGACATTTTCTATTTAGAATCTATGGTGATTTAATTACTTTTTTAAGTGTTCACAAAAACAAGTGTACAAAAAGAACATGTGACTATTAGATTTACTTAGCAATTTTTTAAGTGGGTGACCGTAGCAGGATCACACTTCAAATTGTGGGAACAATTGCATATCAGGGAACATTTTAAAATGAAATATATTAAATGCACAGTATTAAAATTAGACTAGCTATTAAAATGACATGCTTTTATAAATATCTTTAAAAATGTATGATAGAATTATATCAGTGAAGAATTCATAGACAATACAGTAGTCAATTATTTGAAAGCCCTATTCTCCAGTAAGCTAAAATCTTTTAATGGAGAGATTAGAGTCCCTGAAATTTGTATATGTGTAATTGATTCTTCAAATAATCAATACAGAGTTTTAAAGTAAAACTAATGCTTTAGACAGGCCCCACTATAGCCAATAGACTCAGTATAATATTTGTCATTAACTAAGAATTTCAAATTCCTAATTTAAGTAGAGCCATTCAGAATGCAAAAGCACTAAAATGGTATTGTAATGTTGTATAAGCCTTCTATGTACCATGTAGCATACAGTGAATGAAGTACATGTTATAATAAATTGTTCAGTATAATGGCAGTTGGTAATTAGGAAGTAAATTTGTTCAAAGTTTGGAAGTTCTTGATAATATAACAGGACAAATACACTAATAGAAAAAGATTAGTAAACCATACAGTATAGAAATATTAGGCACTAGCATCATTGATCCTCTTGTTTAGATCTGTCATGAGTTCCTGCCAATCTAATCTTTTTGACAGCAATACACACACACACACACACACACACACACACACACACACACGTCCCCAAAAATATGTAATATAGAATGACAAAGCAAAAAGAATTCAAGCACAAAATATAAGGAAAGGAAGAAAAGACTCAGACATCTTCATATTTTGCAAGAGTATAAATTGGCAGTTGGGACTTTCAAGATTCTGTTATAATAGCGTGTCTTAATAAAATAATTCTCCCCTCCCCGTAGTTTGCTTCCTGATCTGGTCTACATATGAGGCTGATAAAAATGACATTTAGTCCAGCCAATCAGTTGGATAATCAAGACTAGAATATTGTCACAGAATGTAAAGTGTTCCAAGTAAAGTTGTGTTTTGCATTTAAACAAACAAACAAACTAGAATAGATCTACATTTAGGAAATATCACTCTTGAAGGAAAATTTTAGTGACTCAAATGGATCAATATCATTGCAACTCTTTTATAATTCTATTGCATGGTTTTATGTAAATATCCTTTTCATTTTCGTCTTGGCAGTTAATTATTTTTTATAATTAAAATTAAATTATTAAATTAAAATTAAATTATTTTTATAGGAAAATGATGTTGTTGAATTATGAAGAAGGCCTTCGAGTGGTGATACATACATCTAATCTTATTGATGATGATTGGTACCAGAAAACACAAGGGTAAGAAAAATTATAATTTGATATTTTGGATCATGACTACATGCCATGGTTAATACCTTCACAACAATCATTGAGTCGGTTATTCTTAGATGACACATTCTTGTTTATATATTAGTTATTTCTTGCAGAGTTCAAGGTAGTCTATGTAATACCACTTCTTCCAGTTTTTCCCACAAAAGCAATCCTATAACTCAGGCCCATCCCCCGGTCCGCGGACCGCCCCCCCAGGCAACAAGCCTTACTGGGCCGCGGTTCTCCCCCCATCTTTTTAGTCAAAAAAGCCCCGTTGGTGAAGCTTTTCCGGGAGAAAGCCTTTCACCCAAAAAGCTCCCGCCTGGCCCCGTGACGCCACCGGTGTTTCAAAAAGCCCAGCGACGCCGGAACCGGGCGGCGTCAGGTGGGGACCTATAACTGATCTGAAAGAGAGCAACTGGCCCAAGTCATCTAGTAAACTTTCACTGCTGTGGGTGGATAAGCATCTAGGTCTTCCTAATCTTACTCCCACCACCACATTTTAAATACAATATCATATTGGATTTTACTGGCTTGATTTGTGTGATTTCAAAATATAGCAGCAAATCTCCTGGTCATGCAGATTTAAAAAGCAGTATCTGCAATAAATCCTATTTTTATCAACTAAAGAATCATAAACAATAGTTAATAATGTTACTCAGAAAGAAGCATTTCAAAAGAAAATGTCTTGAATGATATAGCTGACTTCTGAAATTATAGTGAAGCTAATTAAATTACTGCATAATTACTGCATGAATTCTGTACTGCTCATAGAAAAATGCTGTGAATATATTTTCTTACAATTGATGTCTGCAACTGAGAAGGTAGTGTTTTGCTCTCTTTCTCATACAACTCAGAAAGATAAAGAACCTTTTTTTTATTCAGAATAAAGAGTATTTCCTGAATATAGAATGTTTGCTTTTAGAGGGGAAATGACAGAAAATATTTGGCTTTTTTGCACATAATAGCTTATTTGGTCATCTTCATACCCCATTTCATTCATCAGTATAAACAATATAACTCATGGTTGTTGCTTTAATATCCTAAGATTGACTTAATGAGTTGCTTAAGTTCTTGGGTCAGACTGTCCTGAACTTCTATGTCTCCACACGTCTGTCTTTCCTTGCTACAGAGATAAATTATGAATGAGGAAACTTAAAAAAATCATTATGCACCTTATTACTCTTGCCATGCTCTGTTTAGTGATACCTGGGTTTTTGTGAATCTTCATTCCATCCTTGTTCTTCCTTTTTAACACTTACATGGGAGCAACACATTTACAGACTTCCTTTTCTTTCTCCACACAGTGATAGAGTACTCAACAAAAGATTTATAAAAAGCCCAGATGTATTTGCAAATAGGTTGGGGATCCATTAGTATAACAGAAGCCATTTCTTTTACGTAACTAAATAATATTTCCTGATGAGGTTTCTTTGAAAATTTATAGGAAGGCCTCACTTAACTACCACTATCAGGGCCGCACTCTCGGTCGCTGAGCAAAATGAGATTTAAGCACAATGTCACATGATTGTCCACATGACTGGTTTGTTCATTGAGTGCAATGCTGGCACTCCTGGTTGTGGTTGTTAAGCAGACACACACAGATTGTTAAACAGATGGAGTCCCAGCTAAGGAGCAGAGGATGGGAGGGGAACATCCTAGGAGGTTCCACTCAGGAACTGAAAATCCTCCTTGCCAAAATCCATACAGGATTTTTAGCCCCTGAGTGAAGAGACACTTGCATGGGGCCTGCACCAGATCTCCTCACCTACCTGAGGCACCCTACACTCCTTACCTTACTGTGCTGCTACTTTGCTCAGGAGCTGAAAATTGTGCTTGGATTTCAATTCCATCTTGTCCCTAGGTGTTGAGTGAAAGAGCTGTATCCTTGGGGTGCAGATTTGAGCTCTGTTTCTGCACTCTGTGGAAGGATAGCAAGAGCACTAGCACTTAGACTTATATAATGCTTTATAGTGCTTTACAGCCCTCTCTAAGTGGTTTACAGAGTCAGCATATTGCCCCCAACAATCTGGGTCCTCATTTTACCCACCTTGGAAGGATGGAAGGCTGACTCAACCTTCAGCCTGGTGAGATTTGAACTGCCAAATTGCAGGCAGCTGTCAGTTTTTCTCTACATGTAGAAGGGAACTTCTTTGGTGGGGTGGAGGAATAGAGCTTAAATCATCAGGATCTGAGCTCCATTTCTTTGTCCCATTGAAAAAGTTCAATTCCCCTCAGCAGGCAGCAATTTCAGCCAGCCCACAGAGATGAGAAGAAATCCTCTTGGCAGGTGGCAGCAGCTGGCAATCATCCATATCGGCTTCCCCACAGGCTTTCTGGGGTAGCTGTCAGAGAAGATTGCAAATGGCGATCACATGATCATGGGGCATTGGCAATTGATCAAAAGTGCAAACAGATTGCTAATCACCCAGATTGTTATCACATGACATGGGAGGAGGAAATCACGTGATGTGGGAGGAAGGCAGAAGGACATTTTACAATGACCAGTAGGACTTTACAGGCGTAAAACACTCTCTGCAGCCATTGTAACTTTTAATGGACATTAAATGATTGGTTGTAAATCAAGGTCTACCTATATGATTTCAAGACACCGTAAATGTTCATAACTCAGGTTTGATAGAGTATGGTGTCATAACTGAGTTTAACTTTGCTTTGCAAAAAAACACAAAGTGAATGTGTTTATTCTTTTTAAACCACATAATATGTGCTTGTTAATGCTATTTTGTTGCTTTACCTTTTAATATTTTAGAATATGGCTAAGTCCTTTGTATCCAAGATTGCCTCCTGGGAGTGCTGATTCAGATGGTGAATCTCATACAAATTTTAAGTCAGATCTAATAAGCTACT
This sequence comes from Notechis scutatus, assembly GCF_049901735.1. Taxonomy (NCBI): domain Eukaryota; kingdom Metazoa; phylum Chordata; class Lepidosauria; order Squamata; family Elapidae; genus Notechis; species Notechis scutatus. The sequence goes on from NC_142009.1 coordinate 299,784,939, forward strand.
TGATATCTTATAAATCTCCTAGTCTGATGGAGTGGGTTGAAATAATTAAGCAACATGATCTTTCAGAGACAAGGTATATAATTCAATGTATTAAATTATCACAGTTCCAATGTTCATTATACAAAAATAATTTGTTTCAGTATAAGCCATTTTTAAACTATAAAATAGCATTCATTGAAATAGGTTACAGCATTGAAGATGCATTTTTGTAAGTTGGTTACTAAAGATAATGTCAGTATTTCTTTTTGAAAAGCATTTGGTTCATATGTTCAGCAATTTAAATTAGACTCTGGGCAGAAGCTTTTTGTTAAGATGTGTCTAGGTTTTTTAATAAGCAGTAATGCAGTTTGGAGAAAAACTATTTTAAAATAAACTGTATTTATATGCTGTATAATTATGCTGTAATAACATACGCACTATGACACAATTTGGGAAAACACCAAACTCTTTGTGGTTATTTTTTATACAGAGTATATCTTATTGGGTCAACTCCAGGTCGATATCAAGGTAATGCAAAAGAAAAATGGGGTCATCTTAAACTGAGAAAGGTACTAGATGTTTATGCCTGTCATCTTTCCTGTATTTCTGATAAATATTTGTAGAACTATGAAATAGTTGGAATATTTCCAAGTAAATATTTGTAAAATTATTTATTTATATTTCATGTTTCTTAACTGGCCGTCTAGACCACACATCTCCCTTGAGGGAATGTGAGCAGTGAAGATGTATCTTATGAAGACGTAATCTTGTTACTCGTTATTGTTGAAAAATTCATTGCTAGCAGCTTTTCTAATAGGATAGGATAGGATAGGATAGGATAGAATAGAATAGAATAGAATAGAATAGAATACTTTATTGGCCAAGTGTGATTGGACACACAAGGAATTTGTCTTGGAATAATCTTCAGACTTAGAAAACTGTTAAGACAATTCATCATAAACACATAAACCCAGTTTGTTTCAGTGTTAGGCATTTTGGACTCTCAAGTTACGAAAAAATACACAGATGTAAACAAAAATAAAAAGAACAAGAAAAATCAAAACAAAAGTTGAAAAGTATGAACATGTCACTTATATTTCAAGTTTTAAACATGAAAATTTCAAATTAAAATAAAACATATTTTGTAAAATTTGAATTCTGTGTCAAATGAAATGCATTGCATCATTTTTAGTGCAAAAATGATTTTCAAAAATAGATTAATTCTACATCTTAAATTCAGTTCTTAATGTCTGGAATAATTGCTTTTCCAATTTTTCAAAATAATTTTGTGAGCAGTGGACAGTTCTTCAAAAACAATCAAACTCTACATTTCGTGAACATAATTCAATATATTAATATCTTGAATTATCTAGCTAGCTATACAAATGTTGTTCTAAAAATACCAGTAATTTAGAAGACCAAATCATATGTATTAATGTTGCCATAATTTTTTTTACATTGCTGCAGAGAAAACATACATCCTTTCAAATATATTCTTCCACAGATTCAATAAACTTGAAATGGAATCTCTTTATGCTTGGTTTCATAAATGGACTCCATCATAAGAGATAGCACCTCCGATTTCTTTGAAGTAGTTAAAATATTTGGTCCATGTTGAGATATTAAAATATGACTGAGTTGATTATTTTAGGGAATACGGAACTTCCACCTGAAGTTCAGAGAAATCATAAAATAATCAATACAGAGGAATTGCTCTAAAATATTTGATGTCTGATCTGTTCCTTCTATAATCCACTATAAGCTCCTTGGTCTTATTGGTGTTGAGGACCAAGTGGTTGTCTTCACACCACGAAAGCAACCGGTCCACCTCATCTCGGTACGCAGACTCATCCCCCCCCCAGAGATAAGTCCCACCACTTTAGATGGCTCCATTGCTGCAATGACCAGTTTGCATTTTTGTACTTAGAGGTTTCTATATAATTTTATATTTGTGGTTCTTTTCCCATTGTTGTACACCACCCAGAGTCACTTTTGGGGAGATAGATGACTATACAAATTTGATAAATAAATTGGATGATCTGTCCCCAACTGAGCCTTCAGGTGTTGCAACAGTGAGCCCATTATCATTATAATTGGATCCATCCACTCTGCTGCTGTTTGTCTTTTTTTCTGTTCTTTTCATTTTTCCCAGCATTATACGTACACTACATTATACATTATTTAATTAGCAGATTAATAAGAGATTTAGGCTTACTTTGGCAGTCTCTGCAGGCAAGGTTAGAATTTTACACACTGCATACCATCTTGAATTGTTCCAATTAGACAGCCCTGTATTATTGTTATTGTTAGGTAACTCAGAATTTTATGCCAAAAAATTGTATTTGGATTGCTGCAACAATTGATAGTTTCAATTCATTGTCCTTCAGTTTACAAAGGGACTGGAAATTTAATTGGTTTTATATAGAAATTGAACGCTGGTTTTCCCACTAATAGTAGTGGATATGTTAGCCTGCGTCTGCCATAATATAAGAGTTAAAGCTCAACATATCTGGAAGTTATTCAGGAAAGTAAGATTTCAGCACAAGTCTCTGCAATAATTGCAGTATACACTGTTGTATAAAATATTGAACATATGCAACTAATTAAGGAGCAATAGCTTCATAAATGATAATTTGTGCCTTGTCTGCTACTTAATTGAATAATTGAAGGTGATAAAGTGTTAATATTTTATTGTTGTTTCTGTTTTTCCCCCCAAACAGCTTCTGAAGGAACAAGCAACACAAATACCTGATCAAAATTCTTGGCCTATAATAGGACAATTCTCAAGTATTGGATCAATGGGAGTTGATCAGTCCAAATGGCTGTGTTCAGAATTTAGAGAAAGTTTGGGGAGTTTGGGAAGCAATTTGAAGAATCCTCCAAATCAAATTCCTATCCATCTGGTATTGGCCACTTGATACATACATATGTGTGGGTCTGGATATTTATGAGAGAGTGTGAAAATTTAACGTGTTTATAAAAGTTAGAACAGCAGAATATCTGCTACTGGAACATTTATTTACAGAATATACTGTATTATTGTTAAAAATGTACCTGCCCACACACACTGATATCTTCTAGAATCCAGCGTACAGAAAAAAAGTGAGGTTTATGCCCTTCTATACAAGAAAGGTTTTCTTGAATAATGAATGAGTCATAGGCCGTTTATTCCCCTTAAGCCCTCACCCAGAATGATTAGAGTTGACGGCCTTAAGGGCAGGGATTCAAAATAGGGGTACTTGTTCCCATCTCCACTCTTAAAACTGGGGGGGAATCCTAACATATGAAACCAGCTTCCTGAATGGTTGCTATGGAGAGATAATGTATGAAGAGCAAATAATGGCACTACAAAAAAAATGAGCAATTTTGCCATCAAATTTTAAGAGTATAGTCTGTTGGTTGCTCATCCTTACTGAAAAAGCATTTTTCACCTCCACAAAATCTCTACTTTGCTTTTTTAAGTATTCAGATTTCAAAATGTTTATTTAATTCAACCAGTCTTTGCCAAATCAGCACTGTGATTTAGTCAAGCTTTGAATAAATATACAAGTCTATCCAGAAGCTAGTTTCTATGTTACAGATTTTAAAAAAAAATTGTAGCCAAATCTTAAAAATAAACAACAGATAAGTTTTCAGCAAACCAATAGCAGCATCAAACTTGACTGGTATGTACTCATGCTCTGTTTCTTAGTAGTATTTTGATAATTGGTAAATTATATAACATGCATGATGCATTTTTTATTACTACCTGATACTATATTTGCTTTTATTTGTTTAGATTTACCCAAGTGTTGAAAATGTGAGACAGAGTTTAGAAGGTTATCCAGGTAAAATATATATATATTATATATATTTATTCCTGTCTTTGATAATAAAATTGTAAGTCCACATGTCAAAATTAAATAATTAATATTGTCTTTCTTTTTCAGCTGGAGGTTCTCTTCCATATAGTATGCAAACTGCACAAAAGCAGCTTTGGCTACACTCTTATTTCCAGTAAGTAAAAATGCTGTCTTTATGGTTAGTGTTTTAAAATAAAGATGTAATCAAAATTTAAAGACTAACACTTACTGTGCCTTATCTTTGTAAAATGTTTCAGAAAGATTAGTATTAGAATAAGTATTAGTCTTAGAATGTTCATCATAAAAATCCAAACAGAGATTATATAAATTGAGTTTCAGGTGTCTTGTAATTATTAGCCTTTTTAAAATGGCTTAGTTATATGCCTATCAATTGATTTTCCAAAAATGAAACCTAATAGACATCTCATATTTCAAACTAACCCATAGTGGGAAAGATTAGTTATTTTTCTCTAGTGTACAGTAGTTTTGAAAATTCCCTCTAAGTTTATGAAAAGCTGCAAGTTGAATATAATTAATCTAGCCATAGCAGAACAAAATATGTCCAGAGATTAAATGCCAACATATGCATATGTCAAAAAAGTTACATTTTTTTCTTTTCCATATGTATCCCTGTTGGATTCATATACATCCATTCATGTATGTTATACTTCTCAACATTTAAGTATGGCTTTAGGTGTAAAGTATGAACAGCTAAACTGAGAAAGGGAAGCTAAAAAACATGAGTACAATGTTTTCTGTGTTTCTATTTAATCCTAATCTATAATGACTGGAATTGTTGTAGATTACAGTTTTGCATGTCTAAATCAGCCTTCCCCAAACTGGTACTATTCCATGCTGAGTGGAATAGTTCCACTCAAAGTTTAAATCCCAATGTAATTGGAGTACTGGAACATTGTCAGGTTGCAGGAAATTGACCCAAACTATAACTGAAACAGTATCTTGTCTTTTCTATCAATTGGTGGAATATTTATTTATATTACTTTACTATAACTGTGTACTTGAAATCAACCAGATTCTTCAAATGTGTTATGTTTCCCATTATCCCTTGCCATCAGGAATGAACCTTTTTAGTAGGGGTGGGTAGAAACTATTAACTATCAACCAGCTTAAAGTCACCAAACTAGAATATTTCAAGTAACATTCAGTTTAAAAAAAGGAGGAATAAAATACTTCTGGCTATGGATATGACATCCTAGGAATTAGAATCTAAAAACTTATACTGGGTTTAATCTGAAAAACTCCTTTCTTTTGTTTTAACCCAAGCAAATGGTCAGCTGAAACTTCAGGTCGTAGTCATGCAATGCCACATATTAAAACTTACATGAGAGTATCCCTGGATTTCCAGAAGATTGCATGGTTTCTAGTGACAAGGTAAGTCTTTTACAAGTAGTCTTCAGCTTATAATTGGGACTGGAATTTTCATCACAGAGCCATACAGTCATAAAGCAAGATGTCATGTGAGTGCATTGCTCAGCAGCCACAATCCCAACAATTCTCCTTGGCATCTGGCACAGAGAATTTCAGGCACAGTTTGGAGAACAGTGCAAGAGGCCTGGGAAGAAGAGCTGGAACAGCCAGCAGCTGGGTGCAGCAATTGTCAGCAATGGGGGGAATATGGTGAAGATCAGCTGGGCATAGCAGACTGCAGAAAGTGGAGAGGGGCTGATTTGCACTGAGGTGGCTGGCCATGATGTGGTTACTCATAGAGGCTGCACCGAGACTGAAATAGAAGTGGCAGCTGCTGAAGGTCCTGGGCCTCTAGTTCTACCACAGCACTGCCTCCATCAAGGAATGCCACTGTGGTAGAGGGAGTTGAAGCACCCTTATGATCGTAAATGCAAGTAGACTGCCAAACACCCAAATTTTGATCACATGTCTGTTACAACAGCTGTAATTTCAGGCACAGGTTGTGAGTCCTTTCGTTTGCAACAAATATTCTTAAGTCAAGGACCACGTATATGGGTTTTTTTTTCCTATTTTTTCCCTCTCCAAATTCTTGCATTCTGTGCATAAACAGAACTTTTTTCTTCTCTTTTTTGTTTATGCCTGCTTAGTGCCAATCTTTCCAAGGCTGCTTGGGGAGCTTTTGAGAAAAATGGCACCCAGCTGATGATCCGATCATATGAACTAGGAGTTCTGTTCCTGCCTTCAGAGTTCGTAAGTTCATTTTAATCCTACACTGCAATGAATGCAAACAGAGCCAATTTGCTTTTTTTAATCCACTGCTCAAGAATGTCAGAAATGTATTTGCATAAGAAAGTAAAAAGAAAAGTATGTGTAGCTCAGTTCCAAAGAAAATGATTAGTTACTCAATATTATGTAGGCTCATTTAATGGCTGTATTATGCAAAACTACATTATACTTTAATAATAGAAAATGAGGCTTATCTGAATCACCAATTTGTTCATATCTCCCAGTCATCTAATCACTCTTCATCCTTTATTCAGAAGGATAATATTTTTTCTGGACAGTGACTACACTTCAATCTTAAAAATAAATTGTGGGTGCTTTGAGGACTGCAATCAAATGTCCAGTGGTGTCATTACAGACATAACCTTTCAGCCTTTTATTTGAGAAGACAAAGGTGGATGAAGCAAAAATAATAAAATGACATGCTGCAAAAATCTGCTTGCAAATTGATTATACAACCTGGGATACTCCAGATGTGAAAATATACCCAGTTGCATCTTCTTGTCCAGTAGCAGTACTATCCAATACTGTACTGTCTCTTGGGAAATGTCATTAATTGTGATCATGGAAATAAACCTTTTTATTTATCTTATGGAAGTTTATACAATCCCAAGCAACAATTTGATGCTTTTCAAAGGTTTTGGTTATAATACTCAGAATTCCTTGATACAGGCTATAATGGTAGTGAATGTTACAAACTGTGTTAAAATGTCCTAAGCAAGGCAGGTTGCCAATCGCTTCTTTAATCTTTTCAGTTCCTGCATAAAATATAAAGCTGCTTTTTTGCTTAATAGTTTTGCTTAATATGTACTTCTATTATTTGTAGGGTGTAACACATATGGTACTATATACGAGTAAAATGTTGGATATTAAGTATTCTCTTTTGGTTATTTATTTAGAAAAGCATAAGACAACCACTTAGGGTAATATGTATTAAAAGAAAATCATAAAATATAGTGTTTTAAAAACCCAAATCTGGAAGAAAAACAACCAGTAAAAAGTAGTCAAACATGCAGGACCCATCATCCCAGCCTTGGAGATCTAGATTTTAAAAGCTTTTTTACATACGACCAGCATGGGTATCGACTGTATCTCTGTTGAGATTATATTTATTATCCAAGAATTCTGTGTTTCCTTAATGGTATTTTAAGCATGAATATAAAATACATCATTTTTAGTCTTGAAAACCACTCTACATTCATTATTTAATGGAATTAACCTACAGTATGATGTAGGAAATGTCTTCATTTCAAATTAAGAAAATTAAATTGGTTTCTTGAAGTCTTGCTTAGTTTAAAGAAAATAATTACTGAGTAATAGATTATCTGCTTTTAATTGTGGCAGATTGTTTATACATTATTTGATTATGGTTGCTATTTAGACAATCTACCTAATAGACACACATTGGTAGCATATTACTAACAGCACCATATTACTGTATTTGTTTTTGAATTTTGGTTGAATGCAAAACTCTTTTTTTAGGGCTTGAATACAGGATATTTCCAAGTAAAGGAAAGCATGTTTGCTAATACATCAATATTGTCATTTCCTGTTCCTTATGATCTGCCCCCTGAAAAGTATGAAAACAAAGGTAAAGCATTCTCCTTCTATATAATTATTTTTTCTGCATATAAGTAAAATTAATCCACTTGAATGAATGTAAAACCATTTAAAATAATAAAGAACATGCAGTTGTAGATTACTGGAAAAAGAGATAACTCCATATGACAGCTGCTTAAGTTACAATTGTGATAAGGTTCTGTTTTCAAATCCAGCTGAATCCTGAAACTTTTGCACATCATTACCCCTTTGCCAGTGTTGTTACAAGCTTTTTGGAATACAGCTTGAATAAATACAGAATACTGCTTCAAGTGTTAAGATTATCAGTTGTTATTATTCATTTGTGTAATGATACCGCTATTGAACATACCACATTTCACTTGCACTTTACTATAATCTTGCAAATCAACAATCAGCATCCCATTACTACATTCAGTGCACAAATATGTTCCTGTTATTGAACTGCAGCTTCTCCTGTATCTAACAAACAATAGGCTTATTTTGTAGTTCCTTTCAAATTAAATGGGATTTTAAAATATCATTGTGAGTAACAGAATTGATGAGCTTTAAATGTTAATAAATGGAAATGGAACATTATTTTCAAAGGCTTTAATACAGACATTCCTCCTCTTATGCATCATATTTGTTTTCTAAATAAGCACACACAGTAGTCGAAGGGTCATATTATTAATTTATCCTACAGTAGACTTATCTTTTATATATAGAGAGGGGGGGGGGGAGGGAGAGAGAGAGAGAGATTGTGTGTGTGTGTGTGTGTATAAGCCTAAATACAATTTAGAGCCCCTCCAATCTCAACACATCCTGAACACAAACATGCAAATGAACAAAACCATCCAACAGGTGCTCAAAACATTATCCTGCCCAAGAGGTGGGAGAATGGCCATATATTTATAGCTTTCTGAAAATCATCAGGGTAGGAGACATTTGGATCTCTGGAAGAATATTGGTCCAAAGGGCAGGTGCTGCAGCTGAAAAGGCATATTTCCTGACTCCTACTGCTTAACCAATAAGATCTGAAATGTGCCCACTCTACTGGATCTCAGCAGACACACAACCAGATAGAGGAAGTTCCTCAAATAACCAGGATCAGTGCCATGAAGGTCTTTTATAGGCGATATCTAAATTGCACCTAGAAGCCAAACACTAACCAGTGCTGCTCACAAATTAATGGAGTCACATAAATCCAATGAAGCATGCCCATCATTGCCTGTAACTCTGCATTTTGAACCAGTATAGACTCCCAGTCATCTTTAAGGACGGCCCTGTGTTGAGCACATTTGTTAATCTGTTCGTGACGTGACTAAAGCGTAACTGTTAGAAGGGCCTCCCAGTCCAGAAAAGAATGCAACTGTAATGCTAGATGTACCTATGCAAAGGCCCTCTTGGTCACAGCTGTCACTTGCTACCTGAATATGAGCTGTGAGTCCAGAAGAAACCCAGATTTCATGCCACTTTTGTATGCAACTCTATTTAAGACCAAATATAACCAAAGAACCCTTGATTCTGTAATTACTTTTAGGGTTATTATATATAACATAGCTTACTACTTAAAGATGGTTTAAAAGAGTTTATTTTGTGTAATGAAGTAGAAGTTTAAAAGCTAATTATAGTTCAAGTAAAACTTATTCATAAACATTTCTATAGTTTCAAAGTAGCAATACTGAATTATTTAAGATTAACTGGTTGGTTAGAAAACGGCTAGATTTTAAATGGCTAGCTTTTATATAAAGAACTTTAAGAAGGGGGAATCTAATTTAATTTTTCTCAGTTCATCTTTGTCTGTGGTATAAGTCTGTCCTTTTTATTTGCTTTGCAGACCGTCCATGGATTTGGAATATTCCTTACACCAAAGCTCCCGATACACATGGCAATATGTGGGTTCCGAAATGAATAGTTTAAAGTAATTCTGAATCTTTATTCGGAATCATTTGAATACCTGTAAGATTTTATGCTTTATATCTGTACATTTTATTATATATCTGTATACTTGGAAAAAAAATTAAATAAAATAAATATTACAGCATTTTTTTAAAAAATAACCGCTTTGAAGATTAACAGTACTAAATCTCGTGATAAATCATACTTTTGAAATTACATGTATTTAGACAGTCATTGTTTAGTGACCATAATTGGGATTAGCAACTCAGTCATTAAGCGAAGTAGTCACTAAATGAAATAGCTAATATTCTTTTGATCTTACTTCATCTTTCATTTGCTTTACAGCCCTGCCAAGTCATAAATATGAGGATTCTTACATAATATTTTTCGTCACTGTCGTAACTGTCTGGTCACTAAATGAGGCAAATGCTAAACAAGGTCCACCTGTAAATTAGAAAATTTAGAAATGGCCATGTCAGATAGTTGTCTTTTTTAGCCAAATAACTTTAATCTTTCTGGGGAGTTTTGTGAAATTTTCAACGTGATAAAAGAGAAAATTTATAAAAAATTGAAATAAAGTATCCAGCTGTTAGCAATGAAAAATGAGCATTTGGTATATTTTAATATTAATGTGTTTGTGAATTACTTAGACAAGCCAATAATAGAGCAAGAAATATTCAAGTCACTGGGATTACTCATGAATACATTACATAATTGATTCAAGATATTCAACTATATTAGAATTTTGAGGGGGGGGGAACAGTACTTATGGCAGTATTTTGCTTTTATATCATTGAACTTTATGGTAAATATTAAACAAATTTTGGAGATTCAGTGAATCTTCAGATACTACATGTGGCATTTAAAAAAAATTGTTTCCATAACAACTTAGAATTCATAAAAATCTGAAATATGAAAACCTTCAAGTTTAGTGTAATTTACACTAAGGTAGTTAAATCATTTAGAATAAGAGTTTATGGAGCACAAATGCTGTGCTGTACTCAGAAAAAAAAGAACCATAAAATACTCCCATTATATTTCAAGAACTAATGTTTGGGGGAAAACATTTTAGAAAAAATCATTTAAGTAGCAAATAACAGACTGTAGATGAGTTGGGGATTATAATATTATAAATGTATTTTATATGTGTATATTACTTTCCTTTTTTGTTTCTGCTTTTCCTGTTTTTGTATGTAATTAATGTTTGAGCTATTTGATACTGGGGAAAGTTGAACATTAAGTGTACAGATCATTGTGATATGTAAAAATGGGTAGGACTTCAGTCACATCGTTGTGACCACACCCTGACTTATTGCAAATACCCGCTGCATAGATCTTCTAATCAAAGCCCAAGATTTGAATACTTTGCTATTTACATTAATGCAGAAAACTATTCTTCTCATTACTATCTTTACAATTGTTAAAGCATTTTTTATTTTAAGAATTTATATTAATGGAAAATAAAAATATCATTTGCGATAGTGTCGAGTATTGCCTAGCAATAGAAAATTAAGCATTTTTTCAGCTATTTTCCTTGAATTTTATTCAGGCAGTAATTTATTTAAATAAATTATAACTTTGTTAGTTCTAATAAATCCCTCCTAACAGATCTCTTTATGTACCTAAGGTGTTTAACAGGTTTTTATATGAAGACAGTTCTCATCTTCTCTACACACTATTCTTATATTTAATCTGAGCTTTCCCAACAGTTGCCAAGGATTACAGAAAAAAACTTTGTTAAACCCCTCTTTTCCATTTATAAAAGTATCTTCTAAGAGTTTACAGGAATTTCTAATCTAATTCTGCTAATGTGCCACCTAACAAAGGTTTGATCTCTAAAGAAGCACTCTTATTACTTGCTCGTCTGTATTGTGTCTTCAGGAGCTGAGTTGGTGAGAATAGGGTTTGGATCCCTAATCACAGAAATCTAAGCTATCAAAGATTTCAGGCTCTCAAGTCTTTTACTTGTTCATTTAAATTTTCACTTTGAATAGTCCCAGAGACATCAGAGTACTTGCATCAAGGGCAGAGGTAGCAATGAAGAAGGCAGAAGGAACAATTGTCACAGCCTCCTACTCCCATTCTTTTTGCTTGAGTAATAGCCATGAGTAACTACTTGAAGATAATCCTGATAATTCCAGAGGAGGAGGACATGAATTAGGTGGCAAGTTTTCAAGTTCTCGTCTGCTTTCTCTATGGCAAAAGAGATGGTGATCAAATAATCAAGAGTGAGAGTTTGGATATTTTGTAAATTGTTTCTCTCATAATGCCCAGAGAGTTGAGCAAAAGAAAGAAATCAGAATCACCCAGAGTCAAAATAAGAGGACCCAAAGCTGCTATTTAGATGCTTCTGGGTGTGTAGCAATCCTCCCTTTTTAATCTAATGTGCTACACTTAAATGGCAAAGGAATGGAAGTGAGATTGTTTTCATCTCTGTTCTTCAGTCATCAACATAAAAAAGAAATTGATAGTATGAAGCATACTTTATACACACATATTCTAAATCCCAGGTTGCCAGGTATAATGGATAGAATGATCTGAGAAACAGGAGGAAGAGCTGCAACCAAGGCAACAACAAGATAAAAGAAATGTGAGTCCAGACCAGAATTGTACCCTGAGTAAGGATCTCAGACAAGAACCTCTCTAGTTCTCATGAAGACAAAGGGAGAGGGGAAAGTGCATTCATTGCAAGGTTCTGTTACTATACAACCTTATAATAAAAGTAGTACGGGTATGAGGATGTGTGCTTTGGTTTCCTAGTCTGGTATATCTTGAAGACTGACACCAGGATCCATTAATCTACTATTGGAGTCAATCCTCTCTGTCAAAAGCTTGCTGGGCTTAATTCTGAAACATTCAGAGCCCAAAAGAAGTTGGTAAGCTAGAATTATTTAGTGAGAACAATCAGCGTAAGTCGGCCAGTTTCCAAAAGACAACCAGAACTACTGTATCCCTGAAAGGAAATTGCTGGATGAAGCTGGAGGAGACCTTGATGAGTGGAAGAAGGAACAAGGTAGCTGCTCTGCTTTTTTTAGTCTGAAGGAAATGGGAAATGAAATGTTTCTTGATCTGTTTCTTGCAGATCACTCTCTTCTAAATTCAGTTAAACCAGAAAATTCAAGACTAAAGCAAGGAAGCATCAGACACCTGGCACACTTCCTTTTTTAATTTTGGTTCCTTGCAAAGAGAAAGGATTAAGATTTTAAAGCATGCCTAGCACCTCTGGAGACAGGTAATCCTCAATAGTTCATTTAGTTACAACAGCACTGAAACAAGAGACTTAATGACCATTTTTCACAGGACCGTTGCAGCATCCCCATGGTCACATGATCAAAATTCAGATGCTTGGCAACTAGTTCATATTTATGACAGGTGTAATGTCCTAGGGTCATGTGTGATCTGCTTTTGAGACCTGACAAGCAAAATCAATGGCAAATCCAGATTCACTTAACAACCACGGTACTAACTGAAATGCAATGATTCACTTTACAACTGTGGCAAGAAAAGTCGTACAATGGGGCAAACTCACTTAACAAATGTTTCACTTAGCAACATAAATTTTGGGCTCAATTATAGCAGTAACTAGAGGACTATCTGTATTCTTCACAAACAGGATTGTTCGTTTCTGAACGATTATTACCTAAACTGGACCTTTGGGAATTCATTTCATGTGGTTGTAGCCCTAAACGCTACAAATACAGCCCCACTTCCAGATTCTCTCGCCCAGTTTCCCCGGAACGACAGTCCGATCAACCACAACATTGCAGTAAAGTCGAATCCGCGCTTCCGAAGCTCTTCTCCCGCCAAGCGCCACAGCCAGGCTCGCCGCAAATCTCTCAACGTCTTTCCTTGAAGCAGGTCGTAGAGGCGGAGGTGCGGGCACACGCTACGCAGGAAGCGAAAGACCCGCGCTCTGACTCTCCGACAGATTTGGGAGCGTTTTAAACGCCCTGCCCAGTCTCGATTTTCACGCGCGGTTGTCCAAAGAGTCCGGGCGGGGGGGAAACGACCCCTTGCGGACCACATTGATTTCCTGGCGAAGAAGAGTCGCACCGCACGTGGCAAAGGGCGCGCGCTTTGGGTGCTTTTAACGACCTGTTATGTGGGGGTGGGGTTGAGGCCCTGACCCGGCGCCCGGTAATGGTGAGGTCTGACTGACAGACTTCATTCAGTCCCGCGCGCTTCCTAGGAGAACATCGAGGAGCCCGAGTTTCGTCGACAGGGGGACGGCTCGGCGATCCAACGAAGAAAGCTGCTCCGCGCGATCCTAAGGGACGCGCTGTGGGAACTGGCTGCCCATCCTCTGTGGGATTTAGCCGTAGGGGTGTGGCATTGGGGGTCCGCGCTTTGCCCTCTTGCCCCTTCTTGAGCGGGGGAAGTACTTGGAAGGGCGCCCGGGCTTGGTTCTGCCCCCCTTCCAGAGCTGCGGAACCCTACCCGCCGCCACGGACTCCGCTGCCGTCTGCCTCGAGGGGGCGCGAGGAGAATGAGCCGTTGAGGGGAGCTGGGAATCGGGCTGACCTCCGGGGGGGACCCGGCGGGCAGAAAGGGATGGCTTGTCGCGGTCTCTGCTCCTGTTCTTCGCCCACCTTTGGCAACCTCAGCGAAGACACCGCCCGGTTCCTGCTCCTGGCTGTTCTGATTATTCTGTACATGGGTTGCGGAGCTGCCATCTTCTCCGTCATTGAGCGACCCTCCGAGCTGGAAACCCTTCAGAAGTGGCAGATAAAGATTGAAAACTTCTCCCAGAAGTACAACCTGGCTTTGGCGGAGCTGAGGGATTTTCTGTTTGAGTACGAGTCCGCCTACCTGATAGGTGTCCGGGTCAACACAACGCGGCCCCAGTGGGACTTGATAGGGGCTTTTTTTTTTGTAGGCACCGTGGTTTCTACTGTAGGTAAGTGACGAAACCGTCCAAACGCTTCTGCAGTTTCTCTGCCTTACACCCTTTGGATCTTGTACTTTTCTAGCTCAGAAAATAACTACCATTCACAAGAGAAAGGCAAAGCATGAATATATTTTCCATGATCGACATTAGTACTGGAAGGTAAAGCTTGTATGGCTTGTATATTTGTATATGTAACTTGTGAAATGGCTTAGAAGTAAGTACCTAGTAGGTGACTAAAATGTACTTCTCAAAGTCACAAGGTATTTTAGAAGCATGACAGATTTCTTTCCATAGGGCACATTTGTGTGAACTTCACTATGGAAAGCCAAATTTATTCCACACAGTACTGAGAGCAATAAGCAAGTTACTCTTCCTTCATGCTTTTCCCACTAGTTTGCTGTATTTTCAATTTTATAACACGTTTTTAAGAATCTCTGAACATGTTATGAAGTTCATACTGGCTTTTGCCCACTTTAATCTTATATGTTCTTGAATATCTCAGTTTGCCATCCTTCTAAATGGCAACACAATTAGCAGTGTTCTTTCTCACATAGACATGAATTAAATACCCAAAGGTATCACTATTATCTCATCAAGTTTTCATTTCCTCCCACACAATCATTTAAAAACATTTTTTCATGAGAAATAGTATCACAAAAGAACAAGCAATGGTGTTATCTGTACTGAGGAGTCTTTATAATAACTGCATTTAGCAGGTGTAAATTGGCTTTTAAGATGCCCAAATTGTAGAGTTTTCTTTTGACAGTGATTGAGTGAATTAATATGTAGTAGGTTTTTGTGTTGTTTTTGCTGCCTTCAAGGCACCAAAATTAAATCATGGTGACTGCCTAGACTAGTTCCTGCAGTTTTATTAGTAAGGTTTTACAAGTAGTTCCTCGCTGCTTTCTTTGTAGGGCTGAGAGAGGGACCAGCCCCAGGGAACTCACCTGAGTTTGTGCTTAAGGCAGAAGTAAAACTGATAGGTCTCTAATTTCTAGCATGGGGCTTTAACAACTGGCTCTGTTCTACATAGTGTAAATTTCATGTTGTCTCCCAAATTATTTACATTTGGACATGCTGAAGGAATGCTGCTAAACTATTGGGTTGCTTTCAACTACAAAAACAATGTATGCTTTGGGGGGACATTGATATAGCTGTGGATATAAAAATATAAAGCCCCCTATTGACCAGAATATAAACTCCATGCCGTAATACAAAGGATAATTGTCCAGGGCTTGTATTTAATGGGTGACAGTTTATATATACAGTGTACCTGTTTATGACAGCAGTCATAAAAGCTGTGGGTTTTTTTTCAATATATTCCAATTAGTTTTTGCCCCCATCAACAGTTAGAGCATCTTCAGTATTAATTGGTTCAATTAGGTTTCTCTCTTTCTACTTTTTCTTTTTGGGAAACCTTTGGAATTTTTTTTATCTCTGGGCAATTTTTGTATTTTAGCTACAAAGAATAAATGACCACGAATTATACAAAGAATGACTATGATGAATTTGAACCTTGAAGTTAGAGATGGAGTTGTCACTTCATTACAATAATTGGAAGCTTTCAGAATGGGTCTGTAGTTCCCTTCCAGACTCAAAAAACATTCCTAAAAGCATTGGACTGGTCACTGTGGAAACAGAATTGGCTGTTCGTTCCACTACATTTCCATTTTTCCTTTTCCACCCAGGTCATCCAAACCTTCAGAGTGTAGATATACCACTCCAGAGCATACAAAATTTATTGAGAGAAAAGAGCTAGCTAAAGTGATGTTTTCCCAGATTGGCATTTCCCATGGATCTCACCCTTCTTAGATGCACTTTCGTGTGCAGACATTAGAATCTCATGCAGATGTTTCCCTATTACAAATTAAATTGTGCCCATTGTTTATTTGAAATTTCAGGTGAAAGCTTCAAGGAGGCACACATGGTAATATACCAATACTTAGTTCTTAGAATGGATATATTACCATCTCTTGCATTAATAAACAAGGGGAATATCAAACTTACTTTTTATCCAGTTGCTCCACTTCCCGTTGTTTTCCCTATAATTTATTCAGTCACCCATTGTCTTTTTTGTGATTCTGCCTAACACATAGATAGCACAAAACTAGAATAAATGTGAAGTTGAAGCAATTCCAGGACCACTTCCTAAGGCTCCACATATCATACTTTTGAAGTTTGATGCAGTACCTACAGTGATGAATTAGATCAATATACTATATTCATTCAAAATAGTAAAAAAAAAGGAATCATTGCAGCATTTTGAACATTCCTATTTACTGCCTTGTACTGTGCTATAAATTTTGGTGGGGGAAAATGGAGGAAAAATGTGTTGGTTCATAATAGGCTCTGTTGAAAATCTTAGTAGTTAAAAGGAAGGCTGTTTGATGCAAATATGATTGGCTAAGCTGGATCCTGGCTAACTCAGACAGTTTTTCCCAAGCCAACATTCTGAGTAGGACTTATTTTTAACTCATCTTTTAACATGGTTAATTTTAAAAATTAAAGTTTGAAGGCAAAATCTAAAGCAAACTTCTTAGATTTGTAATCTTCATCTTTGAGAATTCCAAGCAATAAACCTCTGTTAAAAGTATTGGTTTTGAAGTCCATAATATAGGGAATCCTTAGATCAGAGAAGGAGTTGTATGAGATCTTTATTTCCTTCCTTCCTTCCTTCCTTCCTTCCTTCCTTCCTTCCTTCCTTCCTTCCTTCCTTCCTTCCTTTCTTTCATGGAGCTACATATGTAGATTACATTCTTGGGTAAGAAGTCACCAAGGGTAATTTATTTAAGATAGGAAGTCACATAATTTTCTGAATAAATAAATAAAATTAAAAATATCTTGTCTGTCACGAAGACCTATTTACTCTTTCATAATATGTCTTATCCTACAGAAAAAAGTTGTGATATAAATCCCTTGAATGAATATGGAAGAAAAGAAAGGCATAGTTTGTTATTTCAAAAAATCTACTATTCTTCAGGTTGTAGTGAATATATGTACAATAGTCCTCATTTAGCAACTGCTGTGTTTAGTAACCATTTGCAATTACAATTTGAAAGTTAGGGATCATGTCTATACCTCCTCTGTCATAAGAAATACTAAAACCCTATTTTTGCAATGTTCTTATAATCTAAATGTAATATCTATAATAACTAATATATAATATCTCTCATATATGAATAAAAAATAAAGACTTTAGATTTCATAATTACTACAAAAAAGCTATAGATTTTGTTACAGGTACTTTTACTTTGATTTTAATATGACATTTCAGTTGCATAATATAAATAGTCACAACTATCCTGACTTGAGTGAAAATTGGTTAGTTTGTCTTGAATGTTGGACACACCACTGGGCTAACTTGTGAGTATAACGTTAAGTGTTACCTTGTTTGTTCTCAACTATCATCCATTACCAATTCACCCCTTTCTCTTTCCAATAGATTTCTAGCTTTTTTTCTTTTTGATATGAAAACAAGTGCAAAAATACTCTTGTAAGACTCTGCTCACTTTGCACTCTCTCCATTCTCTCTCTGCGTATGTATGTATTCTACATTTATGCTTCCAGTTGTCTCACTGAGCTTGAACATTTGCTTCAAGTTTCCTATAAGTCCTTTAAACAGCCTTTTAGAATGGCATTAATAAATCAAATAAGGTTCTGATGCAAAACTAATATGTGGAGGGCTCATATGACTCATCTAATTAATCATAAACCCTTTTTGACAATATACATACTTTGAACTGGGGCCATCCAATATTAGTGCCCAGGGTACCTCAGCTACTCTGTTGTTATGGTAGATGAATTCTGAATATCTGTTAAAAATTCTCTATTCATAGTAACTCTTTTGTATACTATGTGGAAGTTATATAGATTCAAGGTTACATTTTATTGTGTATAAAGCTTACATTCCAAAACCATGGGCATAACATTCTTAAAGTCACATTGAGTCCACAGTTTTACCCACTGACTACCACATAGCACAGGGGTGTCAAACTCATGGCATTACATTGTCGTCATATGATATATTGCAACAGTAATGGCTCACTTGCAATACTATCTAAACACAGCTCAGTTCAAGCTGTAATTGAATAGATGGTGATAGCACTTTACTTTCCCAAAGCAGATATAGTTGTTACTTTACTTTCCCAAAGCAGATATAGTTGTTATGAAATGGTTGCCCATACTAGTCGCCTACTATTAGTAATCTTACTTGCTTTAATGAAGTGCAAGTGATCTCCTATTTTGTCACAGCATGTAACCAGGGTGGCCTTTTTTTCTTTTTCTTTCAAACGACATCTTATCCAGTGGTGGTATGCTACTGGTTTGGACTGGTTCAGCCGAACCAGTAGTAAAAAAAAAAACCTCTGACAATCAGTTGAGAGGACAAAGAAGAGAAAAGTGCAGTCCTCAGCTGGTGTGCAACCATTTGACCAAATGGTATAAAATCTTGCCTTGGGCAGTGGTTTGGACTAGTAGATGTCCAAAGTCCCTTCCTACCTATGATTCTATTATAAGTGTTGATGATTAAACTTAGATTTGCATCTTTATCTCAGACAGTTTGAGAGATGGGATGGAAGTGTTGACCCAGTTCTTGAAGTTATAAGGATGTAGGAGAAACATGTCAAGACTTAACATGTCAAGATGGCATGACTGTTGGTTTAGAGGCTAAGTTCAGGATAATATACTGGCTTTAGTTCTTGATTACTGCACAAATTGGGGTTTCCCTGGTCTTTAAATTTATGAAACATCTATGGAAGCTATAACCAGGAGGGCTTTGATTGAGCTTTAGTTGGTGTACCATTTTCTGATTGTTCGTGGAAAAGAAAATGGTGGTATCAGTCATTGATGAACTAATGTAATGAATTTTACATTGCAATATACCTGAAGATCATCCAGAAACAGCTAGTACAGAATACACCTGTGCCAAACCATTTAATATAACCCTATTACATGTCCTAGGAGTTATATTAGTTGCCACTTGATATCTAAGATAATTTAAAGTGTTGATTATCCATCTTTTATTATCTTTGAAACCATTACTCAAAATGGATTCTTTCAGTATAAGGTATGCCTGCTGAGAATCCACCTTCTATACGAGATAACTTTGCATTCTTGAAACAGGAATACTATAAGTGTATTTACAATGTTGTCGGTGAAAGGGAAGGAAAATCAGTGTAAGATTTCCTTTGGAGACTAAACTGAAATGAAACAATCAAGGTAATTCAGGTGTAAGCATACAAATGATATTTTTACTGTTACATTTTAATTGAATTTTCATCTCATATTGAATGATAAAATATCAATTGTAAGAATTAAAACAATTAAAAGAGCCCTGATGGTCCAGTGATTAGAATGCAGTATTGCAGGCAAACTCTGCCCACAGCCTGGAGTTCTATCTTGATGGGCTCAAAGTTGACTCAGCCTTCCATTCTTCTGAGGTCAGTAAAATGAGGACCCAGATTGTTGGGGGCAATATGCTGATTTTTACATTGCCCAGAGAGTGCTACTCTATGGGATGGTGTGTAAGTCTAACTACTATTGTTACTGCTAAATTGGAAATTGGCATGCACAAACAAAACAATTCCTACCATCATGTTTTATTTTCAAAAATGCTTTTAGAATCTACTTAGGTCCCAGAGTATTTTTACAAAATAAAAATAGTTGAAGGCTGCAACATGGTGCTTTGTTGCCAAGTATATCCCCAATCAGAAAAATAGACAAGAGCTAAGATGGTATAATTACTATAATAAACTGGGACTGTCCTTGAAGATCGTTAAGAAACCAACTCATACAGAAATGTGGTCTCCCATATAATCTCCACTCTGCAGGGGGTAGATTGGAGTGGAGGAGATTTCAAGAGAGTCAGCTGATTGCCTTTCTATACATTGCATCGTAATTGTGTTGGCAATACGAAGGATGAAGCAAAAGAGAGATTGTCTACAGAATTTGCTTGCTTTTTCTCTCCCCATCCTCCCTCACAGAGCAGAGCGATTGGAAAGATTGGAGAGAAAGAGATTTTAAGAGTGTGCTGTAAGCTCTTTGCTTAGTGTACCAGTCAGAGGTGGTATTCAGCAGGTTCACACCAGTTCTGGAGAACCAATAGCGGAAATGTTGAGTAGTTTGAAGAACCGGTAGCAGAAATTTTGAGTAGTTCAGAATACCACTTCTGACTGGCCCTGCCCCCATCTATTCTCTGCCTCCTGATCAGCTGGATCTTCTTTTGTTACCCTGCACAGGAGAACAGAGCTGGAAAGCAGGTTAGTGGGGTGGGGAGAGAATGGGGATTTTACAGTATCCCTCCCCTGCCACGTCCACCAAGCCACACCACACCAAGCTACACCACACCACGCCCACCAAATTGTATAACTGCTTTCTTCAGAAAATTTTAGAAAAAAAAATACTACTCTGTAGAATCGAACAAGATGTTTCTTCATATTTTTTCCAGAAGAAAATATCAAAAAATATTAAAAATTAATTCGTAATCATTTATCGACTAGTAATTATGGAACTTGTACCAGACAGTTAGGGTTTTATAATATAACTCAGATGAACATTTCTAATGTACAGATTTTGTTAAAGGACATCGACTCCTTGGCCTGGATTTTTCTTGTTGCCACAGCTCCACTGTTGCTTGGTGACTAACAAAGTCAGCTTGATGGTTACAATGAATAAGGTGGAAAAAAAAAAAACCAATGCTGCAAGGATTTTTCTCACTGGCATTGCATTTATTGGAGAGTCAGCCATAGTTAATTGATATTTTATATCCACTTTCAGAATTTTGACATACAGGTTACTCTGAAAATGGGGAAGGAGCTTTCAGCCACTCTGAAGATGGGAGGTACCTAATTGGTACATTTATTGTGCATAGTCCCATTGGTTGCTGACTTGGAGAATGGGCGTTGGTAAATTAACCTGAGAACGCCCTTTCTATAGATGCTGCTAGAGAGCCCAGGATGGGTTAGACTCCTCCTGATGACATCATCAAGCTGGGTCTGTCTTGTATAAAAAGGACTGTCTGTAGGAGTTTCCCCCCAGCTTTGGCGAAGGTACTTGACAGACTGTAGGAAGTGTCTCTGAAAGCCAAACAGAATCTTTAACATTAACATTAATATCTTACCATGGTCCAGATGAAATAAGGGAGGGGCTGGGCTCTCTAGCAGCATCTATAGAAAGGGCGTTCTCCGGTTAATTTACCAACGCCCATTCTCCTAAATGCCGTTGCGAGAGCCCAGGATGGGACATACCAAAGCCCGTATGTCCACGGGAGGGTCCTTGTCCGGCAAGTCTCTCTGAAGTTGGAACCACTCACTGAAGCAACCGTCTGTGAAAAGCTGCATTCCTTGAGGCATAGGAGTCCAGACAGTAATGTCTGATGAACACAGATGGGGAGGTCCACGTAGCCGCTCTGCAAATTTCCACTAGGGGTGTCTGGGTGGCCCAGGCAGCTGAAGTCGAGGCACTCCTAGCAGAGTGTGCCGTTAGGCCCTGGCATACTGGAAAGGCTCTGGTTAGGAGGCCTGTGTGATGCATGCCGTGATCCACCTACTCAAGGTGGGAGGAGAGGCTTTGTTGCCCCCAATGGGAAGGGGAAAGGACACAAATATGGCCTCAGTTTTGCTAAATGTAGAGGGACGTCTGATGTAAATTCGAAACACCATGCTAACATCTAGGGAGTGCCACTTGCGCTCTAAGTCATGGAACGGAAGGGGACAGAAATCAGGTAACACTATGTGTTGGGAGCTGAGGAACCCAGTATTAATCTTAGGTACAAAAGGTAGGGTCTAGATGTCTTTCCTGACAGACAAGGCTGCCAGGACCGAAATCCTTCTAGAACGGGTGATCGCTACCAGAAATGCCACCTTACAAGACAAAATACTGCAAGGGAATTGACCTCAGTAGTTCGAATGGGGTCTCAGTCAGTGACTGCAGTACTTTAAAGAAGTCCCATGTGGGATCTCGATGACCACTGGAGGCCTCAGGTTTGTAGCACCCTTCAGAAACCTGCGGACCGTGGGATGTCTAGACAAAAATTCCACTCCCCACAAGGATAGAACAGAGGGCAAGGCTGTAATCTGCCTCCGCAGAGTGTTAGGTGAAAGTCCCTTGTCTAGGCTCTCTTGGAGGAAGTCCAGCATCTGGCAATTAAGGCCCCAGAAGGTCATACTTATGACACCAATCTCTGAAAGCCTTCCAGGTTGCATCGTAGATGCAGTTGGTGGAGGGTCCCCTGGAGGCTTGGATAGTTCTTATTACTCTGGAGGAATGATAGTTCCGTATCAGGGATCCCCACTCAATCTCCAGATGGCCAACTGAAGCCATTGGGGCTCTGGAAGCAATATTGGCCCCTTTCTGAGCGACACTCTGTCTACCAGAATCCTCCTAGGACTGGAGATGGAACGGTTTACTAAGTCTGCGAACCATGGCCTCCTGGGCCAGTGAGGGCTACAGTTATAAGTTCTGCTCTTCTGCCCAGTTTCTGGAAGACCCCTGGAATCAGGGGCAGAGGAGGAAAGGCATACAGGAGTTCCTGTGGCCAAGGGCTGCATAAAGCATTCATTCCCTCCACTGCCGGAACCGCACACCTGGAGTAGAACCTCAGGAGTTGCGTGTTGTCCTGGGAAGCGAGGAGATCCACTGCTGGCAATCCGAAGTGCTCCAACAGCTCCTGAAATAAATCGGGGTGCAAACACCACTCTGCCTGGTCAGTGGTGGCTCTGCTAAGCCAGTCAGTCTTAACATTGACCACGCCTGCAATGAGCTCAGCTCTGAGCAATATCTGGTGTATCTCTGCCCATAAGCAGAGTTGATCTGCCTCTAACATCAGGGGTCCTGAATGTGTCCCGCCTTGGCGGTTAAAATGTGCCTTGGTTGACACCTTGTCCCTATTTGAGACAGCATCCTCTAATTGTGTCAGGGCCAAATGGACCGCTCAAAGCTCTAGCCAATTAATATTATGGGCCAAATTTGCCTGGGACCATGGTCCCTGGACCACCCTGGATTGAAGGTGGGCTCCCCAGCCATACAGACTGGCATCCATGGTCAGCACTAACCTGTCCGGTTCCTTGAACAAGAGTCCCATGGAAAATGCCTCAGATGACCCCCATCGAAAAGATTTAAGGACCAACAGAGTTAATCTGACCTGAAAGAGGAACAACTCCTACCTGTTTTTTGATAAGGTAGAAGAAACCATTGGAGCGACCTGGCATGGAATCTAACCCATGGCACTATATTAATGCATGATATCACTTTCCCCAGGAGCTTGGAAAGCATAGCCAGGGGCACTCTAGGGTTAGATTTTATATGGCCAATTAACTGATACTCCCCTGACGTTCCTGGGACAAGGATACCTTGCAGGAAAAAGTATCTAATACAGCTCCCAGATGGAGTAAGGAATTGGTGGGAGTAAGGTGGCTTTTTTGGCTTCTTTGACAGAGAAGCTGTGCTCTTGGAGAACTTGAATGGTGATATCCAAATCTGCTGCTGTCCTAGATGGGGAAGATGACTGGACCAGTATATCATCCAGGTAACACTGAACTCTTACTGGGATTGCCCTAATAAGGGCTGGCAAGGTTGCCACCAGCTTAGTAAATGATCTGGGGGCTGAAAAAAGGCCAAGGAGCAAGGTCCTGTATTGGTAGTGTCCCCCATTATAACAGAACCTGAGGAGCTGCCGATGGGTCGTAAGTTCAATGGAAGAGAGGAGATAGCCCTCCCGAACACTCTCTAGAATAGAATGCAGCATCTGCATTTTAAGGCACCTGAATGGGATAAACGCATTCAGAAATGTTAGGTTGAGAATAGCTCGCCACCCCCACCCCACCCCCAGGCCTTGGGGATAACAAAAAGCCAAGAATAAAACCCACATCCCCGTTGGAGTTCAGTGACTGGTTGAATGGTCATTATGTCAACTAGGTGTTGAATGGCCGGTTCCATAAGGGCCCTTTTTTGAATTGTCCCGCGAGATGGGGCAGAGCACGAAATTTCCTGGGGGTGATGATAGAAATTCTAGTTGTAACCCTGACCTTACTGTATTGAGTACCCAGGCGTCCGTCGTTGACTCCTCCCATTTGGATGAGAAGAAGGCCAAATGACCTCTGAGGGGAAGAACGAGGGATTATTTAGAGTGACGGAATGAGCGACCCCTTCCCCCACAAAAGGGCCATTTACCTGCAGTTTGTTGTTGTCTGCCCGGTATGTCAGGGCGTTGCTCTTGGCGCTGGGAGTACGCTCTCTGCGGCCTGGAGAAGCAAGAAGTAATTTTGGGCCTAAATGGAGGTGGCAGGTAAGTGGCAGGATGGAAGTCTGCCCTCCAGCCTGGTGAGGAAGGAACTTTTCCTTTGACCCTTGTTTTGACGATGAATGGATCGAGAGCATCATCAAACAGCTTCTCACTGGTGCTGGGGCCCGAAGCCAGCTTCCACTTGTGCCGAGGCTTTGCTGCCAAATTCGTAACCATAGCAGTCTCCTCCCTGCCACAGACGAAGCCATGGCCCTGGAGGAGAACTGGCGGAAGTTAGGGTGGTGTCCCTGTGAATTCCGTGGCTGCTATAATCGTATTGTGATCTTGATGCGATCTCAAGTCTGATGGAGATATGCGGTCTTGTAGCTGGTGCAGCCAGCAGGTAGAGGACCTGTGAAAAACGATGCAGCGGTCGAGGCCCGGAGAGCCAAAGCAGAGGCCTGGTGGTTACATTTTAATGTCTGCTCAGCACGTTTGTCCCCTGCCTAAAGTACATCCTCAGGCTCAGTTGGAGTGCCCAAGAAGAAGGAAGCCACTACTGGAGCGTCTACAGAGGGAACTGTAAGAGCGGCAGCGAGGGAAGGGCCCACATTGTAGAACTGCCTGTCATATGAAGATGGGTAGGGGTCTGCGGCAGGAGAGGTGAATTAATTCTGATCAGATCCAGAAAAACTAGGCGATAGAAGGACCTTCGAGTGGACTATGTTTTTGGAGAAGAGGGAATCCCTGGACCCCTACTGTATCACCTGAGGTTCAGGGGCCGCCTCCTCTGGGGACACTGGGCAGTAACCAGTGCCCTGTGGAAGAGAGGCTTGAATAAAGCTGGTTTGTGGCTGATGGGGATTGATCGGGAAGCAGATCTTTCTCTTCCTCAGAGAGGTTGGGGTCCCAGATTTCTCCCTCCTCCCATTCAGAAGCAGGAGAGTGGCTACGTTCCAATGGTTCTGTATAGTCTCCCTGCTCTAGCGCCCCCCATTCTGATTGAGCAGAAGGGGGCTTGGGCTCCTGTGGGTAAAGCAGTCCCCTCTGGGGGATCTGGCTTGTAGTGGGCCAGCAAAGGGGGGCTGGGTCCTGTTTGAGGGTCGAAAAATTCATAGCAGCCCTTCTGCTAGGCCCTATCTGATGGCAATGGAGACTACATCTTGGATGTAATTGGGTCTGCCACCAAATGATGGATCTGAGGGGTGAAGGGCTGCAGCGGGGGTGAAGGAAGCCTCAAGTTTAGGTTGAGAACACCTTGGAACATGGAGGGCCAAGCTGAAGAGAGGTCTCAAGAGGCCTGTTTAAAAATTGGGGCCTGATCTGCTTAACAACTAGAGGATTGGCTGGTTGGGAAGCCTGTTGTAGTTGATCCCTCATTTGCTCAATAGTTTTGTTGAACTGCCTTTCTAAGGCTGCATGCCTTCATTTCTCTGCCTTTAATTCGGCCTGGGATGTTTTCTGATGGCCCAAAGCTTTGGCCCTAATCTTGGCCACCACCTCCCTTTGAACAGACTGGGAGTGTTGTCTCCTTCTCTTTCTTTTGCCACTTGGGGACCTTGAGAGATCAGGCCTGAAGGCTCTGTGTGGGCCTTGTCTTGATCCATAATGTGCATAAACAGACACAAAGGTGCTGGAAGTGACCCTCACTATGTGTTGTCTGTGCAGTAGCCTGAATAGGAGCTTATGAATAGTAGAAGCTGGTCTTTGGGGAATGATGCCACCTAAAATGGCCGCTCGCTACTATCTTTAGAAGAAGCAGCTTTCAAAATGGCCACTCACCACGTGCGGTTGAAGAAGAAGCCTCCAAATTGGCCGCTCGCAAGAGCTACAGGCTACGCAGTGGTTAAATTGCTCCTTAGGCTGTAAACAGCCCCGAACGGCCGAAATCAGCAATAAAGTGAAAAGTTACGATCAGCTGAGAGGTGCTGTTATCGCCCGATGCGATCTTTACGATCGTGGAGGCCGAAATCGCTGAGGGAAGACTGTAGGGGAGGATCAAGGGTTACTCCCTGTTTACAGTCTCCCTCGGTTGAAGAAAACATTGAATCCTCATTGCAGGAGAGTGGATGCCAATGATGAAGATAGCTTTCGCTTTTGCTAACTAAACTGCTTTCAGACACGCCAGCTTATGGTCATCGCAAGAAGCTGAGTCAAAGCTGGGGGGAAACTCATACAGGCAGTCCTTTTTATACAAGATAGACCCAGCTTGATGATGTCATCAGGAGGAGTCTAACCCATCCTGGGCTCTCGCAGCAGCATTTAGGAGAAGTGAAATGTCTTCAAGGAAAAACAACAAAAGTCCAGTTGCCTTTTGAAAAAAGCACCTCTCATTTAACTGGTAGACCATCTCTTTGGCATTATTGGAGGCATGCTCAAGTAGACGTTGCTATAGGCAACAAGCAGATAAACGCATCTTTCAAGCTCAGAACCACAGGGATGAAAAACTCAGTAGAATCTGATCTCATAAGAGATAGTAGCCACTCATATTGTATTTTTTATTGCTTAACTGATATCACATGGGTTATCCAATATTTTTGAGAATTATCACAACTTTAGCAGTAGAACTACTAGTCTTCCTTCCTTTTTTCTTTCTTTTTCTTTCTTTCCTTTCTTTATTTTTTCTTTTCTCTTTCCTTCTTTCTTTCCTTCCTTTCTTTATTCTTTATTTCTTTCTTTCCATTGTATACATTTTAGTAACCAAAGGAAATTTATTAAAAACCTTGTAAGTAATGCTGTATATTAAAACTCATGTAGAAGTATACAGTGCACGAGTTGAAGCTGCCTTTCAAAATAAACTAAGAATTTCAGCTAATGCCGAAAATGGCAAGTATATAAGCAAGTATAGATTGATATTCACACAGATAACATTTAAAAGCATCAGCCTAGGCTGTCAATTTGTTTCTATACTAACATGTAGTCTGACATCTTTTTGGACTGGCACTCTGTGTTCCTAAATTAATCTTTGTACTGACTTACGATCTGGCACTGGGAGATTTCACAGAAGACCCTAAGATGGTAGTGGTGGTGTTTGGTAAGAGTTAAGTGAGTATGGTTATCCTCCCTTAAGTAAGAGCTGAGGATAAAAAGTGATTCAGTGCTAAGGAGAATGATCAGGCAAGGAATTGTTGGCAAGTTGAGTGGATGCAGGGTGAGTGTGCAGGGAGCTGAGGGTATGTTTGATGTGATTTCTCTGATATTGAGTTGAGAGAAAGTGATGTTGAAGTGTGGTGGCTTAAAGGTGCTAAGGGCAGTTAATACCTGTTGGGTTCATCTTATTTAAATAATTCAATTAAATAATTTAATTTAAATAATGCAATTGTCTATTGGTTAAAGAGTGTTCGATTTTAGACCAATGGAAGAGTTATGCAAATCACAGATGGAATTGCAGGTGAGGTAGGTAACCAATTTGATAGTGTCAGGTAATAGAAAATTTGGCAGGAGACAAGGGGCAAGCCACTCACAAGGAACATTCCCTTGGTATTTGGATCTGCTGATCTGTGGAGGCTCAAGTTTCAGGCTGCTGCTTTTAAACACCAGATCAACCTGTAATAAAATCTGCCTTATCACTGGCTTGATTGTTGTGGAGATAGCTAATCTGGCTTGTATCACCAAGATTTGACTAGTACCAGAGGGTGAGATTCCTCTCAGAAATGTGCCCATTGAGTGACACCAGCCTAGACTGCAGAGCTGAGCAGGGGATATGTTGACATCAGAGTATTTCTGGCAATCTCTAGGGTTCCATGAGAGCCTAATTGTGAGATCCTTTTTCTTATGTAGAGCTTGAGGGACCAGATAGGATTGTTGCTACTCTACTGGCTTCTCTGCTGTGTAGCAGCATCCTTGGAGGTGTTGTTCTTCACACTTAACTGTTTTGTGGGATTTCTATCTGTAATTCCTGGGGGCAGGTTTGGAGACAGCTCAAGAATTCATGGAAACCATGACTTACATGGGCCTGTCCCAGGTCATTTAGGTCTTGACTAGGAGTAGTGGTCACACATCTGATTTGGTGTTCTTGCTGAAACAGTAACTATATGATCTGGAACTGGTGGACCTAGCCTAGGTTCCTTCGTCATGGTCAGGTCACGCTTTAGGCCTATGAGCTTCTCTCAAGCCACATCCACAGGGAAGCAGGACCTATTAGATCAGTACACCCCACCCCCCACCTCAATGACTGATGGACCTGGATGGTTTTCAGAAAGAACTGAGGGTTATAATTGAAAATCTATGTATACCTACCAAGTCTCTAGTTGCCACCTGGAATAAGGTGGCGATAGGGGTTCTGGAAAAGATCAGACCTATGCAACCTCTCCTGACCCGTGAACCTCATCACTTCCTATGGTATATGAAGGAATTGAGAGGGATAACATATATTAAGAGGTGTGTAGAATGCCATGACAGAAGACAAAGAACAAACTCAACTGAACACAGGTAAGAGCTGCTATTAAACCCTACTTCATGGTGATTCAGGTGGCAAAGCCTAAATCCTTCTCTGAACTAATTGCATCTGCAGATAATTGTACAACGACTCTCTATAAAGTGACCTGATTCCTTTGGGGGATGGAGGATACAGACATCTACCTGCAGGAGCACACTGAAGCATTTGCTGATTTTCTGGAAAACAAAATCACTCAATTCATCCTCAGATGTCAGTGTGGCTACTGATCCAGTGGAGAGGTCTGGGGCAGGTGCTTGCCCAGTTATCTGGGAATAGTGTGATGCAGTTGCTTTTGAGGAAGTGAATAGAGTCCTAGGGGGTGTGAATGCAGCCACTGGTGCTTTAGATCAGTGGTTGCCAACCGCGGCCCACTGGTTGGCCGTGAGAAAATTTTGGTGGGCCGCAGAGAAATCTCACCCCCAGAGCACCCACCCAAAGCAATTAATCCAGGCTTTGCAGAAACACAAGGCTGCTCAGCCCACATGGCCCGCAGGAACCCTCCCTGCCCACTCACTCCTTACCCGGCAAACTTGTCTGCTAAGTTGCTATTTTTCCCTTTTCCGACCATCATCTGTTCTGCTGTGCCAGGAGATTTAGATTAGCTTGGAAGCAGGAAATGGTTGGATTTCTTGCTTTCTAGCTAGTCTTTTAAGCACAGCCAAACCTCCCTTAGGACTGAAGGTTTGCTTGCAAGCAAATTCAGTGCAGACTCACGGCAAGCAAATTTGAGAGACTGAGCTAGCCGATGACAGATAGATTACTGAATGATTCTGTGAGCAACTCAATCTGCCTGTTTTGCCTGATTTTGGATAAAAGTTGCTTTTTTTATAAAAAATTCAATATTTACATACATGGTGTGTTGTGAGTTAATTTTATGAGTTTGCTTGCAAGCAAATTTTATGTGACAGACTGAGCTAGCCAATGGCAGGCAGATAGATAGATTTCTGAATGAATCTGTGATTCTGTGAGCAACTCAATCTGCCTGCCTGCTGTGCCTGAATTTGGGTAAAAGTTGCTCTTTTTTATAAAAAAAATCAATATTTATATAAATATTTATAATATTTACATACAAGCCATGCCCAGTCAGTCACATGACCACCAAGCTACACCCACAAATTAGGCCATGCCCACAGAACCAGTTAGTGGTCCCTGGGATCTAAAATTATGAGTTTGGTGGTCCCTGAGGTCCAAAAGGTTGGCGACCCCTGCTTTAGATCTCTGTCCTTTCTGGCTTGTGAAAGCCTCTCAGGAGGTGATATGTAGGTAGGTTCTTGTGATTAATGCTTCTTTGCAGGAGGGGCTAGTGCCCAAACCTTTCAAGGAGGCTCTGGGCTGTCCTCTTCTGAAGAGGCCACTGCTGGATTCCACAGATTAAATAATTTTTGTCCTGTCTCCAATTTTTCCTTTTGGAGAAAGGTTGTTGGGAAGGTGATTATGTTGCACCTCTAGAGGTTCCTGGGTGAAACAAATTATCTAACCCTTTTCAGTTGTGATTCAGATTTGACTATAGGATGGAAGCAGCATTTTTATGATTTCTGGCAGGAAAGGGATGAGGATAATGATCCATTTTCACTCTGCTTGATCTCTCAGAAGCCCTCAGTATCATTAACCATGATATCCTTCTGGAACAGCTTTGGGGATTGGAAGTGGGAGACACCGGTTTTCTTGTTCACTTCTTTTTCTGCAGCCATTCCCAGTTGGTGTTGAATAGGAGTGAGAGGTGCATCCTCCCCCAAGATGGCTGCTGAATAATAGGAACTTTTTTTTTTCTCCTACCAATGATCTGCTGATTTTGCTGCCAAAGCTGGGGAATGGGTTTATCACACTTAACTGGAAAACAATTCCATTTGGACTTTTTTGGGAAAGATGGACTGACTTTGGACATTGGATCTATTATATTTAACCAGAGAACAATTGATAAGAGATGATATTAAGAAACAAACATGGATATTTGGTCAAGGACAAATCAGTGTTCACTCTTGGATGTTTTAGGATAAATAAGAAAGTGTGGTAAATTTTCTATGAGTAGATTACAGAAATAGTAACAGTTTGTTAACTGGGAGGTTTGAAATTTAATATTGTCTTTTTAATATTATTGTTCTTCCTGTTAATTATTTTGTTATTAATATACTAGATAGATGACAGATTAATAACTTGCAAACAGAAGTAATAATTTAATTTGGGGGAGGAGCTGTTTTGCAGGGAGTGAGAAACTAACATTGTAATATATTAATAAGTATTCAGCTAGAGGAGATAATATGTGTATAGTTTTCTTAACGCACTTGTTAATGTGGTGTTTGCTTTATGTCTTTTCTTTCTTTCTTTCTTGAAAAAAACTTTGGAGTTTTGTATTTTAACTTTTTTTGAATAAAACAAAAATAGACTTTAAAAAAAAGGAATGAGAGGTCCAGGCCATGGCCCCTGCTTTTGCAGGGTTCTGCAGAGTTTGGTATTTTTTTCCATCTCTGTATAATATGTATACATGAAACTATTGGATGATGGGATATCATCAGTATGCTGATAATACTCAGCTGTATCTATCAACTCGTGGGGTGAATTTTGGGATGCTGTAACCTTCCTCTCATGGTGACTGGAGGCTGTTAAGGATTGGATGAGAAGCAATGATCTGAAACTGAACCCTGGCAATTCACAGGGGCTCTGGAGTTGGGGCTCTTTGGTTCATGTAGAATTGCCGTCTTTGATCTTGGATAGGGTTGCAGTGTCCCAGTTGAGCCGATGAATAATCTGGAGGTTCTCCTGTACTTTGACTCTTGCTTGAGGAGCAGGTGGCAGTCATGGCCAGGAAGGCCTTTGCATAACTGTGGGTTCTGCATCAATTATTATACCCTTTCTTGGACCAACAGGCCCTACTCATAGTCACTCGTGGCCAGGGTGGGATTCAATTTTTTTAACAACTGGTTCTGTGGGTGTGGCTTAGTTGGTGGGTGTGGCTTGGTGGTCATGTGACTGGGTGGACGTGGCTTGGTTGTCATGTTATTGGCTGGGTATGGCCAACTCAATATCACTCACATCGAGGCACGCATCTCCTCGCCTGGCCTCATGACTGTGAGGATGCTGCAACAGTCGTAAGTGTGAAAAATGGTCATAAGACACTTTTTTCAGTGCCTTGTAACTTTGAATGGTCACTCCACACGAGCAAAGTACCAGCAAAGGAGGGGGGAAAACTCCAGAGAAGTTCCTAGACAGAAAGTCTAGTCCTGCCAAGAATGTAATAAGGGTTAACGAGAGGCAGTTTCTGTAAGCAACACCAGAATGTTTCCTTCCTGCCTTCCTTACAGGATTAGGCCAGTGATTTCTTCTAACAACCGGTTCTCTGAACTGCTTAGAATGTTAACAACCAGTTCTAGCGAATAGGTGCGAACTGGTAGAATCCCACCCCTGCTCGTGGCCTAATTACCTCTCCCCTTATTGTTGCAATGTGTTTTGCAAGCTGCCCTTGAAAAGTATTCAGAAACTTCAGTTGATTCAAAATGCAACAGCCCTGATTGCACATATGTTACCTATCATGCAGGAGGTGCATTGGTTGCTGATTTGTTTCTGGTGCTGGTTATCACCTTTCAAGTACTGCATAGCTTGCAGTCAAATTGTTGAAGGACTGTCTTTTCTCAGTTATATCTATCCAACCCACCAGATCAGGAAGGCATGGTATATTACAAGTCCTCTCCATTAAGGAGATCCTCCAAGTGAGACCACAAAGAAGGTTCTTTTCCATAGTGGCTCCTTCTCTGTGGGACATCATTGCCATGGAAATAAGATTGGCCTCCACCTTTATACTCTTCAATTGAGAAGTCCCTGAAGATAATTTTGCCAGTGGCCATGTGGAGCCCAAATTGATTAGAATAGAATAGAATAGAATAGAATAGAATAGAATAGAATAGAATAGAATAGAATAGAATAGAATAGAATAGAATAGAATAGAATAGAATTCTTTATTGGCCAAGTGTGATTGGACACATAAGGAATTTGTCTTGGTGCAAATGCTCTCAGTGTACATAAAAGAAAAGATACATTCATCAAGAATCATAAAGTACAACACTTAATAATAGTTATAGGGTACAATAAGCAATCAAATCATACTAGGAAACAGTCAATAGAAATCATAAGGATACAAGTGACAAAGTTACAGTCACACAGTCACAAGTGGGAGGGGATGGTGGTTAAGGAGTAATGAGATAATTAATAGTAATATTAGTGTAGACTTTGTAAATAGTTGGACAGTGTTGAGGGAATTATTAGCAGAGTGATGGCTTTCGGGGGAAAACTGTTCTTGTATCTAGTTGTTCTGGTGTGCAGTGCTCTATAGTGTCATTTTGAGGGAAGGAGTTGAAACAGTTTATGTCCGGGATGTGAGGGGTCTGTAAATATTTTCACAGCCCTCTTTTTGACTCATGCAGTATACAGGTCCTTGATTGAAGGCAGGTGGGTAGTAATTATTTTTTCTGCGGTCCTAATTATCCTCTGAAGTCTGTGTCTATCCTGTTGGGTTGCAGAACCAAACCAGGCAGTTATAGAGTTGCAGATGACAGACTCAATAATTCCTCTGTAGAACTGTATCAGCAGCTCCTTGGGCAGTTTGAGCTTTCTGAGTTGGCGCAGAAAGAACATTCTTTGTTGTGCTTTTTTAATGACGTTTTTGATGTTAGGTGTACATTTTAGGTCATGTGATATGATAAAACCTAGAAATTTGAAGATCTATACTGTTGATACTGTGTTGTCTAGTATTGTAAGAGGTGGTAGTATAGGAGGGTTCCTCTTAAAGTCTACCATCATTTCTACAGTTTGGAGTGTGTTCAGTTCCAGATTGTTCCGGTTACACCATGAGGCTAGTTGTACAACCTCGTATCTGTATGCAGATTCTTCGTTGTCTCAAATGAGACCAATCACTGTTGTGTCATCTGCAAACTTCAGTATTTTAACAGATGGATTATTTGAGATGCAGTCATTGGTATATAGGGAGAAGAGGAGAAAGCACACAGCTTTGGGGGGGGGGGCTCTGCTACTTGTACAAGTATCAGATGTGATTCTGCCTAGCTTCACCTGCTGCTTCCTGTCTGTTAGGAAGCTTATGATACACTTACAAGTGTGTTCAGGTACTGCTAGCTGGTTTAATTTACTTAGAAGAATGTCTGGAATGATGGTATTGAATGCTGAACTGAAGTCTACAAAGAGGACCCTTGTGTAAGTATTTGGCGATTCAAGATGTTGTAGGATGTAGTGCAGAGCCATATTAACATCATCATCTGTTGATCTACTTGCTCGGTATGCAAACTGCATGGGATCTAACAGTGGATCTCTCTCTACAGAGAGCGAGAGATGATCCCTTGGAATACAAAGGAAAAGGAATAACAATCCTCAAACAAATGTCAAGAAGAATTAGAGATTTAAGGAAGGAATATCAGTTTTTGACAAAGTGTTTAATTAAAAAGGGGGAGGGAATTTAGATGGCTGATACCACAGGGAATATTAGTGACCTGGCAGGAACAAAGGCATAGACTAGATCAGGGGTTGCCAACCTTTTAGACCTCAGGGACCACCAAACTCATACTTTTAAATCCTGTGGACCACTAATATGATTTTTTTAAAAAGATAATATATTTAATATAAATTTTTATGGTGGTCTGGTTTCTGGATGGTGGTTGTCTTTCATCTATGAGAACCAAATTAATCTCCAATACTGAACACTTCAACAAGAGAATAATCAGGGAAGCCATTGAAATAGAGAAACACTCCCATTACATGAATAAACGGGACAATGCCTCCCGCCTACCACACATCTGGAAACTAGCCCTTACCAACAAACAAGTCCCAGCCACGAAAACCAACACCGAACCCAAAACAACACATGACACCACCACCATTCTCCCTCACCACGCTCAAACCCAAACCCATCCCATAGACGAAAGACAACCACCATCCAGAAACCAGGCCACGGCTGCATCAC
The DNA here is from genome assembly GCF_049901735.1 of Notechis scutatus. Taxonomy (NCBI): domain Eukaryota; kingdom Metazoa; phylum Chordata; class Lepidosauria; order Squamata; family Elapidae; genus Notechis; species Notechis scutatus. The sequence goes on from NC_142009.1 coordinate 299,819,937, forward strand.
CAGCTGCCACACACCCTGACCCCCAAACCAAGCAAACGGACACATGCCATGAACACATATCCAGGCCTCAAACTCGGAGCCAAACCAAAACCCAGAACGTCATATCACAGCCACCTGCTCAGGATATCACATCACAGAACTCAGGAGGTTACACCACAAAACCTCAGGATGTTGCAACACAGCCAACCACCCAGGGGATTACAGCACAAGACCCAGGATGTCAAAACAATAGAACTCAGAAGGTCATCACACAGCCCATTACCCAGGTCATTACAACACAGGAGGATGATAGACACACAGCCAATACCTCAGCCACACATGTTCTTATGAAAAAGCCAGCCAATCTGTAAACATCAACTCCATCAAACAATCAAGAAATGACAACACAGCCAACCTCCCCACCAGTATATTTAGGGAGACAGCAGCTCTGATCATGCTTTGCTTGCACAAGCACAAAGCCAAAAGCACCAGCCTGAAGATGGCGAGTGGGACCTCATCGAAACGTTGCCAAGATGCTCTCAATCTTACACGGGAAAAGACCCGAACACACCAAGACCTGCATATATGTATATTCTGTATACAGAAGCCTGATGATGGCAGATGAGATTCTGCTGAAACGTTGCTACAAGTTTAAAAGCACAACTATAATGACGTTGGAAAATACCCAAACAAAGCTGAATACCATACATATAAATACCCGCGAAAACTTAAGAAAAATAATAATATATAACTTATTTAATTATAACCAAAAAAATATAACAACAAAAACAGAGCTCCCACACACAGTCTGGTCTCCTGTCATCTCATATCTCCCCCAAGAGTTAGGGGAGGGAAGGGGGCCGGGCTGGAAGGCTCTCTCCACCTGGAAGCCTCCCCCACACCCCAGGTTTTTAAAGCCTGGCTTGCTTCTCCACTACTGCCTCCTTCTCCTCCTCCAGCACCTCCTCCTTCGGGTAGGGCGATTATGAACTAACTTTTTTGGCTACACTGGTACTCCAGCTGCTCTTTTTCCCATGGTAAGACTGGTGTATGGAGAAAGGAGCTGGCAGCTGCTCCTTAGTGGTCCCGTGGGCAAGGCAAAGTCATCCCGGTCTCAGTTAAGACATACCAGTCACAAACCCAGAGTCCAAGCCGTGGTGCAGGCAGCTCAGCACAGTGGGCAACCTCCACTCTGGAATGACAAGCCATGTGCTGAAGACCAGATTGCTATCGGGAAAGTGGTGCAACAGGGGTGATACTGGCTGTGGATGGACTCATATGTGTGGGAGATTGCGGCATAGGCCTGGCCTGCGAAAGGGTGGGAGTGGGGGGAAAGGAACCTCTGAACTGATGTTACCTCCTGCCTCTTGGCTCCACGCATTGAGGAGGTTGAGCAGCTGCCAGCGATGTCCTCAGGGAAAGATGTTGCAAAGGGGACGCTTGACCTCCCCCAGGAGCTTCTCTTCCTCCTCAGCAGAAACGCTCACACACAAAGCATTCACCGCCCCTCTGGCCCCCGACAAGCTGCCTCCTTCCTGCTGAACATGTGAGAGCTTCTGGTGAGGAAGAAGAGGGGGTTGAGCCTCCTCTTCCCAACATCTTCACCTGAGGGCAGCTGCTTCCTGCGGCTTAGGAGGTCCACATTTTCCCACTGCTGCTCGGCTTCCTCAATGCGCTGAGGCAGGAGGCAGCTGCCACAACACGGCTTTGCTAGGGAGACTGCAAGATTTCCCCACCTCAGCATGCTGCCGCCCACCAAAAAATTTTCACGGCCCACCACTGGACTAGATTCAAAAGAAAAGGCAGAGCAATTTTATGACCATTATTTTAGTTCACAAGAGGAAGAGAGAATGAGGGAGGAAGAAGAAATTAGACGTCGAGAGGAATCCATAGGAGAGAAAGACAAGCAACAAAAAGGAGATGAAAGAGATCAGGAGGAAATAAGAATAAGAGAAGGAGCAAAACCAAAAGAAGCAAGAGAGACCAGAGTGATAAGAGCAACAAAACCCAATTATAAATAAAGCCATGGAACAGGAAATAAAATTAATATCAATTAACCTAAACAGATTGAATCCGGCAATGAAAAGGAAAAGGACTTTTAGCAAATTAGAAAAATTAAAATTGGATAAAATTTATCTAGAAGTTCATATTAAAAAACAACATAATAAAGTATTGGAATATCCTAAAATTGGGAAACTATATACCTCCCTCTCACAACAAAGCAAAAGAGGAGTAGCACTCCACATTAAAGAGAAAATAAATGCAAAACAATTTTTATGGACGAGGAAGGGAAGGTTTTAATGGTGGAAATAATTATGAATTAGATACTTTTTGTGGCAATATATGCACCAAATAATAACCAAGAGGATTTTTATGATAAACTTCATAAGAAAATAATAGAATTGGAATATGAAAATATATGTTTACTAGGAGACTTCAATGCAATAGTGAATGCGGAACTGGACTATAAAACAAAAACAGGAAAACGCTACCAAAAATCTTTTTTAAATTGGCAGAAGAACTAGCCATCCAGGTCGTTTGGCGATAAATACCTTCCAAGAAAAATCAATATACATTTTGTTCAAGCAGACATTTGTCTTGGTCCAGAATTGATATTTATTTATTTATTTATTTATTTGATTTGCCAATTGTTTACAAGATAATAAGTATAAGTGTATACATAGTTGTGAATACATGAATGGGTACATATAAGATAAATAAAAGAAGAATAAGAGAAACAATAGGACAGGGACGGTAGGCATGTTGGTGCGCTTATGCACGCCCCCTACAGACCTCTTAGGAAAGGGGTGAGGTCAATAGTAGACAGTCTAAGGTTAAAGTTTTTGGGGTTTGGGGAAGAAACTACAGAGTCGGGTAGAGTATTCCAGACATTGACCACTCTATTGCTGAAGTCATATTTCCTGCAATCAAGTTTGGTGCGGTTAACCTTGAGTTTGTATCTATTGTGTGCTCTTGTGTTGTTATGGTTGAAGCTGAAGTATTCATTGACAGGTAGGACATTGCAATGTATGATTTTATATACCATGCTTAAATCAGACCGAAGACAGGCGTAATTCAAGGTTTGCTAGTTCTAGAATTTCAAGTCTGGTGGCATAAGGTATTCTACAGCGAGTAGAGGAGTGGAGAACTCTTCTTGTGAAATATTTCCGGACTTTCTCAATTGTGCTAATATCAGATATGTAATGAGGGTTCCAGACTGATGAACTGTATTCGAGTATTGGTCTAGCAAATGTTTTGTATGCTCTGGTTAGTAGTGTGATATTACCAGAGAAAAAGCTACGTAGGATTAGGTTAACAACTCTTAATGCCTTTTTGGCTATGTAGTTGCAGTGGGCTCTAGCACTTAGATCATTAGAGGTGAGTATTCCAAGGTCCTTTACAGAGCTTGGGTCATCAACAAGATCTTGACTATTCAGCTTGTATTTTATTTTCTGATTTTTTTGCCAATATGTAAGACAGAGCATTTATTTGTTGAGATTTGAAGTTGCCATTTGTTTGACCATTCTGATACATAATCAAGATCTTTTTGTAGGGTAGCAGTATTGTCTGTGGTATTGAACAGCTTTACATCATCAGCGAAAAGAACGCAATTGCTCTTAATATGATCACAGAGGTCATTTATGTAGAGTATGAAGAGAGTTGGTCCTAGAACACTGCCTTGGGGGACACCACTATTGACAGGTACAGAATTTGATAGGACGCTTCCAATTTTGACCATTTGTTGTCTGTTTGCCAGGAATGCTTCTATCCAGTTATTCAGTTGTCCAGAGATACCATAGGATTTTATTTTTAGAGTAGTTTGTCGGTACCACGACAAACTATGATGTGAGGAAACTATGATGTGAGGAAACTATGATGTGAGGAAATATGATGTGAGGATCAACAGAATTCATCTATACATGAAATAAACATTGAAACAAGTACTTGGGCAGATCATAATCCGATAAAAGTTATATGGAAGGGAGAAAAAAAGAGGTCAAGATGGACAATGAATGAATCAATATTGAAAGAAAAGGAATTCACTCAATTTATGGAAAGAGAACTGGGTTTTTTCCCCCCAAAGAAAACAGAAAAGAAGAAACCTCATTACAAAATGTATGGGACACAGTAAAGGCATACATAATAGGGTTAACTATAACATATGTGAGAAAGAGAAATAAAAAGACAAGCCCAAAAGACATTAGAAGAGGAGTATAAAAGATTAGAGATGGAATTATACAAAAGTCCACAAAAATATAAAAAGTCAGATGATTTTAACAAAACATAAACTGTACTTAATAGACAAAGAAAAACTAGCACAAAAAATTAAAAGGTCTAAACAAAACTTTTTTGAAAATGTAAATAAACCAGGAAGAGGGCTGGCATACAGACTGAAAAAAGGGAAAGAAAAGAAATTGATTAACCAACTAAGAGATGACAAAGGAACTCTTTATTATAGAACTGAAGACAAAAAGGAAATAATTCAAAAATATGGAAAACTCTCTCAAGCTTGCATACATTGGTATATTAATAGTGATCAGCAGTTTATAAGGAATAAGAATAATATTGAGAAGCTGTGAAATTTTACATAAGTGCATATTATAACTATTCTAATATTACCACTGATAGACAACTCTAATAATACACTGACTTCTTATGTGCAATATCTTAATGCTCAGAAATCTTGTTTACATAACATTTTTCTATTTTTATCTTCCAGGATTTGGCAGAACTACACCCACTACCACAACAGGAAAACTTTTTCTGATATTTTATGGCCTTATTGGCTGTGCAGCAACCATCTTGTTCTTCAACTTATTCCTAGAGCGTCTAATCACAGTCATAGGATGTGTTATGAAAACTTACCATAAGAGGAAGCTAAAACAAAAACTTCCTAGAGATGTCCAGCAGGCTGGGATTGATGAAATAGGCAACTTAGCTGGATGGAAGCCCTCTGTGTATTATGTCATGCTTATCTTGTGTTTGGTATCAGTAATTGTTTCCTGTAGTGCCTCTGCTATGTTCTCGGCAACAGAAGGATGGAGTTACTCTGATTCCCTTTATTATTGTTTTGTGTCCTTCAGTACTGTTGGTTTTGGTGACATGGTGAGTGGTTGGAATCCATACTACAAAAATCAACACCTTTATCAGTTTGGCAACAGTGTTGTTATATTTACAGGGATATGTTTTGTATATTCCTTATTTAATGTGACCTCCATTGTTATCAAACAATTCTTAAACTGGATATTAAAGAAAATGGGCATCACATGCCATAAGTGCCGAAGAAAACTCTTGAGATCACAGACAAATGTGATGCCAGGGACTATGTGGAGACAGCACAACGTATCAATTGAGTCAGATGGTGTCCTTGACAGTGAGACAGAAGGACCCAGAATATCTGGTGAAATGTCTATGAAAGACCCCTTAGCTGTTAACAAAGTATCACTTGATGCCATGCAAAAACAATTGGATGAAATTCCTTTTCACAGACCATCAGTCTCACCTGCGCAAAATGGATTTGCAGGTGGAGTAGGTGCTTTGGGAATTATGAACAATAGGTTGGCAGAGACAAGTACTGATAGGTAAACATTAACACTGGAATATGTCAGTAAGTATGGGAAGATAAAGATCAAATCACAAAGACAGCTAACTGAACAAGATGATTTTCAGAAAGGCAATCCCTAGTTTTGTTGTTAGCAGTATGTATTGCATTTTGCACATAACGGTTTGTTCTTGCTCAATAGCCCCTGCTGAAGACATTCAATGGTATCATTTCATGTAGCCACACTTAAAAGCTTCAGCAATATATGACAAAAGCATGAGAAAGTAAACAAAACACCCAACAGACTAAATTTGCTTCATTAGTAATTTAGTCTTAAAAACTGCTGTGTTGTTGTAGCTTATCAGCTTCAGCACAGAGTGTAAGTGTTGGTGTGAAAAAGACATCTCCTTGAACCAATATGGAATCTTCTCCATCCCATATCACTGAAACAGCTGCTGCCATTGACTGCTTATCCCGTTTGTCATCCTGCTTTTGATTAACTGCTAATCTATCCTCATTGCTCTAGGCCAATGTCCTAGGATAGCAATCAAGAAGGTTGTACAGCAGACTAGACATCCCTGTGTCAAACGTGTTTTTACATTAGATGGCATGTACAAACCACAGTTTTCTCTGTATCAGTCAAAAGACTACTCATCGGTCAACTGACAGTGTGAAATTAATTTCAGCTAAAAATAATAATTGTTCTAAAGGCTAAGCTATTCTTTTAATTTATGTCACAGGAAAACGTGCATCAGAAAGTACACTACAAAAGAATAGTTGTGACACAACAGTACTTGTTGCAGGAGGTAAAGTCAAGAATCAAACAAATCATAGAATGAGTTCTAATGAATGCTCAGAAGCAAACATTTGCTTTTGAATTTTTATGTGAAAAGTTCTTCACTGCTTATTCAGAGATTTGTTGCAGGAGATCTTTCAGGATTATTTGTCATTTCTGCACACATCAGAATTCTGCGCTGTATAATGTGTTTGCAAGAGTTAATAATTAGGTTGATATGGAATTACATGTTAGTGCACTGTTTTGCCCATATTATCAGGACCAAGTGTATATTTCTAATGGCAAAGTTCTTCCACCAGAAATAGTGAAATAAAATTAAGCTAAACCCATTAGAACCATAAAATATCTTAGCTTTCTAAATGTATCTTCTAATCTCCGGTTCCAAAGCCTGATCTATTTTTTTAAATTATTATTCAGGGGCTGAACTCTTTGGAAATGTTGCTACCCAACAGCAACTGCCTGCAATTAGACACTTATGATTAGGCACTTGGTTTTATGGATGCTTTGTTTTAAGGAAATATTTTAGACATTTTGTATTATTTCATAAACTATGATAATTTTAATTGTATAAACTCTGCTAAATTTCAGTTTCATGGGAATCATAGGTCCCATATTTTTTATGCATTCCTAAGTGAATTTAAAAAGTAAATTATAAAGGGTAAGTAAATTCAGTACTGAATTAATTTAAGGAACAAGATGTCAAGAACTTATCATGTAAGTATCCATGGACAGGAAATGCTGGGCAAGGAGCATTTTAACATACTAGTATGTATATTCTCCAGCCTTTTTCGTATAGTAGTTCTTGATGATAATAACGGCACTTTGATTAGGAAAGATGAAAATTCCTCATTCTGCTGAATAAAATCACTCAAGTGCTCAATGTGACATGTGGACAACTAAATGAGAAGTAATGATGAATTAAACAAGGAAACCAGAAATCAAATGGATAGATAATGACTGGAGAACAGCATTTTACATTAAATAATGAAATAAATTAAATAGAAGGGGAAAAGGTGGTAAAAAGAGTCATATAATAATGAGCCCTCTTAACTCAAGCATGGAGATGTTAAGAAGACTTAAGAAGACTTCATCTATCAAATTATTTCACAACATTCTATTCATGAAGCAACAAAAGCACCGGTCCACAATGCAACAAATAGTCTCCAACCTTTCTTCTTCCAGTCCCCTGAGTTTTATAGATCCTGTTTCACCTTTTTGCCATAGTACAGGACGTTATAGTAATTCCAGCTGCTACCACCCATCTGCTTTGGTGTGGCTTTATGTGACAGCTTCCTTCATGACCCTAGGATGTGGGACATATAGGGATCCACCCCCAGCACTTATTAATGTTAATTGTATACACTAACTTAAGGCCTAAAATAATGAGGGTTATAATGACCAAAATTAAATTCTGTAGTATCACCTAATTTTTATTGCTTTAAGGTACATGCCCAGAAAAAAATAGTACTCCCTTTTTCATGAGTTGCAAGTCAAAACAGGAAATATAGTTTAAGAATTTTAAAAAGGAACTTTTAAAAATTTGATTACTTTTTAGGTAGTCAAATATTCACAATGAGCACAAGAAATTGCAAACAGGATCTTCAATATCAGTCTTCCATAAAACGTTATATGGAAACAAACAGATCCACAATGGACAAGACCTGAGGCTTACTGCTATATAACTTCACACACATAATTATTAGCTATTAGAGATAATTGCTAGAAACAATCAAGCCCCCAGGAAATATAGCATATACAATTCTGATGGAGCATTCTATCTTTCTAAATCCTGTTCAGGACCATGTGATTGAATATTAATTAGATAAGACTTGCTTCTTCCAGACGCTCACCTTTTAATTATATGCCTAAGAACAGTTTAATGTTACTCCTTTGTTTTTTCTGGAGAGTTGGATCCCAATTCCAGCATTCCCTCACTCATTTTCATTCCAGAGAAATGAGCTTCATTCTTCAGTACAGATTTAGGCAGTTTTCATCTCCATTAACCTGAAGTCCTCTTAATCCTGTTTCAAGCATTGACTTTCTCTATTTTCACTAGAGACAAGCTCACCGTGGGCCTTTTTTTCAGCCTCCATTTTAGCTTACATATTTCATCAATCTCACATCTAAACACAAGACTTTTTAATGAGAAGGCGTGGGGCTGAAGAAACTGCTTTTGCTTAAACAAATTATTTTGTCCCTCCCCCTCTATCCTAACTTTCAATTACCTTGAAGTTAGGATAACAGATTGGTGAACTTTTGTTCTCTTTTGCCAAAGGGGTTATGACTCATAACTTCAATATATTAGCATGTTTCAAAAAAGTGATTATCTAATAGAACATAAACTACTAAACAAGGATGAGTGTTGGTTGTTTGGCTGAGTGTCCAGCTTGTCTATTTGCAACAAATTCTAGAATAAATGAGGCTTGTCACTTCATGAAACAACCCAGAATAAGATAAACTGCAAACCTTGATTTTTTTTTATTTTATTTTATTTTTGGCATTTTGCTGTTGAGAATTGGGGTATGTGAGGGATCGGATTTTCATACTTTTCCAACCTAATAGAATATTATAAAGAAATTATGAAAAAGTTCTTAGGATTCTGTCTCTGAGCAAGACAACTATTTGAAAACAGAAAATAATTTGATATAAGAAGATGGCAAAAGAAATACTAAATTTGAAAATGGCCAAATCCAGCTTGGACTGTGAAAAAAATATTCTAAGAAATAATATTCTAAGAAATAAAGTCATAGTGTAGCAATAGTTGGGGAGTGACACAATCACTTCCCAACTATTGCTACACTAAGGGGCCCTTCCCTCCTCAGAGCAGCAGGGGAGAGCACATGCAGATCACTCTGTGCTTCCTAGTACATACCTGCATGAAGAAAGAATAAACAGATGAAACACATGGACCCATCCTGATTAGACTTACATACATTCACAAAATACACCAAAATAAAACAAGCATGCACTCAGATTAGAAATCCTACCACGCACACAAACAAGTTGACAAGTTGATGTTATCAATTTAGCCATTGTCTACTGCAGGATGAAGGCCTCTTCCTCATGTTTCCAATCAATATGGTCCTAAACTTTCTTTTGCCCATAATATTTGCTGATGTCATTGATTCATCTTGTTTTAGGACTCTTTCATGGATACTTTTTATTAAATGGGATCCATTTTGGCCCATCTGCCAGCAGTTCTTGCTATGTGACCAGTGTTTCCTTATTATATAGAAGAAAACACAGAGTTTCTGCTCCTGCCAGTAAAAAGGGTTCAGAGAAATTCCAAAAGCCATGTTGTACAGGCCTGTAGACAAATGAAGTAATAAAGCAGTATATACACTGAAAACCTGCCTACTGCATTACAGTTGTAACCTATTTATAGGTCTCTGTTCTAGAGTTGAGTCACAGAGAAGTAACTAAATGTCTCAAAAACAATTTTGTAGTGGTAAAGTTGAATGATTTAAAATAAAAGAGACTTGAAACTGCAGTCTTTATCCAGCTGTTACATTAACTTTGCCATCAAATGGAATTCAAATTTCTTAACAACCGATTCTGTGGGTGTGGCTTAGTTGGTGGGTGTGGTTTGGTGGTCATGTGACTGGGTGGACGTGGCTTGGTGGTCATGTTATTGGCTGGGCGTGGCCAACTCAATATCACTCACATCGAGGCATGCATCTCCTCGCCTGGCCTCTCATGACTGTGGGGATGCTGCAACAGTCGTAAGTGTGAAAAATGGTCATAAGACACTTTTTTCAGTGCCTTGTAACTTTGAATGGTCACTCCACACGAGCAAAGTACCAGCAAAGGAGGGGGAAAAAAACTCCAGAGAAGTTCCTAGACAGAAAGTCTAGTCCTGCCAAGAATGTAATAAGGGTTAACGAGAGGCAGTTTCTGTAAGCAACACCAGAATGTTTCCTTCCTGCCTTCCTTACAGGATTAGGCCAGTAATTTCTTCTAACAACCGGTTCTCCGAACTGCTTAGAATGTTAATAGCAACACTTGCTAAGTAGGACTATGCTTGCTTAACACTTGTATGGGAGACTAAGAAACATCCTGCAAAAGAACAATGTCAAACCGCACCTCTGGTATTGCTGGGAAAACTTCGTAATGTCAGGTTGAAGGAGAAATTATTTATATTATCAAAAGCAAAGGTTTCACCAATGCTGATCGTTAACCTAACACCCCTCTCTCCCATATTTTCTTGGCTACTTTAGTTTCAGATGAAATATTCTGACAAAAGATTAAAGAAGCTGAACTGTATTCATATTACCACTTATCCATAGTTAATTTAAACTTGATTTGTTTAACATGATTTTCTGGGGTTTCATAATATAGTGCCCCTTTTCACATAACATTTTAATCAGCAGTCCACTCAAATCATCTTAGTATTGGTTCCACAAGTATGTGATCCGCCTGTGTTCAAACTTGTCATTTTGAGAAGATAGTGTCCCTCAACTCATTCCCCTGAAAGTATGTGTTACTATAGTTCTTGTGTCAAGAGAACAAGCTCCATTATATCAGTAACCTTTTTTTTTTTTTTTTGCATGAGGCAGGCAAATAATATTGCCTATGGTTTGGCCACTGAAATCAATCCTGCTTGAAAGGTGTCAGATTGCCAGGTCTTGGCAGCATGGTCTCCTATAGAGCCACTTGTTTTTTCAATTATCTTTTGCTGTTATTTGTTTTTTTCCAAAAGCCAGGCAGGTAAAACAGGATATTTGTGAGTTTTTTCTTCTTACAGTAGAGCTGCCTAAATAGTGTTAGTTCACACCTATAAAGCTATATTTGACTCCCATGTGGTTAATTGTTGAGGTTTGTTTGTTTATTTGTTTAGCATATTTATGAAGTCACTCATCCATTAAAGCACTCAGAATGGCAAACAAATAAAAGTAATCACAATCCATAACAGTAAAAAAAAGTGGTGCTAAAAAAGAAATAGTGATAGCAGTTGATCTCACAATAAAACAGGTAGACCCACACTACATCAGAGCTACTATTAACACCATGATCCCTGTGTGTGGGGAAATCGGCAGATGTTTGTGCTGCTGTGAAATTTAAGCCATTTCTGTTCTTTGTTAATCTGCCATACTTTGTCCTTTTCCCATTTATTATGTAGTTTATAGCCTTAGTTACAGTTTTTAATCATATTAAGAACTGACCATTCAGCCTACTTGTCGCTGATAAGAATAATAGCAAAAGACTTTTGTATCTCAAAGCATTTAGTTCTGCAATGTCGTAATCACCAGTCAGTCAAATGTACTTTGAGCCTTTAAAACTGATGAATATTTATGGACTCTCCTGAAAATTTGCTATTTGATTTCCTTTGTATAACTTGGTACCCTTTTAACTCCCCATTCAATTGTCAGTAGAACCAGTTAATGATCTGATGTACAACAGCAAAATGGATTTTTGCAGCTTTTCATATCATAGTGTACTTCACCTGATTGGAATTGAGATGATTGTAGGTTATGGTATTTGCTTGATTACTTGCTAGAATGAAATCCTGAGAATATATTTACATTAAAACAGACTTTTAAAAAATCCTTCTTCCTTCACTTAACATTAAAAAAATAAAAGCATTAGGGTTTTGTTCATAAATGGTTTAAGAGCCAGTTTAGTCTAGTAATTAAAGTATCAGGCTAGAAACCAGGAGATTATGAGTTCTAGTTCCACCTTAGGCCTGAAAGCCAGCTGGGTGATTTTGGATCAGTCATTCTCTCAGTCCAACCCACTTTAACAGAGTTGTTGCTGTGGGTAAAATAGGAGGAAGAGGGAATATTAGGTATGCTTGCCACCTTCAGTTATGTATAAAAATAATAAAGGCAGAGTTAAAATGTAAAATTAAAAAATTAAATTAATCAAAATATAGTTTATTTAACTACAGTTTATAAATTTCAGTTGGCCAGACATATATAACTTGCTAGGCTGCAAACTAGGATGGCTGGGATCAGACAATGTTGGTAAACCAAAGCCAATCCAAAAACTCTGGCAAAAAAACTTCCTGAATATCTATGTTGAATCTATTATGCCAATAAAGGCTAGTGGAGGTGTGGTAACCACAATAGTTCTTTCTGTTACTCAGGTTGTAATTTACATGTCAGTAAGAGAGTGTAATTCTACTAAGTGAAAAACTTGCAGATGTATTTTAAATTATGTGAAGCTTCACTGAATTTGCAGCTCTTGAGAATATTTCAGGTAACTGAGGCTACTTGAAATGTTCAATTGTTAGACATGCCCTGGTGAGGAGAGCAACCACTATTATGACTTCTCTGAAAATAATCAACTAATTTAGTTGTGTTCTTCTGATACCATTTTTATTTATACTTGCAGGCTAGCAATGAGATAAGTTCATAGAACATTAGGATCTCAACAGAATTTTGATCAAGGAGACAAACCAACAGAGAAACAATCAAGTAGAAAAAAATATCCTAATGATGGAACTATCAAGGAAAAGAAACTATATCCCCACCAACACTGGCAGAGCAAGTTACTGTATATAAATGGAATAAATCTCACACAAGCACAGTTCCTAGTCAGTTCAAGGCCACCATGGCAACCCTGGACCTAACCCAAGTCATTAGGGGCCAGGCACATTAATGGGAATAACGTATTTCAGTGTTACGCAGTGGCAATATGATCTGGAACTGGGAAGTATTTATGTTTGTCCCTTGTCATGGTCAGATCACTCTGATCTGCTCCTCATACCAGAGCGGTAGCACCTAACCCATCTAGTCGTTTCAGGTGCCTCATGGACCCAACTGAATTCTGGAGAACACTTGGTGGAACTCCCAAGAATCTGGTGTACAATTTGCTGAAACCTTACTTATTACTTGGAATGAGAGGATAGCAATAGCAATAGGAATAATTTCACCTTTACAGTTTCTCTCTGCATGCAAATTCCCAAAAACTATTTTGTTTTCAGAAAAATTCTGGGAGATGAAATGGTTGAAGAGATGGTTACAGTGTCACTGGAGGACCAGATAACAGATAATCAGAGTTGGAAGGACCTTATAGATCATCTAGTCCAGCCCCCCGCCCAAGCAGGGGACGCTACACCATTTCTGATAGATGGCAGTCCAATCTCTTCTTGAAAGTCTCAAGTGTTGGCGCTCCCACAACTTCCGAGGGCAAGGTGTTCTATTGGTTGATTGTTCTCACTGTCAGAAAGTTTCTCCTTATTTCCAGGTTAAATCTCTCCTGGTTCAGTTTCCATCCATTATTCCTTGTTTGGCCTACAGGCGCTTTAGAAAATATCTTGACCCCTTCCTCTCTGTGGCAGCTCCTCAAATATTGGAAGACTGCTATCATGTCTCCCCTGGTCCTTCTCTTCACTAGACGACACATGCCCAGTTCCTGTAACTGTTCTTCATATGTTTTAGTCTTCAGTCCCCTAATCATCCCGGTTGTTCTTCTCTGTACTTTTTCTAGAGTTTCAACATATTTTTTATAATGTGGTGACCAAAACTGAATGCAGTACTCTAGGTGTGGTCTTACTAAGGCTTTACAGAGTGGTTTTAATACCTCACTTGACCTCGATTGTATCCCTCTGTTAATGCAACTTAGGATTGCATTAGCTTTTTTGGCTGTTGCTGCACACTGCTGGCTCATATTTAGCTGTTGTCCATTAAGACTCCAAGATCCCTCTCACAGTTACTGCTATTAAGCCTGGTTTCACCCAGTCTATATGTGTACTTGGACCACAAAGAGTAAATCAAACAAAATAATTAAGAGACTTTATTAAAGATAACACCATGGTGATAAGAATAGCAAAACTTGTTATTGGTTTTACTACATCCTCAGATTGCCATCTGAGCTGTATTTAAAGGGACTTGGTCCCTGCTTTTGGGGGTGGGGACTGAGTTAGAAAATTACTGCAGGGCCCTGAGAGGGTATTTTATGGCATATGTTAGCTAAAATCATTCAGCTCCACTCGGAGTTGCACTCTGGATGCATAGGTCCTCTGAAGTTTGTTGAAACACAAATTGACATGTATATTTGGTAAGAGTGATTCTGTTGGCTCTGAGGAAATAGCCACAATCCTTGAACTTAGGGTGTTTCTGCCTGAATTTTAAATCCATGCCTTCTTAGCTGGCTAAAACCCCTCAGGAGATGCCAGAGGAGGTGGTCCCACCTGCAAATAAAGAGGGAGAGGTCCATCACTAGCTCAAAAGGTCACCCATATACGTATCCGTATATGGATTGCAATTGCAGCCAATGCCTCCTTATCTAGTTGGCTGTAGTTTTGCTCCGCCAAAGATAGGGTCCTTGAAAAAAACGCTATTTTTTTAGAAGTCCCAAGAAAGCTTAGAGTTCTGTCTTGCTCATCGGGGTCACTGCTTCCTGGATTGCTTTGATTTTTTTCTTTTGTGGGGTGCAGTCCCAATGCATCTATGACATATCCCCTGGGTGACTGCTATCTCACACTTCTTCCTTAATTTAAGCCCTAGTTCTTGGAATCTTTGCAGTCAGTCTAGCAGCTCAGTTTTATTCGTGGCAGACACAAAACGTCATCAAAGTATGGGACGACGTCTCAGAATGCCTTGTAAAAGGCACTCCATTAACCTTTGAAACAGTCCTGGCACTACGCTTACCCCAAACTGCAGTCAGTGGCATCAGAAAGCCCCCCGATGGGTCACAATCGTCTGGGCCTTAGCTGTGGCATCATCCACAGGCAGTTGCTGGTAGGCTTGGGCAAGGTCTACCTTACTCTTGCCCAGAGAATGCAGTAAATGCTGCACCACTGGTACCAGATATGCATTTTGCTGTAAGGCTTTATTGAGGTTGCACTTGTAGTCTGCATAATGCTCCCACAGCTTCTCTTGTAAAGTGTCCCATGACACCGTCTGCAAAGGTCGGGGAGCGATGAGGGCTCTAAGCCATCTCAAATATCTCGGTGCTGCAGTAGCTCAGGAACAGAGCCCATTTCCTGTTATCCATGATATTTGTGAAGTCGTTGGCTTCTAGGATGCACTCCAAATGGACCATAAAGGAATCCCACCCTTCTGATGCGGGGTTGAATGGTGTGAATTGCGGGGGCACAGCCATCTCCAATAGCTCCATGTGATTGAGGTTGCTGCCAATGTTCGGTTTGTCTGTGTGCGCCTCTGCTGCACAATCAGTTCAGTTGGCTCCCGTTTCCATCCTATTCCACTTTTGTCGCCAGGGTTAGATGCGGGTGATGAATGGAAGAAATAGCCAGCAGTTGTAACAGTTTCTTTATTAAAGTGGTAAACAGCTATATAGTAATGACTGACTGACTGCAGGCTGGCAGCACTCTTTATAGAGGGCTGTCAGCCGTTGGCCAATGAATTCAAAGTATTTTCCCACACATTGCACGGACCGAAGTAAAACCTGCCAGCTGCACATGCGCATGTACAACACCAGGTAAATCTGGAATTTATGTTAGAAGTCTTTACCCTTTTTGCTGTAGCTCACTGAAATGCATATTGTATTCTGGGGTGGGGTTGGAATTTTCTTTATTAATATGTAATGTTGAGCAATGTCTAGACTATGTGAGAAAATAGGACTGTGTACTTAGAAGGGGTGGGAAGCAAATGAAGTCATCTTGCCCATATGTTCTTGTACCCTGTAAGTATATTGATGGGGAAATGTGTGTTCTTTTCCTCTATAAGCTTTACAAGTCTCAGGAATAGAGCACCTCCTCCTCTGCTAGGAAAAGCTAACAATGAAAATGTGAACTAACAACACTAGTTTGTGTTTCCTTTCCCTGTTTCCTGATGTTTCAAGAAATTATGACATCCGTTCTGGCTTAAGTGTAAGTAAATAATAAAGGATTTACAAGACAGGTGACGATTCATTGACTTCATTCCAAGCCATTCTGGGACTTATGCTCATGCACTGTATCTGTTTTACAAGCATAAAATGGAAGTTACGGTGAATGATCTCACATAGTGATAGTGAAGATTAATTGTAGAAATTATGTAAGTCAAATTCTAAGGAAAAGTAGTTGTCTGTAGGCAAAAGCTGTGGTTTGTTGTGAAGCTTCAACTGCTTTGGGCTGTCTTGCTATGCCTTCTCTATTTCATGGCCACAATTAAGGCCAAAGTATCATGGCCACCAAATAACAGCACTGCCTAAAAAAGTAGCAGTAGCTTCCTCTGATTCAGTCTTATTAATAATGTTATACTTTGTTTAAGGATGGAAGTACAGTGTCAGGAAGTATTTACAGTAGCGGTCCCCAACCTTTCTGGCTCTGCAGACTGGCAGCGGCGGGTGCAGGGGTTGATTTCACATACAAGGCTGCTGCTTGCACAAATGGAGCTTCGTGCTTGCCTGCTACATGCACAGCCCAGTTCCCAATAGGCCATGGACCAGTACGACCTGCGAACTAGGGGCTGGGGGTTCCTGATCAACAGTACTTGGATTACCACTATTCAGAGATAGGTACTCACAAAATTGAATCATCAAGCAAAAGTCATCCGGACTGCAAATCCCTGTCTATGCATCCCAATTTCATTTTTCTCATAAATAGTTTGCAATGGTTCTATCATGCTAACTTGCCCTTTTCACTAAACATTTTTCAAGTACATTAGGAACCTGGACATGACTGGAATTTCTGCAGTATATCCAATTGTTAAACATTAAAAAACATATTTTAACAATTTGAATATGATGATAGTGGGCTTTCCTGATAAAGATGAGAGCAGAAGAAACTTTAGGATGTAAAAATAGATATGAGAAGAAATAATGACAATGAAGAGGAACGAGGGAGATAAAGTATGGCAGCGGATGCAAGCTTGGAAAATCCAGAAGTGAACTAATTGGCTATGTTATCTGAATATTTACTGGAATTCCAGGATGGACCAGAGAACAAATTCCTATTAGCAAGGAACTAGGTTTAAGAGGCCCATGTAGCAATTACTTCCATTATCCCAAACAATTAAAATAGCCTCTTCATTTTCTTTTTTCCATAGAATAGGTATAAGAACATAAGGGTTTCTAGGCTTTTTGACTTAAGACTTCATGAAATAATTCATAAAGGATTTTTAACAGGTGCTGTTGAAAGCTGGAATAAAACATTGTTTCTTATGTGATAGCATGTAAGATTGGGTTACAACGACAGGTTGCTTATGAATTTTAAGTGATTGAATGATTTTTAACTGTTTATACTCCATCCCATTTACGTCTTACGTTTTAAATAAAATTGCTTGAGGAATTGTTTATTTTCTTTCCCTGCAAGCATTTTTCTTGTCATTCCTTTTTAACTATCCAAACTAAAGGCAACCAACCAGAATCTAACACCCATCCTATCTGTGCTGAGTCAAAAGAACACCACTATTGCTACAACTTTAAAAGCACAACTACAATGACGTGGGAAAATACCCGAACCAGCATCCATTGGTATTCATCTGGCTAGCATCCTGTCAGTGTGTGAGAAAGTTGAGGGCTGTTTGTAAACTGAAACAGTATTTACTGTATGAGCAAGAAGGAGACAGCAAGGAGCCTGCGCGTAGCTTAGCTCAACTGTACTAAAGCTGGTTGCTGCTGTGAAACTAAAACTGAACCGAAACTGAAACGCCTCTCCTCTGCTTGTGTTTTGCATTTGGAACAGATTTCTTTTCAGGTGGGGAGGGGGAGTAGAACTCCTTAGCATCAGAGCATGGTAATAATAATATACGAAATACTAAATCTCTGATGATCATTTTGAAAAATCCTTTCTTAGTGAGCACCTAGAAGCCAAGAGGAACATATGTGCCAAATTTCAAGTTTGTAGGCTTTATGGTTCTGGAGATTTTGTGATGATGCGTGAGTGGTATTGCGCTTTTATATATAGAGATTTCAAAGGACTTAAAGTGTTTTAAAATAGTATCAGAAAGAAGGAAAATGAAAAGATATAAATGTGCAGTCAACACAAAATACATATAAGAAAATAAAAATCTACAAGTTAGTCCAATCTCCATTAGCACCTCTTTACCCTGCAGTATAAAATATTGTTGTCCTCAACTCATTAATATTTGCTGCTGTTATTATTTACTTGCTTATCTTTATTATTCAGTTAGCTTTTATATGATGACAATGATGATATATTTGAAAAGTATTTTACAACTACTACCGTAAAACAGATGGAAGAAAAAAAAAGCCAAATAATCAGAGGTGGGATTCAAATTTTTTAACAACTGGTTCTGTGGGCATGGCTTAGTTGGTGGGCGTGGCTTGGTGGTCATATTATTGGCTGGGCATGGCCAACTCAATATCACTCACATTGAGGCACACATCTCCTCACCTGGCCTCTCATGACTGTGGGGATGCTGCAACAATCGTAAGTGTGAAAAATGGTCATGTCACTTTTTTCAGTGTCATTGTAACTTTGAATGGTCCACACAAGCAAAGTACCAGCAAAGCAGGGGGGGAAAACTCCAGAGAAGTCTAGTCCTGCCAAGAATGTAATAAGGGTTAACAGAGAGGCAGTTTCTGTAAGCAACACCAGAATGTTTCCTTCCTGCCTTCCTTACAGGATTAGGCCAGTAATTTCTTCTAACAACCAGTTCTCCAAACTGCTTAGAATGTTAACAACCAGTTCTAGCGAATAGGTGTGAACTGGTAGAATCCCACCCCTGCACATAATAAATAAAATAAAAGCCAAACCTAAACAATGCAAGAAGCTTCACTCATCCTTGCCAAAGAGCAAAGAGCCAAGTCTTCAATAAACAGGATTTGACTTCCTAGCAACCACTATTCTTTCAGTTCAGAAGGTTCAGTGGTTTATCCTTGGGGTGGACAAGCTTCTGCCTTAGGGTATCTTGAGTTTAAAGTGTGCTCATAGCTTGTGTTGGTTGAAAACCCTCCTGAGTTTTCAGATATTCCTGCAATGTATTGAATGACAACATTATTTGTCTATTGTTTTCTTCTTTGTTGGTTATGGAGGAGCTCCTTCTATATCTTTTTCTGGATTTGATAAAGGTCCAGGTGGGGTAACCACAAGTTCTGAGAGCTTCCTTGAAGTGTTTCAGTTTGTTTTCCTTTCCCTCTTTCTGATAGACAAACTTCACACACACTCTTTTCTGTTCCAGTGGATGGTGAGAATAAAAATGAAAATACTGATTTGGGTGTGTGGATTTTCTGTAAACCATTTCAAGTCAGCTTTTATTTACCATAAAGCATTAAAACATGATAAAAACAGGAAAAAAGAATAAAAATACAGAATGACCCCAAAACTAAAGGCAAGATGATGCTCATTCACTCCCTTTGGAGCAGCACAGTCTTTAACAGTTTCAAGAAAACCAATTGTGGGGCACCAATCAAATCTTTAGAGGGAGGCTGTTCCACAGTACAGAGGTAATTAAAAATATTGCCTGCAAGCTTTAACTGCCTTCAACTCCCAAAATTGGGGCTTTATACATTATTGGTGGGAAATTAGATTTGCATTAGGCAAGTCACCTCTATGTGGAGAAGATGGTCCTGGGAATTATTTGCGGTCAAGAAGAGCTTAGATTAAACCAACATTTTGAACTGCATTCAAAAACATAGGGGTAGGTAGTACAGTGATCACAAAACAAGTGTGATGAGACTATAACAACTCTAATTCATTAATAAATAGGTTGTTGTGTTGTGAATCAATAAAAAGTAACTAAGCCCAAATGCAAAGCGGGTTTTGGAAGCCTGCACACCTGATTGGTCCTTAAACAACAAACAAGGATTGGTCCATAACAAGTCCCTGATTGGCCAATATTAGGACACTTCTTATTGGGTATTAGTTGAACTTGTTGCACATATTATTGGTTAATAGAGTAGCAGCCAACCCTATAAAAGGGTTACTGCTGCCCATAGCCTTGCTCTGTTCTGTTCTATCTACTGTTATTAAAGAGTTTGAAGTCACTGGTCAGATGTCTGGTCTCCATTATTCTCCAAACGTAACATGTTGCATTTTGAAGTAACTGCAATTCGGGGGTGATCTTTAGAGGCAGCCACTTATAGAACACATTAGACTAATCCAAATGGGTGTATATTTTTAACCAAGAGCTACCTCCCTCCCATCAGCATGCAAACCATAAGCAGAAACAGACCTTAGAAGGCTTCATCTGCATCTTGTGCAAACAGCCCCCTTTCCTAAAAAGCTGTTATGCATCTTTGTTTTTTATGCTCATTTCATATACAGAGAATGTGAGCTATTACTGTCATCCATATTTTACCTATGGGTTTCAATTTGGAGTTATCTTAGCATTATGAATTTTCCCTTTAGGTCTATCTCATAGCCTAGCCTGGTTTTTACCTCCAAGAGCACAAAAACACATACAATATCATTAGGTATTTTAACTAGATATTGCAGGATTTTTTTATGAATACATTAAAAATCAGTCCAAATACTGTACAGATCCTTGGGGTACATCATTTCTTTGATCTCATAAAATACACTCATTTCTATTTTGTTTCCCAATTATTGATTGCTTATCAGTCTATGAAAATGTCTATAAAGTACATTTTCTGTCTCATTATAATTATTTTTACCAAAGAAACTCTGGTGATAAGCTTTATTGTGAGCATTTGGGAAATTTAAAACAAGTTCTTAATTTAATATACTTTAGGCATACAGAGAAAATTTTCTTCCAGACAGCACCCTGAAATTACAAATGTGCCCAGCTATTTGAGAAACCAGACTAAAAAAATAGTTGCTGCTTCTCCTAAATAAAAGATATGCCCCTTTACGTTCTTCATATTTGAGTTCAAGATGACAGAGGTGCTAGGAAAATTGGCAGCATGTACACAGAAGGCAAAATGCAGACAATTATTAGGAAGACTAATCAATAGGAATGCTAAGTCGGTAGATATATGCTAGTGCAGTATTTCCCAATTTTGCCAAACTTAAGATGTAGACTTCAACTCACAGAATTCCGCAGTCAAACATGCCAAGATTGATAAATACTGTGTTAAAGTCAAATATCAGCAGAAGCAGCCATTCCTTTCTCCCATTCCAAGATATACAGCATATTAAGACTCACCCTTATATATTAACTTCTCAGATTACTTTTAGATATCTTTAAAACAGAGCTTACTTTTGCAGAAACAATGTTAATTCTTCAGAATAAAAAGAAAACACCATGTTCTTTGTGTCATTTTTCTTTTACTTGGGCACTCTTCAAATGTGTGGGCTTTAATTCACAGAATTCTCAACTATGTTGCTACCAAGATACATAGAATTATGGACGTGTTGAAGGGAAGAGAGTAAGTTTCTGGTCTTCATTCCTTTGGGGCCCAGATTTAGGAGATGAATAAGTATGTTAGTTCCCCACAGATGCAGCTTAAGGCAGTTAAGAGGCTTTCAAACAGTGTGTTATATTAATATCTTACATTTTTTAAAAAAAATAGAGTAACTGAATGTACAATTAATCCAATGCATTATTTTTCTTAATCTTACTTACCGAGTTGCCAAATTACAGTAACAAGGCAGTTAAAGGCAGCATAACTGCATCTTGTGTAATTTTCACACACAAACAAAAAACTACAAAGACAGGAGCATGGAGTCTCCTCTCTTAACCCTTTGCTTGAGAGACTTAGAGGTCAATTCTACTGTGCATCAAAAAAAAAAACTAGCTTTCATACTATTTGAATAAAGGTTCTTGCTTCTGTTCAGATTTGCTAGGACTAAGTCACATACATTTGCCCTCCAAGAATATGTCATAGACATGTCTAGAATATTTACTCTGGACATGTACCAAACTTTGTCTTTTAGAACATACTTTGCACATGTTTGCAGATGTGAGAATATGTCTTTCTCAGTTGCAGACCTGTTGTTCAGCCTTTTGCTGATAAGAGTTTAATTTTTTTTACTAGTTTTTATTCTTCCTTCAAAAAGGCTCAAAATAGAGGTGGTTTGCTATGTATGTTTTTTTATTGCTGGCTAGAGGTTTTGAGGGGTGTATGTGTTTCAGTTAACTTTGAAAAAATATGTGATTTTAATTTTCAGAAATGACAGAAATGCAGGATGGGAAGGGAGGGAGGGAGGGAGGGAGGGAGGGAAAGGAAGGAAGGAAGGAAGGAAGGAAGGAAGGAAGGAAGGAAGGAAGGAAGGAAGGAAGGATATAAGCCAAAGAACAGCTCTACCCAAACATCACCAGCCATAGTGAAGGTTGAGGGCAATAAGGAATAGCACTGAATAGCTAAATTATTTCTCCTTTTTCTAGGGAAGACAAAGAGTTGTGACAAATCAAGAGGAGAAAGAACAAAAGAAACTTCCTTAGAAAAGAACATTAAACCGTAGTGTGAAAAAAGCTAAAACATTTTGTTTCTATATTCTTTCTGCTGAGACTAACATTATTTGGAATTAATCATGATTGGTGCAGCTTTAGCATGGGGATTGCAACACTAATTTAATTTACAGTTTACTCCAAGATGTATGTGATTGGAAACTAGAACGTCCTTTGTTACAGCCAGCATCAAAAGCAACTTAGTTATGACCGACATTCACAATCAAAGCATGTTTGAAAACTGTGTAACAATACATTGGTAGTACATGATGTGACACTGTTAAATTAATTATAAGGAAAAGATGAACAAGGACATGTATGAACATGTGCGGATAGATAAATAGCTAGTTATGATGGTACTATAAATTTTCCAATTAAAATTGTGACTTGATATTCATAAAATTAAAAAACACCCAGCTACCTCTTGGACTTTCAGCAACTTATAAACCATTTCAATGCAAAAAGTATGTGATATACCCCAAATGATTGAGTTGTGAATAAATAAGCTTATGACACTGTGCAAATATTGCTAAGAGAAACAAAACCAGTTGAGAATGAGAACAATTCTTTGTGTATCATGTAATTCTCACCACAACCAGGGATATATATCAGAGAACATAAATGAAAGAAGGGAAGTATAGCTTTTAACTGTGACTAATATCAAAGCCAAGTTTTCTTTCTACCCAGGTAATATATTTCTTTTGATATAGTTTTACTTTGTGCACTCACCAAATGTCACAATGCTTCTGGATAGACTATTATTAAGGTAAGATTGCTCAAAAGTCAACCATGTCTTATTTTAATTAACTTCCTTTTATCTTCTTAGAACTGTGACTTCCATTGCACTGACTCTTTAGCACCTTACAATTTCCAGACTACAAGGGATAGGTGGTCTAGATAGAGAGATAGAAAGTTCTTCTGTTTCTCATTTTGTCTATTTTTTGCCTATGAAATTGCTATATCTCAGTCATCTTCTTTCCTATTTTTATCTTCCCAAGCGCACTTCTTCTTTGACTCTTTGCCTGATCAGATGTAGTAGGTTCTGCAAGCCTTCATGAACAAAGACTAGCAGTATAGCAGTTTCCTGTAACATTAATCAAAATGGGTTATCACAAGAAATAC
Organism: Notechis scutatus; assembly: GCF_049901735.1. Lineage (NCBI taxonomy): Eukaryota > Metazoa > Chordata > Lepidosauria > Squamata > Elapidae > Notechis > Notechis scutatus. Next base: position 299,843,581 of record NC_142009.1, read on the forward strand.
AGTCCAATCTGATATTAGTCCTGAAAATATCATTGTCTGATTTTAATTAAGGCTCCAATCTCTCATGGATTTATTTGCATGGCTTGAAGGACAGTGAATTGTTCAATTGGACTATTACAAGCACTTTCCTAACTATCAGTTCTATTTATTTACAGTACATAATAGTGGATTCACATTTTATTATACCAAGTAACAAAAATTCAGATGATTACACAATGGTAGCAAAAAGACATTGCCATTTAGGGACGTATGGATATTTGCAGCCCATGCATGAAAGCCTACTAAAAAGTCATCCCAGGCTGGCACCCAAACACAAGAATTTATCATGTGCCGAGCCAGGTCTTGAGATTACTCCAGGAGAGGAAAATGTCAACTGATTAAGCCAATTCAGATTGAATTATTAACACTAAATATAATTATATATGTATGTCAACATATTACTGTGAGATAGCACTGCAATCAGGGGTTCATTAAAACTAAAGATTCATTTATTTAAGGATGAATGTGATGAAGTTACATGTGGCACAATAGATCCACAACTTATTAATCATAAGATGTATTTTTGAGTGTCTGCACAATCAACAGGCTGAAGATAGACCAAAGGTCTGTATCACATAGAACCAGCAGTTAAATTATTTTTTTCTGTCTAAGGAAGAGAGAGAGAGAGAGAAAGGTTCTAGGAAAGGGAGTTGGATGATCAGGGGGTAAAAAAAAAAAAGCACTAGAGTATTAATTTGAGAAATATATGTTATAAATGTAGCAGAGGATAGAAAAAGTAATTTTTTCCAAAGCATTCATGATATGTGGTAAATATATATTTTTGACCCTGGGTGGCATGTCTCTCTTTCCTCAATGGCAATAGTAACCTTTTCTTCTTACCAGGTCAGCTCATTTGGGGATCTCTTGCCTGAGGAAGATACAATATCTATCCTCTGCTACATTTATAACATATATTTCTCACCTTTCTTCCAATGGCTTTAGAGCAGTGCATCAAAATATATTGTCATTTCAGAAAATGTCCTAGCCTTGAATCTAACAATTCATTTTTCCTTTTTTTTTTGTTCCTGAGGTTAGGCAGCCCACATCTTATTGTTTAATAGTTCTTACTATATTGGTTGTACATATAAAAGCTCTTTAGTGAAATAAATTCCTTTTATTTATGCATGTACACTTGCAGAACAAGATAAATCATGAATTATAATGGGAATTCTGTTTTCCATCTAGCAGAACAATACAAACACAAATCATGAGCTATTGCTGCTTAATTAGATATAAATAGTGCCATACACTCTACCAAAGTCATCTTGCAGCACCCAATACAGTTTTGCAGGCATTTTTAGAACTGTATCTCCCAACAGAAAATATATTATTTTTCCATTTACTAAATTTGGAATGTCAACTGCACTTGGACATTACTTTTAATTCAATGCCATTTTTGTTTGACCAATTACTCCTTTGAAGAGCTAAGATCCTAATAATAATTTTGGATATGCTGGAAGTCATTTCTTGTAACTTGTAGGAGAAAGAGGTGGCAGAGCCTGAGGGTGGAGTCAAAAGATGGATAAACCTAGAGTCACTACAGAGTCACAAACAGACCAAGTCTAACCCCTCTTGAGTTCAATTGACCCTTATCCAGCACCAAAATAGTGCTAACCATTAGTTGAGTTCCTGTGTATAGGCATAAGAAATAATAAATCAGTTTAATTGAAACTTTACATGTGATCCTGGTCTTTTGCGCCTGACAAATCTAGCTTTAACTGTGAACTATCTATATTGGAAAAGCAAAAAGTTAAATTGTTTGATTTATGCAACGTTGCTTTCTAAGCACTGAGCAATGTCCAATGTAGCTATGGAGAGACCTCTGCTGGTTTATTTTTTATCACACTTTTAACAGCAATCAGTATTTATTTATTGATTTGATTTGATTTGATTTGATTTGTCAATTGCTTACAAGATAATAGGTATAAGTATATACATAGTTATGAATACATGAAATGGGTACATATAAGAAAAATAAAAGAAACAATAGGACAGGGACAGTAGGCACGTTGGTACGCTTATGCATGCCCCCTACAGACCTCTTAGGAAAGGAGTGAGGTCAATAGTAGACAGTCTAAGGTTAAAGTTTTTGGGGTTTGGGGAAGATACCAGAGAGTCAGGTAGAGTATGGTGGAAGTATGGCCAATTTTATAGGTGTGTTCTTAAAATTCAAATTCCAGCAGTCCTGTTCAAGGAGAGAAAATAGGGAGGGGATAATTAGATAATTACCAGGCAATAGTGAGGAAGACAGGACACTTTAATACATGTGCCAATATTATATTTTGTATTTAAATCTCACATTTCTTATGAGTGGTCAAGGTAGGATACATGGTAGTCTCTCTGATATTATTTCTCTAATAACCCTATGAGATAAGAGATGGAAGAGAATAATTGATCCAAACTTAACCTGTGTGGTTAAGTCAGTACTTTGAGCTGAATCTCACTAGTCGAAGTCTACTATTCTAACTATATTATATTATTAAGAAGAGAAATAGACATAAGAAATCCAGTTTGCATATTTGGAGGTCCTTTATTAGTTCCATGGGGGCGGGGGGAGTGAATTACCACAAGTTTGGCTTAAAAATACAACCACAATCGAGCCCATAATTTCTATGGAGACATTTGTTAAGTGAGTTTTGCCCCATTTTACAACATTTCTTGCACAGTTGTTAAGTGAATCACTGCAGTTAAACAACCAACACAGTTGTTAAGTGCATCTGGCTTCCCCATTGAATTTTGCTTCTCAGGTCACAAAAAGTGATCATATGACCCTGGGACACTGCTACTGTCCTGAGTCAGTTGCCAAGCGTTTGAATTTTGATCATGTGACCATGGGGACATCGCAAGGGTCATAAGTATGAAAAATGGTCATAAGTCATTTCAGTGCCATTGTAACTTTGGTCACTACATGAACTGTTGTAAAGTTGAGGACTACCCGTATGTAAGAATATAACTAGTACCCTGCTGGATCAGATCTCTGACCCATCGAGTCCAGCAATTTGTTCACACAGTGGCCAACCAACTTCACAGCTGCTCACAGGTCTCCCAGCATATGGCTCTCAGAGGCAGTCACACTGATCTCAGAAGGCTAAAAGTCATTGATTCCCATGTTTTCCATGAAAGGGTCCAACACTTTTTCGAAGCCAACCCAATGGGTAGCCAGCACTACATCTCACAGCAGTGAATTGTAAAGTATTATTAGCAGGTTGATTCTTCCAGGATTCAATTTCATTGGGTGATCTCTGGTTCTGATCCTTTAGGAAAACGGTTCTCCTACTTCCATTTGGGTGTCCTAGCTTTTAACCTATGGACATATTTGCTTCTCGAGAGATTATCGTTAAAATATTATTTCATTTAGGCTCCTGCTGACTTATCTCCCCGCGGTTCAAAGCAAGACAAAATTAGAGCTATCACGGACCACTGACACGGCATATGAAATATATGTTTCATATGCCGTGTCAGTTTTTTTTTAATGCATTTATTTTATAATTCATCTCTTCGTCTCGTAGATGTCGAAAAAGGAGCCATTCTGCCACAAGCAGCAACACCATGATATGCTGCGTCCTCCCACCTCCCGACTTAGTACGGATTTCTCGTCTCACCAGGTATGGTTAGTTATAGCACGCATACACACCTGTCACAAACCAACGGCTAAGAAGCTTTCTCTACCCACCAAACGGCCAATTCACCCTTTCCACCCTCAACTTTCCCTTCCCATCTCCGCCCTCTGGGAGACGATGACGATCGCCTAACTCCGCCCTCTTTCCTCCCCCCCTCTTTTTTTCCCTCTCTCTCCCGAACTGAGCCTCCTCGCGCCCCGTATCGCGCTTACTTCCGCTCCGGCTCCTCTAGGAAGCCGTTCGATTTCCGGGGTTGGACTCTGAGGGAGCAGGATGGTGAGGAAAAAAGGGGGGTTGGGGATGGGGGTGGGGGGGCTGCGGGTGGTCTTCTTAAGGCCCGTTTGGAGCCTCTTCCAAGTGTCCGTTGGCTGAGACCGATTCCCTTAAGCCAGGGTATCCTTTTCTCCCGGCCTGGGTCCTTTCGGCGCTGTTATGCGATGTCATGATCGCATCGTTTCCATGGCTGAGAAGTGCGGGGAAATGGCATTTGGAGCGGGGCGGGCGGTTAAAGCCAAAGGAGCCTTGGGTACCGATTTTCTTACCGTCTTCGGGTGACAGTCAGTAAAGAAAATCAGGCACTCTTCCCGTCACCACCATTTAAACGACTATTTTTCTTTCAACTGCTGGGCGGTTGTCCAGTGTGCAGGTCTTGTGTATATAGCCCTCTGTGTGGATATAGGTACTTTTCCCCATATATATACATACAGAGATAAACACGATATGCATTATATTTACACATATCCTTGTGTGGCGTGGGAATGTTTACATTTTCTCTTTCTACACCAGGGTTGCATGAGACACCAAAACAGAAAATTCTTGCTTATTGCTACTTGGACCAGTCAACTTCAAGCTACCGTGTTTCTCCAACAATATGACCTCCCCCAATAGGAAGACCCAGCATGTTTTCTAGGCATAAAATGAAATTAAACCCCTCCCCCCAAATTTAAGCCTATTTTAAAACATGCAAAATGGGGGGAAGGGCGGGGGGACTTGCCGTTAGGAGCGCCCCACGGGCAGCAATTCCTCGCCACCAGCTGTTCCTAATGGGTGATCATGGCAGAGCGCGGAGAGCTCCCTACTCCTGCCAAGCACCTTTGCGGCAGACCCAAGACCTTCAGCACCCGCCGCTGTTGATTTCCCTTCTGCCCATGCTGCCGCCGCGTTTGGAGCTGCCGCTTCCACGTTTGGAGCACCACTGCTGTTTGGAGCACCGCTGCCGTTTGGAGCTGCTGCTTCTGCATTTGGAGCTGCCGCTTCTGCATTTGGAACTGCCACTGCGTTTGGAGCTGCCGCTGCAACAGCGGCGGGTGCCAAAGGTCTTGGGTCTGCAGCAAAGGTGTTTGGTGGGAGTAGGGAGCTCTCTGCGCTTCGCCATGATCACCCGTTAGGAGCGGCTGGTGGCGAGGCTGCCCGCGGGGCGCTCTAGATGAGGTTGCAAGGAGGGGAATTAAGTTACCCCCGAAAAGACGGCCTAGCCGTTTTTTCGGGGCTCAAAAAAATATCAGACCCGACCTTATTTTATGAGAAACACGGTATATATATATATAGCAATTAAGTGATTCCAAAGAGTGTTTTTGCTATTTATTCCGTTAATTATGTCCAGTGTTATTTAGTGACCTTAAATGCACAGATATTCTTGACTGTGATTTTTTAACCAAAATAAACATAGTATTTGTAGAAAAATAGTTGTTTAAATAAATTGCCATGCTGCCTTGTGATTTCTCCAAAAATTAACTGATAAATGGGTTTCTGCAGATAAATTAGGATGCTTAAAGTATAACTCCTCCTCCCTATTTTAATCACCATTTGCATAATACAACTCAGAATATGATTCTTGTTTTTCAGAATTTTTGCTGAAGTGGTAGTCACCAAAAAGACTCTTAGAAAGTCATGTCTTGTTTATGCTTAGAAGTTCATTTCAACAAAACGAATTGGACCCAGGGGGAAATCAGTGTTCTCTGTATGGGTTTCTTCTTGCACATCAAAAGCATTTTCTTTGTTGTGTAGCATTTCCCTGTTCTGGAGAGTTTTCTGGATTTTTTTTTTAATAGTGTCAGAAGAATGAAGGGGAAATTACTTCTGTCTTCATTCTTTTGACAGTTGTTTCAGAAGGAAAAACTGAATTTGAGTTTGTACATAGTTTATAGTTAAGTTGCCTCCCCCCCCCCTTTTCTGAGTTTCATTGATGTTTTGTCTCTTTGAATGTAGGGTCAGAGTCAGAGTGGTGGACATGGTCCTGGAGGTGGCAAGAAGGATGACAAAGTAAGAAAAATAACTTTTACCTGGTGTGCTTTCTTAAGAGAATATTTGTAGAATACATCTTCCATGCTAACTAAGAAGCTAAAATATATATTTACCCTCAGTTATCCTTATTATATAAAAACTAAAAAAATCAAATATTGTGTTTTTTATATATTATGAACCGATGTTACATTTTCATTGCAATGATCTCATTTTCAGAATTATGCAGTTGCTTTTATTGTAGTGTATATGGATAAGTAGTCAATTTAAATATGCCATGATTTATGTGCCTTTCTCTTTTATTTTTATTTATTATAGTTTGTTATTTAATCTGGACCCTATGATTTAATAGAAACTATGGGTCTGCTCAACATTTGAAACTGTCTTGTTTCTAATAACTATAGTTAAGTTAACTCATAGTTCATAAGTCAATGTTGAAACCTTCCCTGTAGGCACACTAATAATAATTATAATTGATTACGCTGTATGCTGCCAGACTCCCAGTAACTCTGGCCAGCTAACAACTATAAAATTATTAAATAAAAATGGAAAGTGGGGGAGACCACAAGGAATGAAACAAGTCCCAAAGGACTGGGTAAAGAGATAGGTCTTCATACCTCTTCTAAACAGCAACAGATTGGAGGCCATCCTAATTTCAGAGGTCAGGCACTGCTACAAAGAAGATGTGTTTCTGTGGTCCCAATAGATGACATTTCAATCTGGAACGTGCCAAGGTCGAATTGGCGTGAGCAGACACTATGGGAGAAGGACAATCCCTCAAGTAATCAGGCTCTACGCCATGGAGAATTACGGAAGTGAAATCCCAATTTATCTAGAAAGCAATATAATGACTTTATAATTTGGTTTAGATGATTTACAAAATATTGGGCAATTTAGAACTTTTGAAATATTTGACAAAACCTTTTGGAACTTGTGTTGGAATCTTAGATGCACAGTACTTTCTATAAATTACTTTTTAACTTGTTTTTTAAAATAAAAAGGACAAAAAGAAGAAATATGAACCCCCAGTTCCAACCCGAGTGGGGAAAAAGAAGAAGAAAACAAAGGGACCAGATGCTGCCAGCAAACTTCCACTGGGTAAGCATGGTTTGTGCCATTTCCCTGAGTAGCTATAGTTAATATATGGGATAGTTTTTTCAGCATGCAAAAAGCCCCCATTTCATACTTGAGCAACTTAGTTTTTAAAGCTCTCAGCTTGAAACATTGAAGGGCTAAAGAGTTACTGGGACTGAATTAGGTTACACAGTGGATTGTTCCAAAATAGAGCAAACACTTAGATATTTTCATCTTTAGGCTACTATATCATATGATCCAGAACATTATTTAATCATAGAGTTGGAAGAAACCACATTTTTAATTGATTTCAGGAATTGATTATTTTACAAACATAAAAACATGATTTATTGTTCCTTGGAATAAGAGGCAGCCCTCTCAAGAATTTATTTAAATCATGTCCTTGGATTTTGTTTAGACTCATGTATTGCTACATCAGTTCCATGCAAAAAAGACAATTCTTCCATCAAAAAGCAATGCCCAAAATAATAGGAACAAGAAGCATCCCAGACAAAAGATAGAAATTTCAAAATCATTTTAGTTCGCTGTCCCTTTTTTCAATTCACCTAAACAAGTTGAATGCATTATTCCAAACCCTACATTTAGAAACTCTTTTATTTAATTGTAGTCACTCCTCATACTCAGTGCAGACTCAAATTATTGAAGCTGGAAAGAATTAAGGATTATCTTCTGATGGAGGAAGAGTTCATTAGAAACCAGGAACAGATGAAACCTTTGGAAGAAAAGCAAGAGGTATGTATGCTTTGAATAGGAAGAAGAAACTGCTTAAATTTGTCAGGTTTTTGTTATCAACTTACTTATCCTCTATTTTGTATCTTCTAACTTCACCCATATGAAAAAAAGACTATATGAAAAAGAATAAATGTTAAATCTCTAAAATGGCATGGTACTCTTTCATACCAATTGATCTGAATTTTAAATAAAGGTAGACTGTAACTTGCAAGCACAATTGGGACAAGAATTTGATTGCTAAGCAAGGTAGTTTTTGAGTTGTACCCAATTTTACAAAAGATTTAATAACCTTTTTGCCATGGTTGTTAATCAAATCACTGCAGTTAAGTGAGTCAAATAATTGTTAAGTGAACCAGCTGCTCCTATTGACTTTGCTTGTGAGAACTGGGAAGATTGTAAATCTTGACTCATGACTCACTTTTTTTCAATGCTGTTGTATCTCTGAACAGTCATTGGATGGTTGTAAATTGAGGACTATTTGTACACTTTGATCTATTTGTTAAACTTTCTATTTAGCTAATGTGATATAAACTAATTTTAGTAAGACAAAATATAGTTTTTTTAAAAAAATAGTGTTCAAAAACAAATTAAGATATATAGTCTTGGTGGTATTCAAAATTGCCAATAAACTCTCAGGATTTTGCAATGTTTTTGAACAGCTTTGCTTTATTATAAAATGAACAAATATTGCTTCTATGTTTTTAAAATTGAATGCTTGGTTTTTTTTTTAGTTTACTCCATTAGCAAGAGCTACACATGTATAAATTTTAGGATTTTCCAGAGTAAGAGACTTGCTAATCTGCTGTAAGTGAAGATAAATGGCATTTGTGTGAGGTCTTAGTATTGAGATATTAGATGCTGAATACTTAGGTGTTAATAGTGAGATAGTTAATACTGAGAATACTAGGACAATTCTTCTTTGCGGGGATTGTTGAGGATGCATAAAATTGTTATTTCTTAATTGTGTAATAGATATAGAAATTGTTGGGATGCCTGGCAATTTGTAATACATAATCATAGCCTCTTTTTGTGTACTTTGTTTGCAGGAAGAGAGGTCAAAGGTGGACGATCTGAGAGGGACTCCAATGTCTGTAGGGACCTTGGAGGAGATAATTGATGATAATCATGCTATTGTGTCCACATCCGTGGGATCAGAACACTATGTCAGTATTCTTTCTTTTGTAGACAAGGATTTGCTAGAGCCAGGATGTTCAGTTCTACTTAATCATAAGGTAATTCTTGCTTTTTCGACTGTAATTGAAAGCACTAAAAGTAGATAAATGTTATGAATATCTTAATATTCATTATCTAGATTAAAGCTGTTAAGATATAGAGTTTTACCTTGATGAAGACAGTGTGGTCTCTCTGTTCTGATTGTATATGACCAGTAACAATAGGAGATTCCCTTCTACAGAGATAAAAGAGAAAAAGAAACCACTCAGGCCTATATTTATAAATTATAGCATTCTTACAGTATTCAGATTAAAAAGAAAAAATTAATGAAATTTGGTGGCCTGTTGGTTTATTGCCTCCCCTCCAAGCTGTATGCTAGGTTTACAGCTTACAAGGAGGGTGTTTTTTTTTCTTTTGGTTATGATTTTTTTTAAAAAAGCTACAGACTTAACAAAAATTAAACAACCTCAGTAACAGAGATGATAATGCCCTTCGTCGAAAATGAAATGAAGCAAGTTAAGATGAAATTCTGATCTTTTGTTTATCAGAACCAACCAACGTTGTAGCATTCTTGGACAAAAAATACAAATGATGACAGGATCATAATTTATCCACTACTCTGTGTCCAGACTAAGACACATATTAAGTCAGACCAAAGTGGCAGTTGAGACCAATTCTATCTGCTGACCTGTAAAATTATTTGTATTTGTGCAACCTGTCATTAGATAGAGAATATAAGGCGTGATCTGGCTTATCCGTGGTACTTGCTCATCCCTTCCCAAAAAGGTTGAGGTGTGTCCCCATAACCTTCAGATTTACCAGGAGGCCTTCTCTTTTTCTGGTGGTCTGGGAAAGAAACTGTCAGCAACTTAACTACATTTAACCAGAAGCTACAGAGTACCATTCTCTAAGAAGTAGATTTTAGGAGCTGAATTTGACCTTGTGAAATGTCCTATCAGTCTGCAATTTCTATTTTATGCTAAACCTGTAATAGGGCAACAACTTAAATGCTTTCCTACTATTGGATGCTTCTGCCCATTTCTTTTAACAGGTCCATGCTGTGATTGGTGTCTTGATGGATGACACGGATCCTTTAGTTACAGTGATGAAAGTGGAAAAAGCCCCACAGGAAACATATGCAGATATTGGAGGCCTGGATAACCAAATTCAAGAAATCAAGGTATTAATATTTCTTGCATTGTCCAATAGGGGGGTAATGCCAGAACATTTTATTACTAGATGATGCCTTAGAATTGCAATACTTCTATTTCTGTTCCATGAGACTTTTATTTAAATAGCTTTGGTATTTTGCTTATTTCAATTATTTGAAATAATAGTTTGATAATTGCCACTGCCACCATCTCTTCTTCAGGGAGATGGAGGAATGTATGCATATATTTTCCATTCATACAAGTCTTTGTAGATCCCATGCTGAGATATGTTCACTGACCCAGTATCTCAGAACTTTCCTAAAGGCTTCCCAGTTTAAGACCCTAAATTCTTAGACCAGCTCTAATCTCTAGGTATGTCAATCAAAAGGGTACAGAGAAATATTTTTAAAGAATTTTCTAAGATGGAGTAACATGCAGTATGTAGCATAAAGATATATGACTAGATGTGTCAGTCCTTCCTTCCCTTCTTTGATAATGGATCAATCTCACCAAAAATAAATTTTATTGATTCCATCATTTATAGCTCTGTAATTTCTTTTTTCAACACTATTTGCATTTTGAGTTATCTTTTGTTTTCAAACATTTTGTGACTGAAATATGATACATGTATGGTGAAAGCCAGGCACAGCTTTTGAAGGAGTTGTGTAAAAAAAAAAAAAGGCAATGTAATTATTTGAAGTGCACCTAATTCAAATGAACAGTAGATTTGAGGAAGGAAACAGTTACTCCAGAATAGAGGAATTCAGGTTGAAAATTATTATGTGTTCATCTTGAATGGCAAGCACATTTATTTAGTAAATGTTAATATTGGCCATTAGAGTGGTGCCTTCATCTGTGATTTTCTAACCAGGAGAAGCCTTAGATTGATAAAAGGCTTGATCAACCTTTGAAGATATATGTAATTTCTTCCTTCTAGGAATCTGTGGAACTACCTTTGACTCATCCTGAGTATTATGAAGAAATGGGAATAAAGCCACCCAAAGGGGTCATTCTGTATGGGCCTCCTGGAACAGGTAATTTTTTTTTCTTGTATTTTTATATCAGCATGTGGCAATACATTTATTACATAATATTATATTGAAGTGTTTATATCAATAAAGCCAATCATTCTGCCTTAGTACATGTCTCATTGTATTGGCTGAAAGCTATAATGAATGTATTGTTGCTGTTTTTGAAATTGGTCTTTATGATCTGATGGTCTTCAAACATGCTTGAAGAAGAGCTAAAGTGTAACATATTTACATCTAGCTTGTTTACCCCCATCAGAAAGAAATCAGATAGTTGCAAACAAAACAGATGATGTCTTCAGGATATGTGATGCAGAAACTAACAGATACTGGTATTTCTCAAAAAGTGATATGAGTCACTAGTGACAGAAATGAAGAAAGTTTCCATGAGGGGAAAAGTATAGCAGGCAGGATCCAGTAGAGCATCCTGAGGTAAAGGGAAGAGAGCATTGTGGCAGAAATTCCTAAATTTGAATTTAGGAGCCAAAGTCAGATCTCTTCCATTATTCAGATGTATTTTTTAGCTTAGACTTAGGACAAGACTACTTCCTCAGTAAGTAATGCTGCTACTTCAATGCAAATGACCAGCTATCTGCCAGCAGTATGAATCCTTCCATTCCCCACTATCCAGTCAGAGCTGAAGAAGCTTCTTGGATGAGAAGTGAAACATCTTCAAAGAAAAGCAAGAAATCCAGTTGCCTCTTGAAAAAACATCTTTGGGACAACCATGACCTGGATGATTGAGAATCTCCATAGACATAATGCTACTTCAGTTCCTATAAACTTTTACTATCTTACAATTAAAAGAAAAAAAATTATCAACATATTTATAGTAATTTTAATGACCTTAAAAATTATAACTAATAATACCAGAATAGCTATAAGAAAGCTTTTTATTTCTACCTTGAGTTTTTGATGAAACAATTGGTTAACTTAAAACATGGACGTTTAGAATCACTGATAAATTTGGAATCTTTAGTGAATTGATATTGTTTAGTAAATCTATATGATGGTTTATTTTCATTTTGGCTTTCTGTCCAGTTTATACAAAGTGGTAATCAATTTGTGATTAACATCCGGGTACTTGTTTAGATCCATTCCACAGAGTTCTGAAAGCCAATCAGGCTTCATTCTTCAACTTTGGAGGAAAAAAAAAGGGGGGGTGGGGTATTGGTTTTTGGGGCAAATTTTATCTAGCAAAACATGGTGTATCCATAGGGAACCAGAGGTCAGTTACCTTATCAAGCCAAATCAGATGTTGTTATCTGTTTGGAAAATGATAATGCTAGAGATATGTGTGTGCGCATGTGCACACATGCACATACACACATGGAGAAAGTAGATAGAAATATATGAACCGAAACGCTTCCCTTCATATTAAGTATGGAAAATTACGAGAAATGTTTTTGAAAATTAGGACATTATGGATGATTCTGCACCCCAAGTGAAACTATACTTCTCATATTAACTTGCATAGACATAGTGTGTGAGATCTGTCAGTTCTTTGATGCTGAAACTGCTGTCTTTTAAGGAAATATGGTTGATTTGATTAGTTCATTCTATTACTTTCTTTGCATAGATTCACCATGTAAAAATAAAATAATTTCCTACTCCAAATATGAAAGTGACAAAGAGTACTTTCTGAGCATCTTGTTAAATTGACAGGAAATCAGTTTATCTGTTTTTACTTCTTCTGCACTTCAAACAGTGAATTCAAATAGGAAAAATCTGTTTATGTGTCTCAAGCATGTAAACACTACTAAGGTATAATTCCATTGTTTATTGATTTAAAATGCCAAACTTGATCTATAGTAGATAGCTTGTGGACTTTTGTCAATATTCAATTTGAGTGGTTGCCTTCATGCATGTATACGTAACACAAGTTGAAGAATGTGCTAACTTTCTGGCATTTTATAATTAAACAGGTAAAACATTATTAGCCAAAGCAGTGGCAAATCAGACTTCTGCCACCTTCCTGAGAGTGGTTGGTTCTGAACTTATCCAGAAATATTTGGGAGATGGACCAAAGCTTGTTCGAGAACTTTTTCGAGTAGCTGAGGAGCATGCCCCGTCAATTGTCTTCATTGATGAAATTGATGCCATAGGTACCAAAAGGTAGGATGTCATAGTCATTCCCATGCTGAGCATCACATGCATATCTTTTAACACTCTTTCCTTTTTGTTAATTGGTTTTCAGAAGTAATAGTTTGAGTCACTAGGAGTGGCTTGTATGCTGCCATCTTCAGTTGTAAGACAATGGTCAACCCTTATACTTGTAGGGGCACATTAATGCTAGCATGCTTCAGACTAAAATGTCTGAGCTATATTATTTCTTTAATTTATAAAATATTTTACTAAAACCTGACATTTTTTAAAAAAACAAATGGAGCAGGGCTAATGTGGAATGGGTAGTGAGAAAGCATTTTTTCTTTTTAGTGAATTCAGACTCAATAATTATTTGTCAAGTATTATACAGTTATTACTGTGTTTCATTCCTGTATATTTTTTTAGGGGGGGGGGGAATTCAAGACTGGGAGCATTCCTTTGCTATTATCCTCACCATACCCTTACAAATTCAGTTGGGGGGGGTTGAATTTGGGTATTTTGCATCCCGTCCAACATGTTGATCACTTGGTGCACTGAAGGAGTGGAACATTATGTTTGCCACGAATAAAGTAGTAGAGGCAAGAGATAGGCCTGAAAATGAGATGGGTGGGAAATACTTTATTGGATATATTTTCTTAAAAGAAATAGTTGGAATGGAGGAGTCAGGAGAAAGGGAAATACCATTGTGATTATCTTTGTCAGTCAATTGAGTTAATGAGAGTATCACTCTGTCCTCCCCTTTGAATGTAGAAAGACTCTGGCTGGATTTCATAACGTTTCTGGAAGATTAGAAATCCAAAACACCTTCCTAGGAGTACAGTACCAACCATTCACTTCAATAACGTTTACTACAGATTAAGTCTGCATAAGTTTTCATCTGCCATTTTTCTTCTCTTTCTTCCCATAGCCCATGCTCATTCTGTGTCCTCTCTCTCTCTTTTTTTTTCTGCTGCTACAAGGAGGCAGAGTATGTGTGTATATGCAGATGGAGGAATAGATTTAAGAACAAGCCTTTATTTTACAGTCAGTTAACTTTAATTTGTTATTGATACATTTAATATTGACTTAATTTTTACAGCTTCATCCTTTTTTGGAGTTTACTTTGTGGCAAATATATGCATAAATAAAAATACATCATGTATGTTTGTTGAAGAAAGATAATCTTTAATATTGACTGAGTGAACAAGGAGAGGAAAGGAGGTGATGAATTCTGTATGTGCTTATAATAATTTCTTATCTAATATTTAATTTTTGAAGGTTCATCCTTTAATAAGAATCACTTGGAACAGGCAAATAGCTACAAATACAAAACTGCTCTAATGGATTAGTGTTATCTTAACTTGGAAATTAAAAGGTGCTGCTCATAGCATTCTTTCAGCTGCAGAATCTGTTGTACTCTAATCCGAGAGTTTTTAATTGACCTTCAGAAATGATGTCTTATCCTAGGCGAACACTGTTCTGTATATTCCTTGCTTCTACCAAAATGGTAGAATTGGATTACTATAGGTAAAGAAAAATATTGTTTTCTGTGGGTATTCTAAATTCAACGTAGGTATCTTTTTTCCTATGCCAAAGGTATGATTCTAACTCAGGGGGAGAAAGGGAAATCCAGAGAACAATGTTGGAGTTGCTGAACCAATTAGATGGGTTTGATTCACGTGGAGATGTAAAAGTGATAATGGCTACTAACAGAATAGAAACATTGGATCCAGCTTTAATCAGACCAGGTAAAACGTATGATGGTTATATTTAACTACTTAAAATCTAACTGCTTCTGATGATTAGTTTCATGTAGAACAATGTGGTCTGTCATGGTGTTTCCTAGAGCATTCTGTGTTTCTCATTAGAATGGCCAGTCTGAAAATAATTTGAAAAAACTTGAGAATCAGATCACATTCAAAGCTTGAAATGTTTTGCTCTTTCAAAAGATTCACTTTTCACTCAATTTAGCCTGCTCAGGGAGAAACCACTGTTGTAGAGAATGAATTACTTCATTTTCTATAAGTTTGATAGCTTTCTTCCTGAAGCTTTTAATATAGATAGATAGATAGATAGATAGATAGATAGATAGATAGATAGATGATAGATAGATAGATAGATAGATAGATAGATAGATAGATAGATAGATAGATAGATAGATAGATATATGGATATATGGATCTTTGGTTATTCGGGTTTTCTCCCGCGTAAAATTGGAAGTATCTAGGCGACGTTTCGATGAAGTCTCATTCATCATCTTCAGGCTTGTGTCTTCGGCTCTGTGCTTCTCAGAGTAATGTGAGCTTGCAGCTGCTTCCTTTTAACTGCTAGTGGGGGTGTGACTTGATTGGGTGGGGGCTTGGCTGTGTTCTGATTGGGTGGGGGTGTGTTCTCATTGGTTGGGGGCTTGGCTGTGTTCTGATTGGTAGGGGGTTGGCTGTGTTCTGATTGGCTGGAGGTGTGTTCTGTTCAGGTTGTGCTCAGGTTAGTCTTAGTTGCTGGGGGATTTGAGCTGGTGAGCTGTGATCCTGCTGTTTGGCTTCGTGGTCGTGCCGCATCTTCATGGTGGGCGTCAGTTCGCTTCATGTATGGCTCGGAGGGGTTTGAAGCGGGTAGTGATGCAGCTGCGGTGCGGCTTCTGGTCCGTTAAAAGGAAGAAGCAGCTGCAAGCTCACATTACTCTGAGAAGCACAGAGCCGAAGACACAAGCCTGAAGATGATGAATGAGACTTCATCGAAACGTCGCCTAGATACTTCCAATTTTACGCGGGAGAAAACCCGAATAACCAAAGATCCACATACAAATACCCGATTGGGTTTAAATTAGAAAGTTTCTGGAGTGCCTATTCATGTAACTTGATATTGAACAGTACGTGAAATAATGTGAAATATAAATATTTGAATGGCTTATGAAATTTGAGGGAAGAAGAAATGTTTTGATCCAACAATAAGGTGAAATAATTGTATGTGTGAAGTGGGGGGGGAATAAAAAAGAAATTCTACGCATCTAATAACTGTCCAAAGATGCACTAGTATTTTCTGAGATAGTATCAAGGCTAAATAATGGTATTATTTTCCAAGGAAAGCTTTCTATTTTTGATTCCACAGGCAAAAATCTGAAGCAGCTAATTGTTTTTTCTAAATCCTAGGACGTATTGACAGGAAGATAGAATTTCCTCTGCCAGATGAAAAAACAAAGAAACGCATCTTTCAGATTCACACCAGCAGAATGACTTTGGCAGATGACGTTACTCTAGATGAGTTGATAATGGCTAAAGATGATCTGTCTGGGGCAGATATAAAGGTAAAATCCTTGATAACAAATGATTTCTCCCCCCCCCCTCCAAATTGAGTATGTGTGTCATGCAGTATATTGCATCCCTTTCCAATGAAGGCTTTCCTACAAATATCCTTTGTTTAACCTGTCATTAAAGAAATTGTGGCTCTGCAGTTTTGCTTCAGAAAGCCCCAGTCACTGCCTTTGTTTTTTCTTTTTCACCCATTTTGAAAAAGCACTGGATTCTCTACTTCCTGATATAGGCAGTCCTCGACTTACAACAGTTTGTTTTCTAACCATTTGTTTATTGACTCTAAAAAGAGTGACTTATCCCTTTTCATGCTGTCACATGATCAGGATTCAGATGCATGACAACTGGTTTATATTTATGATGGTTGCCATGTCCCTGGGTCACGTGATCACCTTTTGCGACCTCCTAACAAGCAAAGTCAATGGGAAACCAGATTCACTCAACAACCTTATTAGTAACTTAATAACAGCAATGATTCTATGGCAAGAAAAGTCATAAAATGGGGCAAAATCTCGCTGAACAGCTGTCTTGCTCAGCAATAGAAAATTTGGGCTCAGTTCTGGTCGTAAGTTGAGGACTACCTCAAATAGTAAATATTTCCTTGTTACGGCAATGTTTTCTGAATGAAGGGGGTGTTTTCTCTCTCTTCTCTCCCCCCCCCCCCCAATAAATACTTGGAAGGGCATTAATGAACATTGTTGGGAGGGGAAAAGTCATTAATGGAAGAGAAAATGAACATTTGGCCACCTGTATTGAGAGTTGCGTGCTTGATGTAAAAAGCTAGTAAATAATTGGTGGGGCTATTTTCACTAGGAATATTGGTGGCTACATCTATTAAATGTGATTGACCTCTGTTGTGACTAACATGTTACACTCTTTCAGGGGAATTAGAATTAGAGAGGGAAAGTTGATCTAATATTAGTAATGTTTGCTGTGCATTAGTCAGATCACATTAGTTTCTAATTAATGAATATTTAATGCTGTTTTTTCAACCCAATGCTTTCTAGCATACACAAGGGCCACCAGCTTGTTTGAACATTACTGGTTCTTAGCACTTCATGCAAATCATACTCCTGATTTTCTAATCAAATGCTTCCATTTCTAATAGGCCATTTGCACGGAAGCTGGTTTGATGGCTCTGCGTGAACGAAGGATGAAAGTAACAAATGAAGACTTCAAAAAATCAAAAGAAAATGTTCTTTATAAGAAACAGGAAGGCACTCCGGAAGGCCTGTACCTTTAACTTCCCCACCTTTGTTTTGGTCATAGGTTGGGGTTAATTCCTTGAACCTTTTTTTCCCTTCAGAATGTGGAAAAAGGATTAGCGAGCAAGGTGTTAGTGAATACAAAAAGAAGCTTTTGCTGCTGAAAGTATGATCATTCACGTACTGTGAATGTCTGTGTATTGTGGCATACATTCATTGTGAAATATTTTGTCATTAAACATTGATTTCCAAGTGAATTGGGATGATTGGATTAGAATTTTAAGCAAAGAAGGGTTTTTAATGTGTGCCCAGGTGTTCTTTCGCCTTAGTCTAAAAATTGATCTTTTTAGCACACTCTGCAAATGTTCTGTAATTGGTTGTGACTCTAGTGCAGCTAAATGTACGTTTCTTGAATATCCAGAAAGGTACTGAAAAATATAGTGATGGAAATACTGCAAAAGGACCTGATTCGTGGAAAATTCATGCAGTTATCAGAAAGCAAGTTCTGAAACAGAACTCTTTATCTGCAGTGAAAATGGTTTTGATGTCTGAAAAGATTCTTGTTTCATTTCATTTAGCTCTCAGTTCCTTTAGGCTATGGTTTGCCAAATCACACATACATAATAAGCAGTGAGATTTCATTGCCAAAGTTATTTGGACAAATAAGGTAAATCATCTTTAAAAACCACGCCAATTCCTCCCTTCCACCTTTATAGTCAAATTGTGCTGATTCAGTTCTTACAAGTAATGGTAATCACAATTTGTTCAAAGAAGTAGCCATTGTATATAAGAACTTTTTCCAAATTTGACAGGGAAATGTAAAATTATGGAAATAAATTTAATTATGGAAAACTAAACATCCATTCTATTTTTAAATGAGATATTCTGATTAAATTTGTGGCTCAATTCAGAAAGTTTTATTCACTCTAGTGCAGACCTGGGCATTTACGGCCCACAGGCTATATCCAGCCCATTAGCTCTTCCTGTCTAACCCATGGGAGGCCAATCAGAAATTAGAAATTAAATGTAAATATGTGCGCAGCAGAGAGCAGAAGCCAAACCAGGTCTGGCTCTGCATAGTCATCATGCGCTCCTTCAGCCAGGAGAAAGTGCTTTTCTGTGCTAGCACAGCACTCACCCTTTACTTGGTATGCTCCAAAAGAAGCTTCATGGATTTCAAGTGAAAAATTAAAAATCCGTCCTTTTCTTAAAGATATAAATGGAATGTTGGAATCAATTCTGCTCGTTCATTTTGGTATTAAAGATTTGATAGTAGTTAAGCAATGCATAACCTTTCCCAGGATACAGGGCTATATAATCTGATTTTTTTCATTGAAAGTAGTCTTAAATACAGGGCTATATAATCTGATTTTTTCATTGAAAGTAGTCTTAAATCTATCTTTCCTACTTTACTATGCTTGCTCAGAACGGGTTTTTATAATACAACAGCTGAAATTCATCAGAGAATTAATGGATTCATAACATTTCTGTCCCCAGCAACCTAAAACTAATAAGGATACCAGTGCATGCAAAATAGAAGTTTGTTCAGGTAAGATTATCAACCTTGATGCCAACCAAAACCAAGCATTTAATAGTGAATGCCATACCATGTGCATTAATCAAACAGGTGGCAAGAAAGTAGGGGCAGGCAGGCACAACACAGATTATGGAGACAGTAAACACAGTGTCAGACACAAAGATCTCAAGTGCCTATATACAAATGCACAAAGTCTGGGGAACAAACAGGGTGAACTCGAATTAAGAATACATGAAGGTAAATGTGATATAGTTGGAATAACAGAAACTTGGTGGGATGAAACCCATGACTGGAACATACTGGTAGGATACAAACTATTAAAAAAAAAGACCCCATAAAAGAGGCGGTGGAGTTGCACTGTATGTAAAGGACCACTATATTGCTACAGAAATGCATGAAACCAAAGATGAAAACCTAGAATGCATATTGGTCAATATAAAAGAAAAAAAGAATGACATGGCCATAGGCATATATTATAGGCCACCCAATCAAGCAGAAAAAATAGATGTCCTTTTTGCCAGCCAACTAACAAAAATATGCAGGAAACACACAACAATAGTAATGGGAGACTTCAATTATCCTGATATCAATTGGAAAACTAATTCTGCACCAAGTGAGAAATCAAATAAGTTCCTAACCAACCTAGCTGACAACTTTGTTGTCCAAAAGGTAGAGGGTGAAACTAGAGGGACAGCCATACTGGACTTAAATCTTACAGAGTAGTAGTTATAGAGGGAGTTGAAACTGCAGGAACCTTGGGTGAGAGTGACCATGCCATACTAGAATTCAACATAACACAAACACAAGCAACAGAACATAATGACACCAGAGTCTTGGATTTTAAAAGAGCTGATTTCAATAAACTCAGAGAGAACTTGGGAAAGATTCCATGGATGAAAATCCTAAAGGGGAAAACAACTCAAGAATCTTGGGAAACTCTAAAAAGTATGATCATAGAAGTCCAGACCAGCACAATACCACTGAGAAAGAAAAACAAGAAATGCAAGAAGAAATCAGCATGGCTGCACAAAGATCTCTCTCTGGCAAATTGAAAGAAAAAAAGGACAAGTACAAAAAATGGAAAGAAGGACATACAGCTAAGGCAGAATATCAGCAGTCAGAATCTGCAAAAGACGAAGTCAGGATAGCAAAGGCTCAGAACGAACAAAGACTTGCAACAAAACTCAAAGATAATAAAAAAAAGTTTCTTCCAATATACAGTATAATTAACAAGAAAATATCAAGGAAATAGTCCACTAAAGAGAGAAGATGGCAAGGAAGTAACAGGCAACAGAAAGAAAGCAGAACTGCTTAACTCATTCTTTGCCTCTGTCTTCACGCAAAAAGAAACTATAGCTCAACCCACCAAAAACATAACTGTAAAAGACAGACCAGAAATAAAAGCTAAAATAAGCAAAAAAAATAGTAAGAGAACACCTGTCTGATCTTGATGAACACAAATCACCGGGGCCTGATGGATTACATCCCAGAGTTTTAAAGGAGCTGGCAGAGGTCATCTCAGAACCACTGCACCATATCTTTAAAAAATCCTGGTGCACCGGGGAACTACCAGAGGACTGGAAAAGAGCTGATGTGGTTCCCATCTTCAAAAAAGGGGGAAAAAACAGACCCAGGAAACTATAGACCAATCAGCCTAACATCAATACCTGGGAAGATACTGGAAAAGATAATAAACAAATCTGCCAACATCTAGAAACAAGTAAAGTAATAACTAGCAGTCAGCACGGGTTTGTTAAAAACAGATCATGCCAAACCAATCTTATTTCATTCTTCAACACAGTGACTAAATTAGTAGACCAGCAAAATACTGTGGACATAATATATTTAGATTTCAGTGAGGCATTCAACAAAGTAGACCACAACCTACTTCTTAGTAAGCTAGAAAAAAGTGGAATAGATAGCACCACCTCTAGCACCACCACTCGCAACTGTCTGGCAAACCGTATTCAACGAGTAGTCCTTAATGGGTCTAAGTCTACATGGAGGGAAGTAAGCAGTGGGGTGCCACAAGGTTCCATCTTAGGCCCAGTACTCTTCAATATCTTCATTAACGACTTAGATGAGGGAATAGAAGGGGAACTTACCAAATTTGCAGATGATACTAAGCTGGCAGGAATAGCTAACACCCAAGAAGATAGGCTCAAGATCCAGATGGATCTTGACAGACTAGAACACTGGGCCATATCTAACAAAATGAAATTCAATGTAGAGAAAAGTCCTACACTTTGGCAAGAAAAACCAAAAGTACACATATAGACTGGGTGAAACCAGGCTCAATAGCAGTAGTTGTGAGAGGGATCTTGGAGTCTTAGTGGACAACCAGCTAAATATGAGCCAGCAGTGTGCAGCAGCAGCCCAAAAAGCTAATGCAATCCTAAATTGTATTAACAGGGATACAATCAAGATCAAGTGAGGTATTAATACCACTCTGTAAAGCCTTAGTAAGACCACACCTGGAGTACTGCATCCAGTTTTGCTCACCACATTGTAAAAAAGATGCTGAGACTCTAAAGTACAGAGAAGAGCAACCAGGATGATCAGGGGCTTGGAGACTAAAACATATGAAGAACGGTTACTAGGACTGGGCATAGCTAGTCTAGTGAAGAGAAGGACCAAGGGAGACATGATAACATGTTCCAATATTTGAGGGGCTGCCACAGAGAGGAAGGGGTCAAGCTATTTTCTAAAGCGCCTGTAGGCCAGAGAAGGAATAATGGATGGAAACTGAACCAGGAGAGATTTAACCTAGAAACAAGGAGAAACTTTCTGACAGAACAATCAACCAATGGAACAGCTTGCCCTCGGAAGTTGTGGGAGCGCCATCACTTGAGACTTTCAAGAAGAGATTGGACTGCCATTTTTCAGAAATGGTGTAGGGTCTCCCGCTTGGGTGGGGGGTTGGACTAGATGACCTACAAGGTCCCTTCCAACTCGGATTATCTGTTATCTATTATCTGTTACTCTGCTTTAGATGAATAGTAAATTTTTGGTAGTTTAATTCTCTGCTACTGATGGTAAATAAGATAGTTTAATATCATTGACAAAGAGTCCCCCCCTTAGGAAATGTAAAAGCAGCTGAAACTAAAATGAAAGTGTAGCAGGCTGGTCAGTGCACGAATGTTTTGTGTGTATGTATTCAAAACAATTGAGGTTATATTCTTGCCCTTATCATACAGTAGATAAAAAAATAACAGATGCCCTGTTTCTGAATGAAGAATGTTGTAAGCCTGAGGGGGAGTTCTCACGGCTGAGATGTATGATCGATGTTGCTTTCATACTATGTCAAGCTCAACAAGGCAGCCTGTGTCAATATGGGACCTAGAAATAAATGTTGCCAGTAGAGTCATAAATAGGTGCCCCTTTGCCAATTACTGGTAGATTTCAGATAAAATATGATTGTGGGCTTACTGGTTTGTTTGTTTTTTGTCCATTCTTCTAATACAAAGGTAGGTAAGCATGGTGCCCACTGATCTCCACTTGGCTATTCCTAGAATCTCTGCTCAACCCACCTTTAGAGTCTCCATTTTTTCTAAAAGGAGACCCAGCCTGCTACAAATTTCCATCTCCTAGCCTTATTTTGCCAGGAAAATCTAGGTGTCCCATAACCATGATATAAAGACAGCAAATGATTGTAGGCCTGTGATTTATTTTAAAATAGCCTTCATCTTGGGGATACTGTGTCTGGGGTCATGATGGAAGCAATCTCAAATTTGCTTTCTAAAAAATTGCAGGGTAGGAGTATGGCAAATAATTTAAAAATATCTTGTTTGCATATATTGGTAGCAAATGCATAGGCTGATCTCCACATTGCAAGTTTAAACCAGCCGTAACTGGGTCAAATGCCAGAGATTTCTTCAGTGCTCAAATTTCTTTGGCTGTGAATACAGCTGAACAGATTGAACTGTTTAACTTTGGCAATATCATTATTAAGTGTAGCCCAAATTATTTATAGGTGCCAAATGCATTTCTGAACTTGAGTTTAACTTGAATGTAGGTGTTTGATTGGTTTTATGAATTATTTACAAGTCAAAATCCCAGATAATATATCATGCAAGCATTTTTCCAAGCAGATAAAATGCTCATAAGCAAGTGTACTTTCTAGAGCTGTCTTTAAAAAAAACAGTGGGTGAAGCAAACTCCCTTTCACACAAAAGAACTCTGGGAAGACTATTTTGGCTTTTCTATGGCCCTGTTAGGGTTTTATGACCAGATCTCATAACACGCTGACTGAATGTTTTCACCAGATCAACTATCAACAGCATGCAAATTAGTTTTAATTGTACCTTGCAGAGATTGTTTCTCAGGATAATGAATAATTAACCAAAAATTTAGTTTGTTCCTCTTTTCAATATGGTGAACAATCACTGTATTTTATTATGGTTATAAATCTAAAATATACTCGGATGTTTTAGCAGGTTCAAAGCAGAGTTGTTTCAGTGCCTTGGTATATGAAATGACTGCTGTGACTCCAATAGCAGGTGAACGTTTACCATTGCACTTGAGTGAGGCATGACTTAAAAAATAAGAAGAGTTCACAGGCTTCTTACTGAAGGGGCCAGAGCCTCTATACAAAATAAGGGAAGACTTGGCATTACTCACCATTCATGTATTGGACAACCACCTGTACAGTGGTAAAATAGGCTGGCTGGAGCTGCCCTCAATTATTCTCTGAGCTGAAAGCTGTAATGGAGGATTAACTTCAAATTGTTATTTTTGGATTTCCCTAGCATTGAACACACGGTGCTTCTCTCATCTACCAGGAAACAAGAAAATAGTAGCTCAAAAATATTTCCTTTTTCTAGAAAACTTAAGACTTTTAAATTTGGAGAGAGAGAGGGAGGGAGGTGTGTGTGTGTGTGTGTGTGCGCTGGTCCCGCATTGGGAATTAAGCCTTGGGCAGATCACTCAGCCCTAGGAAGGAGGCAATGGCAAAATCTTTTGATTTCTCTCCATCCACTAACTAATATGGTGACTTTTTGTTCAACCTCAGGCCTACCTGTATGAGACATCCACACTGCATTTGTATCAGAACAAGTATGGATTATCAGCCCTACCATCTCTAAATACATCGAATACTGCTCTAAATTAAAAATGGTCTCTGACTAGGCTGAATCTAAAAGCCCTTGTACATTTTAGATCAAGCCACTGAAAGCCACTGCTGATGTGAGTAAATAGCATTTAAACTTATATTGCTCCATAGTGCTTTACAGCATTCACTGAGCAGTTTACAAATGTGAGCCTATTGCCCCCAACAATCAGGGTCCTCATTTTACCGACCTCAGAAGGATTAATCAATCTTGAATCTGTCAGGATTAAACTCTTGGCTGTGGGCAGTGTTGAGATGCAATAGTACATTTTAACCACTGTGCCACCATAGCTCCACACCACCACAGCCAAACATTGTTTTAATATAAACTAGGATCTACTCACATCAGCAGTGTATAGAAACATTGAAAGCCCTAATCAGTGCAATACTAGGTGACTGTATTCCAAGTATTCCACCCTGCAAACTTTTAGAGTTTTCCCCCATTGTGATTAGCTTTGCTAAATTTCTAGTTTTTTAAAACTTATAAACATTAACTAAAGAAGACAGATATATAATTCTAAAAGGGTAAAATAAAGCTTTAAATTTTAGAATCTATATGCATGCATTGTTTTAATTTTTGTTACCTATTTCAGCAGCAGCCTATATAAGCTAATTGCAACATTTCCACACAGTATTATTGGAAAATCCATATTTTCTTCTTGCAAGTCAATGAACAATACAGTTCAATACAGTAATGAAGGAAAAATCAAAACACAAAACATTTTTAGAAGATTCCACATTCCAATAGAACTTTTATATATAATTATGTTTACAAAGATATTTACATTTTACGTGTCCTTGGTCACAATAAACTGATAAAAATTCAGTTACAGGTGCCTTCATTAATTAAAGATTTCTTCTAAACTCTCAAATTGCTGTATATTTCCACAAGTTTAAACTCAACCCAGGTGTTTCAATCTTGAATAAACAGCCAACCATAAAATCGGAATCAACTGGAAGCAAACAACTTCCCATTCAACTGTACTTTATCCTAGATATATTTGGCTTATATATCTGGACTAGTATTTTTAGCAATGAGGCAGTTAACGAGTATTACTTAAAAGCCTTACCCATATCTGCACTTAACAGAACACGTTTGGATTTTTTAAAAAAACTTTTATTCTGTACATTTTTACAGATGCTAAATTAGTCACAAACATTTTCTCCCTAGCTATATTGAAGGCTCATTAAACCAAGACGCTGATCATTTGTCTTCGTATCTTTCTTCAGTCTTCAAGCAGCAGCTCCAATTCTTCTATTGGTACCCGTACTCGCAGTTCTTTCTCAGCCATTAGATCGAGGATCTCTTGCAGCTCATCTGGAAAATATTCTATAGCATCCATATATAATACCTATAAATACAGAGGTCAATAAAGAATTATCAATTCACCACAGTGCTATGATAAATCAGACCTGGTTTTCACTTAATAAAAGAACAAATATAGAGCAATAATTTGTCAAACTTGTATGTTCCCCTGACTCAAAAATTCTGGGTTGTCACAACTAAGAACTTAAAACCAATGAAACATAAAAATGACCGGGTGTGTGTGTGTTTATTATTATTACAAAGTAATGAAACCTACTTTTGCCCAGGGGCAGTTTTGAAGCGCTCTGTAAAACATGCCTTTACTTTTGGCTTTATCTCCCAAAGAAACCTGCAAAGGGAAAAGAAAAGCTGCATTTTAAAAGGACAAGCGTTTAGAAAAGATACAAAATACAGTATCTATTTTTTAATTTAGACATTAAAAAAAAAAGAAATGAATAAACATAACGTTGTGGTCAACAAAAGGGAAGTGAAACTTTTCAAAATGCTTCCGTGCAGCTGGTCCAGAAAAAGGGCAAGGAAACAGTTTGCTAAGGCTCATTCGTATCGTAATGAGTTGTACTTAACATCCTTCTCTGGCCTGATAGCAGTTGTGGTAAAGGATGCAATTTAACTTCCTCACCTCCCAAATGGATGCAGCAGGAGATAATCCCACAATTTTATCAGTTCAGGAACCAGAGTGAACTATTATGGTGTCCCCCCACCCAGGATTTTAAGTGTGGATTAGGAAATCTCTGGTAGAAAGTAAAATATCCACATAACCACCTTTAAAATTGCCCTAATCCCACTCCTCAAAAGACAGAACTAAAGACAGGTGGGATTCAGCCGGTTCTCACTGGTTCACCTGACTCCCTCATTTTTGTAGGAGCCCCTCAAATTTCCTGACAGAACAATTAATCAGTGGAACAACTTGCCTGCAGAAGTTGTGAATGCGCCAACACTGAAAGTTTTAGAGAAAATATTGGATAGACATTTGTCTGAAGTGGTGTAGGCTTTCCTGCCAAAGCAGGGGGTTGGACTAGAAGACCTCCAAGGTCCTTTCCAACTCTGTTATTCTATTCTATTCTATTCTTGAAATTGGAACAGTGCTATTTTATTGTGAGTTGGACTAAAGAGAAATTTCCTAAGGGTGAGACCAATCGAGTTGGACACACCCACCCCAGTCACATGACTAACCAGCCATGCCCACCCAGTCATTAGGGCGGAGAACCGGTTGTTAAAGTTGAATCCACCACTGGAACTAAATTGTAATTTTGAGAATCTCTGAAAGTTCTAAGAGGTTGGGATAGTTTGTCCTACCCTAACTTAAAACAATTTAAGGCTGAAATTGGGCCACAAAATAGGTACATTTGGGGATATAAAGAAAGAAAATGAGAGCAAAAGGCCACATCCTCATTTCTACACTTAAATTGAAACCAAATACTGCACAGCTGGAATTGTGATTTGGGCAACCCAATTTTGGGCTACTGAGAAAGGCTGCACATGGCCCACAGGCTACCCATCCCTGATCTATCAATTACTGGAATTGTAATTGGTGATGGAAGAATGAACAAATCTCACTACTATATAAGTACATAAATAAAATGACAGTCCAATATTTGCTTTCACAGATGAGGAAGCTTTTTTTTTTCTTTTACAATTAACTGCTTCCTCTTGACAATCTGCTCCTAGATCTAGGAACAATATGGGAAGTTAATGGAAAATTACAGTCATTTCTGACTTTAAGGGGGCGGTGCTCATCTGTTTCTTAGCTGAAGGAACTAGCAATATCCAAAGACATTTTCCATGGTCATGTAGGCAGCATGACTATAGGCCAAGGTACACAGAATGCTGTAACCTTCCCACCAAGTGGTACCTATTTATCTACTCGCATTTGCATGCTTTCAAACTGCTGAGTTGGCAGAAGCTGGGAGGAGGACAGGAGCTCACTCGATCCCGGGGCGCTTGGGTCTCGAACCTGGGCTGTCAGCTTTCTAACTGACAAGCTTAGTGTCCCTTACCTTATTTTAATAAAGAAAAGGCAAAATATCAAAGCAAATATATTTAATACATAATTTTCTACAATTCATATACTTCTACTACCCTCATAGGCATAAAACCAATTGTAAAATGTACCGTTCTAAAAGCTTTCAATCAATAATATACAATATTTAGAGGTTACCTACAGGATTAGACAACGTAAGGCAAATGATGGTGCACTCACCATGAAGCATATATACAACCTCCAGAGCAATGGACAATGAGCACCGTTTTCAGTCTGAATTGCATGTTCAAATAAAGCTTTGATTCGATGTGCTAACCCAATTTCAGGAATGGTTGCATACACATCTCCAGTTGGCTCCCTGAAGAAAAGCAAAAACGGAATGGTCACAGGAGAATGAAAAGTCTTCATAAGCGGACAGGAAAAACTGGGCAGCATGATTGCATGTGACTAAGGTTACTCCTGAGGGCTCCAAGATAAACTGCATAAGATATCTCACTTTATTTTAACATTTTTTTTTCATATGAATATGAATTTCATGTTCATACTTTCATTTTGTATTTATAATAACTTTTTTTTTGGCAATGTCTGCAGTAGGGAAAGCTGATAAGGGGAAGAAAGACAACTAAACAACAAAGGTTAAGAACAGAACTTCTGGCTGGATCAGTTAGATCAGTGATCCCCAACCTTTTTTACGCCGCGGCCCAGTATCCCCAACCTTTTTTATGGCGCGGCCTGGTACCGGCATTAGCTGGGCGCCGCCATCTTTTTTTGATGAAAAAGTGCTTCCGGTGAGCTTTCTACCCGGAAAAGCTCACCGGAAGCACTTTTTAATAAAAAAAAAGATGGCGGCGCCCAGCAAGCCAGCGGCCCGGTAGGACTTGTTTCACGGACCGGTACCGGTCCGTGGACCGGTGGTTGGGGACCCCTGAGTTAGATAAACCGTGCCAATTGGATATGCTAAAGCAGCGGTGGGTAACCTTTTCAGCACTGAGTGCTGGAAACTGGAAGCTTAGCTTCCTGGCGCGTGCATGCGCGCCAGCCGCCTGATCTTCTGGTTTCTAACATGCATGCATGCACAAAGGCCAGCTGGCCTGCGCACGCATGCATGGCGGGGAACTGCTCTTCTGGCTTCTGCTGCTCCCATGCATGCAAAGACCAACTGGCCGGTGCGAACCTGGAAGAGCAATGGGTGACAGCTAGAATGCCCTGAGAGATGGCTCTGCGTGCCACTTCTGGCATGGAGGGCATAGGTTCACGGTGCTAGAGTCAATATATGCCATCCTCTCCTGTGCTTGCCCATACATTGCTCATCTCCCTTAGGTGCCACTGCATTGGATTCAAGTGGGGGATATCCAACACGACTGACCATCACAAGGCTAGGTGAATGGATAGGTTCTACTTGAATTCAAGGATGGCAGTGGTGGCAAAGCAGAAAGGCAGAGAGTAGGCTCAACAGCACAACTCTTTTCACCGGTAATTTTTTTTCCAGAATTTGTCTTGGCAGAAACTGAGAGCAAGCAAAATGCTATGGTTGCTTAAATTCAGTCATCCTATCTGGAATTGACAGAATGCGGTTGTTTCAGGTTCAAAACAAAACACCTTTTCTATTTCTTGCATAGCTTTTCTCCAGCTCACCTGACCATTTTTATAGAGATGACATTACCTTTGGACCCTTTCAATCAGTTTTTTCCTCATTTGCTCCAGTTGGACTGCAAACAGCCAAGGCTCCAGCGATTGTGTAGTTCTTGTTATAGCGTCAAAAAAACGTCGGGCTTTGCTAGCATTGTGAGACTTGCTATGGATCTGGACGTATGATCTCCAAAAAGACTGGTTGCTGGGGTATCTCTTCAAAACCTCCAACAGTACTTCACGAAGAGGAGTCAAAGGATACACACTGATTTTCATGTGGAACCTGAGCAAGCTGACATGCATGAGAGAGAGGGCTTCAAGAGATGTAGTGAAATGTTGACCACTAAGCCTTTCTCCAGGATCCTTGTCTTTCAGCTTTTGAGCAACCTGACAGTATACTGACATTGCAGAGTCAATCCCAAGAGTTAAATATTGGAAAAGAGTGTAACAACCAACCAAACCAATCAGATGGCTGGAACCACTAGCATGTTCTTGATTAGAAGTGAGGTTTTCAGTTAAACAATCTTGAACTAGATGCTCATATGTTTTCCGAGCTTTCAAAACATTCACTGATGATACCTGTCCATGATAAGGAACATAATGTCCCCTTTCAGCCAGTTTGGTCAATATGTATGTTGCACGTGATTCTACAGCTCCTTCTAGATTTATTAGCAATTCTGCTTCCAATTTAGCATAAAGAAGGCTAAGATGACAGAATTGAGGGTTTTGGATTCCACTGATTCCAGCCATCCCCAAAGATGTATCAAAAACTTTTCTAGCATCTTCTATATTGCCAAGTAGCCACTCCAGGAAAGCATATAGTTGCCAAAGCGAAACATTGTTTCTGTTGTCAGGTGCCTTAAGAAGATTTTTAGCTAATTTTTTGCCTTTTTTGCCTTGCAATTTTAGTTTTTTTTTCTTTCCCATTTTCAAATACTGAGTGACCTACAAAATAAACACAATCAAATGAAGAAACAATTTAAAAATGTAATGTACTTGTATACAATACAACCATCTTATTTATTTTTATGCATTCTAGCTAAGTCCACCAATCAACAGCCATATATCTTTTATATTTATATTTATATATATGTGTGTGTGCGTGTTTACAAATGTTTTACACCAGGGTTCCCCAACCTATGGGCTATGGCCCACTCCCGGGTGGTGTACTATTCGCAGCTGAGCCATGTGAGTGATGGGCCGGCATGCATGAGTACAGCCCCACTCACACGGGCACCAGTGCTCACAGCCCCGCTCGCCCGAGCAGCGCCCCAAAGGCTTCTCTCTTGCATGAGTTGAGCTGTGCATGTGCACCGGCCCTCTGCTCGCCTGGCCCAGTTCCCCTCTCCCCCTCTCAGATGGGCCATCAAGACACCTGCTCCCAAAGCTCTAAAACCAGAGCAATGAGAGCAGAGGCTGAATGGGTTGAGCGTAACCTGCTCAGCTTCGCTGACTCACCAAGGCTGCCTATACTGGACACCCCATCTGCTTTTGGAGCGGCGGGCAGCCTTAGTGAGTTTGAAGGAGCACAAGGCTGTGCCCCTAAAGGCTTCTCTTCTCCATGCCAAAAGCTTTTGCAAATGGACAATAGGCTTTGGGGGAGCAATTTTGTGCTGCTTCAGGCCTTCCCTGCCTTTGCAAAAGGTTTTGGTGTGACAAGCCGAGACCGGGCCTCGAAGGCTTCTCTTCTTTCCTGCGTGAGTAGAGCTGTGCAAACACACCAGCTGGCCACTCATGTGGCTCGGTTCTCCTCCTCTCCCTCCAGCCAGGCCACCAATCCACAAAGATTGGGGACCACTGTTCTACATAACCTCTGCATTCCTCACTACTCTAAACCCACATCCAGAACATCCCATTCACACCCACCATAGCATATGCTATGCCACAGGCTGAGATGTTGAATATTAAGTTATATTGGACATTCTTTTTCTATCCAGAACTGTCAACTTTAGAAACAGATCTGTAGATATAATGTATACATTTGTTTTCTTAAGTTTTTTTGTCTTAAAACAATGTTGCCAGCCAATCAAAACAATAAAAAGCCACAAAACAGACAGAAGATATTAGAAACACCAATCAAGCAGAACACAGCAAACTCCAAGACCAATAAACACAGACCAAGACTCCCAAACAATCAGGATGAAGAAAAAAACATTCTAACACAGCAGTAGGCTAGCACCAAATTTAAAACAAAAACGGCTGTGAAAGCCTGAATCACAGACGAACACAATACACAAGCCTGATGATGGCAGATGAGATTCTTCCAAAATGTCGCTACAACTTTAAAAGCACAACTATAATGATGTGGGAAAATACCCGAACAAAGCTGAATACCAATGTATACATCTGATCTACTATCTGTATAAGACAAGAGAAAAAACATTACCTTAGTGATTTCATACTGGAGCCAAAAAATGCATAGGTTAGATCTATCTTTGCCTGAAAATAAGGGCAGCATCATATGAAAGAGATTCTGAATAAATTGCTCTTCTTCCTTAGTGTGAGTCACATGCTTCTCTCCTTGGACCATTGAGTCCATATGACCAATATTACTGACTCCAAAAAGAGGCATATCCAAAGAAGTCAGAATTCCTTGGTTGTTATACTCATTGTCAACTGAGTTATTTTCATCCATCGCTATATAGAAAGAAGAAGGCAAAAGTCTACAGGCGCATGGAACTCCTAAGAATTGCAAAAATGAGGACAGTAGTTGAAACTGAAGTTCAGGGCTGGAAAGTCTTATCAATGATGGTCCAAGGTCATCAAATAAGACCTATGAAATATATAAAAGGGCCGTTATTGTAAGGAATGAATTTTAAACAAAAAACCTAGCAAAATCATCACTAGATACACAATCCTTCCAAAATCTGGATGTATGCTGATCAGCCAAAAACACACGAGTGAGGTGTTATAGAAAGAATGGAGCAGATACATTGTATTTTTTACTTTGAAATACAGGGGCTGATACCGCCACATTTTCCATGAAAGGCATGTGTTTTTGAAGATTTGCCCAGCCCACATCTTCCTAGAAGCAGATGTAAGTAGTCATTCAATATCAGCTTCCTTTTTTCTCTGGTAATATCACACTACTAACCAGAGCATACAAAACATTTGCTAGACCAATACTCGAATACAGTTCATCAGTCTGGAACTCACATTACATATCTGATATTAGCACAATTGAGAAAGTCCAGAAATATTTCACAAGAAGAGTTCTCCACTCCTCTACTCGTTGTAGAATACCTTATGCCACCAGACTTGAAATTCTAGAACTAGAAAAGCTTGAATTACGCCGTCTTCGGTCTGATTTAAGCATGGTATATAAAATCATACATTGCAATGTCCTACCTGTCAATGAATACTTCAGCTTCAACCATAACAACACAAGAGCACACAATAGATACAAACTCAATGTTAACCGCACCAAACTTGATTGCAGGAAATACGACTTCAGCAATAGAGTGGTCAATGTCTGGAATACTTTACCCGACTCTGTAGTTTCTTCCCCAAACCCCCAAAACTTTAACCTTAGACTGTCTACTATTGACCTCACCCCTTTCCTAAGAGGTCTGTAGGGCGTGCATAAAGCGCACCAACGTGCCTACCGTCCCTGTCCTATTGTTTCTCTTATTCTTCTTTTATTTTTCTTATATGTACCCATTTCATGTATTCACAACTATGTATACACTTATACTTATTATCTTGTAAACAATTGGCAAATCAAATAAATAAATAAAATAAATAAATAAAATAAATCTTTGACTCAAGTGTGTCTACCAGCGTCATAAAAAAAAGCTTCTCTTAAAATAAACATGGGTCATATTGCATCGTACCAACCTGCCTCTCTGGATCTTCACAATCTTCTAATGATGGTTTCTTGTTTTTTTCTGGACGCCAGGGTAACCAGTGCCTTGCTTCCCGGGAACGTTCCATATGAAGCCAGTTTTGCCACTTTGGTAGAGATCTATCCTTTATTTCTTCTTCATCCTCTGCATCTTCTTCATCTTCATCTATTTAAAAATCATATTTATGAATTTTTCAAAATTGCAGCTGGATATGTAAGTTCCAAAAAGTTTATTTCAAATTAAAAAACACTCGTTAAGATGGCCACGCCTGCTCATAATAACTAAGACTGAGAAGGATGTGGGTGCATACAAATTCAATCTTCAACATCCCTGTCCTTGAATTTATCCATAGAATGACCACCTTTTAAAGACAGGATGCCAAAGGGACAATGAGAATGATAAGATCAGGCCAGGGCAAACAAGTTTACCTAAATAAGAAGAGTATTCTTAGAGAAGAAGAATATGTTTTGAATTATTTCACAAGAAAGGCAAGAAAAAGCAAAAATACTGTATTTCTACAGTAATTTTTAAACAATGGGAAGTAATTCAGGATTTTAAAAAGAAGTCAGGTTTCTCTAGTGGTTAAGGCACCAGGTTAGAAACCAGGAGGCTGTGAGTTCTAGTCTTGCCTGAGACACAAAACCAGTCCTCTCTCTTGGCCCTAGGAAGCAGGAAATAGCAAACCTCTTCTGAAATCTTGCCAAGAAAATTTCAGTAATTTGTCCAGGCAGTTGCCAGGAGTCAACACTGACTTGAAGGAACAAAAAAAAAATAAAAAAAAAATCAAGATCACAGTAAAACAAATGATCAATGTTCATAATTAGTGAGTACCTTGTCCTTCACCAAATCAATGACAAAAAGCAAAGAAACTTAGTCCTCTAACTCACTACATGTTCATATACCCGCCATTCACAGGCTGAATAAATGTTACTGCTAAAAGGGTTTAATTGTGCCAGAACCTTTATGTTGACTTTAATCATCTAAGGCAGTGGCCCCCAACCTTTTTTGTGCCACGGCCCGGTACCAGCATCACAAACTGATCCGCGGCCCGGTACCGGCATCAGCACACATGGCAAGGCGAGCTGAGCGACCAGCCAGCCAGCCACCCCCCACTTCTCCCCGCCACCTTCAACTCCTCCTTTGTACCTTTGTCGATGGGCTTTGGGACGGCTTTGGGACGGTCGCTCGGCTCGCCTTGCCTTGGGTGCTGAAAGAATCCTCGCGCCTTAGTTTTGTTCGAAGCTGCCCCCCCCCCTTCGATGAAACTAAGGCGCGAGGATTCCTTCAGGACCCAAACGCCGCTTTCCAACTGGAAAAGCTCACCGGAAGCACTTTCTCATCAAAACAAGATGGCGGCGCCCAGCAAACCGGCGGCCCGGTAGAAAATGTTCCACGGACCGGTACTGGTCCGGGGCCCAGTGGTTGGGGACCCCTGATCTAAGGGCTTCTGCCTATCCGAAGCAATTTACATAACTGAATCGTCACCAAAATCAGAAGTATACCAAACAACAAAGAAATGTGGGCAACTCTTCAGTTCTTCAAACCATCCTTTGGGACTGAAAACATTTTTTTCCCCTTAGGCTCCACAATATGATTGCAGATGCCTATTTTCCAGCTTAGCCTAACTTAATTAGTGCCTTCAAAAATATTGACATATAATTCTCATTTTTCTGCAGTTAGCCAGACACTGTCTATACTGGCTGATGTAAAATGGGATTTATAATTCCATAAGTCCAGAAAGAAAAGAACTGGAGAATACTGTTCTAACTTGCGGACATAATAAATCATATCAGTGTGATTGAAGCAGTGCAGACATTTCATAAATTATCTATTTCTTTTGGGGAAACCAGAACCAATAGGAGAGTGTGACTTTATCACGTGCCCTATAGCTCCTCTCAGATCTGAAATGTCCTTAAGGTATTTACCAGGTGGGTTGATGAGCACCCAGCCCCCCTTCTCTTGTTGATGCATCCAGGCCTTCCAACCTTTAGCTCCTTTTTCTCCAACTCGAGGCTCTCCGCTGTCCCAAAAGGGCTCAAAGAATTCCCTCTGGAGTTGGGGGTGGAAAATGAATACATGAAATTACAATTGCAATACTTTAAAGAAGACTCCAAAATTCACTAATTGCTTCAAAATGTTTTTATAATATCTCCCATTAAATATTCCATTCAATGGCTGGGATTTTTTAATATAAATTTTTAGAGCAAGTTATTAAAAAAGTTAGGAAAAATATCTTCCAACAATTATTAATGCTGCCACACAAGTTCCTATTACTTTTTTTAAAAAAAAAACTTTTCTTCTTCAAAATTGTCCAAGTCATATACATACTATATAGTCTTAAACAATTGACAAATTGCATAAAAATTGAATGAGTGGCTAAAGTAATATTTAATTGATTAATATCTGCACATATTTTTTTTCTTTCGCCATAAATGCAGCCAGCTTTTTTTTGTTACCAAAGCCTAGCTTGTCCAAAGTCATTCAAACTCGTTATCATGCCTAAAGTGGGACTAGAACTCACAATCTCCTGCTTTCTAGTCCAGTACCTTAACCACTGAACCATATAGGTTCTCAACTATTTATAATAACTTAAATATAAATAAAAGGAAAGGTCACACAAACAAGAATAAATAGAATAAAAGTAGAATAAAAGTGGGAAATAAACATAATATATATATATATAATATAAATATAAATATATAAATAAATACCTTCTCTAACTTAAGGATCACTATTTATCCTAGAGTCAGAATTATTAGTTAGTTTGGCCAAGGTTGGGGTAATGGAAAGGGAGAATGACAGTATAGCATCATTCTTTAAAGAATTTGATGGCCTAAGACAGGGTATTTTAAAGACTGATAGCTTCTCTATCAGTCTTATCCAATTTAGGTGCCCTCTAGATTTGGGACTTGAACATACAGAATTCCCCAGCCAGCATGCATTTCATCTCAGTTGTTGGCAAAATGAAGGCTCTTTATTTTGAAGGAAGTGAAATACTGGCCAATTTAATTTTTGACACAAAGCCGTTTTTAACCAGAGCTGAGTAAACCAAAAGAGAGGGGTAATGGTAGAAAAGGACAACGCTTAACAAGAAAAGATTTTTAAGATGGTTCAAATATCAATTTTAAAAT
Source organism: Notechis scutatus (assembly GCF_049901735.1). Classification (NCBI taxonomy): domain Eukaryota; kingdom Metazoa; phylum Chordata; class Lepidosauria; order Squamata; family Elapidae; genus Notechis; species Notechis scutatus. The sequence goes on from NC_142009.1 coordinate 299,879,815, forward strand.
GAAAATGAAAATTCTAGTTGTCAGGCTGCTTATAGTCATCCAGTATACTCAATTAAACCATAAAAAGTGATACATAACTAGTACAATGGGCCAAGTATTCCAAAATTACTCCTGCTTTTTTCATCCACAATGCAGTCCTGAGAAAGGAACCAGAATTTGGAAGCACTCACATTCTGAATTAAAGTGATCAAATATGCCTTTTATGTCTGTACTGAGATTCCTGATAAATTTATCCAACAGATTTATAGGATTAAACCAATCACTGATCCTGGAATGTTTTAATAAACAAATAGCTTGCCATTTCTGGATGTAAAGATAAATCATGGGGTGGCCCCCCCAAAAAACCAACCCACCAGATGTTTCCAATTCCATCTCTTATCCTCTGTGGATGGCAAGCCCAAGCCTTGTCATATAATAGTAAACAACTGCTTAGTTGTTCAACAAACCAAGTTAATGAGTTTATGGTTAAGACAAGATATAGACTTGGGACATCTCAGCTCATCATTACTACTTATGCTCTTCATATAAAAGAAACAGTTCCAAGACATAAAGAGAAATTTGTATTAACTGTGTTATCTACATTGGTATTCTGGTTAGAAGCCACTTTAAGGTTTGAATCCATTCCTGATTGAAAAATGATTTTAGAATTGCTTAGCTTATATAATCTTTCAATCTTTCCAGTTTTGGAGTTATCGTGACAATAAAGCACTGTAATCACCTCCCTTACCTCAAGCAATAAAAACCAATAAAGAAACCAAAGGATTAATACAGTTAGTAATGCATCCTTGTGGCATTTTTTGTTTGGTCTTTATTTCATTGTTCTACGTTGGCGATGACAACACAAAACCCAACCATTAATATATTTGAAACTCAGCCTTGTGGGCATTTTAACTATAAACAACTATAAAGCAACCTTGAAACGCATAAAAGATCATTGCAAAACTGTGTTCACTTATTACACTATTTATTGCTAAGTAAAGCCTCCATCTTCCAAGCTGGTGAGGCACAGATTCTCATTACATCCCAAATCCATGAGCTGTAGGGCACAACCCATTTGCAAGATGCAAGTCCATTTGGTCTAGGCTTGTCAAGTTGCAGAAATACTTACTGAGCTATTCATGATCATACAGTTTGGGGCATACAGTCTAAAGTATTTTCAACGTTAACATGTTTTCTAGTTCAAGAAGCAAATCAGAGTTAATATATCCCTCAAGGACATCCAGCAAGATCATTAGTTTATTACACAAAGCATGCATTCCTATATATATATTTGTGGAACAAAAAGCAATAGCATGACCTCTGGGTATTAGAAATCATCAGCTGTGTTCATATATTTGTCAGGTTATTAGCTTGTTTTAAATATGTTAGTTAGAAAAGAGAAATCGGAAGGAATGAGAGAGGCTGGTTTTTACCTGTCCTCTTGTTGGCAGGTCCTTGACATTATCTGGTTTAAAAAAAGTAAAATCAAGCAGGGCTTGGAACAGGGACACAGCCTTTTCTGAATGGCCAGCCTGCCTAAGGAAATGGCACTGCTGAAGAAAAATGTCTTGGGAGAAAAAGAAACAACATTTCATGTAACAGCTGTTCAAATACAGATGGCAATTTCCCTTTTTGTTATTTATGACTGCATCTCTATTAGCAAGTCCCAGAGTTTGAATTACAACAACCTTATTTTAAAAATGTAGACATATAACCACTTTGTGTAATGTTTTTTTTAAAGAAATCAAGATTGTCAACCAAGATTAATCATTTTCTTTCAGTTCAGTCGAACTTAAATACTCCAAGATTTTACAAAACTACAAACAGAAGTAACTTTTTTGAGAGCAGAAGTCAAATTAATGAATGCAACCAGGAATATCAGTTAGGTGTATAGCCAATTGCACATTATACATATTTTCTATTTCAATTTTTTTTAAATCTTGTCACTTACTTGAAAACATAAAAAACTTTTATCTGATATGTTAGAAATGGAGAAAAAAATGGCTGAATTAAACTTAGGGACAGAAGAAGCCACCTCCTTCCATATCAGGTGATTTTTGTCACTCATTCAAAGTTGTAGCAGCTCATCATAGGTCCCAAAGATAAATGTTGTTTCAGTCAGATGACACAACGAGTGGGATTGCACTCATGGTCATGTGCATACAAGGCAATTGTCAAGTCACGGAGTTATTGAGACAGTGCGTCTTGTCTTCTGACAATAAAGCCAAGTAGACGCATTTGGATCAACTCAGAGTGACCCCCATCTAAACCACTTCTTAAAGCATCCAAACTCCACTGTGTTCCTTTCCGACAGGTTGTCACTATGACAGGCAATAAAAGAAATAACCACTAAGTGGCAGAAGCCTTCAGTGTACCTTTCTTCATCATTCCCTGTTCAAAGACTCTCATTTAAAGTCTGATGTATCTCAACAAGATTTTTTTTAAAAACCTGTATAAATGATTGACAACTGCTCAATATTCTTAATCAACAAATGAGACTGTCAGGCAAGATCTACTCATTAGAGGCACAATTTAAAAAGGAGCCCTCATTAATTCTGACACCAAATAGCGTTTTTTCTAACACTTTCCCATCTGGGAATGTCTACCAACTTTAATACTCCAGTCCTGGCAAATACTGCTGAGATTGAGCCCAATGTAGTTCTCAAAAAGAAATAAAATTCATAGAAGAAAGGATTCCGTTAGGTACCTGGAAGTATTTTTAAATACTGTGGCTAACCTAACAACAAGCTCGTCTTTCAACTATGTTCACTGATATCAAAAATAGCCAGCCCAGCTTCCCTGATCTGAGGCCTCCAGGAACTATTACACCATAACTCTTGTAAACCCCAGCCAGCTAGTACCGCACCAGGAATATTGAGGGTGATTGGAACTGTAGTCCAACACTCTAGTCCAAGGTCAACAAACTCCAACAAAGGGGCCCCTGGCTTCTAGTGGGTTTATGTTTTAAATATATAAGCATAATCTTCCCCAACATATACAAAGAACGAATTCTCACAACTACTAACCAGCTTGGCAAATAGCGATGCTGTGAAGAATTATGAGTCTTACAGCCCAAATGCCAAACTGGAAGACTAGAACAGGATTCAGGGGGACAACCCTTTCGGCTGAACAGGCAGGCTTATTTCGGCTGAACAGGCAGGCAGGATCATTATTAATGATCCCATAATACAGCAGAGGATGCCATAAATTAAAATCTCTCTAAAGAAATTACTTTAGATCTGTGTGGAAAAAGCAACCGTAGGGGACTTTTAGATAGAAAGGACCATTTGGCTATGATTCAAAACATGGTTTTTTATTTGTTTTTTCACATTTTCTCCCACCACCCCTCATATTAAAACATACGTTTTTGATTGAATTTCATAAGTTTCTGTCAGCTGTAGCACTGTCTACAAAAACACTTTGATTTATAAAAGGGTCACAAATCAAGAAAAAAAGAAAAGGGGAAATTGGGCTCCCAAAACAGCCAACGAGAACCAACCATGATCTATGCAAACCAAAAACTGAGATGAGATCTGTTCATCATCATCATCATCATCATGCCCCATAAGCAAACACAAGCAAACATAAGCAAACCCAAAGACCCAAACATGTCATGACAGAAGAGGGGATTGGTCTTTTAAAAGGCCAAAGAAGCTCAGATACCCTCTTACCTAGCATGGCTTCCTCTGTGCCTGGTACTGCAGGATGGGATACCATACTGCCATCATACACAGCTGATAACGTGCTCAGGCATTTTCCGTAACAGCCGTGTGTTTTGGAGACAGTGAAGGTGCTGAACTGACTTTGGCAGAATAAGAGATATTTCTGCCACAGGGCTGGGTTGTTTGGATGCAAAAAAATCAACTTTTGCCATTCCTTCACCACAGCAGATGGCTCCCAAAACTCTATGCAAAGTTTTAGCCGTGCTAGTTTCAGGTCCACTTCATTTGGGTTGTTTTCTATTGCTCTTTCCAAAATAGCCAGCTTCTTCTCTAGTATTAGCTTCGATGATTTCTTTCTCGTTTCCCGTTCTCCCTCACTGATGGCATAACAGCTAGGGTGTCTCATGAGCTCATCCTTAAAAATAAAAGGAACAAAAAAAAAAAAAAGAATCTAAGACATTTTAAGTAAAATTGAAATGGAATTGAATGCCCTTTGGAAAAACCCACAGCCAATCCAACTGCTGGTTTTGAACTGGGTACTGGAGAAAGTGAAATCAACAGCCAAGGCACATGCACAGTCCTGTTTAATCCCCTCCTTCCAAACTGTGCAAGCCAATCCTATCTGGTTCCCTTACTTACATTCCAAAAGGCCATTTGACTTTTAAAGAAAAATATATGAAGTTTATTAATTTTACATTAAGGTTTCTTCATACAGGAAGTTCTTGGGTTACAATGACAATTGGGTGTGGAATTACTGTCGCTGAGCGATGCGGTTCTTAAACATGTCGTGTCATGTCATGCATCACTTAGCAACAACAATCCTGGCAATCTGAGTTGCTATCATAAACCCAAGACAAGTGGGTTGTTAAGCAGGAAGTGGTGGGAGTCTCGGGAAAGGAGCACAGGGGTGTTGCAGAGTATTTCAGGGGAGTGGGAGGGGCCCATTGCAGGAGTGAGCGCAGGAAAGGCAGGGAAGAGTTAGCCTGGGCTGTGGTGATGTGAGTACAGGAAGGCTGACGATGGACAGTACAGAAACGGTGAGTGCACGATGGCTGGGAGCTCTTACCAGAATGACTTGCAACCTTCTCTGCCACCTCTCCATTGACTTTGTTTGTGGAAACCTGGCAGGGAAGGTCGCAAATGGCAATCATGTGACTGTGGGACATTGCAACTCTCATAAATGCAAGCTGGTTGCCAAGTATCTAAATCACAGTCATGTGACTATGGAGATGCAGTGATGGGTGAGAAACTTTGAATACCACTGGTTCAGCACCATCACAACTTTGAACAGTTACTGAAGCGATGACTACTTCTACCTAGATTCTAGGGAGATTCTCAAGTCATCCAGGTCATGGTTGTTCCAAAGGTGCTTTTTCAAGAGGCAACTGGACTTTTTCTTTGAAGACATTTCGCTTCTCATCCAAGAAGCTTCTTCAGCTCTGACTGAACGGACTGGATTCTCTACTTCCAATCCTTCAATTCCCCATCATCCAGTCAGAGCTGAAGAAGTTTCTTGGATGAGAAGCGAAACGTCTTCAAAGGAAAACCAGAAAGTCCAGTTGCCTCTTGAAAAAGCACCTTTGGGACTACTTGTATCCTCTTCTTTCCACAAAATATAGTGTGGCAAACCAGTGCAGGAATCGGTAGGAAATTGCACTGACAACGTACTAAGCATCTGTCAATTTCTGAGACCTGAATAGAGTGCAAATCTGCAGAATTACGGGGAAAGGGGCATTTCATTCAAGTATGTAGAGAATATTCCAAAATCCAATCTGCTCCTTTAAAACAATCACCTTTGGACATAACTTTACATTGCATCCTTATACGTTAATACATGCATGCCTACCTGAAAAGAAACCAAATCCATCCATGCTTTGACATCCCTGGGATTCTCTCTGACTTTGCAGTTATATTCTTCCACCTTTGCCATTAAGGGGGAGTCTACATTCTGGTGGTTCTCTTGAGGGTCTTGCTTATTTGGTAAGCTGTGTTCAGCAGAAGGCCCTTTTCCTTGTAGCCACAGCGTGGTCTGCAGATCATAAACCCCAAGAGGGTTTACCCAGCTGGTAGAAGGAGCCTCTGCTGGATCTAGTTGCAAAATTGGTATCCAGGAGGCTGAGCCAGACGAGGAATCCTGATTTTTACCACTGACATGAATGCCTTCTTCATTCAGGAGTTTCCGACCACCTTTTGTGAAGTAGCGTTCTGGTCGCTTATAGGAAGATGTTTTTTCTGCTGTTGAGCTCTCCCAAATAATATGTTGCCCCTTCGGTTGAAGGCCAAGGCAGAAGTTGCTTCGTCTCTTATACCTTTAAAAGTAATAAATAAAACTGACTATTCCTAAGATCATGGAGAGAGAGAAAACTTTCTCAGACCCTGATTGTTGTAGTTTTAACATTTTATTCTTGAATTTCCCCCCCCTCTCCCAAAATCTTTGAGTCTCCCTCAGAGACTACTGACCTGTAAGACATTAGACATTCACCATAACCAAACTATGAAGTGGGAAAGCAACTCCTACAAATTCTGCATGGCTCCTCAAATGGCAAACATCAGCAGGACTGCCACCTCAGAAAGCAAAATTTAATCAGCTCCTTAATTTTTTCAATTATCTTGGATCCCTTATTAAAATGAATTTATCAATTATTTCAATTATGCCTTGCCTTTTCTACTTAGAAGCAGGACATCTCACTTATTTTTACCTTTAAAAAAGTAAGTTCGTTATGTACGGAAAGTACCAAAAGTACAAGAAGCAAGGCAATGTATATGGGCTCTCTTTAACGTAGTGCAGAATAGCAGCATTATTTTCAAACTCCAACATTATTTTTAAAATATTACAAATGGATATTATATCTATAAACTAAACAATCTCTTGTCAGGTGCAAGACAAGACACTGAGATTTAAATGAGCTCAATCCTATATTTGCTTATATATAATGGTCAGAATTTTGCCAAATTTATGTTAAAACTTTTTAATCTACTGAACAATGAGGATACATCTGAGAGATTCTAGGGGATGACTATTCTGAACCTCTTATCCCTCCTAGTCAGGACTGCAGAGTCTCTTAATTCAAGCTTCTTCTTTTTTTTTTTGGGGGGGACTCTGTGTTGCCAACTCTCCCCCACTGCTTGTACAAATGCACATTCCAGCACATTGCCAGGTTTATTGCCTGGTCACAAACTGGAAGTCTAATGACCAAACTGTTCAGGGCAATTTTCTTGTCCACTATGCATCTCCTCACTATTAAAAAGCAGGAATCCTATTCTGCTGCACATTAGGAAGGGGAGGGAGAAAAGGACTAGGCCAGGCTAGAAAGTTGCAGAAGGAAATGCTGCTGAACAATCAACAACAGAGGATGCAAAACTGACTCCCTCCGATGTGAGACTTAGGCAATTATTGCTGGTCTCTGACTGTAATAAAGTGTGTCATTATTTAGCCTTAGGCAAGTCAACTGTGTTGCAAGAATTGCCGGGTGCAAGACCATTCGACTGTTGGCTCCGCAGAGTCAGCACTTACTAAATTAGAATTAAAACAGGACTCAGGTGGTCATTAGTAAACAAACTCACTGGGCGGAATTACGGCACTAGAGAGCAAATGTCTCTTCCTGTGACAGCAGGCTTCAAAACATTTTTTTAGGACATATTATGAAACTGGAAAGATTCTCAGGGGATTCTGTTATGTGCAAGACGAGTTGCCTATTAAAAGATGTACTTTTTTTTTTATAAAGGACAATCCTTTTTAAAACATCCACATGCTCAGCAGCTTAGCTTTGGTTTTTAATTCTGCAGTCAGTTAAATATCAATACCAACCAGGACAATGCACCTACAGATATTACAGTCAAGTACCCAATTGTGACTACGCAGCAAATTCCCAAGTCCTAACTTCCCCTCTCACTTCCAGATCATGGAGCTGCTTTGCTTCACAAAATTGAGCAGGGCCACGGGCTGTTTATTCTCACATCTAGCCAAAATAAAGGAGGGAGGGACTAAAGGAAGAGAATATCGCTCAGCCTTCTACAAATTGAAGATGCCCCGAGTTCTTCCTGAACAACCAGAGAGGATTAGTATTCTTAAGTTATATTTTACTCTCAACAATATTATCTCAACTGTTACTGCTACCAGGTTACCTTGCAATGTTGCCTCGATATAATGACTTATATTGCCAATTTGCAGGGTCTGGCTTCTTATCTGTTCTGAAGCCTTCCGTTGTCAAGCCCTGAACGTCATCAAGCCAAGTAGAGGAATAGGCCACATTTGTGTTTTTTTCTTCTAAGCTGCAAAAATAAATGTAAAAATGAGGGAAGGGGGAAACAAGTACAGGTAGTCCTTGACTTACAACCATTCGTTTAATGACCATTCAAAATTACAACGGCACTGAAAAGAAGTGGCACGACCAGTTTTCACACTTACGACCCTTCAAACAATCCCATGGTCACATGGTCAAGATTCAGATGCTTGGCAGCTGGCCTGTATTTATGATGAATGCAGTGTCCCAGGGTCATGAGATCACATTTTGCCATCTTCTGACAAGCAAAAGACAATGGCAAAACTACATTTGTTTAATAACCGTGCTACTAATTTAACAACTGCAGTGATTTACTTAACAACCATTGCAAGAACGATTGTAAAATGGGGCAAAAACTCACTTAACATCTGACTAGTCCAACAACAGAAATTTGGGGCTTAATTGTGGTCGTAAGTCAAGGACTACCTCTAGTACCAATCAAATAAAATCTAAAACAAAAATGTAAGCCAACAAAATATTTTATTTTAAATATTAAATTTAAATATTTAAATTTCAATAAATTTAAATTTAAATATTTTAAACCAACTAAAATTTAGGCTTTCTCTTATCCCTCAAAACCAATGAAAAAGAGAAAGAAAAGCCAAACTACTGAATGAAGTGAAAATTTTACACATCGTGTCATCACTAGGATTTATTGGTATCTGCTCAGAAAAAAAGCCACATCAGCTTCAGTGGAGTATGCCACAAGTTAATAGAGATAGGATCCTGAACCAATTCATTCGATATGTAAAGTATTTTCTTTCCTACTTCTGTATTTCCTCTTTCAGAATTAGGTGGATTTGCACTGAGGTGTTGCAAACATAATTACCGTATTTGCCGGCGTATAAGGCGACTGGGCGTATAAGACGACCCCCAACATTTCCACTCAAAATATAGAGTTTGTTATATACTTGCCGTATAAGACTACCCCTCTTCCACACACCTTCCACTTTTGCACTTTTTTTTTTTTTGACGCACTTTTCTGCTTTGGACAATTTTGAAATGAGCTAATCCAATTTTGAACCAAGAATATGCAAATAGCTATGGAGTTTAGAAATGAGTTTTAAAAATATTTTTCATTGCTTACCATTAAGCGTAAAATATGTTGTAAATAAAATGAGAACACAGGAAACGTTCTCTTCTCAATATAGCTGATCTCTCTCTCTCTCTCTCTCTCTCTCTCTCACTCACACACACACACCAAAAACCGGACACTGAAAAGGCTGCCAAGGAACAGTATATTCAATGCCTTCTCTTTAATCAAGAAACAAGGAATTCCTTAGAATCTTTTTTTTTCCCCAAGTGGCCCTCTTTAAAAAAAAAAAATGGAGGTAACACTTTCATTCAAAAAGTCTTCCAGTATCTGGAGTCGCTCAGACATATTGAAGTGAGGCAGGAGAGTAAGTGAAATTTGAAATGATCCAGCTACCGTTTTCTTCCCTCCCGCTCCGAAGGCCATTATCTCCACGTCAAAACGAACGAGGGGAGGCAAAGAAGCCAAACACGCTAAAAGGATCTCTTTATTTTCCTACACAAGGTCACACCTACTTTTCCGCATTCAAAGGACAACCTCTCCTCACCACCACCACACACACACACACACCCCAATACCCGCAAACAATGTTCTGGGCATTAATCACCATTGCTACATTAACCTGGTAAATTTATACCCTGCCTCCCCAGTGTTGCTTTGACGGCAGGATTTCACACAGCGGGCGCTCGCCGCTCTCTTCTCCGCTCTCCCACCGTTCGCACATGTTGGAAGCACCGTAAAACCTGATAACCCACCCGGGGCTCCCCATCCTTAACCCTACAGCCGCCCGCATGCAAAACCTGCGTGCAAAAAAAAAAAAAAAGAAAAAGAAAAGTACGCCGCACGTGAGGATCTTGAATCCTCTCCTCCCCACACCGCTAAGGAAGGAAGAGGGGGAAAGGTTGCAGCAGCGCGTGGCGAGTGACACCCGCCACACACACACACACGCACACACACACACACACACACCGCTCCCCCCATCCTCCCTCCCGGCTGCAACTCAAGCTCGAAGTGGGAGAAGTGGGAGTCGGAGTCCTCCCGGCGTATAAGACGACCCCCCACTTGGAGGCATGTTTTTCAGGGCAAAAAGTCATCTTATACGCCGGCAAATACGGTACCTTCCCACTGTTATTTAAAACAGTACTGGGGCCCAGCATTTTAAGGCACCTTATGCTTTCTTTATGAGTTATATTTCTAGAGCCATCAGTATATATTATTTTTGGGAGGGAAGCATCTAACTGCAGAAGGACAATATGTACCACAGTATCTTTTTCTGATATTTATAAATAATCAGTCACTAACAAAAGCTAACAAATACAAAACACAATTCAATGTGGTATTACAAAACTTAAAGACAGAAATATTAACATGAGATATTACCTTGATATCTACATTTATTTAACATGTGAATAAAATGACTGATGGAAAGGTAGCATTTGTTTTATACTGAAATCATGCTGTGTATTATGCCAAAAGCTATTTCAAAATATTCAAAGAGTACATTTACAGGAAAAGAAAGGCAGGTTAACATCCACATTACTGAAATTCTAAAATGAGTGCTAAATTAATACATCAAGGAGTCCAAAATTATCTGTTCAGAAGCTTTCCCTGCTCCAGTTCATATTAATCTGAACAGTTTGCAAAGGAATTTAAGACACGCTAATAGACACTTGCATAAAACTGTTTCTTAAAATTCCAACCTGGAATTCACATTCTGAAGGCGATAAATGCCAGGTTGTTATATTTAGTTCTATTGCTCATGACAATGGAGAATTTTTGCCCAATTTGAATAACCACAAAAATGTGAATAACCCAAAATTGTTATTCACAGAATATAATTTAGTATAACAGTGCCTCATTCCAAAGACTGAATGATTAACTAACATTAGTCAAATTACAGCTTCTCAAAAATTTACAGCCAATTATTCATTGATTTCAGTGGTATGGAGACTGGCTACCAGTTATTCTAAACATTAATAATACAGCACACACTTATTTTAGATGGCTATCATTACAGCTTGATCTTGACAGTCAAGTCAGGACTTGTATCTCTACATAAAAGTATTATGGATTAGGGAGACTACCTTGACTATTGAGCTCACAATCTGGCTTCAGGCCAGTTCACTCTCTCTCAGCCTATCTTACTTTACAAAGCTGTTATTTTGGTGACAAAAAGCAATAGCTTGCCCCTAAGTGTTATGCCTCGAATTCCCAGATGAAAGAGCTGGTATATATGTAATAACAAAACAAACGGGCCTTTTCCTTTGACTCCACTACAATCCCTGTTCATTTTCCCTGCCCATCAATCCAACAAACCACTGCTTTTTTTATTTTCTTCTCAGAGACACTTCCAATAAGATGACCATACAAATTACACTGTAATCTATTTGTGTCTTTTTGTCCATAAAAGAAAGGAGACATCCTAATTTTAATGCATGCTTTGTTGACAATTCTCACTGATTTGAAGTACAATCCTATACACATTTACTTGGAGTTGCCCCAGACTCAAAAAAGCAAAAATATGCATGAATTATTTTATTCTCATACCTGAATTTTGTCACTAATATTATTCAGAAAAAGGAAGAAATGATTGGATCTACGAGGTGCAAGTTCAGAAATGAAATGTACTTACGTACTTCAATTCTGTTCCTCTTTTTTCATTATTTCTATCCTCTCTCCCATCTTCAGATTCAGACCCACTAGTGGTCCAGTCTTTTCTTTTCTTTTTCTTTTTCTTGTGGTCTCGTTGCTTTTTCTTTTTCTTTCTTTTTTTAGGTGATGCTTGAAAACTTTTGTTGGCTTCATTTTCTCCAGGGAGTTCAAAACTGGTGGCTGTATTGCTTATAAACAGATAAGTCACATTATCAGTGATATTCCTATACCTATTGCAAAACAGAAACATCTAGAAGGTATTCTACAAAATATGTACCTAAATGAAAGTTGAAATCTAAAGAAGGCACAGATTATACAGCATATTTTAAAGTTCTGTTTTTCCAAACACAAAACACATTAAATATGAAAATTTAGGCTGCAATTATAAAGCTCACAGCTAGTTTACATATTACATTTTTCTTACAAATCATGAATTTGCCTGTCTTGGACAAACAGTTACATTCTACTTTGAGGTATCTGAAATCCAATTATCCCAACCACCAATTTTCCAAAATGTCTCACCTCTGGAACAAAGATACAAAGATTTTCTATCGAAAAAAATGAAATTAAGTAGAAAATGAAATTAAGAGGTAATTTTAAGAGTAAAAAAACACTAATTTAAGCAGCAATGACAAATGATCATATTGTTCCATCTTCACCAAAGAATTAGAACTTATCATCTTATTTAAAGGAAGGAGAGAATTTTAAACAATAGTCTTTGTGATTTAGTGTGCATAAATACAGGATATAGCAATTATATAAGCATGGGCATCCTTGGGCTCCTGCCACTGTCACCTGTCACAATCCTGCTTTTGTCAGACTGACCCACATGATGTGCAACCCGCCCCTCCCCCATAGATGCTGCTATTAATATATAAGAAACCAAACTGAAAGGTAAAACTGCCTATATTTTTCTGTTTTAAAAGTACATTATGAACAACAAAGCTAAAGGTATTATACTACCTTTGGAGCGGAGGAGCACAGTGGGTAATTTCTAAAACATTTTGATGCAATCTCAGTGCATCTTCATTGCAGAAGCTTTGGTTTGTGAGCCAGTTCAAATCTAAAGATTCAGAAGAAAGATTGTTAACACAACAATTAAACTGTCATTGGGTTTTTTTTTTAACAGTTATGGATGAATCTTTTTTTATTTTTCTTTGCCTCTTAAATAAATACTAATTTGTTTCAGCACAGATTGATAGGTTATGGATGTGAAGCTATAATTTACCAAAAGTAGGCAGCAATTCTAAACATGCTTTTCAGCCAGCAATAAGATTGTGTCCACTTATGTCCATTCATGAGTTCAGGTAGTGGGGCTGCCGTATCCAGACAACCAGAAGAGAGCACCTTTGTTTCCTCCTGACAATCACCTAAGTTTGCACAGTTCAGATACAGTAAGAAGCCCAAAATCTGTGGAGAAAAATTGATGCTGCTCTGCACAGTACTGCTCCTTGCTTACAACACACATCTACCTGCAAATCCCTTGCTCTCTCAATGTCAATATGCTTGGCCTGTATTACATGAGACCTGACTGGGCAAAGGCAACAAGGATATCTTCCTCCTTGGTCAACAAGGATTTCTTAAAGGAACGTGTAGGATGTCCTCTGCAACTTATGAACTGGAACCCTGTCCTTCTGGGCTTCTTCAAGCAGCTGGGATGGGGAGATAGTTTTCTGAAATCTGTAAGATGTTATTGCCTCATTGAAAGAGGAAATGCAACCAGCAATCTTTAAGGAAGCCCCCACTTCTCAAAAGCCCTCTTTGAATCCAAAAGTATGTGGAAATTGGCCATATGGATTTTTCAGAATTCTTACCATGTGACCCTTTTATCAGACTAATCACAAGACTGTGGAATATAAAGTACCCAATGCATGTTTTCTGTTTAGTCAGATCTCCTCTGTCACTTTAACAGGGAAGGACTATCTGCCCTAGTTTACGGGCAGCTTTGTTAACAGATCCAGTTAATTGTAACTTTGGGCTGCTGCAGCAGCAAGGGCCTTTCAATATGTCAATAAGCTGTACTGCCAATGAATGGTTTCAGAACTTTTTTGCGCACATCAAGCACTACCAGGTATAGATTAGAGGGCTCCAGAATCGCTGGGACTACAGCTCCCAAAAATCCTGGCCAGCGCACCGTAGCCTGGCTCAGCGGGGAGGAATTCTGGGAGTTGTATTTCCATCCATTCGGAAGACTTCGGCTTGGAGAACGCAAAGGGCATCTAAGGAACAAACGTTCACCAAAACATGGTTTCAACGAAGAGGGGCTTCTTTGTCCGCTTGCTACTGAGGCACATAAATAAGAACAACGTCATTACCTCTGTTCGAGTCTTCGCTTGTTTGTACGTCCTCGGCATTAGCAGCATCGGCAAAAGCAGGAAAAAGAGCCATCACGGCAGGCCGCGAAAAACCTCCAGAACGATGATTTCCGCTGCCGCCTCCAGCAATAGGGCAAGGAAGGCGACAAAATGGCGCGAACCCTTTTCCCGAGCATGCTGGGAAATGTAGTTTTGCTGAGCGGTGAGCTCAAAATGGCGCTGCTCCATTCATTCGTGAGAAGATTCTTCGTATTCCCTCCATGCAACGTGGCCTTAACAGATTCTAAAACTGCTAATCAGGAAATTCGTGTTTTCAGATTATTGGATGGAACCTTATTTTTTTTTTAAGAGAATGGAAATCGGTACATATTTAAGCAGAACATCTTAACTTTTGAGTATTAAAAAGAAGGTTGTACATTACTGGGGTTACAAAACTTTAGACAACCTTTTGCTATAATTTATAATTGGTGTGTGTTGAAGGACACGGATTTATCAAAAGGACATTATTGAATAAATTTCGGGGGTTTTCTTTTAAAGGCATCATTAAATTTCCAGAATTTTTAAACAACCTCAAATGAAAGTGTACATTATATTTGCATTCCGCAAGAGGAGAGTTTAACAGGTTAGAAGATGGCATCCAGCTGAAATATTTTGAGAATGAGTTTCTATATAAAAATATGCTCAGGAAGGTGTTACTTTTAGAGCGTTAATAATGTATACTGTAGTGTGATAACAAATCACTGAGGTGTTGAGAAAATGGAAAATTATCTGCAAGAATCAACACCTTTCTTTTAAAACTGAAATACATATGTTTTTTGTTTTTTTTACCCAGAAGAGCTTAGAACAACAAAACTGATTTAGGTCAGGCCTTTATGATTTCCAGTGCTTTTTCTAGTTGCTATTCAGTCAGTGCATGAATATTTCTATTGGATATAAATTAAGCAGCTGTCGATTTCCTTCACTTTGTATAGAATTTTTTTTAAAGGAGGCTATATTATGCAAATACAAAACCCAGAATCTTCTGCTGCTCCTTTCTCCTGTTTTAGAAATTTTGTCTTTTTATAGAACAAACTATTTAGACTTCCTGTGTGTATTTTATTATGGGTATTACCATGATTAAATGAGCTCTGCTTCTGACATCTGCCACCCTAAGCCGCTTCACTTTCCCTAAAGGGATAGTCAACTGAAAATTGTTTTTATTGGTGAACAATATGTTCAGATTACCAGGTGTCTGAACCAGAGTTTTCTAACACTGCATATTATATAAATTTCTCTATTCTCTGTATATTAAATGTAACAGTAGTGGTAAATTTGACTGCATTTACACAATGCAGTGTGAAAACTACACAATGAAGTGTGAGCTATAGAACCTAGCACTGGACACAGATCAGAAAAGTGGCTACGGAACATGTAAAGCATGACTGATGAGAGATGTGCTTTGCCATACAATTTTCTCATTTAAAAAATGTAGAGTTGGCAAGTAGCCAGGCATGTACAATAGCAGATGCTCTTTTTATTAATTCTGCTTATGAATCTATTATCCTTTTCTACAACAAAGTAATCTCCTTTTCCACAAAACAGTGTAAATGTGTTTAAGGGTCAGAGCAGCTGACACAATTCCCCCCTTTTTTCTACTAGGGATTATAATAATGATGCCATAATTAAGGGGATTTTAAAATGAGAAACAATATGCCTAGGATTTTTTTTTCATCACTGATGGGAAGTAGGTGTTTTGATTTGGTTATAAAACATGGATTGGCAAGGAAAAGGGGAGAATTATGTTAATTGGGTATTTCACATTTGAAATAATACACATGATTATGTAAAGGGCCTAGTGAAGCTATTAACTCAAAGTCTAAAAATTTGGTGGCTGTTTTAGTACTACTATATGATTTCATAAATTACTTCATTTACAAAATACTAATCTTTTTTTGCAGATTTCAGATTTTGTCTTCAATGTAAAAGTGTATTTTTCCTCAAAATTCCATTCTTGTTTTGTTCTATTTAACATTGACATTGCCCTTACTTCACTCTGAAAGTTTAATTTGCTTTTCTTTTGATTGTTTTCTATCCAAATACAGTATTTTCTTTTTATATGGCATGTAATTCATTGCATATATAATCCCTCTACCCCCAAAATAGATTTGAACTTTAATTTTGTTTCAGAGTCTTAAATTATTTTTCCTTCATTTCTTTTGTAAACTTGCAATCATTGATTCCCAAGTATTCAGTTATATGTAACTTATTATATACGCATATCCATAAAGCTGTTGTTACTTTGGAAGCTAAATAATGTTATGCTGTAGGAAGTTAGCACCCACCTCTCTCCTAGAAAATTGAAATATCCTAGGAAATATTAAAAAGACAGAATATTTCCCCTAAAAAGAGTAGAAACTCAGAAGCAGAAACTCACTTCAGAAGTAGAAGCTCACCCCCACCTTGGTTAATGGGTGGGGCATTAAGGCCTGGGCCAGAATACTTTACATAACAAAGATCTCCAGGTAAAGCTATAGCAATTGCTGAAAAGCCCTTTCAGTGCATCATCATCCAGCAAGGCTCAACCAAGCCTGGAACTCAGGACAGCCTAAAGAGTTGCCCCTGTATGGCCTCATGGGAGTCTGACAACCAATTAGAAACAAGCTTCAATTCAAATCCCAACAAAGGTTATAAACCCAGGCACTCTCAGCATATCAGCCCTTTTTTCTTGATCTCTTCCTTCACCTTGAAGCATGTGATCATCCTTCCTTTTCACTCTGGAGCTCCAGGCCATGTGATCCTGTCCACCATTAAACCTTCAAAATAGTCTCCATGTTTCCAGTGTCTTTTTCCCCACTTGGAACTGAACCCAGAAGGATATTTCTTCCAACAGTGCAAAGCATAGAGAAAGAAAGAAATTGTAGGAAATAAAGCCATATATGAGGGCAAGAGGAAGAAGTATAACAATCTAGTTTATATCAACTGCACACTCCATATTTCTCTATACTTTTTAATTCTTTCACAAACCATCCGGGCTTCCACTACATCCACAAACATCATCATAAGATTTAACTGCTAGTTTGGCAATAGACCTCCAAAGGTGATGATTGACCCAAGAAATGCAGACACTGGAGCTTTGGGGGTTTCTCACTAGCCTCCAGATTAGCATTATGTGTTTACCATCAGAAGACAGCTGCTGACCTTCCCAGATCAACTGTTTCTCAGGAAAAGTGAAACCTGCATGTCAGGCATTGTGGATGTTTGAGCACTCATACATCTGCATTTCCTGCCTTTCATCTTGGCAATTGATGCAGTCCTCAAGGTTTGGAAGAGAGCCCATGCATTTACTGCAATCACTAAATTGCTGAGTTTATTTTTTAAAACTGCAATGCTGTGTGACACTTGACTAAATCTCCTTATCAGCTATTTCCAAATACAGTTTTAAAGTAATAATCTCAAAAGCATTTTACGCATATTGGCATAATTCAAATTTATGACATATTCTGTCTCAAACTATAAGAATAAAACTCTTATTCTGCTCTGATCAGTAACACCAAAATTCAG
Source organism: Notechis scutatus (assembly GCF_049901735.1). Taxonomy (NCBI): domain Eukaryota; kingdom Metazoa; phylum Chordata; class Lepidosauria; order Squamata; family Elapidae; genus Notechis; species Notechis scutatus. The sequence continues at coordinate 299,897,279 of NC_142009.1, forward strand.
AGATACGTTTTGCACTTCAAAAGATAGGGAATTGGTGTCAGTTTTTAGTAGCTGTAGTATAATGGAAGAAATAACACCTTACACCTCTTTTGTCATTTCTTTTCACCCCATAATAAGAAACTTGCTTGCTTAGCTAGTTTTCTGCTCAATTTATGGAATCCTTTTCCTTTTGTAGGCAAATTTTATGAGAAAATAGCAATAGCACTTACATTTATATATCACCCCATAATGTTTTACAGCACTCCCTGGGTGGTTTACAATATCAGCATATTGCCCCCCAAAATCTGGATCCTCATTTTACCAACCTCGGAAAGATGGAAAGCCGAATCAAGATATCCAGATCACCTCTTAATTATCTTTTCAGCTTAGGAGGTCTAGCCACTTAAAACTTTTCATCAGTTTTCATCTTTATTGCTTTTCTTTTGGCATTTTCTGGTCTGTCAATAGGCCTCTTCAAAAAGGACATTTGTGACTTATACCTGCTATCATGAATTAAACATTTCATAACACTTGTCCAGTGGTGGTATTCAGCCAGTTCGCACCAGATCTGGCAAACCGGTCGCAAGAATTTGGCGTGGGTCACCGAACTGGTAGTAAGTTCTGGCTGGCCACGCCCCCCCCCCACCCGGTCGCCCTCCCGCCCAATGCTCGCTCACCCCACCCACCTGCCTGACATTCGCCTAAGGTATTTATTTTTTTCCCCTCCCAATAATCAGCTGTAGATAAGATCAGCTGTGCCAGGATTCCCCTTGCTGAGGCCCAGGAAGGCAAAAAATGGAGGGAGGAGCTCAGCCACCCCCCCCCTCCACTTTTTGCCTTCCAGAGCCCCAGAAAAGCCTTAGGGGAGCAAAAACGCCCCCCAGAGGCTTCTCTGAGGCTAGGAAGCTCCCAAAACGGAGCTTGGAGGGATGCTGTGTGCTCCTCCCATGCTCTGTTCCTTTTCTTCCAGAGCCCCAGAGGAGTCTTAGGGGAGCAAATACACCCTCCCCAGAGGCTCCTCTGTGGCTAAGAAGCTCCCCAAAACAGGCAGGGGCTGCAAAAAAAGCCACGCCCACCCAGTCACATGGCCACGCCCACCAAGCCATGCCCACAAAACCGGTAGTAAAAGTTTTGAATCCCACCATTGCACTTGTCCCTCAAATCATTGACAAGTCCTCTCCACGCAACAGCATGTTAATACCATAAAAGCTATGGGCATTTGATCATTGTTTATAGCAGTGTTTTTCAACTTCCTCTGCTTTAAGATTTGAGGATTTCAACTTCCAAAATTCCCCAGCCAGCCTTTTTACCTCTCTTAAAAACACTGCTGTTGCTCCTAGGTATTTTCCCTTGAAGGGAGACTTCTGGAGGTAGGGAGAGGAGGCTGCAGACCAGTCATGATTCCTGGAAGGTAGACATGAATATTTATACATGTTTAATAAATAGCTTGCTTCTTCTCAAAATATGCCCAAACACCCACAGTTTTGGAAGTGGCACACCCAATTTTCATTTAAAAGGAATGTTTAAAAAGAGGGAAAGGACAGAAGTAATACTTCTATCCTTGAAAACATCTAGCAAATTAGGAATGCTGTGCCTGTATGGAACTTTTATGCTGGATTCAAATTTAAGCCCTCAAGAGGATTACTTTCAAATTCTTTGAAAGGCAGTCATACTGTGTGTGCCTGCCCTCGCAGTCCTTCCTGCCTAATAAGCATGCCTAAAATGCTTGCATATCTTTGCACCTCAGTTCTTCAATGGATAAGTAATTTGAGGGCTGCTCAGGCTTTTGATTCTTTGCAGTATGATCACAAAAGACTACATTCTTCTTGTAATATGGTTGAGGCTGTATGGAATTCTATATGCTTTTATTTGTGCCTATATTATATCTATGGGTGAGAAAATAAAAAATATTTACTGTTAGCTCCATCTTCGTTTAAGAATACAAATTTTAAGGGGGAAATTGTCTTAAGATCCTTTTGTTTCCTTTGGGGTTAGCTAATGCTCAGTGCATAGTATTGTTTAAATTAATGCTTTATTAAAATAAAGCTGTTTGTATGTCACAGAAATGGTGTGATGCAGCTGCCAAAAAAAACCAATGCAATCCCTAGGCTGCATTAACAGAGAGATATAATCAAGATCACATGAAGTTTTAGTACCGCTTTATAAGAGCACACTTGGAATATTTCATCCAGTTTTGATCGCCATGATATAGAAAAGATGTTGAGATTCTACCAAGAGTGCAGAGAAGTGCAATAAATAATTGCAAGAATTGGATATGTCTTAATAAAACGAAGAGAAAGAATAGGGGTCACATGATAGCAGCTTTATCTAAATATCTAAAGGGCTGCCACAAAGAAGAGGGAGTCCACCTACTCTCCAAAGCACCTGAAGGCAGAACAAGAAGCAATGGATGGAAATAAATCAAGATGAGAACCAACTTAGAAATGAGAAATTTCCTGATGATTACAACAATTAATCAGTGGAATGGCTTGCCTTCAGAAGTTGTGGGTGCTCCATCAATGGAGGTTTTTAAGAAGAGATTAGTCTGAAATGGTATACAGGGTTCTGCCTGAGCATGGGTTTGGACTAGAAGACCACCGAGGTCACTTCCAACTCTGTTACTCTATTAAATGCAAAAAAAAAAAAAGAGTCCTGGTGGGATTGATATAATAAAATTACTGCTCTTTCCAGTAAAGAAGAATGTGTATAGCTCAGAGTTGACATGAGGGGTCCTTGGTACGTGATTGTTTTCTTGCAAATGTTTTATTACCCAAACTAGATAAATCATTAGGGGTAGTCAATAAAGTTACTGTTTTTTGTAATCTGTCTACCTTTGTAAATACAATTTTGCACTAGCTATTGTGCTCAACAAATTCCTATCTAACAGTACAAATTAACAATTATAAAGATGTATTTATTATGTAGGGTGCTACTGATTACATTTTAATTTTTCCCCACTGTACACTTGGTTTATTTAAATGAATTGTAGTACATATTTTTCTGGTATAAATTTGTAATACAGAGAAAAAATTCATTTGAATATTACTGTGGATCTACAACCAACTCCTAAAAGCTTTTTGAAAGTTTCGGTGAATTTTTTCCCCAAGCTATTTTATTAAACAGTTTTAATGCTTCAGATCTTAACTGAGTCAACGGTTGAATGCATTGGCCAACTGGATACATTTCAAATATATGCGTATGAAATAAAATAGAAATTACCTTTAAAATGATTCATGTAAAGCTGTAATCAATGGTACACATATTCATATACTATATATATCTATATATATCTATATCTATATATATCTATATCTATCTATATCAATCATCTATATCATCTATATATATATATATATATATATATATATATATATATATATATATATCCTATATATATATATACAATTATTGTTGCTATTTTGTTACTGTTACTTATATTTCTTTACCAAATTTCCAACTAAATGCAAATATTTTGGCTTTGGATATCCATTTGCAATATATCATCCCTATTTATTAATGTAATAATTCATCTTTTATATTGGTTAAACTTCCTTCTTTGAGGCTAGAAGTTGCTTCATATAACTGACCTTAGTGGGTTCCACATTGCTTCACCATATATCTATCGGTATTAGAAGGTTTTTTTCTTAGGTTTGCAGTATAAAAATGTTATTATAAGACAAATGTTTCCTATCTAGATCCTTTTTGACCAATCCAATGACTAGGATAAGGAGACTGTAGGTGGAAATGTTCACTTAATTACTATCCTGGGAAGTTAATTTGGGGTGATACATAGTTGGGGAGCAAATTATTAGAAACATTGAGCTAACTGCCCTTCCCCTCAAAAAAACTCCCATAAAAGGCTGCACTATTGAAAATTTACAATCTCAGTCAGAATCTCTTCAATTTTGCTTTCTCAATGTTTTCATTTATTTTTTGTTTTGCTGGATTAGTTAAAGATAATTATATACAGCAGAGAGGATACCAAAAGGGTCAGAAAGTCTCCCATGGATTAAGCTTGAAGCAAGGTGACTTTACAAATGCATACTGATCTCTGCCAGAGAGCAGCAGTTTTTGTTTTAAACCTCCAAGTATTCATTGCTCAGCTATGCACCCAGCTATGAAATGGTTGATATGGAATGCTTGCTCAGGGAGCAAGAAAATACATTGCTTTATTGCGTGTTTGCTTATTGGTGATATTTATTTGGCATTGGTCACCATTACTTGGTTTTGATTTCCCTCCTGTATCCATTTCACATTTAATTCTAAAACAGTTTTCAATATGGCTATATGAATTTTTATTACCATACTGTCCTTCATGTATTTGTAGGAGTTTAATTTTCATATCCATTCTTTACCAGCTGCACATAATTTTTTCAATACAATTTCAATATATGTTCTTAGTATTTTTTCCATTCCTATCTGTATTGATGGGGAACTGACCTTTTCCCCTCTTTATCCTAATCTGTTAACCTCTTGTCCTGACTTGTATTACCTGCCTTATTAATTGTTCATTATTTACTGGCAGATTTCCAGATTGTTTTAAGCATGTTTTTCTTCAGCCTTTGTGGAAGAAAACTTCTCTGGATCCCTCTTAATGTTCAAGATACTGGCGTATGTCCATGATTCCTTTTTTAAAAATCTGAAGTCCTTGAGACAATTACTCTTATAAAACTGATTCCTCATTTATCTTCCTGTGATCTTCTAATCTATATCAATCAGGTCTGTGGCAGGCCGTTCAATTGAGACAGCACTATTTCTAATCCCGAATAATACTCTGGAAACCAAATCTCAACACTTTCTATTGCTGCTGTTGTTTTAGACTTGATGACACTTTTGATATACAGTATTTGACCATCAAATATTGATTGATTAAATTCTTAGACCAACATAATCTTCTCATAATGGATAGCTTACAGAAATAAAACATTCGCCATACTGTACAACCAAATTAACTGAGATAGTAAAACCATTAAAAACCATTATCATTAATTTAAAATGAAACTTCCAAATAATAATTACCAATTTTAATGGGACTATATTAATGAATTGATTAATTAAAAACCTTCAGAACCCTCAGCTCCAGAAAGGCAGCTGCAGTAGGACAAAAAAACTTCCCAAAGAAAGGACAAACATGTTGATCAGTAGCCACCTCAATTTTTTGGGCCCTCCCCTGCAGATTCTCTTTTAGGTATTATTGATTGTACTGTTGGTTTATTCAAGCATTTTTTGTCTTCCCATTATTTGATTAGTAAGTTAGTACAGATTTTTTTTAAAATTCACTTTATTCAGCTTGGCATTTTTTAGAGTAATATGTTTAATATGGATGTACAGCACTTGGCTATATTACAGGGAGCTATTAAAATGCATGGCTGTATGGTTTGAGTTTCTTGTAAATATATTTTCAGTTGTTCTGATTAATAAATTGTGAAATATTTTTATTGGACATTTTTTGTAGTTATGTTTCCATGCCTGGATAGGGGGACAAAATTAGTTATCTTCATCTTCATAATCAACCTGAGTGGAGACAGAAATTGAGGCAGAGTTCTAATTTCCATGATAAGAATGGTGAACCTACTGAACCTTGAAATATGAAGGGGAGCTAAGGATTAAGGATCAGAAATTAGTTATACTGTGTTTGACAGTAACTGAAAACATGCCCTTAATGTTCATTGCCACCCTAACACCAGAAGAGCAGAGTTTAAAATAGTGTAGCCTTTCCTTTTTGAGAAGCAGGCGAGAATGGCCTCTGCTATTGCATGAACCTTCTGAGGCCCTTGAAAATCCAGCATGGCTCTATGGACAGCTCCACCAATTACAAAGCTTAGAAGAGTTAATGTTGTTTCAGTTAAAAGAATTTTGGTTGTAAAGTTATCTCTAAGAATCCATGTACTAGGAGTTATTCCTATATGTCAGGTGGGATTCAAATATTGTTGTCACTGGTTCGGTGGGCGTGGTTTGGTGGGCACGTTTTGCCCACGTACACACACTTAGCAGGCGCAGAGGCATTTGCGCAGGCACAGAGGTGTTCTAACTTGCCTCTTGCAAGCCTGCACAATCCCGGTTGTTTCAGCAGCTGCCACTTGGCGCTATTCTATGTCGCGCAAAGCAGCTGCGCTTCAAATTCAGCGGATAAAGGTGAGTATGGGAACCCCGGGCGGGCAGGTGGGCCCAACAGCAGAGCCAGCAGAGGGAACCGGTTCGGTCTCCGCTGCTCATCGCTCCCACCGACTCTCCAGAACCGGGCAGAACCGGTCGAATACCACCACTGATGTCAGGGGTGTCAAACTCCATTTCTTTGAGAGCCGCATCAGGGTTGTGCTTGACCTCAGGGGACCAGGGTCGGTGCGGTCAGGGTGGGCGTGGCCAGCTTCATTCATGTCGGGAGGGCCTGTGGTGGCCTGAGCACTGTGCCAGCAAAAGTGGTTTCTTGAGCTCCGTTTTCAGCTGTGATGGCGTCCTGCAACCCTCTGCCAGCAAAAATGGAGCTGGGGGGGGGGGCTGTGCATGGCCCTCATGAGCTCTGTTTTCAGCTGGGATGGCCTCCTGAAACCTTCTGCCAGCAAAAACAGAGTTTTCAAAGTCCGCTGCATGCTCCCTCTTGACAACACAGTATTTTATTATGTTGGCAGTTCTTTCTGTCACCATAGCAAGTGCTGGGTTCTGATAAAGGTCACTAGTAAACAAATGTTGCTGGTGGGAAAAACAGGCCAAAAGTAGCTTTTCCATATTGTAGTATACTCTTCCAAGATGGTTGCAATGCAACTAGAGGGAAGAAGAAAAGTGCCAAAAAATTTCTGGGGCATAGAAACTAGAATCGAATACAGACTCAGAAAATTATTTTTGTACCCATTGGGTAGAATTTCAGAAGAGTTTGCTTTTTTACATGTACATTGGTAGCTTATTTGACCTTTGTTTCATAACTGATTAAATTGTTTTATTCAATTGAAAATATGAAATATTTTGCTAGAATTACACGTGGGATGAGTGGATACAATGACTATTTTCTGGAAAATCCTGGCTTATTATAAACAAGCTGTGTCCATTGCAAATGTGTTTTCACTTGACTTTTTCTAACAATAGCAGCAAATAAACTGGGAGAAAAATAACATATTTAGTAGATCATCCAAGTGGGATTTCTGGTTTAGTTTCCAAACAGCTTGGAATTTGTACATAAATAAGCCTGATTAATAACTCTGACTTTGAAGGGCAAGAAGAAGCTAGAAACCTCAAGTTTCTGAAACACTAAGTTTATTACTGCAGATTAATTTTAGCTTCTACTGCTTGTGAGAAGAACCAAGTGAATACATTTGCCATTTGTCTTGCTTTGCAAAGGACAACTCTGTATTTTTATAATGTTGGAGGCCTGTAACCTTGTAGTTTCCAGAGAGAAAGAGCTGTTACTGCAGAAACAGCTACTGTAAAGATTTACTCTTTAAAATATGTAAGGATCTACTTTATCAGATGCATGATGTAGTTTTATTATATCAGACAAGTCTTTTTGCTACCAAATATCTAAAGCTACAGGTAAGATTTAACCAAAAATTTAAGCAGCATATACTGGCCCTAACAAATAAAAGGCCATGAATGAAACATGTAAATGGGGAGAAATGTAATGGTTAGAGTTAAAAGGAAATGCAATTTTAAAACAATGATCTATGATAATTCAATTAAAACTTAAATGTATCAAAATGACAATTACAGCAATTATTGATATTACTGCAATCATCTTGATATAGCTATTGTAAATTAATAACTATTATGAAACAATAAAGTATTATATCAAGTCATACCCTTCCAAAATAGAATTTTTAATAAGGTGCAAATGTGATGACTCTATTGGATGATTTCATTTTTTTACTTCTATTGTTGCATGTTATTGTGGTAACAATAATTTTCACGTTTTTTTCTATTTTTGATTATCAGTGAGATTTGTGGTCTTTCTTTTTGTTTTTAAAACTTTCCATAGTTGTTTGCTGAGAAGCATACATGAGTGGAAAGATGTGGCTTGTTTTTGAAAAGCACAATCTTTGTTTTTGCAGAACAAATATCTTCTCCAGAATTGTAATCTGCTAATATCAGAAAAACTGCTTTATGTTGTTAGATGAAATATTTTAAAATAAATTGGCTAGTGCTTAATATCCTCTCCAGCAAGAAAACAAAAGACATTTTATTTATTCAGCTCTTTGGGATATATTGCCAATATTATTCAGTGACATCAAATTTTCAAAACTGTGAGTCAAACAATTGGCAGTTGAACTCATAAGAATGAGACTAAGTTCTTACTTCAGCATTTTGAAATGGCAACCTTCCGCAACCCACTGATATTGTTCATCAAAATAATATCTCATACCTACTGGCATTATGCATGAAGCTCTTCTTTTATTACAAAAATGTTTCTTACTGTGAAAATTAAAATATTCGATACCAATTATTTTTGAAGAACTGTAGTCTTCTGAAATACAACAGAATAAACAACAATATTGTATTTAAACAAAGATGTTCAAACATATAAAACATTCATGCTAAAATCTCAAACTTGAGTCAACTTTCTGAAAAAAAATATATAAATGGGGGGAAAGTTCCAGTAATAATCCCAATGACAATCTGACATTATAAGAATTATAAATGGAATAGTTCTATACCCGTGCTTTGCTACAAAACTTATGTGATTGGGCTTAGTTTTTGGGGAGGAAAATAAGGGGAAAAAATTGTGCCTCTGCCTACCAGCATCCATCGGTATTCATCTGGCTAGCAACCTATCAGTGTGTGTGAGTTGAGGGCTATTTGGAAACTGAAATATTTGCTGTGTGAGCAAGGAGACAGCAAGGAGCCTGGGGGTGGCTTAGCTCAACTGTTCTGTACTAAAGCTATTTGGTGCTCTGAAACTCAAACTCCTCTGCTTATGTTTTGCATTTGGAACAGATTTCTTTTCAGGTGGGAAGGGGGAGTAGAACTCCTTAGCATCAGAACGTGTTAATAATATACGAAATACTAATGCTCTGATGGTCATTTTGAAAAATGCTTTCTTAGTGAGCACCTGGAAGCCAAGAACATACGTGTCAAATTTCAAGTTTGTAGGCTTTATGGTTCTGGAGATTTTGTGATGATGCGTGAGTGGTATTTCTTTTATATAAATAATCATATTAATTACTGCGTTACATTTTCTGTTTTGATAGTGCCAAACAGGCTCCATAAAATGGCAGAGCTACATGTATCTAATAAATTTCAGCAATGGTGCCATCTTAAAATATACTTGTACATTTTACCATGAATTTTGTTTGATCATTCAATCTATTATCTTTTTCCCTGTAGAACAAATTCAAGCTAAACTGCAGATTCTAAATTGTGACAACTTTAATATACAAGCATAAATTAAATTGGATAACTCCATGTTTTTCTGGAGGCATATGCTTTTGAAGTGGTGGGATTCAATATTTTTTAATACTGGTTCTGTGAGCCTGGCTTGGTGGGCGTGGCAGGAGAGGGATACTGTAAAATCTCCAGTTAGAGGTGGTATTTGCTGGTTCTCCAAACTACTCAAAATTTCCAGTTCTCCAGAACTGATCAGAACCTGCTGAATACCACCTCTGCTTTTGAATATATAAACGATTAAATATCAACTTGCAAACTACATAGCTGAACATCTTCATTGCAAAATTTTATTGCAAGTTCCACTTATATATTGTTCCAACGTGAAAGTTCCTGCTATTATCATCATTCCCTTTCTGTTAGTGACTGGAAAGGAGAGCATTGTTCCTTCGTCTTTAATATTCTGTTGAAGAGCCTATTTGGCAGAGATGGGAACATCTTTTGGAAATCTCCATGGTACCCAATGTTAAAGATGCCAAGAGACCCATTTTCCCCTGCAGTTGGTCCTCTGAAAAACAGATTACATTCTCAACAGGTACTTCAGTCCTTCAGGAATCTCCTGTATATCTCATAAATATTTCATTTGGAAAAAAAAACAATATAGAAAAGCATCTATGGTTTTAATGTCATTTGTACCAGTAAAATAATCTGATACCACGATCACTTTTCATTTAAATTTTTTAAACCTCATATTGATAAAATGATACCACTGTCCTAGATGACATTACTAAGTAAATTGGGGGGAGGGAGGAGAGAGACTGCAGAAAAGCAACTACGGAACCGGCTGTTTTCCGACTAAGACCAAATCGTAAATACTGAAAATAAGAAAAGAAATAAATCTGTTGAGTCTTGATTTATATTCAAGTTATGCATATGTACACGGAGCATTTAAGGTATCAATCCAACACTTACAATCTGATTTAGGATTTACATGAAGACACTTCTGCTTGTGTTGTGTTTTACATACATATTCAGTCACAAAACCCGTTGAAAATCTTACATTGACGGGCTGATTGCTGACCCGCCCTTACCCCCAACCTGAGATTCTTTGTGTTTGTGTATGCAACGAGACAAGCAGGACTCCTTTCTTTTTATTAAGTTGCAGAACGAAAAGGACAGTAAAGAATAGTTCCTGGTCTCTGTTCAAAACTTGCTCTGTCCGGTCTTATTCCCAGCCGGCTCCAGCTTGGAGGCTGCACGACATCCACCCACCCACCTCCACAGCCTCCCTCGGCCAGAAGGCCACAGGAACGCGTCGTCCGGCCAACAGAGCCTTTCCAAGCTGAGGCGTTTCTCAGTTGGCGCTGTGCAGATGGGAGCGCGGGAGAGAAACGGGCCGTTCCCCGAAACTGCCTCTTTTTCTCAAGGCGAAGCCGCGTTTTTTCTCCGCGGGGGGGAAAAACACGTGGCGACCCACGGTTGGCCACGCAGATCTGATGGGTCTGTCTCTCGTCTGCAATCGCCGTCCCAGCTTTCAAGCCCAGGGGCTGCTGTCCGAAACGCCCACCTCGGGAACGAGGCAAGAAGGGGCTGCTGGTGGTTGTTGGGCACAAACGCCCTTCCCTTCCCTGTCGGGGAGGCAGCCCGGTCCCGAACTCCCTTGGGGAAGGGAGGTCTTTCCCGTGCCTGTCCGTGCAGCCGCAGAGAGGCTCTGCAGTCACATTTGCACTTTTTGGCCCAACCCGCCTCGTCACCCGCCGTTTCCTAAGGCCCGCAGCCTCCCTAATTTCCTCTCGCTCCTTCCTTCCTTCTCCTTCAGCCATTCATACAAAACTCTCTCCAGCACATTCATGCCAGCATCGTTACTTGACGCATTGCAGGTGCAATGCCACCAATCCAGGACCCCGACTCTTCTGTGCCAACCATTGCAGAGTCCCGCCGACCAATCAGAAAGCTCTTCACAAAATGCCAGAGAAGACGCCTCGGCAATCGGATGCTTTATGGGTTGGTCCACTGATTGAAAAATCGGGTAACCCTCCGCGAGGAGATGTAATCCCTTCCCTTAAATTAATTGATCACGCAAAAGCTTCGCTTCTTTGGCGCGGACGCTGCTTCTTTTTTGGATTCAAACCACGGCTGTTGAGAGAATATTTATCTTGACAGTCCAGGCTAGCTTCAGCTCGGGCTCTGTCGCGTGACATAGTTCTGGTTTATATGAAATGTGTGTTTACTAAATATAATGAGCATCTGGAATTTACATGCAGCTTTATTATAGATTGCTACAGAAAAAAGCAAAGAAAACCGAGTGAAAACGATCCTCTAGATTATGTTTTTGGACAGAACTTACTTATCCCTATAAAACTCCTGACGGGTCTCCCTGTTGGATAAACTAAACAAAACGTCCTTCTGCGTAACTTTTTCTCCTGATTGCCCAAGCGTGGGGACAGGCATTTTTAAAAGTAGCAGAGATAAACAAGAAGTGCATCCCAGTGGCTGTATTTCCCACCAGAAACGTACAACACTCACAGCCCCACAACACAATAAATATAATGGATAAGAAGCTCCCTTATTCTGGAGTGTTGGTGAGGAATAGCCAGATTTTCCTCTATTTCCAGCCTTTTAAACAGCAATAGAATCTGATCCCATGACCAGAAAACTGTATTTGAAAAGGTATCATAGTGCAGATTGAAGAGGTACTCCCAGGGGTGGGATTCAAATTTTTAAACAACTGGTTCTGTGTGGGTGGCTTAGTTGGTGGGTGTGGCTTGGTGGTCATGTTATTGGCTGGGCGTGGCCAACTCAATATCACTCACATTGAGGCACGCATCTCCTCGCCTGGCCTCTCATGACTGGGGATGCTGCAACAGTTGTAAGTGTGAAAAATGGTCGTAAGTTACTTTTTTCAGTTCCATTGTAACTTTGAATGGTCACTCCACACAAGCAATGTACCAGCAAAGGAGGGGAAAAAAACTCCAGAGAAGTTCCTGAGACAGGAAGTCTAGTCCTGCCAAGAATGTAAAAAGGGTTAACGGAGAGGCAGTTTCTGTAAGCAACACCAGAATGTTTCCTTCCTGCCTTCCTTACAGGATTAGGCCAGTAATTTCTTCTAACAACTGGTTCTCCAAACTGCTTAGAATGTTAACAACCGGTTCTAGTGAATAGGTGCAAACTGGTAGAATCCCACCACTGGGTACTCCCTGTTAATAGATTATGATTTTATCTGTTTATTTGTGAGGCAAAACCTCAATAAAATCAAATGGCTTACTAATAACTCACCTGCGATAGTAGAAGGGAATTTTGAATGTTAACATTAGCCAAATCAATTAGTAATAGTATTTGTCCATAAATTCCATTTCCCTTTGATTCTTATAAATAACGGGGTTGGTTTAAAAGTGGCACAAGTCAAATTTGATACTTTTATCCAATCTAAGACCAGCCCATGTTCAGCTCTCATTTTATTTTTGAATGACTTTTGTTTTTGTTTCATTTTTTCCCCAGATGAAGAATTCTAGAGAACTAGAAAGGTCATACAATAGTTTGTGGCCTTGTATTAATCAGATGAGGGGTGTGATGGCTAGGAAGTTAAGGCACTTGTGGGCTGGAAAGTCGACAGCCCAGGTTTCATACCCAAGTGTTGTGGGATAGGTGAGCTCCCATTACTTGCCCCTGTTCCTAGCATGCAAATGCAAGTAGATAAATAGGTACCGTCTTGTTGGGAAGGTAACAGTGTTCCCTGTGCCTTGGCATATAGTCATACTGGTCACACGACCAGGAAAATGTCTTCAGGCAATGCTGGCTCCCTCCGCTAAGAAACAGAGATAAGCACTACCCCCTAGACTTGTAAACAACTGGAAAAGGGAAACCTTTACTTTTAGGTTTATTCAACAGATATAAATTTTACTTTTTCAGGATGTTCATAAAGGGAAGTGCAATTGCTCAGCAAAGCAAATACAGCACCTGATCTTATCAGTGTTGGCTATGAATTCCCCTCCCAAAGTTAAAATCTTCAGAATTGGTTCGTCATATTTGTAAACAAGTCTTCTCTGTGTGTTTAACAATAAGGTCAATCCCACAAGTAATAGGTAAATGTCTTGGCTCCAACAATCAGACATTAAATAAAGAATCTCTAGTACTTGTCAACCAGCCTTCTCTTGTTAAGTCTTTGGTATTATCATGGTCCATCAGTACTTCTCAGAGCACAAATGGGAAACCAGCTTCTTAGTCATTTAAACAAAGCTTTCGTTCAGTAAACCAAAGAAATGTGGGTGCATTCAAGTTTTCTTATTTGATAAACATATGAATGAAATCCAAAGAGATAATGGGAAAAAAACAAACTGGCTACACTTTTTCTTACTTTTCATCAAGCAAATAAGTACCATATTAGGTACAAGTAGGTACTGCAACAAAACCTTAGTAACACTGTTTACTATTACTACTAATTTTATATATATATGTGTGTGTGTATGTATGTATGTATGTATGTATGTATGTGTATATGTGTGTGTGTGTGTGCAGTATGTATGTATGTATGTATGTGTATATACAGTGTGTGTGTGTGTGTGTGTGTGTGTATATACACATACATACATACATACATACTGTATACACACACACACACACACACTTTACCATTATCAACTTTTTTGACTTGTTGAGCAATATTATTTGCAGCATACCAGATTTAACAGATAATCAGAGTTGGAAGGGACCTTGGAAGTCATCTAGTCCAACCCCCCGCCCAAGTGGAAGTCATCTAGTCCAACCCCTCTGACAAATGGCAGTCCAGTCTCTTCTTGAGTCTCAAGTGATGGCGCTCCCACAACTTCCGAGGGCAAGCTGTTCTATTGGTTGATTGTTCTCACTGTCAGAAAGTTTCTCCTTATTTCCAGGTTAAATCTCTCCTTGTTCAGTTTCCATCCATTATTCCTTGTTTGGCCTACAGGCACTTTAGAAAATAGCTTGACCCCTTCCTCTCTGTGGCAGACCCTCAAATATTGGAAGACTGCTATCATGTCTCCCCTGGTCCTTCTCTTTACTAGACTAGCCAAGCCCAGTTCCTGTAACCGTTCTTCATATGTGTTAGTCTCCAGTCCCCTAATCATCCTGGTTGCTCTTCTCTGTACTTTTTCTAGAGTCACAACATCTTTTTATAATGTGGTGAACAAAACTGGATGTAGTACTCCAGGTGTGGTCTTACTAAGGCTTTATAGAGTGGAATAAGTTCCTCCCTTGATCTTGATTGTATCCCTCTGTTAATACAATTTAGGATTGCATTAGCTTTTTTGGCGGCTGCTGCACACTGCTGGCTCATATTTAGCTGTTTGTCCACTAAGACTCCAAGATCCCTCTCACAGTTACTGCTATTGAGCCTGGTTTCACCCAGTCTATATGTGTATTTTTGGTTTTTCTTGCCTAAGTGTAGGACTCTACTTTTCTCTACATTGAATTTCATTTTGTTAGATATGGCCCAGTGTTCTAGTCCAGCGGTCACCAACCAGTGGGCTGCAGAGAAAATTTTGGTGGGCCGCAGAGAAATCTCACCCCCAGAGCACCCCCCACAAAGCAATTAATCCAGGCTGCGCAGAAACACAAGGCTGTGCCACCCACATGGCCTGCAGGAACCCTCCCTGCCCACTCACTCCTTACCCGGTAAACTTGCCTGCTAAATTTCTGTTTTTCCATCATCTGTTCTGCTGTGCCAGGAGATTTAGATTAGCTTGGAAGCAGGAAATGGTTGGATTTCTTGCTTTCTAGCTAGTCTTTAGATCTTCAGCTTTGCTTTTAAGCACAGCCAAACCTCCCTTAGGACTGAAGGTTTGCTTGCAAGCAAATTTAGTGCAGACTCACGGCAAGCAAATTTGAGAGACTGAACTAGCCAATGACAGATAAATAGATCACTGAATGATTCTGTGAGCAACTCAATCTGCCTGCATTGCCTGATTTTGGGTAAAAGTTGCTCTTTTTTATAAAAAATTCAATATTTACATACATGATGTGTTGTGAGTTAATTTTGTGAGTTTTCTTGCAAGCAAATTTTATGTGACAGACTGAGCTAGCCGATGGCAGATAGATAGATCTCTGAATGAATCTGTGATTCTGTGAGCAGCTCAATCTGCCTGCCTGCTTTGCCTGATTTTGGGTAAAAGTTGCTCTTTTTTATAAAAAAAATTCAATATTTATATAAATATTTATAATATTTACATGCAAGCCATGCCCAGCCAGTCACATGATCACCAAGCCACACCCACAAATTAGGCTACATCCACAGAACCAGTTAGTGGTCCCTGGGATCTAAAATTATGAGTTTGGTGGTCCCTGAGGTCCAAAAGGTTGGCAACCCCTGTTCTAGTCTGTCAAGATTCATCTGGATCTTAAGCCTATCTTCTTGGGTGTTAGCTATTCCTGCCAGCTTAGTATCATCTGCAAAATTGGTAAATTCCCCTTCTATTCCCTCATCTAAGTCGTTAATGAAGATATTGAAGAGTACTGGGCCTAAGACGGAACCTTGTGGCACCCCACTGCTTACTTCCCTCCCATTAAGGACTACTCGTTGAGTACGGTTTGCCAGCCAGTTGCAAGTCCATCTAGTGGTGGTGCTATTTATTCCACTTTTTTCTAACTTACTAAGAAGTAGGTTGTGGTCTACTTTGTCGAATGCTTTGCTGAAATCTAAATATATTATGTCCACAGTATTTTTCTGGTCTACTAATTTAGTCACTGTGTTGAAGAATGAAATAAGATTGGTCTGGCATGATCTGTTTCTAACAAACCCGTGCTGACTGCTAGTTATTACTTTACTTGTTTCTAGATGTTGGCAGATCTATTTTTTTATTATCTTTTCCAGTATCTTCCCAGGTATTGATGTTAGGCTGATTGATCTATAGTTTCCTGGGTCTGTTTTTTTTCCCTTTTTTGAAGATGGGAACCACATCAGCTCTTTTCCAGTCCTCTGGTGCTCCAGGATTTTTGAAAGATATGGTGCAGTGATTCTGAGATGACCTCTGCCAGCTCCTTTAAAACTCTGGGATGTAATCCATCAGGCCCCAGTGATTTGTGTTCATCAAGATCAGACAGGTGTTCTCTTACTATTTTTTTTTTTTGCTTATTTTAGCTTTTATTTTTGGTCTGTCTTTTACAGTTATGTTTTTGGTGGGTTGAGCTGTAGTTTCTTTTTGCGTGAAGACGGATGCAAAGAATGAGTTAAGCAGTTCTGCTTTCTCTCTGTTGCCTGTTACTTCCTTGCCATTTTCTCTCTTTAGTGGATTGACTGTTTCCTTGATATATTCTTGTTATTTATAGTGTATATTGGAAGAAACTTTTTTTTATTATCTTTGAGTTTTGCTGCAAGTCTTTGTTCATTCTGAGCCTTTGCTATCCTGACTTCGTCTTTGCAGATTCTGGCTATCTGCTGATATTCTGCCTTAGTTGTATGTCCTTTCCATTTTTTGTACTTGTCATTTTTTTCTTTCAATTTGCCAGAGAGATCTTTGTGCAGCCATGCTGGTTTCTTCTTGGATTTTTTGTTTTTCTTTCTCAGTGGTATTGTGCTGGTCTGGGCTTCTATGATCATAGTTTTTAGAGTTTCCCAAGATTCTTGAGTTGTTTTCCCCTTTAGGATTTTCATCCATGGAATCTTTCCCAAGTTCTCTCTGAGTTTATTGAAATCAGCTCTTTTAAAATCCAAGACTCTGGTGTCATTATGTTCTGTTGCTTGTGTTTGTGTTATGTTGAATTCTAGTATGACATGGTCACTCTCACCCAAGGTTCCTGCAGTTTCAACGCCCTCTATCACTTCTCTGTTTGTAAGAATTAAGTCCAGTATAGCTGTCCCTCTAGTTTCACCCTCTACCTTTTGGACAACAAAGTTGTCAGATAGATTGGTAAGGAACTTATTTGATTTCTCACTTGGTGCAGAATTAGTTTTCCAATTGATATCAGGATAATTGAAGTCTCCCATTACTATTGTTAGTTGGTTGGCAAAAAGGACATCTATTTTTTCTGCTTGATTGGATGGCCTATAATATATACCTATGGCCATGTCATTCTTTTTTTCTTTTATATTGACCCATATGCATTCTAGGAGGTTTTCATCTTTGGTTTCATACATTTTTGTAGCAATATAGTGATCCTTTACATACAGTGCAATTCCACCTCCTCTTTTATGGGGTCTGTTTTTTTTAATAGTTTGTATCCTTCTACCAGTATGTTCCAATCATGGGTTTTATCCCACCAAGTTTCTGTTATTCCAACTATATCATATCTACCTTCATGTATTTGTAGTTCGAGTTCAATTCACCAAATACAAACTAGTTGTTGTTTATGCTATTTCACAAAAAATACATTATATTCATATTATAAAAGATGCATGTAATTTAGGTGATGAGGCTGGTATGAAAATTTTTTTAAGAAAAATGTAATCCAAATGTAATCATATTAGGAAACCTTTTGAAATCAATGGGGCTTAAGTGTAGACATTTCAGTTTTATGATTAAATTTGAATCTAATCCTCCATGTTTAACTCAGAAAAACCAGTTCTGGGTGCTAACATTGAAAATTGCCTTATATCATTTAGTAATAAGAGCAATTGAAAAACTTTTAATAAGTAAATAGACCTTGCTATGCTCAATATTACTCATCTAGAAACTTGATACTGTTAAAGCATCTTTTTCCCATTCGGAAGTCTTCTCAGTTGATTCTGATTTTTTAAAAAAGATGCAAAGACAAATTTAACAAGATTCTCATCATTATTTGCAGCACTTTATGCCTGAAGGTATACACATGGACAATCAGAACTGTTGTTCAGTACAGTGGGTAATAATTCTATAAAATATGATGTGGCAACCAATAAAACCAGGGAGTAAGATTTTAGAAAGATGGGCTCTCAGATGCTGGGAAAAGAAATAAGAAGAAAGTTTTGTTGTGTCTATTTCTATACATTCATAACTACAAAAATGGCGTTAGAATATAAAGATATGTAAGAAATTTTACTAATTTAAGTGAAGTGGAACATGTTTGTGTGATAACTATGCAAATTGTTGTCTGGATTAGTCATAATCCTGCTTTAGTTGGTACTAAACTAGAGAGTATCCTTACTGACGTTGGTGGGGCATCTCAGTATTATGAATGCATCCATTCTCTTCTCTGTGCATACATTTGTTGGAGGCAAGGTTATTCTTATTATAATTTATATGCTGCCCAACTCCCAGTAACCCTGGAACAATGGATAATGTTTCTAGATGTGTGACAGTTTGCATTCTGTAACTATATTGATTATTTTTATTCGTCATTATTCATCACTAGTCATTATTCCACGGATATTTTGAATGGGGGACAAAGAATTTTAGAAGCCTGTCTCAATCCATTGAATTAACTGCTTTCTGGAAGATGCTGTTTAAAGAGCCCCTTTGCACATTTGTCCAGCTGGTTTGCATTTAAGAATGAATGCAGCATCTCGCAATCAAATTGATACGTTTTGCAACTTTTTTCCCCATTTTCCAGCAAAAAACATCCATTGGATAAGCTAGATTTAGATTTACAACCACATAGTTGTTTAATGACTGTAGTAACCATTGTAAAAATAGTTGTAAAATTGAGTTTGTCATATGGTGACTCAACTTACAAATTCAATGACTTATGACCAAAAAACTGTTATGAAGTCCTGGAGAAAAAATGGGGATAGATATGTAGCACATAAATATTTAACTTGTGTTAATTGTTTTATTGAAACTTAATGAGCTTAATTATTCTTAAAAATAGTTTCTTGGAGACAAGTCTATTTTTAGAATTAGGCTTTGAAGCTATTTTCTTTCAAGCACCAAAGTAAACTGAAGTTGATTTGAAAAAAAATTGCTTTTTTTGGGGCGGGGGGGGGGGGCTAAATTCTTTGAAAGTATATCAGGGAAAGAGAGAAGGTAGTATGTACATAAACTTTTCTGTGACTCATACTTATCATAGTAAATTGTAGTTTACTAGCAGTTTTGGGCACTAGATTCAGAAAAGCTGCTTAAGGCTCTATTTCTGTTGGCTTCTGTAAACATATGATAATAAAGGGACTCTTAACATCTCTAAATGCTGTCCTCCAAATTGTTGTTATACTGATTTATAACAACAAAACATTAGACCAAGGGTCCCCTAACTTGGCAAGTTTAAGACTTGTGAACTCAACGCCCAGAATTCTCTGCATTAGACAGTGATTTCTTTTGCAATTTATAATAAGAAATCTTTATAATAAGAAATCTATGATTTGAATTTTTTTATGATGCAAGCATAAAAAACAATCTAATTGCACATTCTTGATTTTTTAAATCTTTCCTTCCCTATTGACTTTTTCTAGCATTTAAAAAAATGTTTTAATAAAGTATCTGATTAGATTAGTTTAACAGCAAGCAAACAGATTTGATATATCTTGTTATTACAATACATTGGCTAGGATTTCTGACTACATATTATTTAACAATATCAACGGGAAAATGACATCTCAGTAAATTAGATTGTTAGAATACAGAGGGCGTGGTGGTTTTTTGTATGGGACTAGGAACCCAATTCAGTTTTTGTGATTAAATTAAGCTCAGTCTTCTTTAATATAACAAACTAAGATTTGCTGAAGACTCAAGCTAATGGATTGCAGAAAGAAAAGGACAGCAGAGCAGAGGATGTATAAGTTCTATTCATTTCTGTATAAATTATTAGGAAAAACAACTTATTTGTAAATCATAACATTTCAAATACAGGAAAGAATAAGAGTAAACCATAAAATAATGGCACTTTTGATATTTTATTTAAAAAATAATCCAACTTTATATAAATGTAATCAAGACTACAAATGTGTGTGTGTGTGTATATGTATATGTGATGTATGTGTGTGTGTGTGTGTGTGTGTATATATATATATATATATATATATATATATATATATATGTGTGTGTGTGTGTGTATTTATATTTAATGAAAAAACTACTTTGGACTACAATATGGAAGCCCTAGAGGCAATGTAATGGTAACATTGTGAAATGCAGGAGGTCATTGTGAGAGTATGCCGACATCAGCATGCATCAAAAAACAGCTGTATTTGGTCTCTCAGTCAATTTATTAAAATCAGCATGACTATGATCTATGCAGAGCTACTTGGGACTGAGCTGCATGGAAGCCAGAAGTGCTGATTCAGGACTGCATAAACTTGACTTGTAAAAAGATCAAAGAACGTATCAACAGTAAAGATTTATTTACTTTTTCATTAGAACTACAAACAATTTGCATATATATAAAGTATTTAATTTCAGCCAAAGGAAAGAATGTAGTACCCAGTCTCTTATTATTTGCTTATTATTTAGTTTCTCTTATTTTTACACTGTCAGAATTTTTCACAAACACTAAATCTTTTGCAAACAATGTAGACCCAGTATTAGTCACTTACAGCAAAGAGTAAAGAGATTTGTGGCATCTCAAAGACCAAAATATTTGTTCACCTCACTCACTACCTAAGCAAGAAGGTCCCATCAAGCTAATTTTCCTGACATTCAGATGTTATCTGAGCTCCACTCCCCAACCTTCCATTTTACTACACTGCTATCTACTATCAAGAGATAGGAAGACAGTAGTTTAATTTATAAAGTAATGAAACAAAATTTCTTATTGTAAAATTTCAAATGTTCATTGCCATTTTTTCAGATCTGTTGGATTTAAATTTCAGTGATGGTTTGCATCTTGGAGAAATTGCTTAGCTAATTGTGGCAATATAACTCAGCATTCATCTATATATGACTGAAGAAGTTGAAAAACTACAGATGGTACAGGCTTACTTTGTAGACCATAGTTTGTAAACTATAATTGTTATTTGTAGATTATAAACAAGTTAATATGTAATTTAAAGTAATTCCCTAGATAGGTTTCTGCAGTATTGAAGTATTTGTCTCTGGAAACAGAACAGCTAAGCATACACTCAAAGTCTGAAGTAACTCAACAGATTCTCTGGTCTGTGAATTATACAAGTATACTGGAGTAGAAAGCCTTGGTGACTGTACCTCATACCTTATATTCATTCAGTTGGTCATCATGGGACAGACTTTGGAATGAACCAGACTTTGGAATGAACCACCAGACTTTGTAGTTGACTCAGAATGAAGTGGTTTATTGTTGAATGTGAATCACCATCGCCATGTGATAATCTATGTTATGGGTCCATCAATAATTGATAGATTTCTTGATGTAACTTAAAGTGTAATTTAAAGTTTTAACTTGTAACTCCATATATGGCTTGGCTCTTAGGAACCTTTAAGACCTCCTATTCCAAATAGAACTGATTCATCTTGTTCCTTCTCCTGGTGGAAATAACTACTGGTGTCCCATTTTCAGGAGATTATGGAGCAGGGATTCACAAACAGCATCTTTCTGTTGTGGTCCCTATTTAGCACTTATTTTAATTACTTTCTGGAAGTTTTTGAAAACTGAACTATTCTGGGAAGTTATTCTTTGTCATTATTACTGAGCAGCTGATATATAGTTTATCTTTTTTCTTTCTTTTATTTTCAACAATCTTGGTGAGCTCCAAATTTAGCTTTCATTATCTCTACAAATCCAGCATATTTGTGCATACTTTTTGTTGGTGAACTGTCCCTCTTTGCACCTTCTGTGTGAGTCTTTTTGGATTGGATTACATTTTGGTATAGTGTATTTGTATCGATGCCCTCTATTGTCTTTGATTCCCCCTATCCCACTCACTGGAATAGTTTCTATCATGATTTTAAGATATTTTTTGTTAGGAATTCCTGTCTTATCTTGAGCTCATTTTCCATTACAGATAGTCCTCAGTTAACAATGACAATTAGGACTGGAATTACTGTCACTAAGTGACATAGTTGTAATGTGCAATACCACTTGATCACATTACTTAACAATGGTAGTTCCGGTGCTTTACAGTTGCCATTGTTAAGAAAATCCCATACTATTGCTAATATCTGTGAGAGGCAATGCCTATGGAGGGGGAGTTGGTGCGATGGATTACAGTGAAGGAACAGTTTTGCAGGAAGGAAGGATCAACATTCCAGAAAGGTGGAGGAGAGACAAAAGGTAGAGACAGAGCAAAAGAGTTAGAAGAGCCAATCCCTAGAATTTCCCAAGGTCTATCCATTAGGGAGAGAATACTAAGAGTTTATTCTGGCAAGTTGCTGTCTATTGCATGTAAGTAAATAAAGAACTGAATTCTGCCTGGATTACTCTACATCATTCTTGGGCTCGGCTAATAATGTCACATGGTCACATTTGCAATATCTGGCCAGCTTCCTTATATATATTCCTATAAGAAGCCATCAAAGAAGGTTGCAAATGGCAATCAAATGACTGCAGGGATGCTGTGACAATCAGCACATTGAGGAGTGGTTATAAATACAATTCATTCAGTGCCATGGCAAAGTCAATGGTCACTGAATGAGTAGTCACTAAGAACCACCTGTAATTATTGAGTTTGTTACAAGCCAACGTATTCCAGAGTTGATGGGTGTGAAAATGATTGAAAGGTCTACTTCCAACTGCTTTGGAGTGAATGGGATATGGATGGGTCCATGTGGAAGTGTTGTCTGAATACAGTAGGTTTGGCTAAAATGCCTTTCATCAACTGAGATCAGATCTGTAGTAGAACAAAATCATGAATGAAATAAGAATAAGAATGGCATGTTCACGTTCATCACATATTCCATTTTAGATCAAAATTTACATTTTGATTGTTCCCCCTCTTTGAGCATGCTGACAAATTTTAAGGAGCAGAGCTAAAGCTTCCTGATTAATTCATTATTTTTAATAACTGAATTTAAGAAAAAAGGTGATGGGATTTTTTTTTAAAAAAAGGTCCATCCATCCTCCAACTCCATCTGGCACGGAATCCTCTATTTCAACACATTGCCTTCTTCTTTATAGAGTTCGGACTTCCCTGTGTATTCATAACTATAGGCAAGAAGGCAAAGGGCGGACCACAATTTGTGAGTAGAGCACTGTGTTGAATTTCATTTTATTTCTATAAAATATATAACTTACCCTTCTAATATATATGCATCATTCAATCTATTTGAAAGTTAACTCCATCTCCTCAGACATCATTTTGTACCTGCCTTTACCATCTCTCAGCTGCTAAAGTGTACTTGGATACACTTAGAGAAACTCAATGTTTAACTAAAAAATGCTTGAAGTGTAAAATTTGGGCATTTGTGCCAAAAATGTGACTCAAATATTTTATGTGGCTACTTCACATTAGCTGATGAATTCATGTGAGTACAGTACTGTGAACATTAGATGTTAGGTTGCTTGAAAACCACTGACAGTATTCAATCTGTCATGTGGACACAGAATATTCTAGGGTCAAACTAAACCTGGCATTAATTGCAAATATGCTCTTGCATGAAATGCAATTATGGTTAAAATGCTATTACATTAATAGAGTTATTGTGCACATTTTTAGGTAAATGACAGCTTACAGGAAAGCACAAGCAATCTTTCAATGTTAGAAGTGGAGTAGCTGAGGATCTACTCTCCAGAGCTGTTATTTGCATTTCTACAAATGCTGTCATTGATACTAGTGGAGACTTCTTTGAAGAACACCACTAGGTCACATTAATAAACATATTTACTACCCTCTTGAACCCTTCTTTGCATAGTTCTTTAATCATAATGGGCACTTTTCCTGTTTGAACCCAGAATGACCATCATTTTTAATGTGCTCAATAGAATTGGAAACTATGGTTAATTGTTGGTTTCATATTCCAGTTAGGTGCTGTTCAGCTATCATCTCCCTGCTCATGCTGCTGAAATGACACCAACTTCTCCAGAGGCACAGAAACACAGAGTCAAATATTCACAGGGCAGAAGTAATCGTATTTTCCTCTTTTGAATGTACAAATACTAAAGGGAAGCCAGTGTTACTTATGTGGTATCGGTAGAGTGGGACTTAACCAGCAACAACATAACTTCACCAGTGCTCAGACAATAAGTTTGAATTTAGATAAAGCCATACTTGAGCTTTAATATTTAATAATAGCCACCCCAAACATAAAAAATATGCAGTTTGGTGAAAAGGTTTGGAGGGCTGAGGGTGGAAGTTATGCTCATGATCAGTGTTTTTCAACCTTATCCACTGTAAGATGGACTTCAACTCCCAGAATTTATTTATTTATTTGATTTGCCAATTGTTTACAAGATAATAAGTATAAGTGTATACATAGTTGTGAATACATGAAATGGGTACATATAATTATTCCCCATTCATCTCGAAGCGATTAAGGTTGAGAAACACTGCTCAAGTCTTTCAGAAATACATATAATTCTGCAAAAGCCGTTCTGAACATAACATGCACAATCTATCTGCAAGACTCTGTGAGGAAGATATATAGGATATCTGGCACAAAGAGGATTTGAAAAGGTATTGAAAATAAGTAACTGTGGTGTTTAAGCAAAAGCTTCAGCTTTCCCAATTCACCAAAGTTACATCAACTAAACTCATTAGTGCTAGGAGCATATCAAGTTCCTTTTATGCCATTATGCTTTTATATCTTATTTACTGTTTTTCTTCCTTGTTAGGCCACATGCCAAGACTTTAAGAAAAGACAGCCGAGGCATGAGTAAGGAAATCCTATTTATAGTTTTTAATGTAGTCCTGCAATCACTAAAATAGTCTGATTGAGTGTTGCAGTGTAAATAGATACCACCTTCATTATAAATCACTGGTGCCCTTTCATGTGCGACATGATGTTTTAACAGTATTTTTAATAATAGTCATAGCAATATATATCACAATTAACCATTCTGATGATAGTTAGATAGAATGCAATGATATGTTGTATTGCATGTCTAACATAACACATCTTGTAATAAATATATATATTCCTCAAGAAGATGGGATCGCCAGTTCTTCACTGACTTTTCTCCCACGCTTTCTGCATTTACTGTATTTTTGTATTTTAATTATTTTTATAAAATCTGTGAGCCACCTCAATCATGGATTGCAGAAGGGTAAATGTCCTGTTTTTGGCATCAGATGATTTGCCCATTAAATTTCTGCATGTGACAATGCTATGCAATGCTGATGAGAAAGCCATCCAGGTAGTCCTTGATTTACGACCACAATTGAACCCAACATTTCTGTTGTTAAGTGAAACATTTGTTGTGGCCCATTTTACAACCTTTCTTGCCACAGTTGTTAAGTGAATTACTGCAGTTGTTAAGTTAGTAACACTATAGTTAAGTGAATCTGGGTTCCCCATTGACTTTGCTTGTCAGAAGGTGGCAAAATGGAACCACATGATTCCAGGACACTGAAACCATCATAAATGTGAGACAGTTGTCGTGTGTCTGAATTTTAATCACATGACCTTGGGGATGCTGCAATGGTTGACTTTTTATTATTATTTTTAAAACTGTATTTTTCAAACATCTTCTATAGGTATTCGATATCAATTTTCACTCTACCATGATGTGGGGTTAAATAAGCCCCTAAATCTTTGCTTATATGGTTATTTTATATTTCATTTTTTCCTTTAATCTAGTGAAGCCATGTTAGTTCCAAAACCATTCCTATCCTTCAGTTCCCTTGAAAGCAGCCTGCATGTAAATAGCTTAGACACAGATTCAAGTGCTAATTGCTAGAACCATCCAGCTTTAAATATTGTGATTGAATTCAGTGCTCCCAGCCAAACTCTCCAGCTAGCTGAAAAGTCAATTCCCTGTTACCTGTGTTCCAACAATTAAGGAATCTTAATTTGATTTGATTTTTCTCTGGGTTCTCATTGGCAAGGAAAATGGAAGTCAGCATATCCTAAAAATGAGATACTAGAAAATTATGCAAGGTTTTTCAAATGTCCTTTCTGTTAAAGTTACCACAATTCACAGTAAGGACTTGATAACAGGAATCTTCCTTTGCCCTGGCATTCCTAGATTCTTGGATTTCTCTATGCATCTCTTACAAATATATGTTATTTTCTGTTCCCTTGTTCTGTAATTCTTTCTGCGTCTTTGGTTTCCAAAGAGACCATTCTACCTCCCAACTCTTGTACTATGAGTCTATGCGCTAAATCAAATGAATCTCTGCCTACAGGGTCGTTATTCAGAAGAACACAGTGGAACTTCGGATTGCGAATGCTTCTGCCCACGACCAAATTGGGTGACAACAATTTTGGGAAATTTTTGTATCTGGTCGTGAACACATCTTTGGGTGGCGACCAAACACAGCTGTGGCAATTTTCCCTGCCATGGCGATTTCCCCTTCCACA
Source organism: Notechis scutatus (assembly GCF_049901735.1). Lineage (NCBI taxonomy): Eukaryota > Metazoa > Chordata > Lepidosauria > Squamata > Elapidae > Notechis > Notechis scutatus. The sequence goes on from NC_142009.1 coordinate 299,923,816, forward strand.
TGATTTTTTTTTTCTGTCTCCACATGCACAGTCAATCTTGCTTCCGGTCATGACCAAATGGGTTGCGACTGAATTCCTGGAACAAATTACAGTCATGACCGGAGGTTCCACTGTTAATTATATGGGAATAGTAGTGTATTTGTTATGGTTCCTCCTTTTAAAAATTTGGTTAAGTTGGATGTGTTTGCCCTCAACTATTCAAAGCAACTGGACCTATAATGATTGCATGACTGACTTGCATCATCAAATGAGTTTCATGCTGTCAAGGAAGCTGAGACTTATATAATTCAAGCTAAATAGAATGACATATCACTAAGATAAGACCATAAGAAGAACATACAGTATGAGATGAAAATTCTAATCTAGCATTCTGTTACCTCAGTGACCAAGCAGGTGTCCCTGGAGAGCTTACACTAATACTATCCATTTCTACCACCCTAACCATAACATTGCTTCAGCATGTCCTACCTTATTTACCTTTTTCCTAAGTCAAAGAGCTCTCCAATCCATATACTGTTAAAATCTCATGCCTGTAACCTTTAACTGGGTAAAACAGTGCATCATCAGGCAAAAATTTTTGAACCAAGATACCTCTCATGGGCTAATTTTCAGAATGCATCCAACATCCAGGACCCATGACTGGTGGAATTGAAATTTAGCGAATTTTATAGAACATTTTATAAAAATAATCAGAAAGGATTTAGTGATATAATACAAAATGTCATTAGACATTTCTGGTGGTCAACTTCTGATGTTTGATTGTGCTATACAGTCCAACAGGTTACTTTCAAGGCAGGTACATCTCTAAATATCTCCCTTAATGTTTAAGAATTTTACCAATACATTTGGAGCTGTGCCATTGTTGAAGGCATTGAGCAATCTGGTAAGGAAAAATCTCTGAAACAATTACCAAAACAGGTAACAGCTAATCTAGTGTTATATATCTTCTTGATTATTTTGATTGCCCTTTACTAACACATCATTCTACTCTGGATCATAAAATCTACATTATTCCTGGTATGTGTACAAGAGCTGTTAAATGAAGCACTTGTTTATGGGCCTTCTCTGCATCAGAGACATATCCTGGAATCCTATTCACCCTCAAATTTAGGAATCAGGGCCAGCTCTAGACAATTTGGGACTTTAGATATTCTGGTGCCTCTTATGGTTTGGCTGCTCTTATGATATTGTTAGGAATTTCAAAAAGATGCTGTTTTGATCCTTTTCTTTGAGGTTTTAAAACTGTACACTTACAATTTTCAGTTCCAATTTTTTTCCTTCTCTTGGATATTTCCCCCCTATTTATACTGCAAAAAAAGGGGTTAATGTCATTGCCCAGAAGATCAGTGGTTGCCCTCTCCTCTCTTTGGAAGAGCTTTATAGCTCCCACTGTCTTAAGAAAGTTCAAAACATTCTCAAAGATCCATCTCATCCTGGGCACCCTTTTTTTGAACTATTACCATCTGGCAGATAGTACAGAATAATAAAAACAAGGATAAATAGGCTGAAAAACAGCTTCTATCCCAGGGCGGTAGCTCTTTTGAATTATGCTGTATAGTGCAGTGTTGGTGTGGTATTGGGAGTTGTTGGTGTGGTATTGGGAGTTGTGAAGGATGTGTGTTTGTGTTTATTTTCATGGTCATGGTCATGATGTGCACTGAAGATGGTGTTTGATTTCATTGTATGAGGTGCAATGACAATAAAGTAAACTAAACTAAAATTATATTTAATACTTGAGCAGGCATGCTGATTCATAAAAATGCACTTTTATTGCTTTTTCATTGCGTTTTTCAGAAATATTTTCAATGTTGATGTCCTTTAAAACTTGACACCCCTAAGCCAATGCCTATTCAACCTTAGCCTAGAATCAGCCCTGTTAGGATGCATCTGCTATTTTTTAGGCATTGATTGAAACCTTACATATTCTTCCCAGACTTTCCCAGTATGAAAGCTGAAAATGTTTTTCTTCCTTACTGCCACCTTGATAAATGTTATTGGATATTATTTTGAAATGCTCTTTTCTACTATTTTAGTATTATTTTATTGGGCATTTTATTGTTTACTTTTTGCTGTTTTTAATTGGGTTGGGATACTGTGGTATATGAAGTCGGTAGCATATACATACATGTTTTCATTTGGAATAAAAATTCTGTTCATGGTAACACATAATGATTTAGCCTTCCATTGTTAGCCTGCCAAAATATTGAGATGCTAGTTACCTTCCCTTTGGGAATGTCTGACTTTTGACAGTGTAACTCCACACTAGGGCTTCACACCAGTTCAAAACTAGTTCTAAACCTATATACTCATACTTGCATGGAGTTTGAATTGAGTCAGTCCATGTTTGGTCCTGCTGTGGTATATAGATATGTAAAACTGCAACAAAGCTGGCATTTTCATGCCAGCACTTGCCTTTGCTGCTGAGCATTTGGGCAGAGGCTCTTCCTTGCCCTGCCCCTTGGCCTTAAGATAGCTCTTTTACTCCCTTCCTGCCTTCCCTGTGTGTGTGTGTGTGTGTGTGTGTGTTGTCTGTCTGTCTGTCTACATACACACGTATCACACATTCTGTTCCTCCAGACTGGTAGCAGTTTGAGTCACGGCACCAATTTTGATGTTCTTTAAATATTTCTGTTGGTCAAGACAGAAGTTCTAACTGGCTATTAGTGTTTTCTCTCTCTTCTCAGGATTTCAAGTTTTTGGGGAATAAGAAGACAATTGAATGTCAGTTTCAGAATGCTTTGGGGAAATTGGGGAACTCCTGTGCTAAAAATAATCACAAGTCATTTGGGACTTGTGCTAATCAGGTAAACAAAAGACAGTACTGCACAGTTAACACTCACGTATATAATTTATTCTGCAACTTATTGCATTTTACATAACTTCTAATAATAACTTCTAGGTACTTCAGTTGGCCACAGAAACCTCATTGCTTTGCTCTGGTAATTTTATTCAGTATTCTTTCTCACTTTTGAATGTCATAAATTTACTTCATTTGCTATGTGAAAATGATTTTACAGATTGAACACTACAGAAACTGCCACAACTATCAATCAGCTGAGGCAATTCACATATTAGAAAAGCTACTATACTTAACTTTTGGGTATTTTAGACTATGTTTCCATTTGTACCAAGTTGCATGGATTGGGCTAAGGGTTCATAGTACTCAGCAGAATTTTAAATTATTATGATTTTCTGCATTCTCCTACGCTTAATAGCACCTACTGTGCAAGCCCTTTACATTGATTTATATTAAGGAGTCCTAAGTCCATTTGTGTTGTGTTTCCTTTTCTATATAGATCTGGATATTGGAAGATCTGATCATAGTTTCCAGTAACACAGCATTTGTTGAAGAGAGTAGACCTACAGATTCAAATTAGATTTCCAGACAGGATAATTTACTGACAAATATAGTCTGCTTAGATCTCTCCTTATCATTCTATTTCTTCAAAAACTTGACGTGAGGATCAGGGTATTGTGGAAGAAGAAATCTCTTCTAAATGGCTCTCAGGTTGAAAGGGAAAGCTCTGTATATCTTAGATACTATCTTTTCCTGAAGAAACATTAACCACTCCAAGTAAGCCACTATTGTTTAACTTTCCTATGGCCAGCATTCATAATGAAATAAAGTTGCAAAACTGTAATTATCGATAGTTGCTGTACAGTAATAATAATGTGCAGTGATGAATAAGAAGTTTCAGTGCCTATCCTGGACCCAAATTTGTGATGTTTGCATTTATCAAGTCATATAAAAGTTGAAAAAGTTGGCAAAACACATTAAAATTGAAATAAAGTGCTGTATAATTTTCTATTTAACTTCCTCATTTGTTACCTAAATTGTTCTCCTATCTTTCCTCACAAAATGACAGGATTAATTGAGTTCCTTTCACCTGGCCAGATGGAAGATATTTCTTTCTGCTTTCCTGTTGCACTCATACATTAGCTGTTCATAGGCATTCAATTCACATTCAGTGAAATGTCCAAAGTTTAGTCAATTTGTTTTTTTCCCTCCTTGAATTTTTACAACCAGTTGAAAGATTGTGAAATGGATCCTAGTAATCTTTCAAGGTATTCTGAAAAATACTTTAAAAACTTAAGTTTTCTACAGTGCCATAAACAAATAAAATGCATGGATTCTTTTTAATTGAAGGGGATAAAGACTGAGTGATTAAACAAATAAAAATTGTATATTGGTTAAACAATTTATCTGAAAGACAGACTGGAGTGAAAATGTTGTTGAGGAGAGAAGCAATGTAAAGATTGGCATTATGAAAAATAATGGGCTACCCAAAGATGACATAATATGCTTTCAGGAAAGAAAAGTCATGGAAATATTTCTTCAAAATATTTATTCTTTCTTTTCAAGAAACAGATCATTCTGGGAGAACATGTAGCAATCTCATATGACATACTTGGATCTGAGCCACTGAACCATCAACAAAACAAAAAGGTTATGAAATGTGCAGTACAGTAAATGGAATGAAATTGGGCATGAGTTTAGTACACACAATCATTAGAGCCAACATGTTAATACTTCTCAGAGAAAAAAGGGAATAAAAGAATAAAGATGAGTCTTGTTAGCTTCCAGGAACAACCATTTACTGACGGTTTCAGAGGGGGAGAAAAACAGGAGGAAGGAGCAGTAGACATAATGACTGGCTTTGCTTCGTAACAATATGAGCTCTAGGAAGCAAATATTACGACTTGATTACCGATAACCCTTTGTTGTTTATAAGGAAAATGTTTCAGTATACCCCCCTCCCCAAGAATATTGCATATGAAACTTTTGAGTTTTACTTTCAAAAATGTGGCCTAATTTTTTAAAATTCCTCGATCTGTGAACAGAGCATTGTTTTTGTCCCATTTAAATAATTAATGATACAATATTCTAGACAATCCATAACAATGGCTCATTAAAAGCTGATTTTTAAATCTATCTAAGCATTCAGAAAATATAAAGCTCAAAAGCTTTTGGCGACTCAAGCCACCAAAAATACTCAGCTGGCATTTCTAGTGAACCCAGAGGATTAAAATGGGTCTATTGGTGAACTAGTTTTGTCCTTCTTCCCATATTTTGTAAATTGCCATATTCTGAAAATTATAGTCATCAAAATGTCTTAAGCTCACTTGAGGCGGTATTTTTAATAGTAAAGACTGTGTTTAAAACACTGAGTGAGTCTTGGTATAAGACAAGGGGGTATAAATTATAGGCAATATTTCATAGAATATGGTAATCAAAGCAGCACAAAATACTGCTGAAAATTATCCTTAACTCTGTATATAAGTATCAGTTAAAACCATAGTGTAAGGCCATATATCTGTAGATGAAACAAGCTCTACTTGATTCTCCTGAGAGGATGGAAGTGTAAGGGTATGTTGGAATCTATTTCAAGGAGGAAATAATTGCACTTCCAAAGAGAAGTGGCAGATAGTTTGATCTCAGAAAACATGATAGCTAGCAGTTTCTATTTTATAAACAGAGAACAAAGTCTGCTATACTCAAATAATTTATCACTTAATGGTATGTTTCAAAGTAATTAGAGAATTGCAACTGAAGTGTTTTAAAGGACATGGAAGCATAATCATTAAAAGCCTAACCCTGATTCACTGCGAAGTAAAATGGGATTTCGTTATTCATTTCTGTGGAAAGAGGAAGTCCCTTTTGTTTCCAAAGAACCAACACACAGGACAGTATATGTGAAAAACTTTACAGAAATTTCAGCTCATCTCATTAGTTTGACTGAAGATCTTACCAAAATGAACCATGAATAGACAACATAAAAAATAATTTGTGATTAATATTAGGTCTGTTTTTTTGTTTTATATATAATAGCAGCTGCAGGACTCTCCAGATTTTCCTTGCACCATTTTTATAATTAAAATTATCTGGCCTCACCTTCCAAGAGTATATAGAGAACAAGGATGTAATAGGACTCACATTTATGCAACTGAACTGAATTGATAATCAATGTTTAATTCCTTAATGTACACAAATACACAAAGTCCAAAGCAACTGCTGTTCTCTACTTCCAGAATCCCACTGCTGAGAAGACAACCTGACTTTCCAATTTCTGTTTGGTTGGATCACGGTTCCTAGCTTGTGTAGTATGACCATAATAGCTGATTGGAAGGATGAGAAATGCAAGAGGGCCTTCTTGGGGAATGCTGCTGTAGATGTGTATCCCACAGACATCAGACCTCTACTGTCTATTCCATTTTGAGCATCAATTGTGCCCCCAAAATGTTTCCCTTTGTGCAAGCTTGAGGTATAACCCACAGAGGTACTTCTCAAGTCAGTGTGCAATTTTAGGGTGTTTTATAGGGGGGAAAATAGCATATCAGCCATAGCATGCTCTTCTCCTAACCTGAAAACCTACAGCTGCGGCCTGAGGCACAGCAAACAGTTCCCCATCTGGCCATTTTTCTCCCACAAGAGCATGCAAGTTATCCTGTTATTCTAGGCTTCCCTTGCAGCCTCCTGGTAAGGCCCGCCCCACGTGGCAGAAAGGTTTACTATACTCTTGAGGCCAATTGTCTTTCGACGGCTGCTCTGAAAGGCGCCTTTTTTCCCCTGTGCCCTAAAAACAGAGGCGCGTTTCTAACCTCTTAAACAGGACTCTGCAAGATGCTTAAATTTCAGCAAGCATCCGCAGTAATAATCCCGGAGGGCAGGGCGCGCGGGGCTCTAGCGCGGCCGCTACTGCTGCGCCCGTCCCGCGGAGAGTCCGAGCTGTTGCAAGTGGCCACTGAGTTGGCAGAGAGGAATGAGTTGAGGAAGGCTCGAGACGTCGTGGAGGGGCAGAGTTGCCTGCTGCAGTCCTGCCACTGTGCGCCCCAGTCCGGGGAGGAGAGAGAGAGAGAGAGAAAGGCGCCGCTCCGGCGGAGGGATACGCTGTTCCCTATAAAAAAGGCTCCGCGCAGCCTCACACCTACAGCATTTCTGGCAAAGGGAGGAGGAAGCGAGGCCGTTCGCTGCCGATTGCCTTCTGCACCTTCGCCAGGGCACAGAGAGCCAACGCCGCCAGCCGCAATGGTAGGTAGCTTGGATCTACCGCGCGACGGATTTTGTTGTTGTTCTTGCTCGGGTTTTGTTTTAAAGCATGGACGAGAAACATCTGGATTTGTGGTTTGACTTCCTACAACGCTGCTTTTGGACCTTTCGACTCTTGGCGGGAACCGAATAGCAATGCCTTTGCCCTTTCGCTACTATGCCTTGCCAACTTCGGGGGTGGAATGGGGGGGGTGTCAGCTTGGACTGCGCTTTAGGAGCGGAGGTAGAAGCGGGCCCTGTGCCTTGAGATCCGCTGGAAAGCGGATCCGCTCTTTTGCGTGGAAGGTGGGAATGGGGCGAAGCGTTGATAGTCCTGGCCCAGCCGTTGTCCTTTTGCTTACAGTTTAACTTGGGCTGTGGCGGAGAGCATAAGATTTGCAGGCGAAGTTCAGGCGGCCCTGCAAGTCGCCGTCCCGCGGCCGGGTCTCTTTCACTTGCTTTCCACGATCTCGCTTCCTCTCCGGAGCAGCCGGCTGGGCTTCTTGTGTGCGGAGAAACTCGCGACCGCTTGCCGGAACTGGCGCTCTTGTCGGCGTTCGCTTCCAAGGAGTACATGCCCGGTTTCCTCCCAGTTAGCGCCCGAGGCTGGGTGGGGATGCTTCGGAGTTCAGCGGTCGCTTGGGCTGGGAAAGTGGCGGATCCGCCTGTTCTCGGACAGAGGGCGATGTTTGCTTGGAGAACCGGGCGATCTGTTTGCTTGGCACGGCGGCGGTCGCAGCTCCTGGTTGTTGTTGTTTTTTGCAAGGACTTTGGGGCAAACGTGTTGGAGCGCAAATGTGTTGGAGACGGGATGGCAATTGCGCGGGAGGAGCGCCCTGGTTGTCCTCTCTCCACATCCCCACGTCATAAGGGCGAGGTAGTAACTGGGGCCGCGCCTTGCCTGTAGTCAGAGGTGCTGCGTGTTCTTCTCCGGAGCGGAGATTTCCTGTGTTGTAGCTGGGGAGCGGCCCTTCGCCCCCTCCACAAAACGACGATTAAGCCGAGATGCTCCCTCAAAGAATAAAGGCGGTTATCTTCGGCAGGAATGAGCAGAGGTTGAGAAAACGGATCAGGCCTTCATTGGGCACAAGACCGCATTAAAGTGAATTTATCCTATATTTTGGCGGGTGCCATTTGGATTATTTAGCTGGGTATAAATTCAGGAAGTGGTGGGATTGTTTTCTGGAAGCAGTTTTCCCCATCCTTGTGCCTTCCAGATGTGCTGGCTGATGACCGGGGTTGACAGGGGTAATCGCCCTAAGACATACCTCTGGAAAGTTCCTGGTTAGAACCATATGGGAGCTCAACATATGGTATTGGTATGGCTGCAGATGGAGCAGAACTCTGCTCTGCGAAAATGCAATATAAAGAGTCACAGTTTTGATGTTATTAAAAAAAATGTTGATTGCATGCACCTTTTTTCCCCCCTTGTGGAGATAGGATAAGGGAAGTAGATGACCAGGCTGGCTGAAGGAGGTGGCATTCAGGGTTGGAGGATGGCAGGGGAAGGATGATGGAAACAATCACAGTTTCTACACCAGCTGCACTGCGTAGGGGGAGGGGGAGGGAGAACCTCTGCAACTATTGCGCTGTTTCCCCACCCCCAAAAAATAATTTTCCAAAACCCTCAAATGCAGCAATTGCAAAAAAAAAAAACAAACCTTTGAAGGTTGGATTACATCATGTCTCCTCCTCTTCTTCCTCTTGAGCCTCCACCCTACTAATCCCTAGAGGTGGGAAGCTAGGAGAGGGTAAAAATCCATGCTGTTTACAGTAGCAATTGGAAATTATTTCCTAGAAGCCCTGAACAAAAATCTTAAAAGCTCACATACACTGTGTGTGCAAAGGGGTTTATTTGGGTGATTCTTGAAACAGAGAGTGAAAGGAGAAGTGGGTAAGATCTGTTTATAAGGCAGTCTCAATCTATTAAAATTGACACTATAGCTGTCTGGTGTACCAAAAAGTATGGATCACAATTGGGCTGTTGGCACAAAGTCACGTTTTGTGCAGAAGGCAGTCAGGGGAAGCCTTTTCAACTAGTTCCCCCCCCCAATAGTGGAGCCCTCCAAATGTGTTGGACACATGTCATCTGACCCATTTGGAAGTCATTCAATTAGGGAAGGCTGCTTAGTGCAGGTGCATTGTAGAACCTGACTCTTACATTTCATGTTCTCCTAATGTGCAGTTAGATTTTACCTTGGTCAGGCATCTCCCAAGAGCATTTTAGTTGATGATGATCTTTGGTCTTCATTCAAGATTTTATTATTATTATTTTAACTAGAATTGCTGCATAATTGTGAAATGCATGATATATTGAGAAAAGGGATGAAATCTCAGCTTTCATTTCCCATGCGGTAATAGAAAGGAAAAGCCCAGGTGTGTCTCCTTTCCCCTTTTGCAGCTGGGAGGGGTTACATCATCAGATCTGATTCCCCCTTCGCACAACCCTGTATGGGCGGGGTGGCTGGTTTAGCATGATGTTAGCTACTTTCATCAGGTAGCCAAGGTAAGGCATATTTGTTCTTGTTGCCTAAAATACCAAGCTAGATGTTATTATATATATTATGTGGAAAAAATGTATAAAATCAAAACTTGAATGTATAAAACCTGGATTCTTATCCTTCAAATCACAGACAGAGGGCTTCATACACTCTAGTTCTGTTGATTTGCATTCTTCGTTTTATTGAGGTGTGGTCCAGTTTCCTGCTCTGCATTGCTCTGATATGTTATGTAAATCACTATGCCAACTTGCCTCACTGAAAGAACACCCAGCAACTGGATTCTGGGAAGATTTCAAACAGGATTGCTCATTAGGTGTGTACAAATCCTGCAACTTTTTTTTTTTTTTTATGAGAAGCTTACTTTGGGATGTCCTTTAATCCCTGGCAAGCCACTGCAATGTGAAGTCAGTTATGCTTGCCAACAGATTTCAAACTGCAGAGGATTTTGACGCATTTGTTGATCTTCAAATTTCATAGTAAACTTCCAGACACATCTTCACACCCATCCATCTTGCATATTTAACAGGAAATCAGTATTTGGATATGACTTTTGCAGCATCAAATAGCTATTCAGAACAAAGCTTTAAGGGAGACATTCAGTACTTGGGTAAGAGTATAATTTTTCAAAATTCAGCAACCTTTTGAAGAAAATCTGTAACTTCATCGGCAGTTTTAAAATATATATTTACATCTTTCTCACTAAGCTATTAAATATTGGTTAGGCTAATTAATTATTTTAAAGCATTTATGTAGCTGCATATCTAAACCCAACTCTACATAAATAACTGCCTATATAAATGTTTTAAATAAATCATAATCACTTTGCACTGACTGTCATACAGAGCAGAATACATTTTTCCTTGTCAGATATTACAGAGTGGGACTGTTGATTAGGACAGTTACTAAAGCTTCAAAGCAATGCTTTTGTAAAACTAATAGAACAGCAAGTTCTAATATCAGAAGGATTTTAAAATAAAAAAAATAAAAAGAATTTAGTGCTGAATATATCATAACAAGGTATGTAGTTCTTGAGAAATAGGCCCTTATTTTGCAGGCTTGTTTTTGTTACCCATTACTTAATGGTAGGTTCAGTAATCTCATGGCTGTACTGAAAATCTGATGCAAAATGTATTTGGAGTGGGGGAGGCTCTGTTTCTTGACCATCAGAGTAATAAAGAAGAATCTTCAGCTTTCTGGGTATTTCATATCTTCCCCCTCCCATGCTGTCTCAGTTCTGTTTGAACGACCCACTGAAGAGAAGAATGATTTATTGCCAATTGCTCTTGGATGGGCCAAGCATTAATATAATGTTATGTCATCTTGCCTCTGAGTTGCTGCTGCATTGTGTGCTTTGACATAGCTACAGGTAAACAGTGTTCTGAAATACTTTTCTATTCTTTACATAGGCCGATCAGCTGACCGAAGAACAGATTGCTGGTGAGTATTCTAATTGGAGGGAGATGGTTTCTGTTGGCCTAGCAACTACTGTGAATACAAAAATATTGCAGAACATTCTTGGTGGCTGCCATCGTTTGGCTATTTTTCAAGACTTTACATTCCTGATGGTGTGGATTGATCTTAAAAAGACAAGAAAAAATCGGATTAAATTGTTTTTCATTCAGTAATTTAAATATGTTCCTGAAAACATATATGTTTGTATTCGTTTCTGTCTGGATAACTGGTTACCATAGGAATTGAAACCTACCGGCTGGTTATGCAACCCACATCCTTTTTTTGCATACACAGTTCTAGCTGTATAAATATAAAGAATGCAACTATGAAATGGCTACGGTCCTTTGATTTCCTCTGTACGTTTGCTTACGTATCAATCAAGTTCACTTATTTCAACATTAAAGATCTGAAGCTTTCTGATGCATTGATGGTAGTTACTGTGCAAAGCACTGTTTCTCATTAAATTGACAATGTTTATTTATAGCTTTGTATCAAGGCATTTATCTGAGAATAAAAGAGTTCAGAGAGTTCTGAAAGCTAAAATGTATACACTCTAAAATTATTAAAGTAGTTGGGATTTTTCAGAGAGAATGATGGCTCTTGCCAAATTTAATTGTCCATAAGGATTGCTTACACCTAAGTAAGCTCCCAGTAATTAATACAACACAAGTCTTTGGGTGCATGTAGATAAAGTTCCTGATCACAGAATCATGAACAGGTGCTGGCTTTTTCCCCCTTTCCTTCTTGTGTTATTTTTGGTTTATCAAATCACAATTTCTGCTTGGTTTGCCCAAGGTTGTGGCTAAATATATTGAAAGGAAAAACTAGTATAGAATAATTTAAGGTCTTTATACAATTGCATTGGCAAGGTTGTGGCTAAATATATTGAAAGGAAAAACTAGTATAGAATAATTTAAGGTCTTTATACAATTGCATTGGCTAGGTCAAGAATGGGCTGAAAAGACATGAGTAGCCATTCCCTCTTTTTGTGATTTTTCTGCTCATCCTCTAAAGCAGAAGTGTGCAAAATCTAGATGTGAAGTTGAAAAGATATTTCACATACAGAATGGGTGTGTCAGCTGTACATTTCCTTGGTTTGAGGTCATTGAGTTAAGGACCAGGCAAGAGAGCACTGACTTGTGCTAGTTAGCGCTTATTTTCTTGGCACAACTTCTTTAAGGAGCTGCCGACCAGTATAATGAGCTTATGCTGGATCTGAACCATTTGGGGGTTTGAATACTGCACACCTTGCCTTCAGAGCTTCGTGCCTGATTGCATTTCTCCCTGTGCGTGTTAGTAACGCTGAGATATGGATCAGGAAGCTCCTAGTTCAAACCTTACTTCTGCCGTGGGTAATCTCTCTCTCTCTCTTTTACATTCTCGCCAATCTTGGAAGTATTTTTTCCAAGTAAATAATGTCATTTCTCTCCCTCCCTCCTCTCTCTCTCTCTCTCTCTCTCTCTCTCTCTCTCTCTCTCTCTCTCTCTCTCTCTCTCACACACACACACACACACACACACATATATATATATAAATTGTGTGAGTTGCATGATGACATCACCCCTGCTATCAGGTCACTGGTTCAGTGACAGGGAATTACTGTTCAAGTATATCTGTAGGGCATCAAACTGAGGAAGCTTGATGTATTATTATTATTGTATATTCGGGATGTGGTAATAGTTAACCTGCAGTTTCAGGGTTAAGAGATCCCAGGTGTGAATGAACCCTTAAGAACATTACCACTTGGTTGAATCAAAGCATAAGTTTATGGCATGCAGAATTCTTTACTCCTGTTCTGTTTCTGGGATTCGTGCAATCTACATTTGGATCCTGTTTTTCACATTGAAACCATGTCCTCAGAAAACCAACAAGCAGGACATGAGTTCTGTAAGTCCTTGCACTTACGTTCCATAGTGACTAATATCAAGAGACTTCCTGCATCCGGACCTAATAATAAATAATAAATAGCTGTCATGATAGTCACCATGAATTTGCCTATTCTTTTTAAAAAATCTACAATGACATCATACTGACGCTAATTAATTGCTTTGTGAAGTACTTTTATTTAGCTTCACTGGATGACATGTTTTAAGTGCAGTGAAGAAGATGTTGTGTAAGTGTAAATGTTGTATACAATGTTAAAGGCTTTAAAAAATATCCATGTGTGCAGTAAGAGGGAATTATTTTATACTCATTTGTTCTTTCCTTCAAAAGAGGAAAGAACAAATTGCAGCTAATGAGTTTATAATAATCATGAATGCAATATGTTATAAATATAACTATTTGCTTAAGTATCAGTAATGTCATAGCTGCCTTCACTATATCTCACTGCCACCCACTCCCAGACTTTTAAGTTTTTTAGGAGATGGGACTCTGGATTCTTGTGATATACGTTAGGATGAGAAAAGGAGACAGGTTCCATATATACTATATGTGGGATTTTGAACCCTACTTTCCATATTTCATATCCAAAAATGATGTTATGGAAATGGATGCTTTATACATGGTTTGAATTACTAGTCATTCTTTATTGACTCAGTGCAATGGTCATTGTAGGCCAAAAGAACTTGGGTCTAACTTGGCTCTTGTCTAATTATTCTGTACTAACTTTCTTCTTGGATCATCCCCAATTTGCATCCATAGAATTACTGCACTTTTACTGATGAGCATTTTACTAAGGCACAGTTTTTAGTCCTCGCCTTATGACCACAGTTGAGCCCAAACTTTGTTGCTAAGTGAGACTGTTGTGAATTTTGCTCCATTTTATAACCTTTCTTGCCACAGTTAAGTGAATCACTATAGCTGTTAAGTTAGCCAGCATAGTTGTTAAGTGATTCTGGCTTGCCCACTGAATTTGCTTGTCAGAAGGTCGCAAAATGTGATCATATGACTCTAGGAAGCTGCAGTCGTCATAAATATGAGTCAGTTGCCAAGCGCTTGAATTTTGATCACATAATCATGGGGGATGCTGCAACGGTTGTAAGTTTGATAAATGGTCATTAGTCACTTTTTTCAGTGTTGTAACTTCAAATGGTCACTAAATGAACTGTTGTAAGTTGAGGAATACCAAATTGGAAAAAATTGTAGGCCTGTATATTGCTAGGCACACATGTCATTCTTGTGTGTACGTTTGCCAAAAGATGGAACATGTCTTTAATTTGTTCACTGTGGTATCATTCATTGGACAGAAGACTTATTCACATACATAGTGCTATCACGTTGCTATGTGCTGATGATTTTTTTCTTCCCTGTCCTCAGAGTTCAAGGAAGCCTTCTCTTTATTTGACAAAGATGGTGATGGCACCATCACAACCAAAGAGCTGGGGACTGTCATGAGGTCGCTGGGTCAAAACCCTACAGAAGCAGAATTGCAAGACATGATTAATGAAGTAGATGCTGATGGTAAGCATATGAAGGAATGAACCAGCTATCTTCAGACGTGAACATAATTCAGTTTGTTCAAATTCATAACTCAATTTGGGTTAAAGTTTTAAATTACAGATGATGAAGGTTAGTGGCAGCTAATCGCAACTGTGCTTTATACTCCTAATAAAATCTGCCACGTATTAATGACAGCTATGATTGTGTCTGTATCAGGGCACTCTAAATAAAAAAACAGCACATGAAGATACAGCATATCTACTAAGAATATTATTTACTTCTGTCCTTGGCATAGTTTCTGTCGCTCACATATTAATTAAGTATATTATGTGTAGCCTGGGACTAATGCCAGATAAAGCCTTTTGTTGCAGATCTTAACAGGGAAACAAGTTTGTAATGGGAGAGAAAGTATTTTAGGTAAGTAGGGCTGTAAAGGTTAATATCAAAACTTTTAAGCTGTGTTCCATAAGCAATTTATAATCAGAGCAGATCTTTCAGTACAGACATCACATGACCAGCTGCTGTTAGTGACAATTTGTCAGCTGCATTTTGCATCGCAGTTTCCACTCTTTTCAACAGTAGCTCCTTATGATGAGTGTTACCGCAAACAAAATGGAATGCAACCAAGGCAAACCATTGCCAAATACAACTACCTCAAGAAAGGTCACAGAACACACTAGGTATAAATGGCACCCAACTTTCAAGATTATTGACTTCTGTGGATTGGATGGTAAAAAGCAGTATCATAAGACAGTTTCCTCCATATACCGTTGGCATCTGATTACTGTCCCCAGCAGTTTTCTGTAGATGTTGAAACAGATTATAACTCTATGGGACATGATAGATAAGAAGCCAGATGGTGAACAATTAGGTCCCACACAGAGTCAAACTGGAAGGATCAAAGCTGCTGTGAAGCAGTGTTCCCCAAAGTTCAGTCCTATCAGATGATCCCAAGGGTATCATGGTTAATGGTATCACAACTTTTCTAGAAGCCCAGGAGAAGAAATAGAACTAATTCCACCACATCTGGTTCTGTCGGAGACCCTTGCCAGTATAATCCCATGATTAAAATGGCTCCCAATGATTAGTATCATTCAGTTGTGTCTGGAATCGTAAGGTCTTCTCAGTTAACTTTTCCAGAAATGGAATGATTGAGTTTGTCTATATTGGACAGATTGCCATTATCAAGGGAAAGGAGATTATTCTTTGCATGGACTATTTGCCTTCTTTATGCAATTAAGACACATCTTTCCCTCAGCGACACAGATTATTTCTCTTTACCATGATGTCAGTCCTGTCCTAATCAGTCAAGAAAGGCAAGAATTAAATTATTGGTTGGTAATCCTCAGCTTTCCATAAAGCTAACCACAAAATTCCAAGTGATAAGACAAGCTGTGGCTAAATTTGTTTCCCTATGATTTATCCAAGTGTGTTTATTTATTTATTAAATTTATTTGCCACTAGTAGCACTAAAATTATAAACTATGGTAAAAATAGTTTGGGTGGGAGGGAACAAGGTGTGCAGGGAGTAAGGTGGAATCTGATGTTAGTTCATCAACCACCTCCAGGTGACAGTCTCCATTGGGACTCCAAGCCAACTGATAGGGCCAGCTTTTCAGGCCCTTATGGAAGGTCAGGAGTGGATCTCACAGTGGAGAGTAAGATGTTCCAAAGGGTAGGAGCCATAGAAGAGAAGGCTCTTCTCCTGTATCCTGCTAGCTGAAATTTCTTTACTGATGGAATCCACAGCATACCTCCTCTCCTGATGCTAGTGGGGTGAGCTCATCCCATTGGTTCCTCAGGTAACCAGGACTCGTGCCATGCAGGGCTTTAGAGGTAAAAACCAGCACCTTGAATTGTACCTGGAAGCAGGCCAGCAGCCAGTGCAGCTTGCATAGTGTTGGAGCACAGCTGATCAACTTTGCCCATCAATTCTGGCTATGCATCTGCAACATATTGTTGAAGAATATATGCACTTGTACAGATAAAGCAATGCTGACTTCTTATGTGGATGGAGTGATGGCCAGCATTGAGCACTGGCATAACAGCTGATAAGTAAAATGGGAAATTTCCTAAATGAATTAGGGTAAATACCCAAATGCATTGGGTGCCTGAATTGGATTGCTTTAAGATTTCCATCAGTTGCCAGACTCGCTAGAAGATGATCTGTCCACACCCGTTGAATTATCATAATTTCCCCAATTTAAAGTCACTAGCTCCACTCAAGCAGAAAACCACACCTAATATGTGTCCTGAACAAAATGCCTAGAGTAAACCAATGCCTTGCCAGAGGTCAGAACAGCTAACTCAGGAAGAGAGACTATTGGGTTGCAGGATAGACAATATGCTAACAGTATCCCTATCTCCAAATGCAGTAGAATGCACTCAGATTTGGCAGACTGTCAAATGGAGTCAGTGAAATAGAAACCTATTAGGCAACAGTTTATCTATCTTCTTGCCCTCTAGTTTTAGTCTCTGGGCTATGGAGTAGCTTGGCGGTCAATAGACTCTGCTTTCTCTACCATGTCCTTGTGATATCTTCATTAACAACTTAGATGAGGGAATAGAAGGGGAACTTACCAACTTTGCAGATGATACTAAGCTGGCAGGAATAGCTAACACCCGAGAAGATAGGCTCAAGATCCACATGGATCTTGACAGACTAGAACACTGGGCCATATCTTACCAAATGAAATTCAATGTAGAGAAAAGTAGAGTCCTACACTTAGGCAAGAAAAACCAAAAGTACACATATAGACTGGGTGAAACCAGGCTCAATAGCTGTCACTGTGAGAGGGATCTTGGAGTCTTAGTGGACAACCAGCTAAATATGAGCCAGCACTGTGCAGCAACAGCCAAAAAAGCCAATGCAATCCTAAATTGTATTAACAGAGGGATACAATCAAGATCAAGGGAAGTACTAATACCACTCTATAAAGTAAGACCACACCTAGAATACTGCATCCAGTTTTGTTCACCACATTATAAAAAAGATGTTGAGACTCTAGAAAAAGTACAGAGAAGAGCAACCAGGATGATTAGGGGACTGGAGGCTAAAACATAACAAGGAACAGTTGCAGGAACTGGGCTTGGCTAGTCTAGTAAAGAGAAGGACCAGGGGAGACATGGTAGCGGTCTTCCAATATTTGAGGGGCTGCCACAGGGAGGAAGGGGTCAAGCTATTTTCTAAAGCGCCTGTAGGCCAGACAAGGATTAATGGATGGAAACTGAACCAGGAGAGATTTAACCTGGAAATAAGGAGAAACTTTCTGACAGTGAGAACAATCAACCAATGAAACAGCTTGCCCTCAGAAGTTGTGGGAGCGCCATCACTTGAGACTTTCAAGAAGAGATTGGATTGCCATTTGTCAGAAATGGTGTAGGGTCTCCCGCTTGGGTGGGGGGTTGGACTAGATGACCTACAAGGTCCCTTCCAACTCTGATTATCTGTTATCTGATAGATTCCAAATCTAAATTAAATCCAGGATTAAATTCTGAGTAAAAGATGTTATAACGGCAAGATAATTTGCAGTGCAACTTTTTTTTTTACCACACAACTTTCTAGATAAAGAGATCTAATCTCCCTGGAGTTTATTATAATCTCCCTAGTGATTACAATATGGCTTGCCATAGGTTTCTTGAGTGCTTTTCAGCTTCCAGTCTAGGCTGGGATTTCCTGATTGCGTGTTATTACTAATAACTTTGACCCTTCTTAGTATTTCCAAGGTCAGCCAAAACTGGCTAAATCATACTACCTGTTGTGAAATAATTGTGTATTGGAGCTATGTATTTCATGTCAAATTACATATTGCCTTATCTGCAAATTTTTATCACATACCTTCATGGCATCGACCCTAAACAAGATGAGACTAGCATATGGTTGGAGAAACGTAACATACAAAATGTTTCTGACTGCCAAAGAAAAGTTATTTGCATTGCTTAAAATGTTTGAATGGCTTGTTGAGAGAAACACTTAAAAAGAAATAGACGGGCTAGAACTTAAAACTAAATTTGAATTGGCTGCACTATATGTAAATAAAACTGGGTGTGATTAATATGATAACAGCTCACTGATTTGTTTAACCATTTTTACTTTTAAAGTTAATAATGAGTTCTCTGGGTACTGTTCCTTAGAGTGTGGGGGGAACATAGACAATAATAAAGAATATTTGTAGCTCACAGTTGAAATGAGGGCTCCTTAGTGCTCTCTGAGCTTGATTGTTTTCTTGCAGATGTTTCATTACCCAATCTAGGTAACATCAGTGCTCATCGGGGATCAAAGATTTCTTCAAAGTTAAAATCATCTCTAGAGCAGAGCATAGTATAAATGGAATTGAAGCCCAATCATGCTCCTGCATATCATCTGGTGATACAAATGAGTTCAAAATAAAGGGCTTGAGTACTTCGAACGATATAAAAAGATAGCTTGATCAGAGGTGGTCCAAATTTTTGAAATACGTTTCTAATCTGCAAAGAATAGCTATTTTCTTCCAACTATTTATATTATCCTGTCCTGTCTACAAAATAATTTGTAGTCCAGTAGCCTAGTGGAAGAGATTCAGAGCATTACTACACTGTTGTCTTCCAGACAGGATATAATTCACTGCCTTAACTCTCTGCCAATATGCTGAGTATGTATGGAAGGCATCAAGTTTGAGAAAGCTTACAGTTGTATATCATGCGTTGAAGACGTGAGAACTAAATTTTAATAAAATAACTGCTTATAATTGGTTAATTTGTCTTATACTTACAAATATGAAACAGTGCTTAAGAAAAACCTTTCTTGGGACCAATTGTGCAACATCCCTTAAAAAAAACCCTACACACCCTTGAGAATTTTGAAGATCTGTTCCTCTGATTGTTTGCAGAAACTCCATTGAATGTAAGGAATGTAGCATATGCTGAACAAGACATAATGTTGACCTTCCAGTCACCTGCAGTCCTGTCTTCTACCTGTTTCTCAAGATCAGCAGTCAGATTATAATTCCTTTGAAAATTAGTCTAGTATTTAAAGAGAAGAGAAAGGCTGTGAAATTATAAATTAGCATTAAAATGACAGAGAATCTGGATTATGTAAAAACTAAGCATTTCCAGTTCATAGTTGAGCAAATAGTAGAGGAGAATACATTTTATTTCTATCTTTCCCAACTCCTAAAATTTCCACCTGCAGTGGCCTTTGATCTGGAGAGCACAAACTGGATCAGTTATGGGATGTTTTCAAAGCAATTCAGGAGTGCAGAGAGTTGAACTGATTGACATCTGCTAAGAAATTGCATTTTCTATATCTAAAACCTTTGGTGGTATAAAGGGACTCTCCTATGGCAAAAAGGCTTTTATTTTTTAAATACCAATAGCATGTATATGATGTCATAACTTGTTGAGAACCCAAATGATTTCCAGTGAATGTCAAATGCAACAAGGAGTATGGATCTAAAAGTGAATATATCCAAGAGTAGCGGTGTTTGATAGGGAAAATGGAGTGAGTGATTCTAAATTATACATACATGGTAAAGAACTGGAACAAACAGATTAAACCGTGTCCCTTAGCAGAATGAATTATACAATTTTAAGATATGTAAATATGGTAGAAAGGCAATGAATAGCATGAATATTAAACAGCAGTGAGGTTTAAGCATGTCAAGAAAAATATAAAAGCATGTTTAAGGCTATAGGAATAGTACATCTTTGATAAAATGAGGTAGGTCAAGAAAAAATAAATGAATGAAGATATTGAAAACTGAACAATATGAAAAAATTGCATTGAGGTATTTAATTAGAAAGAATATACAGTATAAGAATCCAGTTACAGAACAAATTTTAACTAAAGAGGAATGGATTGAGAGGAAGAAGACAGAACATACTCTGTTTTGATAGAGTTGAAAGTACATTTGGACATGTTTTTCCTTTCTATGCCTTTTTTGACAGGCAATGGCACCATTGATTTCCCAGAATTCTTGACCATGATGGCTAGAAAAATGAAGGACACAGACAGTGAGGAAGAAATTCGTGAAGCATTCAGAGTTTTTGATAAGGTATGATTTTAAGGTTAACTGTGAGGGTTGTTAATGTTACAATATCCATGTTCCTTGGAATTGTTCTCTGTTGCTAAAGCAGATGTCCTCCTAGTAAAGTCCAGTGAGTCTTTTTTTAAACATTTGCAGTTCACAATCAAATTTCTAACTGGTTGCTTTGTTTGACTTATCTTCCTAGCAAAACTATTTTTTGGAAGGGCAACATAACATGAGAATTGTAATGTATTTTGTATGGAAACAATTGATACTCTGCAAATGCATCCTTGAAATCTTGAAAGAGGACTCTTTCACAGTCTACTGTTTACTGGTTGCATATCTTTAAAAATATGTCCAGTGAAAACAAGTACAGCATATAAGATGCTTTTAACAGAAAACCAGATTTGCCCAAATTGTATTGAGTATGCTAGTGGCAAACATTCTAGTACAGGGGTCGCCAACCTTTTGGACCTCAGGGACCACCAAGCCCATAATTTTAAATCCCAGGGACCACTAACCGGTTCTGTGGGCATGGCCTAATATGTGGGTGTGCCTTGGTGGTCATATGACTGGCTGGGCATGGCTTGTATGTAAATATTATAAATATTTATATAAATATTGAATTATTTTTTTTAAAAGAGCAACTTTTACCCAAATGCAGGCAAAGCAGGCAGGCAGATTGAGTTGCTCACAGAATCACAGATTCATTCAATGATCTATCTATCTGCCATCGGCTAGCTCAGTCTCTCAAATTTGCTTGCCATGAGTCTCCACTGAATAACTGAACCTTCAGTCCTAAGGGAGGTTCAACTGTGCTTAAAAGCAGAGCCAAAGATCTAAAGACTAGCTAAAAAGCAAGAAATCCAACCATTTCCTGCTTCCTAGCTAATCTAAATCTCCCGGCACAGCAGAACAGATGGTGGTCAGAAAAGGGAAAAATAGCAATTTAGCAGGCAAGTTTGCCTGGTAGGGAGTGAGTGGGCGGGGAGGGTTCCCCCAGGCCATGTGGGCGGCGTAGCTTTGTGTTTCTTCGCAGCCTGGATTAATTGCTTTGGGGGGTGTTCTGGGGGTGAGATTTCTCTGCAGCCCACCAAAATTTTCTCGCGGCCCACCGGTTGGCGACTGCTGTTCTAGTATACTGCATTGTAATATATGATTAAAATGGCTCTGATTAAGAAAGTTCTTTGTTGTTTGGAGAAGCAAATAGCAATGCTGGCCATCCTGGTGTTTGTTTCACTGTAGGAGAAAGTTGTTTGGATTCTCTGGGAACATTATGACTAAGTGAAAAATTTAGTCCAGGTCTATCTGTTTCTAATTATAATGTCTTGGTAAGACCACACCTGGAATACTGCATTCAGTTTTGGACACCACGATGTAAAAAAGATGTTGAAACCCTAGAAAAGGTGCAGAGAAGAGCAACAAAGATGATTAAGGGATGTGGAGGCTAAAACATAGAAAAACGGATACTGGAATTGGGTATGTCTAATTTAATGAAAAGAAGGACTAGGGGTGACATGATAGCAGTGTTCCAATATCTCAGGGACTGCCACAAAGAAGAGGGAGTCAAGCTATTCTCCAAAGCACCCGAGGGCAGGACAAGAAGCAATGGGTGGAAACTAATCAAGGAGAGAAGCAACTTAGAACTAAGGAGAAATTTCCTGACAGAACAATTAATCAGTGGGACAACTTGCCTCTAGAAGTTGTGAATGCTCCAACACTGGAAGTTTTAAAAAAGATGTTGGATAACCATTTGTCTGAAGTGGTGCAGGGTTTCCTGCCTGAGCAGGAGGTTGGACTAGAAAGGTTGGAGGTTGGACTCCAAAGTCTCTTCCAACTCTATTACTCTATTCTATTCTATTCCTTGATGTATCTATCAGAATCAAAGTTGCTCAGGTTTGGCTAATGAGTCTTTTTTCTTTCTTTGTGTTCAGTAAGGTCAAAACTTGAAATGTCTATTTTTTATTCCAACTTCATCTCCTAAATGGAGAATTGTATTTTTCATACAGAGTCTGAAACATGTTTTATTTCAGCATATAAGCTCTAAATTGTACTCTTCCAAGAGAAGAGGTGGCTTGGATCAGATGTCATCATCTCAGTCCAATAGCTGTTCATTCCAACCAGGACCCTGCAAATTCAAAAATTCCTAGGCAGTAAAGCTTTCTGGGAGCTGCATTTCTGACATTCCTGAGGTTGAGAATAGTTGCAATAAATCCTGGTTTATTTGACCTTTAGAAACAAATACCCAAATTTCCTATAAAATTTAAACTAAGAAGTGGTTAACAACTTTGAAAGAAGCATTCTGAACCAATCCAATAACTTAAAATTCACTCTTAAGTTGGTTTTTCAGCACATAGATCTCTGGATTAGTTGGGACTGTTAGGATATTTGTATGATATAGGTTTATGTTTTTTTAAAAAAAACATTTCTGTTTGTATTTTTCCCACGGGAGGGAATTTCTTGCTTTCTCTAGAGGACTTCAAAGTCATTGGAGGCAATCTAGGAATTCAGATATGCTGTTGGTAAAGTTAGAGAAACTTCTCACTGTATTGAGACGAAAGATACTGTTCTCATATATTTAGATTCTGATAATTTGTTTTTTATGATGGGACACTCAACAACTTTATTGGCATTTTAAAGTGATTTCATATTAGAAACGTTCTTCATGGTAGAAGAAATAAACCAATAGAATGGAAAAAGATTGGAACATTTAATCTAATTACAAAGCTTTTAAGACGGCAAAATAAATAGTTTGAGGACGTGGATTTGAATTAAACCTTAGTTCTTCCGCTGCTTCAAATGTTTGCCTAACATTTTACATAATACTAAAAGATTATTGTTCTTCTGGTAATCCTACATTCCTGAGAGATTTGGGATATGTTCTTTGCACACTTCCCTATTGCTACAGCACCTTTCTAAGATCTCAAATGTGAGTTTTCCTATTACCTGTCCCTGATCTTTGGGCTGGAGATATCAGAGGCTGAACTTACTAACTTACATAATCAAAACATGTACTTGATTAAAGAAAAAAAAATGCCATATTTAGTTGTATTGTAAGCATTTATTCTGAAACCTTATATTTTTTCTCTCAATTTTGCACTATTTGTTCTCCATCTCCCCCTCCTGTTTCCACCCCCAAGGATGGCAATGGTTATATCAGTGCAGCAGAGCTACGCCATGTTATGACAAACTTAGGAGAAAAGTTAACAGATGAAGAAGTAGATGAAATGATCAGAGAAGCAGATATTGACGGAGATGGACAAGTTAACTATGAAGGTATAATGTGGATTCCTATAACGATAGAATTTTGCAAGAGCAGAAATTACAGCGGGGACTTAGAAGTTGTGGACTGTTAATCTTGTACATCTTAGAATATAGCGGGGTAAGGAATTTCTCCATGACAGGTTGTTTATGTTGTTTCGTTTCTGAAATGGCTAAAAATATGTTCCTTTGTTTCTTTCAGAATTCGTACAGATGATGACTGCAAAATGAAGAAATCTCCTTTCACCTTTTTTTTCCTCTAGAAGAATCAAATTGAATCTTTTACTTACCTCTTGCAAAAAAATGTTCATTTATTCATTCTGTTTCTGTATAGCAAAACTGAATGCTGAAATACCTTCTGTCCACAAACTGCATGTAATGGTTGGTGGTCCTGTTCCCCCCAAAAATCAAGTTAGCCATCAGTTTTCTTTTTCCAATATAAATAATTGTACTGCCTTTTAAAAATAAGAAAGCACTTAGTGAACTCCTCAAAAAGTTCCATTTGCTAATAACTATTACTCTGTTTGGGCTGGCCAGTTTTTCATGCATGCAGCTTGACAATTGAGCACAGTCAGACATTTGTATTAAAATAGTTTTTAAAAGGAGAAAAAAAACCTTAAAGGGAAAAAAAGCCTAATCACTCTTTTGTCAAAAAAGTGGGTTCTGGCTGAATCTGTAGTTATAAAATTGTCAAAGCTGGTTACTTTCAAATTGTTTTATACCTCAGGTGGTATGCAGCAAAGTGGCTGAGGACTGGAAAAAGTTTAGAGGCAACTCCCCCCCCCCCTCCATTCCCCACCCGAGGTGGAGAAGGCTCACCAATATGTAGCTGTAGTTTGTTTCCAAAAGCAAATAGGTGGCATTTCTGTGTTACTACATTGATTTTAAAATTGTCTGCATTGCACTATTGTGGAACGGATGTTGGGCCATTACCGTTCTAAAAAGTTTTAACAAAATATTTACCAAAGGGCAGGAGCACCTTTGGGTACATGCTCCCCCTCTCTCTCCCTCCCTCCTCCCTCCCTCTCACCTTTCCCCTGCCCCCTCTGTTTCTCTCTCTCCCTCTCCCCCACTCTCTCCCCTCCCCACTTGCAGTTTTAAAATTTACTGTACCGAGACTTGGAGCTGGCAGAGGAGCCTGTGGACTTCAGCACAACTATCAACATCGATGTTCAAGATAGTACAGTTATGTCCATTCCAAGTTGTAAATGCTAGTCTTTTTTCCAATAAAAGACCATTAACTTAAAGGTGGTGTTACATGCTTTGTAAAAGCCGAAAAGATTTATCTCTATACAATTTGAGAGATTAAACCAAAAAGGAAAAAAAAAAGGTAAGGCGGCAGTACGAAAGAAAAATGTGTTCTGTGAATGACTTGCTGCTAAATTATAATGCACATGTATGCAATAACTTAACCTGTTTAATGTTTCTTCAAGATGGCAAGAACTGACCTCTTGTAACCCAAGACCTTTGCTATAAATAAATGAACTTGTGCTTGCCTTTCATCTTTATGACAATCTTAATTCGCTGGCTTGTTTGATTCTGACTCATCCGGAGTCTGTAGGGAAGTGGCACCATTTTTTATTCCTGGTTTATGTTAGCTGTAATGCTAGCACTGACACGTATTAGTCTCTAGTCTAGTCTAGTGAGGAGCTGCATATTGGCAAGATATTTAACTTTATTAAAAAGGAAGGAAAAAATTTAGCAACAAAGTGGATGTCTAATAAAAGCATCCCAGAATCAAGCACATATTCAAATGAAAGAGTTTTAAGCATTCAAGTTCAGCTTTGATTTATAAGGCAGAATCCTAAATATATCTCCTTTAACAGCTCATAATGGTCTTATTCATGCATAAGCATAGACTACAATGAGGGTTTCAAGTTCTGTGACTAAGCTTTGTTCAAAAAAGGCTTAGCTCTTTGTGTTATGCACCAAAGCAGAGGATAGAGAACTTAAGGGCTTTGGAGCTTGTTTGCTAACATTTTTTTAGTGTGTAGATTGGCAATCCGATGTTCTCCAGAGATTTTGGACTTAATTCTCAATAACACCAACCAGGATGATCAATGGCAAAGAATTACAAGGGTTGTCCAAAATATGGAAAGCAGATTGTCGTCTATCTGCAGCAAAATACAGTAATGTGAATAAGGATATGTATGGAACTATGAAACCAAAACATTTTGTTTTGAAAATTCTGTAACTGGCGTTTCAAAAAATATTTAAAAGATAATCCATACATCTCAGCTGGGAATTCCACACCATTTGATCAGACAACCCAAAGAAATGAGATCAAATGATGAAAAGTAATAGCTTGCTGCAGTGGACAAGTATCTGAATACTTGTGTGTTTGCAAACAAGCACTCTGTAGTGGAATTTTTTTTTGCATCCATGGATTTTTACAGAAGGTCTAGATAGCATCAAGGTTTAATCAAGCTTGTTTGCCATGCTGCAGCACTTGCATTTTTTTTTTTAATTGCAAAAGCGCCTGAGGAACAAAATCCAACAGGAATACAGTTTTTCAGTTTCTATCTTCAGCTAGTAGAAAAGGCACTACAGAAACAAGGTTTAGGAAGATAGATTATTGGACTATTGTATTTATTCTCAGGTTGATGAAACTGAACAGAAAAAACAATAAGCAAATTTTCTTAATTATAAAACTAGAATTGTAACTCCAATGTAACCCTAATTATTTGGCCCCAATTCTCTTTCTTTTATAAGTGTGGAGGTAAAAATTGAGGTTGACTTGATGACTCCTTAGAGATAATTATGCAGTTTCCTTAGCAACATTAAGGAAGTCAGTTGCTACTGGCACCATTTGAGATGTTTTCTAATTTCTCAGTCTAACCAAGAGGCCTGATATTCTCTAATGGGACTTCCCTAGCCCCAAGCCTCTAGCTTCTAGCTTAGCAAGGTGAACCAACTGCTGTCATAATACAGTGCTCTTGGAAAGTAATACAAGATTAATATGATGCAGAAATATGTTTCAAAAGGAAAATGAGAACGGATAACTATGAAGGTCTAGCTCAGTTATATCAGATTTATTTGAGTGAATTCCACTTTTACAAAATCACTATTTAACACTAAATAGTGTAAACAATACTTTGGTGGATTTACATGCCACGTTAAATTGGGGGTAGTAAATTTTTTGGAGCTTAATGATTACAGTATATCTGAGGGCAGGGGAGTGCAATTCTTTGCAAGGTTAAGAAGCCAATTTCCTCCCTCAAATCTTAAAAAAAAATACCCCATAACCCGCAATATTGCTCTGAAACATCACACCCACACCCTTGGGAATGTCCAGAAAGATTCTTGTTGTTGCAACCCTAATCCTAACCAGTTATTTCTTCCCTTTTTAAAAAATGTGTAAAGGCTTTACAACTTTTTGAGCTAAATGCAGCTACATGTATGTATTCTATCCCTATCTTACTTTAGGCGTGCATTTTTAAAGCAAGGCATTGTGCTACAGCAATTCACCTCTAGTTTATGCACAGTCATGATGTCAATCTGACTCGGTATCCAGACAAGTAACAATGGCAAAGCAAGTTAGCTGAGCAGGATCTCTGAATCAAAGAAGAAAAACCAAAAATCGGCTGTGCACTATAGCTTGTTTCTGCTTGCTGTATTTTTTGGTCTGCTTTTGTTCTTCAAAGAGATGTTCTTTCCATATTTCCAGTGATGTTGAAATAATTAAATTGCAGATCTCTCCTACTCTTGCCACCCAGTCACACTTGGCAGGAAAGCATTCAGAACATGCCATTCCACGAGGAACAACAAAATAACAAGGCTGGTGTTACAGGGGATAGTGACAGACCCTTTTAACAACATACCTATTGACATTTTAAAACAGTGCAGGTGTCTCTGGGGGAAGAGCTGAGTGGAATACTCAAAACAAGCTTCAGAACAGTGGCCCTAATGAATAATTCAAGATAGAAAACAACAGACCATGCGAAACTATCCATTCATCAGAGCTGTCCGCTGTGCTACACAAAGTAATTTCCCCCCCTTTATCCGTTACTTACCTTTTCATACTATATCTTTTTAGATTGTATTCCTATCTGGTTTTACAATTTTGGATGAGGAGTGAGGAATTCAAATTCTACACAACATTCTGGTGACCATTTCCCAGAACCTGACAGTATTGGTCTTTTTAGACTTGATAGCAGAATTTAATAAACTTCCCAGGCAGGTATCTGTCTGCTTTTATTTCTCCCAACAGTCTTGTTCCTTCTGGTTCTCCAGGCAGTGCCTTTTTTTGCTTCCAGCAAGGGTTATGAAATCCAGGTTATGAAATCAGTTCCCAACCTTAGAAATTTGTTGGCCTTCAAAGGGCTTTCTTCCAAAATAAAAAGCCTTTTTATTTAAAGAGCAAGTCTGGTTGTTGCATCATGTTCCTATTTAGTCAATAGTTCTAATTTATTTAAAATTGAATATTCTAAATATTAATATTTGTAACAAATATAGACATTTGTTCCTTGGCACTATTTCTGTGTTGGTTGTTTTAGTATTGTTACTAGATGTTGAGTTGATTTTATTGGGTTCATTTGTAACAATAAAAATAATTTATTAAATTTGTATAGCCCCCAATTCACAATGGCTATGGGTGGCTCACAACAATGAAAAACAAATTGCAATAAAATCAAGCAGGAAAAGATAAAAAAAAGGGTAAGCCTCGTGAGGCAAGGGGTCTCCCTCTCCTTTGTCAAAGGCCTGGGTGAAAAGCTGAGTCTTCACAGCTCTTCTTAGCCTCAGAGTGGAGTGCTATCTCGATCTCAGGAGGAACCTTACTTACTCTGGAGGACAGAGGCTGCTCCAGAAAAAGGTGTGTTTCCTTGGTCCATTTTAAATGAAGAAACCTGGAGTACATCAATCCTGCAAGATTGAATCAGCCATACAGATACTGTGGGAGACAAGTGGTCTCTCCAGCAACCCTTGTATTGTTGGTTTTTGGTTTTGTACTGTACCACACTTTGGTTAAGGAAGATGATGATGGTTTTAGGCAGGGGTGGGATCCAAACGGTGTAACTACCGGTTGGGTGATTTACGTGTGAAATGACGTGAGCTGTGCTGCCCGGACAGCTGAGTAGCGCTATGCGCGGGTGTGCAGCATTTGAAAAAGCACTATTTTCCTACTTTTTCAATTGCAGCTGTGCCGCGCAAAGCAGCTGAGGTTGAAAAAGCAGGAAATAAAGGACAGGTAAGAGCCTGGGCGGGCGGGTGGGCCAAAACAGCAGCAGACACAGAACCGGTTCTGTGTCTGATGCTCTTCAGAGCCACCGGTTCTACAGAGCCGGACAGAACCAGTAGAATCCTACCCCTGGTTTTAGGACGATTGAACCTCAACCATTGGATAACTGAATAAGTCCTTATTTCTCAATATAATCCACCTCGCAGAATTATAGCTGAGAAGATAAAACTGAGAAAGGAACAACTTCAAACCTTTGGAAGCCTCAACAATATAACAAGGAACAAATTGATTATTATATTATTACATAAGTCACCTTGAGAGTCTTTCAGGCTGAACAGTGAGGTATGAATGCTTAATCAACAAACTGCAAGTATGTAAGTAAACACTGATATTTATTGACAATAATTTTTGTTGGAATTCTGGTAGATGAACAACCTTTTGACAAAAAAGTGATGAGGAACTTGGACCCTTTTAGATATCGCTGAACATCAGCTCCTGCTAGCATAACCAATGGGAAGGAATGCTGGGAATGATAGTTTACCAATATCTGAAGGACCATAGTTTTCTCAGTTGGGATTAAGAAACATTTCCTTGCTTTGGGAAATAATGCTGACAAAGGTCAAGTTGAAATTACGCGCTACTTAAGAACTGCCTTCCATTAGCCAAGTGACAGTCCAGGGTAAGCTCAATGAAATATTCACAGGGCAACAAACTGATCAGTTTTCCTTAGGCAAATAGCTGTATAATTGTTAAGCTTCAAACTATGAAATAAAAAGCCTATAAAGGACACTTCACAGAATGATGCCGATACCACATCTGACTGCCATATGTGCTAGAATGTTGAGCTGGATGTGAGGGAGCGTAAGCCTTGGACATATGATTCGTGTAATTCTCTGTTCATGAAATCTGCCAGGTAAGAACACTTCATGTACTTGCTGTGTTCAGTGAACTAGATGGGAACTTTGCAACATCAGCTTCTCTAGTTTATATAATATCACATGCTGTGCTATTTCTTCACCTTGGTGAATTATGGTGACATTAACTGGATTAACATTGACTAGAAGTACAGCAAAGCATTTTTAATTAGCGGATTAATGTAACCATATAGTTAGGGGCAACAGGGTTATCAGCTACGATTGACTGATAGCTCAATGGAACCTCCATATTTAGAAACAGTATGCCATTGAATAGTAGTTGCTCAGAAAAATGAGATGTTTTGTATTCCCCTGTGGTTTACACAGGGACACGGCTGCCAGTTTGGAAAATACAAAGCAGAGCAAGATGAATCCTTGACCCCACCCAACTCTAGGCATCTGCAGAAGATATGAGGGGAGAATATGATATCATGTGAATAATTTGACTTACATACTTGCGTCAGATGTCATCACGAAAGAATATTATTGTATCATTTCTGTCATGGTACAATAGTGTTCTATCACCTGCAACTTGTTACTTGATCAATTGACAGGGAGTAAACATGCCATTCCAAGCAGCTGTTCACATTGTGAGGGTTTTGCCGATGGCAGCTAATGCCTGGTGGTAGGGAAAATGAAAGGTGGGAAATCCTCCGAATGCTTTTCTTAACTTGTCCCTCATTAAATATATAATGGCATCACCACTCACTGGGCTTGTCATTATGGCAGAATAAATCTTGGCAGTCAGGGCAGAATATTTATACCAGGATGTTTTTTCTGCCAGCTCAAAAACCAGGGGAAAGCACTTGAAGCAGCCATCTGGTAGAACATTTGGCCTTAAGACACTTCATCCCACTCTTTGTTTTCTACTAATAGCAATTATCAAATTATTTTACAGGGTTTTTTAAGAGGGTGCTAAAATGTACAATAATATTATGTACTCACATTGCAGTATCAACCTGTCTCACTTAACGGATACTTGAGAGGGCTGTTTTAAAATTCCATATCAGATAATTTGGGTCAAGAGCCACCGAATAAACAACAGCTTTAATATGAAACAAACTGAGCCAGAACTTGAAGAAAACTTTTTTGATAACCATTTCTGTATCAGAACCAAAATACAGCCTTGAACATTATTTGAAATCTTTAAATCATGGAAACCTAAAGGTGAATCTGGGTGGATGTCCAAAGCCTGGATGGCCCCAAGTCCCACCTCCACAAGTCTGTTTTTTCCCCTCACTGTTCAATCTTTTCCTCTCTGCTCCCCTTTTCTCTGCTAATCAAAAGCCAGCAGCTCCAGGCACAGGAAGACCAAGGAGAGAAAGAATTGATACTGTTTAGATGTGAAAAGAACAAAGGAGCGTCTGTATGAGAGAGACAGAGACGGAGACAGAGAAGTGGGGTAGGGCACAGATCAAAATATGCTGGAGGATGACCTGGAAAACATTTTGCCCAGAGCCCCTTAATCTTAGTGGCAGCACATAAAATGAATACTGGCTTTTTGAAGGTAGTGAGGAGGTGGGGTTGCTGGTGCTGGGATTGTTTTCACAATAGTAATCATTGAAACTTTTTCTATCGTGACCTTGTAAATTGTTTGCTTCTTTTTTTCCTTCATCTATTGACAGACAAAAAAAAAGAGAGAAATTTAAATTATTTAATCTATTTTCTGATTCCAGCAATAAGTTTCAATCTAGCCTCTTCAAATTGATTATCACTTTAGTTTAGAGATCACATGATTCATCATATGGTGAAAGTTGAAGACAGGTTGTTATCAATTATTATATTATTGCTAGCATCCTCTTAAAAATAAAGATTCATTGGGGGTGGGGGAAAATTCTGCGTTTAAAAAGACCAGTTTTTCTGATGCTGGAAAAAATAGTTTTACATACATGAAGGCCTAAGTCAATTCTTTGCAGTTTTGTTGCTTGTGCCAAGAAATAGTTAAATAGTTAGCATGTCTTCCTTTTCTCATTATTTGTCCTCCTTTCCAATTGCCTATGTCTTCCTTGGCATGTCAGATATCTGGTAACCCCAGTGGTGTATTAACCATTAAGCAGACTAAGCACGTACTTAACGCACCAGGCCCGAAGGGGGCACTACAAAAACTTTTATGTAGCCTAAGCTTGGCTTCATTTGTACAGTATATACAAAGTGGGGGGGCACTAAGATTGTCAGTGCTTAGGGCACCAGTGAGCCTTAATCTGCCACCGGGTAACCCTAGAAAACTTTGATGAAAGGCTGACATAAAACCTTCGTTTTCTTACAAATGCTCATTTTCTCCATCCCACCGGTGAGTATATTTGACCAAATGGACTGTGCTGTAGTCAGTTGGAGCAGAAACTATGTGTTCTTATCTCCAGGACAGTGTACCCTCAGATCTTCATTGGCTGAAGGAGATCCTACTGCAAGCCTGCTGAATAAATCCATTAAGAACTTGAAGACAGTACAGCTAGTCCTCAACTTAACTATCACAATTGAGCCCAAAATTTCTCTTGCTAAGTGAGACAGTTGTTAAGTGAATTTCATCCCATTTTACCACCTTTCTTGCCATAGTTGTTAAGTGAATCACTGCAGTTGTTGAGTTAGTAACACGGTTAAGTGAATCTGGGTTTTCCACTGACTTTGCTTGTCAGAAGGTTGCAAAAGGTGATCAGGTGACCTGGGACACTGCAACTGTCATAAATATGAGTCAGTTGAAGTCAAACGTCTGAAGTTTGATCATGGAACCATGAGGATGCTGCAATGGTTATAATTGTGAAAAACAGCCAAAAGTCACTTTTTCAGTGCTGTTGCAACTTTGAACAGTCACTAAATGAACTGTTGTAAGACAAAGGCTACCTGTAATTGGTAGTCAAGAGACAACACACAGAATCCTGCTAAGAAATAATTAAAATTCCTAGAACATTTAATGTTCAGTATAGGTCATGGTTCTACCCTGCTAAGATTGCCTGCTATTGGACTCTAGCAGGAGGTGAGATATTGCTATAAGATTTATATTTTGATTTTCTTAGACTGCTATCAGTCTTCACTCTCGTCCTTCTAATTCCATTCCACAATTAATATGCAGAAAGTTAATGAACACAACTGCTATCAGGTGCTCTTTTTAAAAAAATATCTGAAATTTTTATTATACCATAAGACTTCAAGGACTCAACTGGAATAGCTGGCAATATTGACTGTAATCAGAGGTGGTATTCAGCAGGTTCTGACCAATTCTGGAGAACCGGTAGCGGAAAATTTGAGTAGTTCGGAGAACTGGCAAATACCACCTCTGAGATTTCACAGTATCCTTCCCCGCACGCCCACCAAGCCACACCCACAGAAGTGGTAGTAAAAAAAATTGAATCCCACCACTGATTGTAATATAACACTTGATTACATTATCTTTGATACTCTTGTCATTAGTACAGATAGCAGTTCCTAAATGATAACTGTGTTAAAAGTCACATAACCTTGATTATATCTTCTTGATTATGGATGCTATGAGAGAATCTCACTCTATGGTGGCTACTCTAAGTGTTTTTAAGATTCTCTTGGGCATTTTAGATCCCTGTTCTCTGATCAGCTTTCTCTTCAAGCCACCTACATGTCACCTTGACTTACAATCATTCATTGAGTGACATTTGAAGTTGCAACAGCAGTGAAAAATGTGACATAACCATTTTTCATATTTACCACTGTAACAATATTCTCATAGTCATGTGATCAAATTTTAGATGCTTGGCCACTGGCATGTATTTAGGACTGTTGCAGGGTTCCAGGATCACACGACCACCTTTTGCGACTTTCTGACAAGCAAACTCAGTGGGGAAGCCAGATTCACTTAACAACCATACTACTAACTTAACTGTGGCAAGAAAGGTTGTAAAATCAGGCAAAACTCACTTGCCTTTACTTAGCCATGGAACTTTGGGGCTAAACTGTGGTCATATGTCAAGCACCACCTATATACTCTTCCCATGTCATATTGTAATTGTATGCCCAATGCAATCTCTTCCTGTGATTTCATTAGATCAGGGACAGGTAGAGCATGCTGTTGATCTGTAAGTCTAGGCTTAAATTTCAGTAGCAAGGATGAACTAAATGTATTCTTTGTGGTGAAGAATGCAAAATCTTCCTCTTGCTCCATCTACTGGTAGTCTTCCAAAACAGTAGTATCACATCTGTTGTGGTATCTTGTGACCATGTTCAAAGCCAAAGATACACGATGGCAGCAGAGGTGGTATTCAGCCAGTTCTGACAGGTTCTGGAGAACCAGTAGCAGAAATTTTGAGTAGTTCGGAGAACCAGTAAATATCATCTCTGGTTGGCCCTGCCCCTATTTATTTGTGGCCTCCCTAAGTCCCAGCTGATTGGCTGCGTCTTCTTTTGTTGTCCTGCACAGGAGAACGGAGCTGTAAAGCAGGTTAGGGTGGGGAGAGAATGGGATTTTACAGTATCCTTCCCCTGGAGTGGGGTGGAAAAGGGGATTTTACAGTATCCTTCCCCTGCTATGCCCACCAAGCCATGCCACACCCACCAAGCCACACCACACCTACCAAGCCATGCCCACAGAACCGGTAGTAAAAAAAATTGAATACCACCACTGGATGGCAGGTATGTTGAGCAAGCTGTGGAGGTGCAGGAAAGGGAACCGAATGCTAAAGAGAAAAAAACAGCATCTGCTAATCAAAGGGATCAGAAATAGCATTGCATTTTGTTGGTCATGGAACAAAGCAAAAATAGCATTTTCTAAAGAGTGCATTCCAGCTTTCCCAAGTTGGGGTGAGGTCACATATCTAAACTGTTATGTGGAAAATAGTTCTTTATACAAATTTGAGATGAATTTGAGATGGAAAAAAAAAAGCTGACTGCCATTGCATTCTGCCTTGATTCAGTCCACACTGGGTGTTCAAAAGCCAGTATCTACCAGAACTGTATTCTCTGAAGAAACTGAACAAATTTCAAGATGAATCAAAGAGAAGAAGGGAAAAAAATAGCACAATTTGAAACTTGGCAGCTCTATTCTTAGATATAAAATTTGAGGAATTCCTCTAAAAGCTCAAAGCTTGGATCTATCCTTATTTTAGGGTTAGGTTATTTTAAGACAGGTTATTTAAATCCATTTTATAGTGCTTGATAGATCTTGGCTGCATAGCTCTCAGTCCAATTTGGTGCAGTTTAAGCTTAGGTTTCCCACTTCAGGGAGAACTAAATATGTTTCCAGCCTAATATTCAAGATTGTGATGTGAACATTTCCAATTCCTTGGATGAGAAGGTAAGAAAGAGATGATAAAAGAGTTGTCATTTTACATTACTTGTGATTTGAATCTTTAATCTGTCACTACATCAATCAAGGGTAAGGAACATCTTAGCATTTAACCAAAGTGCTGAGCAAGAAATAATTGGGGCAATCCATGTTCTCATGTCTATTGTGACTTGGTTCAATAATTCCCTGAGGATTCCAGGACCCAACTTTTTTCTTAAATCTATTAAAAATCTCAACAGAAATTGAAGAGTATCTATACAGAATATACTTTAAGACATTCAGTCTAGCCACATAATCTTGAAAATATTTGATTATTCACTGCTTTTTATTTCACTGCTGCTTCATTGCTTTAATTATTAAGTGTGTTATAGAAACCATGCATGTAATGCAATATAAAATAATGTATTTACATTTTGTTATACTGATGCTTCATTGAGCTTTTTCTAATGAAAGGATGGATGGACTTACATGGCAATAAAAAGTTGAAGTGATCCATACACTTCCTGAACAGATTATTACATGTTCAATAACATAAAAATTTCACATTGCAATACACTGGGCTGACATGTTTTCCTTCTGCACATACTATACTCAGTGGAATGTGTATAGCTTTAAGCCTATATTAAAATGTGTGTTGGCTAACCTCAAAAAAAATTCCTGTCATTTATTGTACGACAGGATGAAAAGTCAAAATGGCAAGTACTACAACCATCATACTTTATAAGATGTAACCTGATATTAATTATACATAGGAAAATATCTACATGTCAGTGTTCATTTTACTGCATTGGGAAGGGTTTTCAGATTCCATAAAAGCCTGAAGTTCTACAGATGTTTATTATGAGCAAGAATCCTGCCAGACTTGATCTACCAAGACAAGTTATTGGTCACAAATGCCATTCATTAAGACATCTTACCAGAATTGTCTGCTTCTTTAGGAAGGATCAAGATCTCCCATATAAATCTACATGTCTCTTAAAATCATTATCAGATATTTGTATGTATCCCAGCATTCCCAGAGAGTTGGCAAGTTAAAATCAACAGATAACTATCAACTAGCTAACTGACACCCACTACAAATATTGAATTGTCATAGCACAACTGGAGAAGCAATGTTAATTAATAGAGAACATAAAATAAATAGAATGCCAAATGCACAGTCTATTATTTAAAATATAGAAATAATTTTTGTAGTTTTTATTCCACTAAACTAATTCGTTTCTCCTCTAGAACCTAATACAATATATGGTAACAATAATTTATGATGTGTTATTATGCACAAAGCTGGCTTTTCTATTATGCAAACCATAATATTGTTTATTTGGCATTGATTTTATAAAAACAAATTTAATATAAGATCATCCAATATTTTGATTGAGTAATACTATTTTTTATTATGATTCAATCTAACACTTATTATTTTTTTTGTAAACCATAATATAAACCAGACCCAACAAGAGATTATCTGTGAAGCAGTGGTCTTTATGCTTTAGATAGAGCTGGGCAACATTTTGCAGTTTAGATTTTGTTGCATTGCATTGCAACTCCTATAAAACAGCCCTGGGGGCGCAGAGGTTAGAATGCAGTATTGCAGGCAAATTCTGTCCACAGCCTGGAGTTCGATCCTGATGGGGCTCAGGATTGATGTAGCCTTCCATCTTTCCAAGGTCGGTATAATGAAGACTCAGATTGTTAGGAGCAATATGCTGGCATTATAAATTTCCCGGAGAGTGCTGTAAAGCACTATGGGGTAGTATATAAGTCTAAGTGCTATTGCTATATATCCTTGTCATCAAGTGTAGGGCAATCAAGAAATGTAGACATGAACTGTTGTGGAGCGGCGGAATAACCTGAGGCAAACATGGAGCGAACTTCAGCTTTTACTTTATTGTAGCAATAAAGGGTTGCCGCGGCTGTCACGCTAACAAGGTAGCCAGCCGGCAGACAACAGCTGATGCCGTTTGACAGCTCCCTTTTATAGCCAATAGGAACGGTCTGTGTTCCCGCTGGAAACACGGACCAGAGTGAAGACTTCAGCTCAGTCTTTTCCAAATGCCACATGAAGGAAACTACACATAGGTTTATTAACACCAGTGGCTATCAATAGCATAAAGCTGTAAAACAATTCTATTTGCTTATTTATACTAACAATCCAAATATATTTTCTAATAAGGGTATGCTGTATTGAAAATTAATTTTTAAAAAGCTGGTTGTGATTTGGCAGCTGCTTTCCATTTGGAAAGATATTCTGGTTTGCAGAGTTTGTATGTGCCTATTGACTAGATTTTTCAGAAGGCTGCATTGACCCTTGCAAGAGAAAATGGAGTTTCACTTTAACCGTGTAAAATGATCAGTGAATGCAGGCAGTCTTCGAATTATTACCATAGTTGAGCCTGGAACAGCAGTCAACAGTCATTGTGGTCTTTAAGTCGAGGCCTTAAATGTGATTGGACCTGATTTTTCAACACTTTTGCAATGATCATTAAGCGAACATTGCAGTCGTTAAGCAAATCAATTTTCCCCAATGTTTTTTGTTTTTTTTTGCTAAAGATTCTTAGTAAATGCTCGAAACTGGCAAAAAAAGTCAAAGTGTGGTCTGACTGCAAGCAGTCATGAAGATGCGACCATGTGGCTGCAATCTGTATGATCGTTATAACTCTGAAAATGGGTCATAACTAGCTTTTTTGGAGGCTCTGTTAAGTGACTGGTTATAAGTTGAGGCTTATTTGCAATTGCTTTGTTTGGTTTTCTTTGGATTTTGTTTGGTATTTGGTGACTCAGTCAACGGTTCCTTGCTCAGATTGGAAAATGGCTGCAGCACAGTGCCTGCCCAACTTCTGCTTGGACTAATTCGCCTTGTTCCAAGAAGAAGTCTAAAGTGCCAGTTTTGCAGGCAGATTGAGGAGGCAGTGAAGAAAACTTTTGCAGTTGCTATGGCTACTACTATCAATTATTCAGAAGACCCAAACCAAACACTTTAATATACCTTATCGTGCTTAACCAAAAAAGAAAAACCAAACAAACCCAAGAATGGTTATTTATTTATTTTAAAGATATTCTTTGTGCCATAATGAGGGAGGGAACCAATTTGCAGAAGATGCTCTGTATGAAGTGACAGAAATAAATAACCGCAGTTGGCAGTGCAGAAAGCCAGAGTTTCTCAATTAGTCTCAGGGGCTTAAACTAAAAACCAAGCAAATGTTTAAAATGCAAAAGAGCAGATCCTCAGGCGAAAGAGCCAGCTGTAGGAAAAGAGAAATACTTTTCTGGACAAGGACATAGAAAGAAAGGAGAATTAAACGAGGCTGCCTGGCAACAGGGAATGAAAGTCAGAACAATTCTTGACTTTCATTAGTAGGGCTGCAAAGCCTACAGATGCACTGTGGGCCATTCTTTTTTTTTTTTTTTAATCAAATAGATGACAAAAGTTTGGCTTTATCTGGTTTGCAGGTTCAGTGATTCCATTCCTCCACATTGCATACTCTGTGTACAATAAATGCAGTCCTCGGGCCTTCTCTCAGGTTTGGACTTTTATTGAAAGGTTTTCCACCCTCAACTGTTTAAGGCTCTCTTCTTCCCTAAGTCTACCTGACATCC
Source organism: Notechis scutatus (assembly GCF_049901735.1). Lineage (NCBI taxonomy): Eukaryota > Metazoa > Chordata > Lepidosauria > Squamata > Elapidae > Notechis > Notechis scutatus. The sequence goes on from NC_142009.1 coordinate 299,962,381, forward strand.
CTCAGGATTCACAAATGTTTTATGCTTGGCTGCTACTTTTATTATTTGTGTGCTTCTGTCATAATTATACACTTCAGTGATGCTGGTATAAACAATTATTAATTAAGAATGATTCAGAAAGAAGCAGACAGAGGGGTAGATAGAAAAGGAGATAAGTATAGTACATAATATTTGGTATCTGAAAAATAAGTATAACATTTGGGAAGAGCTTGCATCTATTATGCCACTTCTTTGAAGCAGAATTGGAGAAATGCTGCACTGTCTTGTACAAACTGTCATCCATGAATAGGTAAACCCATTTCACATGAGGTAGCTGGCTGGAGCTATGAAGCAGCTAAAATGTCATGCCACTCTTCAGCACACTATTGAATTCCTTGACCTTGACCTTGAAGATGTGGCACAATGCAGAATTGCACCCCCAGTTTCTGGGATGGTTTCTTACACAGCAAAGAAATATTTTCACAGAAATTGATTTTGTGCAGTTTTCTCCACTTTATTTGCTGGATTGAGAAGTTCTTGGTTACTATTTTTAAAATATGTATGGGATGTAATATTTTCTTCATCAGCTTCTTGACTAATTCGCTTTAGAAGATACTAATTAGCTTTAGAAGATACTAATTAGTTTTAGAAGGTAGTAATGGATAGTATATACATTTGTTGTCATGAGAACATAAGATTGAATCAGCCTGGAGATGCTTGAGACTAAACTAATTTCCTCTGGTTGATACCGATACTTGGGTTAACTATGTTATAGCTGCACATAATACAATATTTCCAGCTGACCCAGTTAGGTATTAGAATGATACTGTGAAGGAAAAGGGAAATACCAGAATTTGTAGACTATAGTACATTTTCTTTTCACTCTGATTAATAAGCATCAATCAGCCCTTCTCCTAAAAAAAAAAAAGCTACAAATATTAGAATTTCTATGCATAAATGATGTGAAAGAAAACCTGAGGAACTATGGGAAGAGACCAGAGATGTCTTGAAAATTGAACTGGGAAAAATATTCCCAACATTTTGACGAATAATTACAAGTTAGATGGGGAATGAAATCCTTGGATAAAAGGATAAACAATGATTGAGCACAGATTTCCAATGTAAAGCCAAAAAGAACCTGGAAAAGTATGTCAACCAAACATGTCAACAATTAAATAAATTTAATGAAAAAAAAATCTTTTGAAGGATCAGAGGTATCACAAGAAAATTTACAGCTAAGAAAAGTAATAGACCAGATCTCCCAGAAGCAAATGAGGCAAAAAGAAGACATAAAATCTGTAGCACAAGTGGGATTTTAGAATGACAGAAACATTTGTCAAGAGAGAATATATTCAAGAACCAATTCTTCTAAAAAGTGAGGTATGACAGGTAATAGACCACCTGTCAAATAGGCAAGTACCAGGTACAGACGAATTACCCACTGAACAATTTAAAACTGCAGAAGCAGCAATAAAACTGCATCTAACCACAGTTCAAAAATGTCCAGAAAACAACTTTCAGTTTTTTTTAAAAGATGCTGCTTTCATTTTAATACCAGGCTTTAAGGATATTATTCTACTCCTCTTGTCCTTGATCAGCATCTTCTACTGCCATTCTGCTCTTGTTTCTCTAAATAGCTGGATACAGAGGTGTTTGAAACATAAATAAATGAAACAATAGTGTGTGAAGTAAGGTGACTATGAAATAGTGCAACAGTGAAATAGCATAATACCGACAAAGTGTCTCACTGGAACACACTGAAATACTGCAATATTGAAATGATAACAACAACCACATCCACATAGACATATCCCACTGGTTCCTGAACAGAGAAATCTATAAAGAAAGGAATGGAAACTTTCTTTTTTATTCTAATCTGTCTCTGTAAAAATTTCATTCAGATGATGTTACCATGTTACAGGATGTAGGAGAGTAGTTTACACAGGAAGGAATCAGGAGATGACAGATTTTTGCTGCAGTGCCATGATTGGCAGTAGTTTTTCCCATCAGCTGATAACAGGCAGGAAGGGCAGCAAAATTGGAGGAATGGATATTCCTCTGTAAATCTTCCACCTACTAATTATTCTACATCAGAGGTGGTATTCAGCAGGTTCTGACCAGTTTTGGAGCACCGGTAGTGGAAATTTTGAGTAGTTCGGAGAACCGGCAAATACCACCTCTGTCTGGCCCCGCCCCCATCTATTCTCTGCCTCCTGAGTCCCAGCTGATTGGCTGGGATTCTTTTGTTGCCCTGCATAGGAGAACAGAGCTGGAAAGCAGGTTAGTGGGGAAGGGAGAGAATATAATTTTGCAGTAACCTTCCCCCAGGAGTGGGGGGGGGAATGGAGATTTTTGCCGTACCCTTCCCCTACCACGCCCACCAAGCCACACCCACCAAGCCACATCAAACCCACTAAGCCATGCCCACAGAACCGGTAGTAAACATTTTTGAATCCCACCACTGTTCTACATAGCTCCTGAGTATAGGACAAAAGCCAATTGCAAAAGGAAATCCAGACTTGAAATAAGGAGTAACTTCCTGACCATGACAACTATTAAGTAGTAACAATTTTCTTTCCTGGCATTGGATGCTTCATCACTGCAGGGTTTTTATGAAGGTTGAACAGCCATTTGTGCGCGGCACAAAGTTAGAGCAAAAGATCTCCAAGGTTCCTTCTAATTCTATGAACCAATCAATCACTTTGCTGCACTCATTAGACAGAATCAGAGCAGACACAATAGACAAAATGGGGATTAGCAAGTGGAAGTACACGAAGTTCATGTCAACCTAATTTAATGCTAACTCAAACATGGTAGCTAGCACTGTAACTCAACAGTGGGGGAAAACCTTAGCTCAGAAAATAAGGAGAAAGACTGTGTCGAGACAGGAAAAGATTGGTGCATACACTAAAGACAGAAAATGCAAGTACAAGCAGTTGCATTAGTTCTTCACCTGAGTAAAGCCCCGTTTAACATCCTATATACAAGAATTGACCCAAACACTGACAGAGAAATCCAAATAAGCAGGCAGGCTTAAGTAAAAGACGGACACAAGCGAGATGGCTAATATACTATAAGGCGAATAACAAAAAGAACAAGAGAATATAAAAAGGCAGTTGACTTTTGTTTCTTCATTGATTTTTGAAAGGGCTTTGATTGAATAAATCATGTCAAAATGATCCTAGGAAGACACATAAGAAGCTTAGCCAAGATAATGAAAGACAGTACATTTTAGTGAAAGTGAAAATCAGAATAGTTAAGGTAAAGTTTCTGTGTCCCCCCCCATGCCCCCAGTGATAATGTGAAAGATGACATTAAGAGCGAGAGGAAGTTGATAGATGCCTTAAAATTATGGATTTGGAGATATTATTAGGAGTTGCATGAACTGCAAGAAGAGTTTACCGCTGGCCAAATATTGTTCCCTTGAAATGATTAGCAAGCTGAAATCTAATACTCCGGGCATGTGAGCAAACTGATGATAGACTAGAAAAAATATTAGGCCTGGCAAATTCAAAGGAAATAGAAGAAGGGAGAGACAATGGAGAAAATAAATAAACAGGATGAAAAAGACTACCGAAATCTCCCTGGAAGAACTATGAGTGACTTAAGCAATATCAGGATAGCAAGTATTTATCCCTGCAGTCACCAGGGGTCGAAGCCAACTCAGTGACAAGGAATGACTTTTCAACAAGCTAATTTTTAAAATGTGTGTCACTCGTTGACTGCTGTCATCCCTGTTAAATCAATATTTTGTTATTTGTGCCACTATTTCAAAATTATTCTGCTTTATATTTGAGAGATTCTAGTATGAGTCACAACTACACAAGAAAATGAATTGAGAAATATGAAGCATACATTCTGACACACAAGGCCCAGGCAAGGAACAGCATATATCCATAGGAAGCACTGGCTTGCAAGATCTTCTAAATTCTCCTTTCTAATATTTTATCATATTATCTGACTGTATTATTTTATCCACACACACTGTCAATACACAATCTCTCTTGAAAAGCCATAGTGCGTAACAAAAGACTAGAGGAACAATCCAAAATGAGAAAGAAAAGGAGGACGATACATAGATATAGATAAGAGTAACGAAAACAAAACCAGGAAAAGAAAAACTGGTAGGTGGACAGACAATGGAAATTGCTGCGAGCAAGAACAAGATACTAAGAAATAAAGTGAAATACAGCTTTGATATGGCAAATGACCTTGGGAGAAGAGCAAAGCACTCTCCAGCTTAGACTGTTGTTTCTCAACCTTGGCAGCTTTCAGATGTGTGGACTTTAACTCCTAGAATTCCCCAGCCAGCATCACAAGCATTGTTGGCTAGGGGAATTTTGAAAGTTGAAGTCCACACATCTGAAAGCTGCCAAGGTTGAGAAACACTGAACTAGACAATTGAGGAAGTTTCAGGTTCAGCCTGATTAGTGGCAGCCTATTGTAATTATCTTATACTAGGAAGTCCTGGTGTAAGACCACATCCACTCTGTCTCAAGAGATTCACCAGGAATGATGGCAATGAAGCTTTCTGGTAACTGTAGTCTGAAGGGAGCCCAACTAAAGATGACTGATCTAAGTCATAATAGAGGAAAATAAGAAAAATAGACTATTTTTTTTACATTTTAGATGGTGGACATATCATTAGTTAAATCTGGGGAATGACGTTCTAGTTCACTGAAATAAATGAAAATCAGAAATTAGACAGAGAGAGCTTTCTGTCCGAGAAGTGCAATATGGTTCAAACACACACACACACGCACACACACCCCTCATGAACTCCTACGCAAAAGCAGACCAGGCCTGCTTAACTTTGGTTTCTGACACCCAATAATTTAATAAACCTCAGCAAACTCTGATAATCCGATTCAGTGTTTAAATGATCTCTTCTCTATTACAAATGATTTTTGACATCATTAGAGCACATCAACTGGAAAAAGATGTGTTTAAATGTTGTATCTTCAACTTCAGTTAGGAAATTGTTATTGCAGTCAGTATTTTAAAAGCCTTCCCAAAAATGTCAGAAAGAAATAAGCAAATCAACTAATAAACTGTCAGCTCCTATTGGCCTTTCCTTTCTTCCCCACAGACATTATTTGGTTATATATTACAAGTATGACTTTTTGTTAATATATGATGCTAATCTGTCAAGGAAGCACCATCAGTCAGCTGATGTACTAGAATAAATGCATCATTAAAATACAATATGATACAGGTATATATTATTCAACAATCCAAGATGGGATTCGGGCCAGATTAACTTCGTAAATCAAAGCTGCTGGAATCCAGATATAAAACAGAATTAAGAATTAAGATAAATTTGTACTAAGAACAAGAAGCACATATAGCAATAAGGCTGTTTTTTAAGCAATCTGAATTAAGTAATGAAAATAGCTTTTATTACAAATGTTTCTTCTACAAAATAAGAATTACAAAGTTTATTACTGATTGCAAATGGAACAATATCCACCAGTGGCAGAAAAATAATGGTCCAAATAAAGGAAACTCAATGCTTTGCAAAAACCTTGCAAATTTTTTTCCTAAAGTGTACCTGATCTTTCTTTCTGTTTTTAAAAATTAAAACAAACATCTCCATCTTTAAGAAGATTAAGTACCATAAATCTTTGGTTGGTATGTTCTCACAGTAAAATATTTCAGGCTTGTGTGACAAGCCAATCAGTTAATTCCTGTCACAACCAATAGATCAACACTAATTTGATCTGGAAAAAAATGGATCCTACACTTGCAGAAAAAACACTAAGAAAAAAACCTAGTTTTTAATGAAATTAAATGCTATAAATCTTTGGTTGGTATGGTCTCACAATAGGATACCAGTGAATAAAATATAATACAATTGTGATGTCAAGGAACATTTAATTTTTTTTATATTGACCAACCAAATGCTTTTGAGGTGATTGCAAACAGAATGTGGAGATATATTTCTCTCCCACTATTATGGCCTTGTGATCAGCATTTGGAGCCATACTTTACCAGCACAGAAATAAACCCTCAGATTTCATGATCAATACCCCTTGATAGAATTGTCCTTCATGAATTTATTTAATCTAACTCCAAGTAATTTAACTTCATGGCCATCATTGGATATTATGGTACACTAAAATGTCATAATAGCCTAGCCTAGCCTAGCCTAGCCTGGCCTGGCCTGGCCTGGCCTGGCCTGGCCTGGCATAGAATAGAATAGAATAGAATAGAATAGAATAGAATAGAATAGAATAGAATAGAATAGAATAGAATAGAATAGCTTTATAGGTGAACTATGATTGGCTACTCAAGGAATTTGTCTCAAGTGCATAAATCCTCAGTGTACATACAAACAACAAAGTAATATAATCCTAAAATGCCATTAAGAGATGGTAGTAGAGAAGATGAGAAGGATAATGGCACCCAATTACAAATTATACAACTATATTGTGCAAATATGGTATGAACCAATTTGAAATTCCTTATCTCAGCATACATTTTGAATGCTGCAAGTAATTAATAGGAATAATATAAGGTAGCATAAGTGGCAGGGCAAGCTACTCTATGTAAACAGGGAGTAAACCCCATACTCACTAGCATTGATAGTTTTCTAATTGGTTGTTTGCAAGAAAACATAGCTTAGAGAGAGCATTAAGGACTCCACAATTCAACCTTTGAGCTATGTATATTCTATGTATATCCTTCTATTGTGATCTATATACCTGCTTGATATAAGACTTGAAAGATTTACAAATATTAATATGCTCCAAACTTCTGTGAAATGGAATGGGTTCTACTAGAAGATGGACTTAATTATGGGGGATCTAAAGCCTTATTTAGTCTTCTGAGCCTGTCTGAATGTTGTATTCAGTACAGTCAGCACTTATCAACATAGTTACAAAAAAATCAACATTGCTGTTACAAAATTTCCTTCTTGCTTAATTTATAGGCTTTCTCTTGGTACTCAAAATAGAGAATCCTTTGAACTCAAGGCTGTTATCATCACAAAAAGCTTTCCAGCCATGTCAGTGTAACAATGGACATGCACCTTAACTCTTGAAACTGGTTTCAGCTCTGTCTGATTCCACAGATTGTAGAATTGCAGGAGAAATATTTCAACATATTCTCATCTGTATCCTTCAAACTGTTAATCAACTTAGTCTGCAAGTAACTGCAGCTTCCAGTTCCCAGTTCCCTAGCATAGGCACTGGAGAAAGGTGGGGAATCTTTTTTCAGTTGTTCCCATTAATTTCAATAATTCAGCTCCTTAAAGCTGCTTCATCTAAGCTCACCTCAACTTCTTTATAACCTGGTTCTAGAAAAAAGGATACATATTCTTTTTACATATAACAAGCTATTGAGAATATAGATAGCATGATTGCTTGAACTTTTTCCTTTTTTGTTTACCAATGGTCACCATAGGAGGGATCTCTATTCTGTGCAATTGGTTGCTTCTATGTTTTTGCTTTCCCCTCATGTTGCATCTATGAGTTCATGTGTGTCACGTACGTGTATACTGTGATGCAAAATATAAGCTGCATTGCTCTAGGTCAGAGGTGGGGAACTATGGCCCTTTTATGACTTGTGAACTTCAACTCCTAGAAATGATGGCTCAGGAATTCTGGGAGTTGAAGTACATGAGTCATAAAAGGGGCTTAGTTCCCCATGCCTGCTCTAGGTCAAAAGTCCAGAAAGGAGGGGCCTAGAAGGGAGCAGTCACCACAGAGATGCATTGTGGGATTTTGTTTTTTTTCCGATATTTTTCCTTCACAGCCCAAGTCAGATCTGATCCATTTCGACCTCAGTTTTTCTTTTTTCCAGTTTCTTTCTCCGGCACTATGTTTGGTATCATTCCATTCTAGTTTTGGAGAATGATAGAAAAAGACCCTCAGCAAAATTGTATAATTTCTTTGAAGTTAATAACTTCTTGTTAGATTGGAAAAAATAAAAAGGAGGTACTGGAGCTTTTTTATTTCAAGACCTTAAGACTTGGCAAATCTTTGTGAAATACTCCAAGAAAAACTGTTGAGATAAGCTAGCCATCATTGTTTGTCATAAGGACTTCTGTTTTAAGCAATATAGTAATATATAATAATGTAGTAATATATAATGACTATTACTCGTACGTAGTATAGTAATATTAAATAGCATAGTAATGTAGGAAGTTATCACCCACCCCTCTCCTAGAAAATTGAAATATCCTGGGAATATTAAAAAGGCAGAATATTTCCCCTAAAAAGAGTAGAAACTCAAGAGCAGAAACGCCTCAGAAGCAGAAGCTCACCCCCACCTTTGTTAATGGATGGGCCTGGGCCAGAATACTTTACATAACAAAGATCTCCAGGTTAAGGTTTGGGAGAGTGCCCAAAGAGCCCTTTCAGTGCATCATCATCCACAAGGCTCAACCAAGCCTGGAATTCAGGAAAGCCTACAAAGTTAGCTAAGACCCCCGCCCCTGGGAGTCTGACAGCCAGTGGGATACATTTCTTACACAAGAACAGGAAATACTAAGGTAGGGCCCAACAGAGGCTATATAAAGGTCTCTCAGCGACTTGGCCGGCCCTTCTTTCTCTTTTCCTTCATCTTGGAGCATGTGATCATCCTTCTTTGGAACTTCAAGCCATGTGGTCCTGCTGTCCACCATTAAAACCATCTTTCCAGATAGCCTCCATGTTTCCAGTGTCTTTTTCCCCACTTGGAACTGAACCCAGAAGGATATTTCTTCCAACAGTAATATAGTAATAAAAGCTAAATTGGGGATGACACAGAAAACAAGGAAAGACAGAATTTGACATGGATCAGTAAAAATGATAAATGATTTACTACAAATGATCAGTAAAAAAAAAACCTAAATCTAACTTCCTTCCTTCAAGGGAATATTACTTTTGCGAACTTACACAATTTCTTGTAGAGAGAGAGAATGGTCAAGAAAATATTTTTGATCTCCTGCCTAGATGTTGCTAGGAGGACCCAGACTAAGAACAAAGTATCCTCAGCCATTTATGGGAATCTGAACCTAAAATTAATGCATGATTAAACACACATTTTGAACAGACTAAACCCCACCCCACCCCATACGTTATTTAAAAGGCCTGGATGAATAAAAAGTCATTTATCACTGAATCAAGTCACTGAACCAATAACAAAACCGCCACTGGGCAAGCTGTTCTGGGAAGGGGAAGTCTGTTCTATAATCAAGATGACACTCCTTGAAAAGTTCTTTCTCAACTACAAATCATCTGATCTGGGGAGTCCAAATGAAGCAGGCCTTCAAAATATCTTAAAAGCTGCTAATCTATTCAGGCAAAAGGCAGCTTGGCAATGCAGATAGGGAATAACTCCCTCACCTTAGGACAATGTTCTCAAACCTGATGCCCTCTAGAACTGGTCGGATTATAAATCCTAGAATTTGTAACCTATATGTTTGGGGGTTTTTGTGTGTGTGTGTAATTTGAGACCAATGTAGCTGGGCAGCATCAGAGTGGAGAAGGAAAACAGTTATATAATCATTTCTTATAACTTTAACAGATCGTCCCTCTGATGTCTAGCCTAGGCTATATAAATAAATAAAATTTCATTACCTTGATAGAATCAGAGATTAATTCCACAGTCAAGGTGAATTAAGGATCAAGCGCATTATTTTAAACTGCTTAAGTGAAAATATGAATGTTATCTATAATTCTTCCAAAAGCATACTTATGTACATATTTTCTGTTTTTTTTCCCATGCTGTGGCACCATTATTTATAAAGTTCTGTAGCTCAGGAGCAATGGGTTGAGACCAGAAGATTGTGGAGAATTAGAATTTAACAGGAAATAACAGAATAATAGAGTTGGAAGGGATTTAGGACACCTTCTAGTCCAACCCCCTGCTCAAGTAAGAGACCAGCAGGTTCTGACCAGTTCTGGAGAACCGGTAGCGGAAAATTTGAGTACTTCGGAGAACTGGCAAATACCACCTCTGACTGGAGATTTTACAGTATCCCTCCCTGCCATGCCCACCAAGCCATGCCCACAGAACTGGTAGTAAAAAAATTTGAATTCCACCACTATTCCATTCTAGCCAAGTGGCTGTCCAGTCTCTTCTTAAAAGTCTCTGGTAATGAAGCACCCATAACTTCTGAAGGTAAGCCATTCTACTGGTTAATTGTTCTCAGGAAATTTCTCGTTACTTCTAGGTTGCTTCTTATGAAGCTTCGCCATGCGTGTTTCCATTTTGATCAGAAGAGGTTAGAACCATCTATACAGCTTACAGTCACCTTATTTCACCTTATTATTTTTCTAAGCAAAGAATAAAATATGCAGGGTTCAGTAGATGGGATTAATTTCCTAGATGGCTGAGAGAGAACCTGGAGGAAATTGCTTTGTGTTGACAGCAGTTCAGCATCTGCTTCATGGGCCTTGTATAATTGCAGAGTCTGTAGCTTGTAATTACTATCAAAGGATATTTCTGTTGATTTATCATTTTCTGCAGACATTTGGATCAGCAGAAATTTTGCATCACTAACTGATTTTAACTGAATATTATCTGTGAATTATAGATCCTGGAGAATAACAGTGAAGTGTTCACACTTGTACTAACGGCTAATTTGCCAATCACTAAATTTTATCCAGCTTTTTTTTTATCCAGCTATTTTATAGCTATATCCAGCTATGTTATTTCAAACCATCTGTTATTGTACTATCTAGCAGATATTAACATTTAAAAGTGATTGGGTCATTTTAATATTGCATTCTCTTTAATAGTAATTTTTATTAAAATGATAATTACAATAATAACAATACAAACCAAAAAATAAATTCTAAGGAAAAAAATAGAAAAATATGTTACTTCCCCCCTTCATCACAAGTATTAACAATTTAAATAACTTATCACCATCTCCTTAAAATATAACAAATGATTTCTTCTTTCCATATCTTTATTTATACAGAAATAATATAAAAAAATCCTTAAAAACTCATTTCATTTAGCATTATAACAACATATCTATTTTAATGTTGTTCAAATAAACTAATTTTATATTCCTTTTTTACGTTTAACAGTCTTGTCCTTTACCCCCTTCAAATAATGTGTGAAAACTTGATTTCTTTTGATTTTTCCTTTCTCTTCTCACAAAATTCTTCAAAGCTTTAACAAGTCTCTTTTGTAAATCCAAATAGGAAAAAATACCCTTTTAATTATTAAGACATCAGCCACTTGCTTTGTACAATGTAGCATTTTTTTCTATATGATTCTTATAGCCTATCATTTTTAAACCCATTTTCAGATGAGTTTCAGTCTTGCCCAGTAAAGTTTGTTCCTCTTCCATAACATCTTTTAAGCATAGTCTATTATAGCAGACACTCTTAAAATGAACTTCTGGGTCTATTGTTCAAACATATCTTTTAATATCAATAGAAGAGAATATTTGTAGCTCAGCGTTGAACTGTGAGGCCTTGGTCGAGCTTGGTTGTTTTCTTGCAGATGTTTCATTACCAAAGTAGATAATATCATCAGTGCTGCCATATCATTTTCCACCCACTTTCTTGGGCTATTTTTCCTCCAGTTATACAGTGATGATGTTACCTAATTTGGGCAGTGAGCATTGATGAGGTACCTATTATTTTGTATCTGGTTTCATGTGGGATATTAGCAGAAGAAGAAAAAATAATCTTGAATTCACCTTCCACCCCCAGCTTCAGACTTTAGAGTATTCACAATGATGAAGTGGCAATGTAAACATATCTGAATCTGTCTTTTGGTATTCTTTCCTTCCTCAATCTTAATTCTATGTTGCTTCTGA